>NW_026900550.1:632500-1232500 GCF_033783945.1 Neopsephotus bourkii
AGACAGAATAGCATAGCAAACATTGTAACTTTAAACTCACAATATATTTCTTTAAACTTGTCATCTATAGTGTCAACAGCTTGCAGCAGATACTTGGTAATATCTGTATCTGAATATACTCCTGTAGGAGAAAGAATGACAGATGCAGATTAAATGACAGATTTAGGATATTTAATGCATTTTTGGAAGATGTACAAGTACTATGACAAGGATAATAATAAAGGACTCTGTAGAATAAGACAGAACATTTTCAAATATTTATTCAAATTTAGTTTTAAATTGCATGGCATGTTGGTCTTCTAAAACTTGATGATGTACACAAAACTTTAGTATGTACATAAAATCCTCATTCTGGTGTAAATTTGACTTGGGAGTTCTGGGCCCCTCTCCTGCCTCTGCTACTGACACCTTTCATTATAGCATGTCCACTTGGACTATTGTGGACTCCTGTGATTAAGGATCTGCTCCAGTCAGATGCAGACTCTGCCTCTGTGCTCTTAGGGCTAGGCTGGGGCAGTGCTGAGAGGCACATTAGCCTGGGGTCGTCAGCTAGGTAGTGGCTGCTTACATGGCTATCATTTGAAGCAACACACGGTGCATCTAGTCAGCATAGATTGCCAAGGGTCATGGGGACATATGCTAAATTTTGACACAGTTTTAATCCATTATTGCCTCAGTTTCTTCACCCATAAACTAGAATAATATTACCTATCTCCTTTCCAGAGACCTTGAGAGGATGAGTCTATGTTTGACATCTTATTAAGGTGATCAACCATGGATGGATTGTTGCCAAACCTCCCATTGTACACAGAGGGCCCTGGAGCCCCTACATTCATGAAACTCTCAACAACAGAAGCATCAGGTCGAAGTTTGTTGTTCAGATCTGGGAAATTACTTATAAGTAGTTGTTATAATCCCTCTGAGTCATCACAGTTTAACTTTTTTTTTTTCACTAGCTGCCTCCTAATTTGAACTGAAACATTTTCCCACTTGTAGTATTTAATAGTGTACAATGCTGTATGCAAGAGCACCTATTTATTGCCCAGCAGTGGCAGATCTGGTAATAACATGCTTGCTGTTCTGGCTGCATGTGCTGCACTTTGGTAACACCTAGGGTTTAACTGAAATGCACTCTGACCTTGGTTTTGTTCTTGAGGCATAGAATGGACATAATTACTGTGAATCTACTGAGGGATATTATAGCAAAATGTCGTATTATTAATTTTGGCTCCTCACACCCTTTGGAAAAAAAAAATCAATCACAAATCTCAGTAAAAAGCAGTGTGCTGCAGTTTCATAGAAGTCCTAAACCAAGTAATTAAAAAAAAATAAAAATAAAAGCTTTGTGTATTTCTCTGTAACTAATTTTGCTTTCGAAACAGTATTGTAGAATCATAGAACAGTTAGGGTTGGAAAGGATCTTAAGATCAGTCAGTTGCAACTCCCTGTCACTGGCAGGGATGCCTCACCCTAGACCATGTCTCCTAAGGCTCTGTCCAGCCTGGCCTTGAACACTGCCTGGGATGGAGCATTCACCATTTCTTTGAGCCACCTGTGCCAGGGCCTCAACACCATCACAGGAAAGAACTTCCTTATATCTAACCTGAACTTCCCCCATTTAAGTTTAAACCCATTGCCCATTGTACTATTACTACAAATACATATCACAGCATGAAAATTGCATTGCCCCTAGCAGTTTCATATTCCTTCATAATTAAACAAACAGCTTGTAAATTACAGACTACAAAATGCCTGGGTTCTACTCTTACCTTAAGGGTTTCTATAGTTACCAAGGACAAGAAGTTTAACTACCGTTTGCCAGACTTGAGGATATTTGCAGCCTTAACTTTTCATCTCATGTCTCCCTTTCTCTTTGTCTCTTTTTTATTAACAAAATGAAGGAGTAATTTGGATTCGGTTAGCCACTACAAATGCAATGATGCAAAATGGACTC
Organism: Neopsephotus bourkii; assembly: GCF_033783945.1. NCBI lineage: Eukaryota > Metazoa > Chordata > Aves > Psittaciformes > Psittacidae > Neopsephotus > Neopsephotus bourkii. Next base: position 634,455 of record NW_026900550.1, read on the forward strand.
TAGTGCTTCAGTGTGTTATTAGCTGGGTATGTTTCTCCCAGAAGGTGTTTTAGAATAATGCATGCTAGCGTATAGTCACCAGGGTTGTGAAATACCTACCAAACAGTTCTCTAACTCAACACCAAATAATTCAGACTTTAAAAGAGGAGAGCACTTTTCTTGAGAGCATGATGGCATAGAAAAATTAGGCAAATACCAATGTTAATTCGTATCCCAAAAAGCATTAGTATAGATTTTGTGTGGCTGCTTTAATACTGTTCCCTTTCATCCCTAATCTCCTCTGTTTTATGCATTACGGAAAAACTGCACTTGTTAAGGCACAAGCTTGAATTTTTTTACACCACTGAAATGCACAATCCTCTGATTCACTAATCTCAAAATATTCTTAAAATTAATCTTAAAAATAATTTAAGTTACTTCAAATTTTGCCAGAGCATCTATGCCGAAGTATAGAAACTACCACTGATCCTCAGCTGCATTATATATTCATTGAACTGAAATATTTTGGTTTTCTAATTTATATTGGCTACTGAGCTCAGCAAAGCTCAGAGGATGATTTGTATGGGTAACATGAATATTCAGCATTAGCACATTTAGTAGGCACATACATATTGTAATTTAGGAAATTATGTTTTTGGCTTTAAAACTAGACTCCAGTTTTCTCAGATTAGGATGAAACTTTCTTAGGGGCAAGTACATACTCTGCTGTGTTTTTTTGTTGTTCTTGCTCTTCACTCTATTGGCTACATTTGTACATGAATTCTTAGTCTATGTGGTGTTCTGATCTGACATTTCCTACATCTGCTCTTACAGTTTGTGTGTAGGGATAAAATTTCTGGAGGAATTGGGGCAAGCATCTTGGATTCTGTCAGCATTGCATCTTTTAGATGGCACAACATTTTAATATTTAGTGTACTTAACCAGCAGATTTTTTGCCTACTCTTCTGAAATCTTGTAGTATGTTGTTGAAGAGATAATTTTTATAAGCTGATGTTTCCATGTTAAAAAAAAAAATTATAAAAATCTACCAGTCAAAAACTAGCTTTAAGTATCACTGTAGTACTTTTGAATAGGTGTCTTAACTCACTGTTATTCTGCTAAAAGCAAAGATATACCAAAGTGTTTCTAAATAATGACCCCAGTGTGACAGGAGTGAAAATTGTATTGTTTTGGAGAGGTGCTTTTGGACATCGTGTAACTTTTTATTAAGGGTCGGTTTCATACTAATTTTACCGTGGTTCACAGATGCCTTCTGAACAGGGAACTGTGAATTTCCTTTTATAATAAACCAAAAAGGGACTAAGAAAGCTTCCTTTCAATAGCTACAAATATGCTGCAGTTTAATTGTTGCTCACTGAGATATTTCTGACATAAAAGAATGAAATCCTGAAGGTGCTTATTGGACTTCCCCTTATATCGTGGTTGGCAGATGAGATGTAGTGACCTGCTGCTGTAATTTAGAGAATTTCATTATCATGGGTATTGTAAAATTTCTTTTGTAGTTGCCTGGTTCCCCCTGCATAAATATATGTCCAGAAAAATATATAAGACAAAACAAACAATATTCTAGAAACTTTGTTTTATTGACTGAGTTAGTGAAGTGAGAAGAGCAGAATGGGACTTGAATAACCCAAGGGATCAGTGATGAGGCAGAAAACCTTTTACCTTTACATAATTGTTTCAAATTGAACCCAAATCAATACATAACAAAAGTTCCTACTGTAAAAGTTCCTACTGTCTACACGGGGTCTTAGAAAAATGAATCCAAATTAATTTTGAATTAGCTAAACTACATTTACATCCTTTTATAGACACTCCTAACTGAAATTGCAGTGGCCTTGATTCAGTTTAGCTTAAATTAAATTCTAAATAAGGGTGTCCACAAAAAGATTTAATGCACTATAATTAACCCACTTTAAAAGTGACTTCCAATTAAATTTCTAGAATGTTTCTGAGTGGACTAGTACCAAATTGTATTGTGGTGGCTTTTGTAAATGAATTTAAGTTGGTTCATTGATTGTTCCTGTTCATACCAACGTGAGCAGTTTGAACAGGGAGATTAGGACTGGTTTGTCCCCTTCATTCTTTAGGTCATACCCAGGGAAAGGTCAATAGAGAAACCAAGTAATTCCTTTCAATAAGTATAAATATGTCCTTAAGAAATATCCGTTACATATTGACTGATGTTTCCTATGACTTTCCCTAGAAAACTAGCAAATATTATGACTTGTACTAAGAACACATGTAAATGACTCTTAGGAGCAAAAGAATGTTTATAAATAAAGATACATACCAGACTGATTTAGTTTAGAACACTCGGAAATCTCTTAATTTCCACCTAAAACGCAAATATGTGTGCTTGGACCAATGTTCATTAAAATTCTCCTTTTTAAAATGTCTGTTTCATGATCATTTCTGTTACCTGAAGTTAAGGAGAAAACTTTAAACCTTAGGAGAACATGAGAGAGGAAACATGAAATCATGCTGAGAAATGAGGGGTGTGATATACAGCTGTTTTCCGTATAACAAAATTAAAAGAAAGAAGTTAAAGGCAGAGAGGGTCAAACTCATCCTTGACTGAACTCCCCTGAGATCACTGGTGATTCAGGAGGATTGAATGTGTCCAATCACATTTAGATCTTTCAGGTCAGTGTCTTAGTGATTCAGCTGGGTCTTCAAAGGCTTGTAGAAGAGAACCTGGAAGTATCTGTGATACAGTGATATGCACTCTGCCAATTACACTTACATGCTTCTAGGGGCAATAGAAAATCTCAGCTATATCCCAAAGCAAAACAGTGAAACATGCAAAGAGGAGAATAATTTACATTGTAAGTATTTTGATCTATCTGGTCTCATGAGTGACCAGTCTGCATTGCAGGGCTGCCTATCTATCCCACTTTGGTCTTCACTGTATTTAAAGAAGTAAAATAAACCCCAAGTAGATGACAGCTGCTGGATTTTGAAACCTCCCAGGTTTTAGGCATCATTGCAATGGTTCCGTAAATTGTTGTTGAGACTTCTAAAATCCTAAAACATTGAAAAAAGAAACTGACTTTCGAGAACAGAGGAAAAGATACAAAGCTGTATATTGCAGTGATGGGTTTTCACTGTAAGATAGTCCATTTTAAAAAATCCCAACATCTCAGACAGGAGCCAATTTATAAGAGAAATGAAAAATAAGATTAGGAAGAGAAAGACTTGAGATCTATTGTAATCTAGTTTACTGATTTTGCATGATAATTGTTGTAATGCTGTATTAAGAAGATAGTGTGTGTGGCATGTTGATGGCAGACATTCAATGGAGAAAAAGAATGGTGTCATTGTGCTGTATATGGACAGGGAACTGCATGCAAAGTACTTATGATTCTGTTGAACTGGAAGCTCCAGTTCTCAGGGCTTCATCCAGGTGAAAGGAGTTTCAGGACAGAAGAGGCAGGGGAAGGCTGAGCAGGAGGGTATGGGAAACAAATCCCATGCAGTGTATTTCCATCAGCCCAAATCTTCACAGCCAGATGGGGACATGCACCTGAGGCTGCAGGAGCATTTGCAAAGCAGATATTGGTAGAGAATTTTGGACCCCAGTGGAGCTCCCTGCTCACAATTAAGTCTTTGTTCTGGAATAAGGGTATACCCTTCATGTGATTCAGTATTTTGTGGAGCTAAAACTTACTGTATGTTTGTTTCCTGCATACCCTTCATGTGATTCAGTGTTTTGTGGAGCTAAAACTTACTGTATGTTTGTTTCCTGCTATCTACACTGAAATTCCCTTGGCTTTCTCTGCTGGCATTGCTGCTGAAAGGGGATCACTCTTAGGCCCTGAGAGCATTCAGAGTTCCTGAAAAGAGTAAAAAAAGTCATTTCTGCATAAGGTCATCCTGGGATTTAGGCGTATTTTTATTGCTATACTCCATGCTTTGCTCCATGCAGAAACTATTTTCAATTCTGCAGGGCTGATATTACCAGAAGACTTCCCAGCATAATTAGCTGCTTGATGTACCTTGCTCCTCTTCATATGCTTGGAAATTTGCCATTTAATTTGCAACCATAGAGTATCTTCTTTACTAAAAATGCAGACATCTTTGCAGAGGGTTTTTCCTCTCAAAAACCTCTTTAAAAGGGTGCAATGTAAAGAATACACTGTGCTATATAAAGTGGAACAAAGGTGCTGAACGCATCCACGTATTTGTCAACTTGAAAAAAAGTTGTAAGAAGTGGTCTGAATGCTCCTCACCCTGAAATTTTCTGGCACACAGCTGAGGGAGAGTTGTGATGATTTAACAGTGCTTTAGCTGAGATTTAACCATGATGTAGTTGTGATGGTTTAATTTTCCTGTGATAGTTTAATCATCTTATATCTGATAAATTTTTCTATATTTTCAACACAGTGACATCATCACATCTCATTTTTATTGGCAGATGGACAGCACCAAACAAAGTGTGCTAGATCATATTGTATCATAAACTATATATTGGGATAAAGCTGTGGCCTTTGCACTGCAGCACTCCACTGCTGCGACACTTATTCATATACCCACAGACTAGACAGAAAGCTAAGTATGAGGTGCCAACAGCAAGTAAACTGCCAGTGATCTAGTTAAGAGTCACTGGAGTTTAGGAAAACTAAATACCACCTGCCTACTGTTACTGGAAAATCCTTCAGAGATCAGAGTGATTAGATTCACTTTCTACTGGTAAAGAGGGATCAAAACTCATCAGTCCTCAAGCCTAATTACAAAAAATAGAAAAGTAAATTGCAGTTTCTATAACAAAGGAAGACAACTCTGCATACACATTTGGTAAAGTTGCATTTCAATAGCATAACAACTGCATCATTCCAGCTGTCACTCGGGAAAACTGCACTGTGCATGTCTGCAGAGATAGGTCAGCTCTGTTAATCCTTGCTTCATCTTCTGCATTGGATCTTAAGAGTGCAACACTTTGCTCAAAGCAAAATGTGTAATACACTGAGACTAACTAAGATTCACAAAAGCTACAGAGTGGAGAACATGCATGTCAAATGTCAGCCTGAAAAAAGATTTTGTGTGTTCTGTGGGAATAAAAAACAAACCAAATAACTCCACATATGTACATGTAAGTCTCCTTGGCCATGGAGAGAATATACATACTAAAATGGCAGATGATATATGCTTTAGTAATTAGAGCAATGCCATGGACAGACTTAAGGTCATGTTTTAAAATACATGTAATTATTATACCTTTCTGGCGAACTGATGGCAGTAAAAACTGCATTTTAGATCTATACAGCAGAGGGCACTAGTGTTATTGAGTTGACCATAGGGTTGATATTTTGATACTAGAAAATTGAAGGGGGGAAAAATCACTTAGAAGACAAAGAGTTGTCAACAAAGACTAAAGGAGCTGGTGTCTGGTCTGTGCTCCATGTGTGGATTTATAAAGCTAAACCTTTATGTGTCTCTAACAGACAGATATTGAATGACAAATTACTCTAGTACTGAGTTCCAGATAGGTCCTTATGTAAAGCCCATTAAAATATTTCCATGATGTTCTTCGAGGCTTTAAATGAATTTTTCACTGTGTTTTTTTGTGCTGGATATTTTTTTTTCCAGGATATTGGTGGTTTAAAATTACCCTGATGCTAAATAACTGCACCAAGGCTTCCTGAATAGTTGAGCTCTGAGCTGTAGAAAAACACCAGCACAAAAGACCTTTTTAATAAATTCCTCTGCCACTAAGAATCTTACTGTAGTATGTTAGCCTCATGCAAAGCTTGCCAGTTGGAAGGGAGCACTTGCAAGGCATTGCCTAAAATATTTTCTGCTGATCAAGTTGGCTTTTTTTATCAGTTCCCCTGCACTTCAGCAGCACCAAACCGCTTAATGTTAAAGACTATGCTAAATATTGCAGTTTGCTCCCTGTGTTACCAGGAAAGAGAGAGAAATATTTAGTATGTAAATAAATTCTAAGTTAAATCAAATGCTACAAAAGCTGAGATTTGCTCACACTGCCTCCCAGAAAACATTCCAGAGGAATGGCAATATAAAACTTCTGTACTTACACATTAAACAAGATAAAGCTTAAACAGAGAAAAATCAAGCACACTGATACATATGAAAATACATCTAGAACTTCCCATCCACATTTCACAAAATGCTGATCTGGTCTTCAAAATGATACAATCAGAGAAGCTAATAAGTAGTCAGCGACCCAGCTTGTATTCAAAGTATACACCGATTTGAATTTTGCAGAAACTTGAAGTTTGCAGAATTTCCTAAGGGTCTTTGACAGGTCATAGTCCTGAGGCTTATCTGTGATTGACACATACTTGGCACAGGACTGAGGTAAAAGGTAAACAGAAAAGCCACGGGTGATTTTGGCCTTCAGTACAAAGAGCTGGTCTATGTGGCTGATTAATTGCCTGAGTCAATAACCAAACATGGGAAGAATATAGGGAATTTATTAAAAGATTATAAAACAAAAGCACGTCTTTTAAATATCTTTTTGCAGCTGAGACATGGAAACATTTTTTGGGGGATGAACAATTTTTGCCAATCAGTATCATAACTGTCCAATTCGTTATAATGAAGTACTGTATTTGAGTAAAATGGGTTTATCTGCTTGGTTGTATTTTTTAACCCATGGAGCATATGTGTAGTGATAGAAAGGGAATATTTGCTGGATAATGGAGTATCCTTTAAAGTAAAAGGGGCATGATACATTAAGACTTCAAGGCCAGGATGCGTGGGGATTGGAGCAATCTGGTCTAATGGAAGGTGTTCCTGCCCATAGCAGGGGATTGGAACTAGATGAGTTTTAAGGTCCCTCCCAACCCAAACCATTCTTTGATTTTTTTTTAATGGTAAAATAATTGGTTTGGTGTATTTCTCTATCTGATTTATAACATTTTTATGGAACTAATTATTCAGTGCAGGTCCTTAGGGGATAAGTTTTAGAATATTTTTTTTTTTTTAGAAAAAAACAAGAGAACAAAAAGAGAAATCTACTGAATAAAGGAAAACCAGTGACAAACAAAAATGCTAATACAGTTACATGAACTATCACAGAAAATGGTTTATTAGTATTCAGCTGCAAAACTCGTGGATCACAGATCTTAACTCAGGAGCCTTAAACTGATATTAGGCTCACTAATATAATTCTTTAGACTACAATGTGTAGATTCTTCTTCCTGACAGTCTAAGAAAGATAAGAAACAGGTCTTTTTCATCCTTTTTGTGGATAGTTTTGCTACAGTTGGACTTTTGAAGTAAGGGAACTTGAATCTTAGTGATTACTTGGAGAGTGTTTCTCCATATATTGTGTTCAGCATCTCTGAAATGAAAAGTGACATTGTAAGTCTGCAGTAAAAAGGAATTCATGTAAAGCAGCTACCCATACCTAGTCTAGTACATTGTCCTAAACCCATGAAGCCAATGTCAAGAACTGCAGTTGTTGGCAGAGGGAAGAGATAAAGAGGTGGGAGCAGTTAACACTACAGCCACAGGGGTCTTCCCAGAGAGGAAGAACCTGAGTGACTTGCTCAAGGTTGCAAAACACATTAGCTTAATGAATCTTTCATAGCAAGAATGATGCTTTATAAATAGTACTTACAGAGCAGATCAAACAAACAGATAAAGCCCAGACTTTCCAATTCCCATTCAGAGGTTTTTAACCATTATATCGTATTTTTTTTTCAGTAAATTATTAAAAGTGAGATTGGAAAAACTTGCAAGCCTTTATAACAACCATTGCAACCATTATAACAATTTTTTAAAAAATGCAGAAATGAATTCTCAAACCTCTCAAAATTCTCAAGAAAATTGCCTGAATACATAATTAGGGAGAAAAAAAAAAAAAAGAAAAGACTTTCGTTGAAAGGATGCTGTGAGATGCAAGTTAATATATTTCTTCCTGGGTTTGTTTTTGGTTTTGTTTTGTTTTTTTTTAATATGGGGTTTTACACAAAATGAAACTATTTGAAGGCTGGAGTGGAAAACTGTTGCCTTACAGTATTTTGTTTTACTGAAAGTATGTATTATGCATCTAGGTACTTTAGTTTATAAATATGTTTTAAGCTTGCTGTAATTTATAAGACTTCACTTTTGGCTGATTTATAAGAAATTTAATTAATTTCTGCAACAGGCAGATCTTGCACTCAGCACCAGACTGAAAATAAGCTGAGGGCTGGGGGCTTTCAGAACTACCACAAACAAAGCAGTAATGAAATTCTCAAAATGGTAATGATTGTATTGGAAAGACTTTTTTTCCCATTACAGTATGATCTGTAGGTTTTCTTTAGAGTTGCTTATGAAACTGCCAACCCTGAAGCTACAGGGGTAATTTTCAGCGTTTAAATGGCTATTCTTATTTCTGTGTTCAGCACACATTTACTAATGAGTGTTCCTCTGGTGTTGGTGCCAAACAAAAGAACTGAGGACAAAATATCATGAAATAGGATGGTGCTGTTTAACAGTAGGGAAAAGTTACAGAACTGATGGATGGGGCAGAACAGCTGATGTCATCTACCTGGATTTCTGCAAAGCGTTCAACACTAGCCCACACAACATCCCTGTCTCTAAACTGGAGAGACATCAATTTGATGGATGGACCACTCAGTGGATAAAGAATTGACTGGATGGCCACACACAGAAAGTTGTGGTTAACAGCTTGATGTCCACCTGGAGATGGTAAAAAGTGGTGTCCCTCAGGGGTTACTGTTGGGACAGATCCTGTTCAACACCTTTGTCAGCAACGTGGACAATGGGATTGAGGCTTCCAAAGCAAGTTTGCTGATGACCTCATAGCATCCTTCCAGTTTCTGAAAGGTGCCTACAAGGATGCTGGAGAGGGACTCTTCAGGAAGGACTGTAGCAATAAGACAATGGTAATGGGCTCAAACTTTAACAGGGGAAGTTTAGGTTAGATAAGAAGAAGAGTGGTGAGGCACTGGAACAGGTTGCTCAAGTAAGTTGCAAATGCTCCATGCCTGGCAGTGTTCAAGGCAAGGATGAACAGTCTTGGGTGACATGGTGTAGTGTGTGGTGTCCCTGCCCATGGCATGGGGGTTGGAAGTTGATGATTTTAAGATCCTTTCTAGCCCTAACTATTCTATATTCAACACTTAGCATGTTTCTTTTGGGATTTTGTTTAGTCATTTTGTTGGTTTGCTTTTAATTTGACATAGGCAAGATCTTGTCCTGACATTTGTATGACCTGCTACTTTCAGTATTAAAGGTTTTACTTCTAGTTAAACCTCAATGCAGAAATCATGTTTATATAGACAAAGGTTTTCACTTCTATAAAACAGGAGTATCCTGTTGTTCTTCATATTATCTGTTGTCTTATAATGTGTCAAGAAGATTAATGCCTTGAATATTCTGATAATTCCTATATTACCCATTTTTTGCTTTTTGAGGCCTTTGTCACTTCTTTCAATTCTCTCCCGAGTCAGAACATTTTTGTTAGGTATACACTGCAGTTGAACTTGTTATCTGCCATTCAGCCACATGTGTTATACATTGGAATGATCAGGAAAAGCTAGTGTCTGGTGTTTTCTTATCTCATTGCCAATTACAGCTGACATACATAGCTGTACAGGAAACAAAATTTGAGAATTTCTATAGCTATTCTCGCTATGGATTTTCATGGAATTGAGTTGACTGGAAGGTCTTGAGAATGCTTTGTTTAGAGAGCACATTTCACACTTAAATATTTGATACTAATTTAATGTTCTCCTTCTCCCTTCTTTCTTTCAGGCTATTAAAACTTCAGAAAGACCAGTACCAAATAAATTATGAATGTTGAACAAGATGACCTTACATCCACAGCAGATAATGATAGGTCCTAGGTTTAACAGGGCCCTATTTGACCCCCTGCTTGTGGTGCTGTTGGCTCTGCAGCTTCTTGTGGTGGCTGGTCTAGTGAGGGCTCAAACTTGCCCTTCTGTCTGCTCCTGCAGCAACCAGTTCAGTAAAGTGATTTGTGTACGGAAAAATCTGAGAGACGTGCCAGACGGCATCTCCACCAACACCCGGTTGCTCAATCTCCATGAGAACCAGATCCAAATCATTAAAGTTAATAGCTTCAAGCATCTGAGGCACTTAGAAATCCTGCAGCTCAGTAGGAATCACATCAGAACAATTGAAATTGGGGCTTTCAATGGTCTGGCCAATCTCAACACTTTGGAACTCTTTGACAATCGTCTGACCACTATCCCAAACGGGGCTTTTGTATACCTGTCAAAACTAAAGGAACTGTGGCTGAGAAACAACCCCATTGAGAGCATCCCTTCTTATGCTTTTAATAGAATCCCTTCTCTAAGGAGGTTGGATTTGGGGGAATTAAAAAGGCTTTCATACATCTCAGAAGGTGCCTTTGAAGGTTTGTCCAACTTGAGGTATTTGAACCTTGCCATGTGCAATCTTCGAGAGATTCCTAACCTCACCCCACTTGTAAAACTGGATGAGTTAGATCTGTCTGGGAATCACCTTACTGCTATCCGGCCAGGTTCTTTCCAAGGGTTAATGCATCTTCAGAAATTGTGGATGATACAGTCCCAGATTCAAGTGATAGAAAGGAATGCTTTCGATAACCTTCAGTCACTTGTAGAGATCAATCTGGCACACAACAATCTAACACTACTGCCTCATGACCTGTTCACACCACTCCACCTAGAAAGGATTCACTTGCATCACAACCCTTGGAACTGCAACTGTGATATCCTTTGGCTTAGCTGGTGGATTAAAGACAAGGCACCCTCTAATACTGCATGCTGTGCCCGTTGTCACACACCTCCCAGTTTAAAAGGAAGGTACATTGGTGAGCTGGACCTGAATTACTTCACTTGTTATGCTCCAGTCATAGTGGAGCCACCAGCAGACCTCAATGTCACAGAAGGCATGGCTGCAGAGATGAAATGCCGGGCATCAACCTCCCTGACCTCTGTATCTTGGATTACTCCAAATGGATCTGTTATGACGCATGGGGCATACAGAGTTCGGATTGCTGTGCTTAGTGATGGCACATTAAATTTTACAAAGGTAACTGTGCAAGACACGGGTTTGTATACATGCATGGTGAGTAACTCTGTCGGAAATACCACAGCTTCTGCCACACTGAACGTGACTGCCCTGGATAACCCTGGTTACACTTACTTTTCAACAGTCACAGTAGAGACTGTAGAACCTTCTCAGGATGAGGCACAGACCACAGAGCAGGTTGGGCCCACACCAGTTACCAACTGGGAGACTACTAACATGACAACCTCACTCACTCCACAGAGCACAAGATCAACAGAAAAAACGTTCACCATTCCTGTGACAGATGCAAACGGGATCCCAGGAATAGATGAGGTTATGAAGACTACCAAAATCATAATTGGTTGTTTTGTGGCTATCACTCTCATGGCTGCTGTGATGCTGGTAATTTTCTACAAAATGAGAAAACAGCATCACCGGCAGAACCATCATGCTCCAACACGGACTGTAGAGATTATTAATGTGGATGATGAGCTTACAGGTGATACACCCATAGAGAGTCACTTGCCCATGCCGACAATAGAGCATGAGCACCTAAATCACTATAACTCTTATAAATCTCCTTTCAACCACACAACAACAGTTAACACAATAAATTCAATACACAGTTCAGTGCATGAACCGTTATTGATCCGAATGAACTCAAAAGACAATGTACAAGAAACTCAAATCTAAAACATTTATGACATTATGGGGTAGGGGTGGGGATGACAAAAGACGATTTATAAAACAAATGACACAAATGACTGGGCTAATCTACTGTTTCAAAAAAGTGTCTTTACAAAGAAAAAAATTTATTTATTAAAAATTCTATTGTGATCTAAAGCAGACAAAATTATGTTTATTCCTCAGAACCTGTTTTTGCTGCACTTATTTGCCCTTTTTGTTTCTGTTTTTCTTCCCACCCTACCCTGATTTCCATTCACCATATTTTTCATAGGAGATCTCAATTCCCTGAAAGAACTGGTCTAGGAAATTTTGGAGGAATTCTGTTGCTTTGGGGGAATTTTTATGGTAAATACTAGTGGTGAGATTCGGTCTATTTTGTCACTTTTTCTCCTTTTTTTTTTTTTTTCCTCATTGCCTTTTTGAAATTCTTAAAAGAGAATGGAACCATAACACCAACTTTACAAGTGAGAAAAACAAGCAATCAAACCTTATTTTTCCCATGTAATGATTTGCTCTGTATTTACTGAATGCACCATTGTGTGAAAAAATTGAAAAAGTAAAAAAAAGTAACAAACAAAACCTCAAGAAATTAATTGACTTGTGAAAACCTATGAAGCCCATGGTCTTTTAGGCAATTCTAGAACAGAATTTGTAGTTCAAACACTAAACAAACATTATAAATAAAATATTGATTTTTTCTGTACTTGGAAAACTATTTTTTTTGTACATGGAAAAGCTCATTTTTAGTGTGGCTTTTAGCATCACAATTTGTTAAAATTCTTACAATATTCTGCTGTGATGGTCCAAAACACAATCACTTTAAACAGAATAATTAAGTCATTTTGGGTCATTACTTAAGCATATCATAGTTTTCATTTTAGTTTATGTAAGATGCATACTGACAAACAAGGATGATTGAATTTTAATGCAATATTAAGATCCTTCCTTCTAATGGTGTTTTCAATTATCTATATCATATAGCAAGATGTATTTCACGATGCCAGGAAGTTTTGCAAGGACTTGCAGTTGTGGAATTTATTGGACAGAGCTAAAAAGTCTGTTCTGGTTTGGTGTTTTGTTTTTTGTTTGGTTTTTTTTTTTTTTTTTGGTTTTTTTTTGTTTTGGGGTTTTTTTTGTAACTTGTAACTATCAATAAGAAAATTCATCTTTACATTAAAGCTAGTGTTTTCCAGTTCAGTTGTTCTAGGACTCCTGGACATAAATATGAAACACATTTAGCTGTCTATAATACCTCTAATCAGAGCTGTATCCCTATGAAATCAAAATGCTGGTAACAGAATAACTCGCAGGAAGAAGTCTGAAAATTTTGGTTTAAAAAAACCCAAATCAGAGGAGAGTATAGGTTACTGTAATTTCATGACTACTAGACTCCCTGTAGAGTAGCAAGTTTACATTAATTTAAACTCAAATTCTTTTATCAACAGAAAGTTACATCTTTTTCTATTTATATATGTTCACTAGATTTAGCATATTGGTATAGGCACGGTTTATACCTTGCATGCTGAAAGCTAAAAGGACTTTGAGTAAGAAAAAACAGCTTCAGAACACTGTGTTCTTCCAAGTAGAAGTTCTGCCAAATTAAACTACTTGATATATTGGCAATTGAATAGAAGCATTTTAAGACAATGTAGATGGGGAAAAAGAATCATACATGTCATCTCTGTCTTTTCACCTATTTTCTTCCTTTACCACACTTACTGTGAGTTTTCAAAGTCCTGTGCCAGGTAACTAATGTTCTTGCTCCGTATCAAAATCTCTTTAGAGCTTTCTAGTATGCAATAGCATGCAGAATAAAGAACCTACTGAACAGTGAATTTCTATAAATTTAAGAAGGAGCTTCTGCTAGGTTGAGGTGGTAAACATCTCCTGTTGGATGCACAGTTTTCAAGGTTGCAAGTGAATATTGTAGTAAGAAGGCCTGATTCAAAGAGGACACAGTGAAGATAGCTGACGGTGAATCACACCCTGCAAGGAGTCTGATAACACAGAATGAAACACGAATTTCTATAATAATCTCAAAGAAACATTTGCAAGACATTATCCTTTGATGTACTACATGAAAAGTAATATCTGCTCTAAGGGAATTTTAACAGAGGACAAAGATGGACCTGAATGTAAAATGTTTCAGTTGTGATTCCTAGCTTTGCCTATTTCTTCAAAATGCATTGGAGCATTTCATTGGCAATTTCATTTAAGCATTGTGATAGAATGTACAGAAACACTGCAATTACACATTGCTATTTGTACTTTATCCATCTGTCTAATAACGTTGTGTCTATGACCAGTGCTTATCTGAAAATTGGAAAAATTCTTTCCAGGAAACCTAGGGCCACCGATCAACAGGTTTACGTTAAAAAAAATATGGCTATTCTCCCAACAGTATTTGTGAAAGCATTTATGGTCACCATGCTTTTATAAGCAGGTAGTTTTTACTAACTCCTAAAGATTATGCATGGGAGGTCTTTAAGAAAAAAGGTGTAACTATTACTAAGTGGGACAGCGGGTCAGTGACAATCTTTATTCCTTTAAGTACAAAATAATATCAGTGACTTTTATAAACAATATTTGGTTGGGTGAGTATACACATATTGTGTGGAAAGTATTAGTTATTTTCCCAGCATCTTCCCTATCCCTCTTGGAACAACAGAGATTATTTCTGACTCCCTCCTACTTCTATAAAACACTCATTATTTTCATAGATAAATTAAATACCAGAGTCAGAGAATATCACAGTTTATATCATACACTGAGCTCTGAAACAAAGTGAGAGGAGTGCTGTGCTCTCTTGGTTTGATGCTGAAATCACATGCCAATACAGCCTGTTACTACTCCAGAGACTACAATATTAAGAATGAAGCATAAGTTTTCTATATGGCAGAGCACAAGCGTTAGAAAGTTCTCATGAAATTTCTCTTGCAAGGTGACTACATTTAGATTCTGTGTGATGTAAAAATAAAAAAAATAAAAAAAAAACCCACCAAAAAACAAGGGATCTGGGTTATGAGCTATCACTTTTAGTGGGCTCATGAGAAAGGAAGAATTATTGTTCAGTTCATTTGATGGGGTTTGAAGACATTTCTCTTCTGTCCTGTGCAAATACGAAATGCACACACATTTTCTTTCTGGAATTGTCATCAAGTCTCACAAATCTTGCCATATGCAGAAGCAACATGTAAGAAGCATAACGAGTGAGTTCCATTCAATTCACCATGCAAGGCAGACATTTTATTTTACTTTGAAAAGGGCTAAATGTGTGGAAATTATTACAGTAATTGTTTGTTTTGTTTTTTTTTTTTTTTGCTGAAATACTCTAATGTGTCAAAAATAATGTATAATGATTACAAGATTCTCTGTCCCCACTGATGGCATTATAGGTCGATCACAGACTTAGAGAAAAGATAATCAAGTTAATATTGTATTTAGTTTAGCTTCATAATCTTGTAAAAAGATTTCATAACAGCTGCTATAAGCTTTGATATGTCAGACGCAACCATTACTGTAGTCTTTCCAATAAGAAGAATGGAAAATCTTTTCCACCTATTTACCCTTCTCTAAAATTTATATTTCATTTTTTTGTGTAAGGTAAATACACCATTTCTGAAATGTTCACTTGATTTCTAACTCCAGGTAGTGAAGGACCATGAAGTGTCAGGAACTATCTTGCCATTTCATAGCAAAAGAAGTAAATGAAGAAACAATTTCTCCTTATCTTCAAGATATAAAAATAAAAGTTAGGCTTCCACATCTGGTTTTCTGTTTTTCTTAGGGAAATTCTTTAATGCATGTTTGTTCTCCTTTGTGCAGCTGTTGCGAAAAAAAGACCACATTTCAAACTTGCATCGAAAATCCAATCAACAGTTAGCCTGATGGTAGTAGTGGACATCTTATTATGAGGTGGTATATACTAGCATTGTAGGAGAGTAACAGAGCCATCACTACTGAAATAGCAAGGGTTTATGAGCAGGGGATGGACTCTGGGAGATTCTGGAAAACCTACTTGTTTCTGTTGGCCCTAGGCCCTTACTCATAGCACTGCCCCATGTAAACATTGTAGTGGTGTGTAATTTGTGCCTGGAAAAGTACAGCAGGGCAGAACTTTGGATTGGGAAAAACTTCACTGGCTGCTCCCACTGAAGATCATAGATGCAGAAATAATGAATGTGTAAAATCTGAGCTTCAGACATACAGTGTATGATGAGAAATGAGGGACTTATATATGCTCATCACATTTAATCACAAGTAGGTTTCAAGGCCTAATGCTCACTAAATAGTTAAAACCTTGAATAATAAAAAAAGTCACAGATCTGCAAAGTAAGTTTAACACAAGTGGCAAATTATATTTTGACAAAATAGTAATGCTGGTTTGAAGTAGTACGGGTTTTTTCATTATTAGCTCTATTAAGACAAATGAGATCTGTAGTTCAATAGCTACATGCTATTTGCTTTGATACTAATGCTATGATTTCTTTAGGTGAGATCTGTTAAACAAAATATTATGTTGAATTTGTCTTGGTCTTAATCCTCGCTTTCATACATGTATAACTTGCAGCTGGACTGTCTTTTAATTGGAGTACTCTCCAAAGGACTGAATCAGTGAACATGATTGAATTTCGTAAGAGAGAAATTTTTCCCATACTGTAACTTCAGTGAGGTACGGAATTTTGGTATGAGGAGGAGATGCTGAAATTACATCATCAGATGATTTTATAGCTATCCTTTATAAAATAATAAAGAAGAAAATATAATGTTATTTTTGAGAACTTTGAAAACTAAATCTTATGTAAAAGTAGGAAATTCTGATTAAAAAAATAGAAGTAGTTAGAATATTATTGAACTTGAAAGTAACAGCAGATGTATTGGTTAAAGCAAGAAGTGTCAGCCGCATATCCCAGGTAAGCTTTACATCTTCTCTACCAACCCAATTTGCAAACTCAGAAGTTTGATTTACTTTTCTAAGTATCATTCAGCTTGTGCAAGGATTCTGGCTGTACTATCCATAGTTTTCTGGTTTCTTCTTAAATTTTGCAGAACATTTATGATGCAATTTGAGATTTCAGCTCCAGAACAGTTTCCCAGACAGAGCACACAAAGAATTCTCTGCTGAGTCATCCAAACTGCACCCATTTTGAGGATCATGTTTAATACTCTGGGGCTTTTTTTTATCAACCTGAAATGGCTTCTGCAGTGAAAGATTCCATAATTTCTTTGACTAATATCCCAATTTGGTTTTGCATTGATAATATTTTAATCAAATTTAAAATAGAATTTCCAATTGTTTTATTTTAGTAAAAAATTTTGACTTCTCTTGACTTGAAAAGTACTCTGTTATTTTCATAGTAACTCAGTTAAACACAAATATATGACATAAAAATCCAAAAAGAAACTATATCTTGGAATTCTGTGCATGCACATATGTGTCTGTATGTGTGTATTATATGAAAAGTGATTCTACAGGTGAGATTAAAGGAATAAAAGAAGAAATTTATAAAAAATAGAAAGACGGTATAAATATGCTGAGAGAAAATATACTAAAACAACTGGAGTCAGTGGACTGCAGAATTAACCCAACCCCTACAACTGATTTAATCTTGTGATATGTAATGCAAATTGATTTAATTTGCTCATTTAAATTCTCAAAAGGACAGTTGGCTGTCTGAGAAAGGATGTGGAAATCTTGAGTTCTGTTTTTGACAGTACCCACGTGATGTCAAGCAGGTCTTCCTTTTCCCTGTCTTTCTTGGCTTGTCATTTCTGTCTGGCTGTTCAGTTACCATTCTATGAAACAGAGGCATCCATCTCTCCAGGCGAACTTTGGACTGAATTGCAGTGGTCAATGGGACAGGAGGAAGGTCAGACTAAGTAGAACCTCTGCAGATCTGAGTACTAGGTGTTTACATCCATTAAAGGCAAAACAACTAGTACTAGTTTGATACTGCAAGGCAGCTTCATAGATCATTTATATGGCTCTTAATAATATTGTAGCTGAGTTTGGCGTTATTGATCACCTGCTGTGAGTTAACTATATTCCGAGTTAAAATAGTCTTTTCTTTTTCTCCTGTTGCCACATACCTTTCTTTGTGATGATATTTGGTCAAGTTCAAGAGCTGGAGAAAAAAAAATAAAATAAAATAAATGTATTTCTTTGGATATCCAGACTATAAAAAGATTCCAAATTGTATAAAACTGCATTAAAAAAAAAAAAAAGGGATAATAATTAACAATGCTATCAGATGCCTAGAAAGCAAATATCTACAGAATGCTTCCCCCGGATTAGTTTATTTTCTTGTTAAGAAGAGTTTATATGACTCAGGAAAATCATCAAAGCCTTATCACACTGAATAAACCAAAAACACTGACCAGTTCCATGGCTTTTGCTAGGACTTCCATGACAGAGATTATTTTTTTCTGCCATTTTTATTTTAATACATTCTATTGCCTATGTCAGCAGTGTTTCCATTAGGATGTAAGTAACTAGTGTTGGAAATATTGTCACCTGTTGTTTCTACCTGGAGAAACATTGTCTCTGGGTGTTGATATTTTCAACTCCCTGCTGATTTCTGACACTCCCATGGGGATGCACTCAATTCTTTACTGAAAGGGAAGCTTTAGCCTATCTAACACAACAAGGAAATAGTAATGGGCTGACCAGGCAAGGAAGAATAAAATAAAATGCAGTGGTGATGGGGAGAGAAGAATTCTGCGAAAATAACTAAGCATTAAAAAAAATATTACAAAGCAGGAGGAAGTTGAGTGAGAATCCTCATCACCTCCTTTTATTCTCATTTCATATATTATATTTCCTGGTATAACTGGAAAATATTTGAACACACTGATGAACGAATTCTAAATAAAACACATGGAAAACTCTCTGAGGGATAACTTTAAGCTAGTAAAAGGAATGGTCTTTAGACTTGTATAGGTCAAACTCATCCTATGGGACAATTCAGGATGTTAGGGAATTGTACTAAGATGCTAGGAGATTACTGAAGCAAAAGATTTAAGTTGGAATTCTAAAAAGAAAAATAAAACAAACCAAAACCAAACCCCAAACTAGTAATATTTTGTGAGTAAAAAACAGTTTTGCAAGGAAAAAAGTAGTAATTTGCATTCTGGGAACACCCAATAGGCAACTTCTGCATGCAAATATAATTTTAACATTAACCTCTACTGATTTTAAATTGGCCATTTGAAATTAATATGGAAGAAGCCCTAAAATGCATAGAATGAGCAAGGACGATACCAGTGAAATATTTAATTTATTAAAACTTTCAATTTCTGTCCTCTGGGATTATATTTAGTAATACAGTATTTCTAATCAGGAAACAAGAAGAGTTTTATTTGTACACTTTTCTTCCCTTTTCTCCCCTCAGGTTGGGATAACAATTTTGACTAATAAAACTGGTATTAGAATTTCAATTAAAAAAAGATACCTTGTGAAACACCTGGTAATTTGGTAGTATGCTTCTGCTTTTTGTTTTAAATTGCTTTTTCTTGCTTTTGCAATTATAAGTTAAGGAACTGAAGCAGTAAAACAGAAAACTTAAGTGAAGGTGCAAGATTTATATGTCCTTACTGTTTTTTTTTATTTCATTCTAATGTGCTGTCACAGAAGGGTGGGAAGCCCAAATAAATTCTCATAATTTTTTCATGATTCTTTAGGTTTCGGGTATGTTTTTTTCATCACTGGTCAATCACATTTTCCTTGGATTTATGTTTCAGACTAGCATCCTATTTGTTTACGATTTCAGCTTTTTCTGAACCTTCAATTTTTACTCAACATATGTTCTCAAAGGCTGAGCCTTTTTAATTATATTTTCTCCATGGTTGTAGGATATAAGATTACATTGCCCTGCTATGTATCCAGCTTAACTCATTCACTTCCTTCATAGCATTATTTGATTGTATCACTCTTTGTATCTAATTGAGAGTGTGCCTGTAAAGTTATTAGCCATCTTTCATTCACAAAACCACAAACTGTTGCTATCAAATGAAAGTGTGGAAGAGTATGACTGTCCAGCAATTGTTTCAAGGCTTAACAGCAAAACACTGTAAAGTCAAACTTCTCATGCTTCAATGGCAATTGGATTTTGGCTGCAGAAAATCAGCAGAAGAGCCTGACCTGTGTGAGGTAACAAATCTCTGGTGCATATCTTGTCATTGGAAGATGTTATCTCTGAACAAGAGCATACTCCATTTCCTCTAAAGTCTGTTTGATAACCTTCGTCAAAAGGAAGCAGATTTTTTTTTTTTTTATTAAGCTGTTTTCTTTTTTAAAATTTCTGAAACCTGCTGGTGGTTTAGATTTCTGCAGTAGTATTTCATACATAGTTGATAGAGGTGCCACAGGACAGGGATTCAGTCAACATCACTGAAGGATTGGATCAGCATAGTTTTAAATGGGTTTTCCTTCTGCTGACCATAGTTAATTATGTGTCTTTTTTAAATTGACTGCTAAGCACTGATAGCACAGTTACAGAAGAACATTATTAGGAATGGTATCAAAATTTTACGGTTGTGCAAATTCATGGCATCTAATCCAGTGGTGGTGATCTGTTACCCTAGTTTAATTTTGAACTTGTGAACTGACATGTGTTGCTATAAAATGGTTCAGTAGGGGAAATTATTTTGTTCTTTTAAATTGTTATTAAAGTTCTGAGAGAATTGTTGGGCTGAGAACCAAGTCCTTCACATTGCTTCAGTATGACAATGTTGCAGCTTTGGTTTTAAGGGTGCACCAGAAGTGTACAAGTTTAACCATGACAAGTGCAAGGTCCTACACCTGGGTCAAAGCAATCCCAGGCACAGCTACAGGCTGGGCATAGAAAAGATTCAGAGCAGCCCTGCAGGGAAGGACTTGGGAGTGTTGGTTGATGAGAAAATGAACATGAGCTGGCAGTGTGCACTTGCAGCCCAGAAAGCCAACCGTACCCTGGGCTGCATCAAAAAGAGCATGACCAGCAGGTTGAATGAGGTGATCCTGCCCCTTTACTATGCTCTTGTGAGACTTCACCTAAAGTATTGTGTGCAGTTCTGGAGTCCTCAACATAAAAAGGACATGGAACTGTTGGAACAAGTCTAGAGGAGAGCCACAAGGATGATCAGGGGACTGGAGCACCTCCTGTATGAAGACAGGCTGAGAAAGTTGGGGCTGTTTAGCCTGGAGAAGAGAAGGCTGCGTGGAGATGTCCTAGTATCTGAAGGGGGCCTATAGGGATGCTGGGGAGGGACTTTCATTAGGGGCTGTAGTGATAGGACAAGGGGTAATGGGTTAAAACTTAAACAGGGGAAGTTTAGACTAGATATAAGGAATAAATTCTTTCCTGTTAGAGTGGTGAGGCACTGGAATGGGGTGCCCAGGGAGGTTGTGAATGATCCATCCCTGGTGGTGTTCAAGACCAGGTTGGACGAAGACTTGGGTGAGATGTTTTAGTGTGAGGTGTCCCTGCCCATGTCAGGGGGGTTGGAACTTGATGATCTTGAGTTCCTTTCCAACCCTAACTATTCTAAGATTCTATGGTTCTAAGTGTTCAGTTTCTGTAATTCATTCTCTTGTGACCAGAACTGTGATAAATGCAGTTGTCTATAAGAACATTTACTCTAAGAAATTAACTCTATCAGACACACGGGAAGTAGACCACAGTATATTCAACATGTGGTAGTAAATATATCTCTTCCTCCTGAGTTTGGCTACGTGGTTAGATTTCTATATCTTCCTTCAAGTTTCCATCAAGTGTTCCATCTTAATGCATCTGCGAAGTGATTGATAGCTAAAAGTCTGTCTTTGGAAGGTAAGTTATGCAAAAGTAAATGGATCATCACTGTATATCTGTTGTTCAGATACAAACTTCTCTCTGTCCATCCCTTACAAAAACTTCCAATAGTCATGTCTCTCTGCAATCCTAGTTGATAAGATTAATCCTCTTTATTCCATTTCATTTCTCAGGGTGTTTCAGAAGACTGGCGCAAGTAATGGCAAGAAGAAAGAAGTTGGTGATTTTGCTTCCAGGACATACACAAATCCAGATAATGTTTGTGTAAAGAGCCCATGAAAAGTAAAAGAACAAACTGTTAGAATAAATAGATCAGTCAAGACACAAAATATTAAAACCAAATATAAATTCCACTCTTTTCTCTGTTGTATACGCACACATAGATATAGATAGATAGATACAGATATAGATGTAGAGATACAGATAGAGATAAAGAGATAGAGATAGAGATTAGATATAGATAGATGCAGATAGATAGATACAGATCATAGATATTTATAGATATATTGATGATATATACACACACTGTCTTGTGGCTCTGATGCTTTTCAGGAGGCCTGCACTGAAAAGCAGCACAGACAGTGAAGACGCAGTGCACTTCTCATTGGGTGGCTACCTGCCCACTGGCACACATGGCAGAGGAGGGAAATAAGACACAAAAAAGTTTTCATGAAAGGACAAAGTTCTGGTATGGCCAGAGTCATCCCCATGCATACAATGCAGTGAGTCTGGAGGATCTGCCATGTGACAGGAAGCTGGTGTATAAACATGGTAAAAGGCAAAACTCTCTATGAGGTGATTCAGAGTACTCTAGTTTATGTCTATATAATCACCATGTCAAAAACTTTATACAATTTATATAACTTTTGAAGCAGAATATGTTGGGAAACAAGCACAAAAAGTAGTCTGAATGCTAGTCATCACTGCTGTTGCTCTTTGTGTTTCTCAAGCATTCAGTGCTTTTCTTTGAGAATTTCAAACACAAAGGGTCAACAAGTCATAATCTCCAAATGAGAGGAAAACATGATTTTATTTTACATTATTTATTGTTAGTTGATGGATATGTCACACTTTGTGCTTCTTGTGCATCTGTGACAGCACTGCCAAGGCAGAGACAGCACTTTCAGATGGTGTGAGATGTTACTAAATAATGCAACACCCTCCCTGTTTCTCTTGTAGTTTTGTAGCTTTTGGATAAAGGACAAAACAAACAGTATTTTCCATCCTCTCGGAAGCAAGTGTAGAGATGCAGGGAGGTATAGGCTCATGAAACAATCAGAAGAGACACAGATACACTCTCCTGGGGATAACTCTAGGAAATGGCTTCCCACTTTCCTCCCAGAGAAAGGCTTCTCTTGGGTAAGATTTTGTAGGTTATTGTGGGTTATTTTTACTTTTAGGAACACATTCAGCCTTATCTGTTTTAACCATCACTTATATATGGACTGTAAAGTGTCTATCTTGAGGAAAATTGACTCAATCAAAGGGCAGAAAGCCCTTATGAAAAAGAAACAATACATGACAGAATTAGGACTTTGCATAAACAGAGTGGATATTCATGTTGATAGGGATAAGGAGGAATTGATGTCATTTATTGCTTCAACAAATCTTTCCATGAGGGTCTTTCAGGCAACCCCTCTCATTATCATCTGCTAAAGGAGGGAAGTTGCAATAAAATGTGTCTGAGTTGTTCCTTCCCAAAGTGAGGATGCAGCAGGGGAAAGCTCTTCCAGCCCCTGGATGGGAAGAGAAATAAGCTTGCTGAGACACTGGAAGGATGTAGCGTTGAGCTTTGTCCTTCTGTAATGGAAAAAGAACTCAGGAGGTGCTGCTGAGTTTACAGCTAGTAGTGAGTTAAGGGTGCAATGAACAAGGGGAAGGAGATTGATTTATAAATGTCTAGTTTCTATTCTGTTTGTTTTCATCAATTCTTTAAGCACATATACATGCATTTTGAAGTATCTGGCTTTTGTGTTTGTTTAATTTTTTTTTTATCATCTTTGATCTCTGTGTGAGGAGCTGTCTTGTTACGTTCATCTCAACGTTCAGGTTGCCTTTAGCTCCCATTAGTGAAGCATGGTATCTATCTTATAATGGATCAGTGTGGGACCCTGTCACATGTAGAAACTAATCTTTCTTCTTTTCCCTCTCACTGTGTGAATGCTGTATTTCTTTCTGGTCCCTAGTATATAAGATATAAATGTCCTACTTAACATTAATGTTTTTCCTAAATAATAGTTGGAAAGCTTAAAATCCAAGCCTGTGTCTTTATTCTTGGCACTAGACCTCCAAGACCCCATCACAGATAAACCATGTGATCTTACTGTTTGCTTATTATTTTATTTTACTCTTCAATGTTTAACATAACTCTTTGAATGCTCAGTGTCCAACTCTGTTAATCGAGGTTGAATACTTTTATATAGTAAATTTATTCAAGAAACCTGCTTCCTCAGCAGTGTGTTGTAACATAGCACATATATTGTAGAATAATATTTTTAAAATTCAGTGCTATTCTGTCAATTAATGGAGAACTCAGAAGCAAAACAAATATTTCCTGTCATTCAACTGCAAAGATGTACTCTTTGGCCAATGTTTGTTAGCAACACAAACTGCTTCGTTCTTCCAGTGTATGAGACCTGAAGAACAAAGCTAACAGGAAACTGTATGTTTTCCTTTTTTCCAAAATAGAGAATCTAAGGATTAAAAAGCAGTAGAAACACTGAGAAGTATCTATATGAAGAGCATATGTAACCTAAATATCTTAAAAATTATTTAATTTAACAATAAATAATTATTAGAATGTAGAGTCACTGAGTAAATTTCACATAACCAGCATAGCTTAAGCACAGCATATTTCTTTGCCTGACGTTTAGACTTGTTACATTGATACTTCTAAAAATAGTTCTAATGTCAAGAGAGTATAATGAGGCAAACTTATGTATTAAAACAGTAAAATACTTTATTCTCTCTCATCAGCTAATCATAAATATTTTTCTATTATTCTCATCATAAATATTTTTATATTATATATAAAAATATAATGTGGAAACCAGTGGAAAAATTGACTCCTTGCCTTCTAATAGAGAAGAAGGAAAGGGAGAGCAGGTCTTGGAGAGGAATGCACATCTTAGGAAGCTGGAAAATATAGTTCTCCACAGAGTGAAGTCCTGCAGGAAATTAGATATTATGGTCAAAAGGAGATTAGTGAAGGAAGAGTTCAGCACTTTCGTCCTTTCTCTTATGGGTCCCATATTCTAAAAAACTTAATAGAATTATGCTAGCTGGACTCATTTTAAAAAGTACAGATTCCACTGTTATCATATGTTACCACTACAGCTGACTCTGGTTTAATCACTTTTAAGGAGACTAAGTTTGAACTAAGGAACTTAAATACTCTGTAGGTATTGTTGCAAATTCTAACTTGATGGCTGGTATATGTGACAGCAATCAATTTCATTTGGATTCAGTGCCTCAAATGTGCCCATGACATCTATATAAATAAGTTTTATGCTAGGAAGGACATACTTTTTTTGATAGAACTGTCATCTGTCTTCCAGTCTTCTCCAACTGCCTTTTTGTCTGTAGGATTTATGAACTGCTTTGTGTACATCTCACAGTATCATAGTAAATTAACAAAAAAGCCCACCAATTGAGGTCTTACATATATAAAAAAAGAAAAAAACAAACAAAAAAACAAAAACAAAAACCAACCAACCAAACAAAACCCCTCCAAAAAAAAACCCAAAGAAACAAAATAAAAAAAAAGATTGTGTGTGTATTTGAAAAAGAGAGTGTGTGTGAAGCAAAGCTCGTAAAAATCCTCAAATTTCCTTTAGTAATTCCTCATGGTATTATATCCAGAAGGAAGACAAGATGCTCACAAAAACAGTCAATACTGTATTCCTTCCGCCTTCACTCCATACCCTGAAGCAATATTGGTTTTGCAAGATGATTTTCCCTTAAGAAGAAATACTTATTCAGGATTATGTAGTTAGGTCTTTTGAAATCAGAATCTGGCTGCTTAGGAAACCATGACCACATTTTAAATTGCTTGATTATCTATCTGTGGGGGATGACTATTTTATTACCTTAAATAATACAATTATTTTTCATTCCTCAATGCAATGCCTGTCACAAAAAGTAGATAAAGAAATCTATTGAGCTTGTTTTAAGTACATTTTGGGTGATAATTATTTGAGGATACAGATGGGAATTGTAAGGCAGTGCCCAAGAGATTCGAAATCTCACTTTTGAATAAATAGGTAGCACTTAAAATGCATTCAGCCTTCTGAGATTAACTCTCTTTTGTGCTGTAGGCCATGTAGTCTAGGAACGATTAAATTGCAGCTATTTGCCATTGAATCAACCTATTTGCAATGTAGAAGAAAGATCATAGATCACCCATCAGAGAATGTTTGCAAC
This sequence comes from Neopsephotus bourkii, assembly GCF_033783945.1. Lineage (NCBI taxonomy): Eukaryota > Metazoa > Chordata > Aves > Psittaciformes > Psittacidae > Neopsephotus > Neopsephotus bourkii. Next base: position 660,350 of record NW_026900550.1, read on the forward strand.
CAAAAAGAGCTGAATTATGCTGTAACTGAATTGTTCTGTAAAGAACCACGTTTACCTCTAATTGAAATCCAGTAAATTAAATATGTGCACTTATGTGAATACATAAGCATGTTATGCCTTCTCTTTTGCAATGGATGTACAATAATTTCCAGCAATAAAGCCAGGGTGACTCTGTAGTCCAGGTAGAGATCTAAAAACTGTATTAGTTATGCATGCCTTGTATAATGGAAATGTCTGTCCTTAATGTTTGTAAGTGTTCAGTTTATTTTAATTCTCAGTATCACAAAGAGTTTGCAATTGGAGTTTGAAGGGGAGTACTGCTAGACCATGTCCATGATGAGGGCAATTGCACAAGCATTGATTAGACTACAGGAGGGTAACAATTGTTCAACTTGGCATGAGGATGTTATCTCCAAACAGTTAAAAGAATTGACGTCAAGGATATATAAAGAATTTTACTGGGGGGTATGGGGCTGGAATTTTCTAAACTAAAAATTAAAATTGCCACACTTTGCAGAACATAGGCTACAGTCTGGTCTCCAATACTTCAATTTTACAATTTCCATCAAATCCTAGAATAGTTTGGGTTGGAACGGACCCTAAAGACCATATAGTTCCAACCCCCTGACACAAGCAGGGACACCTTCTACTAGACCAGGTTGCTCCAAGTGACAAGTCTGTCACTGCTCATCTTTTCAGTGAGCAGACAAAAACCATCTAATGTAGTCATAGAGAGTTTCTGTCAGATATATGATATTTTAGTGATGAAGTTATGGGATGTAATGAAAGCCAGATGACAGTGAACAGTGCTATGTTGGCACAGCTCTTGGAAATTCTGTGATTTGCAGGCAGCTGTCTAATTTGCACACTCACATGATTCCCTAGTATTTCTCTGGGAAAGAGCAAAAGTACTCTCTATGTCTTTTAGAGTACATATATTTTTCATGAAATAATAGATACATGAAATAGATCATGGAAGACTGGGACAGAGACAAAGGTCTCTGGGCTCCCAGATGCTGTGAATTAGAAAGTTTAATAGTAGGTGCAGTAGTAAGAAAGTCAGAAACTATTTTTAAGAAGAGTAATTCTGTGGAAAAGAAGGAGAACATGATGAACATGATGCATGTATACTTTCTCCAAATGAGCAGTTGAATTGGTGTAATATCTCACTCTCTGTAACTGTAGAAAAGGTGGTAAAGAGTAATAAACTTGACATTGCCATTATAACTTTTTGAGGCTGTATCATAATGGTAAAAATATGTTGTGACCAACTTTGCTGTGGAAAGCTGATGTCCTCGAACACGTGTATATACTTTCTCTTCTTTTCTCAGAGGTGCTGCTGAACCCTGCTAGAAGTGAAAGATTACATACACACGCATTATTTCTGTATTTTCACAATACTGTGAGATATTCTTAAATGAACTGTGATAGACATATATACACAAATATGCCTACTTTTCTGTGTTTTATTAGTACATCTGACATTTTAAATATGTTTGATATATCGGCTATTGAATAGCATATTGTTCATAATGGCTCTTGAAATTCTGAGAAAGTATATAATGTTCAGATACCAGATAATGCAATTTTTTTAGCAGGTGGCTGCATTTGATATTCCTGTGGAATATAAGGATAAAGCACCATGGTTTTGTTCTAAGAAAAAAACTCTGCTTCTGCAGACAGCAACACACACATACACACATACACCCACCCTTGAGATTTCATTTAGACATCAGCTAATAAGTTGTCATTTCTGTATTCTGCATAGTTAACAAATTACAGAAGTTCATGCCCAAACCCAAAAGCCAGTTTTGGACTGGCTTACAAAATCCTTCCAGTTACCTAGCAACTAGCAGGAAGGCTGTGGGGGAGCAGGAGGTCTCTGAGTAAACACACAGCAGCAGCAGTGTCACTTCAGCAAGGCAGACTTTATATAGGTCACAGTATTAATATAAGTAGCTCTGTAAAATTAATATAGGTGCTGAAATGCAGTAACTGCAAGTATTTCGTGTCTGACATCACCTTAAATGATCTTGTCATAATGTCAGCTTCTGTGCCCACTATAATCTCAGATCTCTAGAAAAGGAATAAAATAGCAGCAAAAGCAAAGGGTAGCAAAGCAGAACAGAACAGAGCTTTCAACTGGAGATTAATTGCAAGATCAAATATGCAAGGATCTTTTTTTTCATGCCTTTTAAAGGTAGCATCTCATACAGAGGAAAAAAAATCTTTTACAGTTTATGTCTGCACTAGGAATATTAAATATATTCCTCAAGGACTTCAGTATCTATTCACCATTTCAAACTTTTTTAACTTCTGTATTGGAAAGGGGAAAAACCCCCACAAACTAGTAACTCAGTTGTTGCTTATAAAATAAATTTTGATGTTAATACATCTAGTAATATTATTTTCCTATGAGTGAGCAAACCCATTGAAAGGAAAGAGAGAAACAGCTATGGCACTGTTTAGGAAAAAAAAAAAAGTATGAAATTTTCCTGTTTAAATTCATTCTGTAAATGCAGGATAAAAACATTTCTTTTAACACCTGTTTTTTTTATATGCCTCAGGACAGGAGCTCGTCATTATTATTCTTGTAGAGATCTCTAGCACAAAAGGACCCTATTCTCAGTTTGAAAGAATTTATCTGAGTACCAAGAAGAGTGTAATTATTTTAATCTGAAGATAAAATACTAGTGTTATTTAAAAATATACATTTGTTAGCTTAAATGAAAAATAGAACATCCATGAAGTTCTAATTCTGAAAAACTTATTAACTCACATTGGTCAGAGATTTTCCTCAGAAGATTTAAGGGTTAAATGCAAAGAAGAAACTAATCCAGTATAGTAATTTTCTGTAGTGAGAAAAAAAAGATAATTTCTCCACTGAACTTAAAATGCTTTTAAGGGAGGGTAGGGTCATTTGTTTGTGATGTTACTTGTTTGGTCTAGGTGGGTTGTTTTTTTTTTTTTCTATAAGCAAGGAAACAAATGTAGACTTTAGTATGAACTCCTCTGATTTACAAGGGTGCCTTTCTAGGGAAATTCATTAGTCTGGTGTCTGTGGACTTGTATCAGGATGACTTATCCTCTTATTCATAACGGTAGCTGTATTTTAAGCATTTTTACCATAGGATTTTGTCGGGGAGCTGGTATGGCAAAAGTGTGACAGTGTTATCAGTGGAGGATGAGGATGCATGCAAAACACTTGAAACAGTGGCAGAGTGCCTGCCCCATGTGATGTAGCTGCTGCCTGAATCTGATACTGAATTGTTTTCCTTTACTATGAACACAAAATAGAACTTGTTATTACTGTCTTTCACCACAGTGGGAGAATGACCAGCACCTCCACAGGCTGGAGTTACTATTTTTGAGTATTTATTTGCCTTAGAACCTCAGCCCTACTTGTCTTTTTAACTCTTTTCCCATGTATTAAACAGTATGAAAGGAACTGCTTTTCTCAACTTCAATTAATGGGTCCTACTCCTTAAATATTTACAGCTTCTTCAACATAAAATCATAGAATCATAGAATGGTTAGGGTTGGAAAGGACCTTAAGATCATCAAGTTCCAACCCCCCTGCTATGGGCAGGGACACCTCGCTCTAAACCATATCACCCAAGGCCTCGTCCAACCTGGCCTTGAACACTGCCAGGGATGGAGCATTCACAACCTCCTTGGGCAACCCATTCCAGTGCCTCACCACCCTAACAGGAAAGAATTTCCTCCTTATATCCAATCTAAACTTCCCCTGTTTAAGTTTTAACCCATTACCCCTTGTCCTATCACTACAGTCCCTAATGAAGAGTCCATCCCCAGCATACCTATATGCCCCCTTCAGATACTGGAAGGCTGCTATGAGGTCTCCACGCAGCCTTCTGTAAATGTTTGATAGTTATTATAAATTATTTAATGAGATGTTGTAAAGACACAGGTGATCCCCTCTAATTCTCCTCTGTACCATGCTGCTGTAAAACATTTAAAGCCTTCTTTGTTATGTGCTCATTGGTATTAATAGGGTTAATGATTGTAAAGTAAAGATTATCTTGCTTTAGTCAGATTTACAAGTGGGAACTTAATTAACCAACTGCAAAAAAAAAAATGGAAATATAGACAGGCTTGCATACTGATACAACCTGTTTCTTGTTCCATAATCATATGTGCAGATTTTGGGCTGCCTTGCTCCTTTTCAGAAGTGAAACCAGCTCTGTGCTGTCCCTGCACCCCAGCAAGGAGGGATACGTTGAGGGCAACTGTGGTGGTTTTATTTATTTCATTTTCTAATATTCATATGATTTTTTTGACGCAAGTAGTTACAGAATAGGATTTTTTTGCCAAATACACATATGTTTCCTGGAGAGAAAAAGCATAGTCACAAATGGGAAAGTAGTGATCATAGACTATTCCATAGTCAAAAAAGTTTCCACATGGGCTTGTGCCTTTTTGTCCCTTTTCATGACCAGTCTTCATAATCTCAGTGCTCACTATCTGTTGTTTCAGGTTATCTGTTGTCTTCACCTCATTAATATATGCATTCTTTTTTCTAAAATCTGCAGCCTCTGGTGACTGAAATTTAAAAGGCATTTCTGTAGAAGTTGAGTTTCACACTGTAATCAAGCTGTTTGGATCTTTTTCCTTAATGATTGAATGAAATTCCCAATTATAGGTTATGATTAGCTAAACCAATTCAATCTCAGTAACTGTTTAAGAAGCTAACTGAAGCTATGTGCAAGATTTATAATGAACTGTTCTCTAGTAAGTGTTCAAGGCCAGGCTGGATGGGGCTTTGGGCAGCCTGGTATAGTGGAAGATATATCTGGCCATTGCAGTAGGGCTGGAATTAGATGGTCTTTACGGTTCCTTCCAATCCAAACCATTGTATGATTCTAATATTGATATTTGTTCATTAAGCTACTTAGAGTCAGCATAAGGTTTCTGCTTCCTTCCCTTGAGCTAGTCCTTCAGTGCCCAGTGTGGAAAAAATCTTTGGGAACAGCCTCAGACTGGTTTTAGTCAGTTGTGAGTGGCTTCCAATTGTTATGGAAAAAGCTTTCAGTTTGGTACTGGTTCTCTGTCTTTTTTTTGACTATCATAAATATGGTTAAGATCATATGTTTCTTGACATCTAGGAAATTTCAAACCTCCATGTTAGATTAGAATTTAACAGGAATATGTTTAAAAATTTATTTCCATAGCCTTCATGAACAGTTTCAAGTGTTTGATGGGTTCAGAGATCGGTTCAAAAATAATTTCTTATGATTCATAGCAGCACTTCATATTAAATAGAAAAAAATGGCAATTAAAAAAAATCTTCCATCCATTATGTATGATAATGATCCAGGCATTCAAATTTGATTACTAAAATAATAGCAAATTCTACCACTTTTACTAGTCCCTTCATGTAAAACGGCTGTATTTTTGTCTTCTTTTTCTTTAAAAATTCTGACAGTTAAATATTCCTTTGGATATGACAGTTAAATGTGAAATGTTATGTTATATTTGTTAAGATTTTCATTAAAAAATGCAGATGATAGTTATGAATGTCTATGGCTTTTATGCAGCAGGGTGCAGGCAAACAAAACTGGTCCTGGTTGTTCTCGCAGCATGTGACACATAGGCAACTCTTATTATGATGCTCTTTTTGTGGTTTATTTGCTTGATTTCAAGCAAAATGCAGGTATTTTTATGTATACACAAGCTATTTATTTAAAAGACAAAAATGCTAGATGCTTATAAATATGACAGACTTCTGTGCAAGAGCACATGTAGAAATAAAATTATAGAATCATAGAATCATAGAATAGTTATCTGTTGTTTTTGTTGGTTTTTTTTACTATGAGAAAGTAAAAAGACCAGGGGAAGTAAGTGCAGAAGGAATATATAATGTGTAGGTGCGTATCTGGTTTGACAGAATCAGAAAATGGAAACTTCCTCTATAACAAGTATGGGAGACACCAATTTCTATTTTGAAAATTCAGTGTAAGGAAAATGGTTGTAATACACAATTCCAGTTTATATCAAGAAAAAGACAATCTCAGTGTGAACACCTCCATCGCTAAATTACAGTATACTAGATGATACAGGAGATAATTTGAAATGAACTCCTACATTCTTTAGGATTCTATAAAATACCAGCATTCAGAAAGTTAAATTAGAAGTAAATAATTTTTCTATGAAGTACAAAGATGCTGAACATTGTTTTCCATTTTTTCTTAAGTATGAAACAGATTTTTCCCCTAAATTAGATCTTAATGATCTAATAAATTCACCAAATATTTTTCATTATGCATATTCGTAGATCCAATTATCATAGCACTTTTAATCATAAAAACGCAGATGCATTTAGCACCCATCAACAAAAAAACTCTCTAAGATCTATTTTGCCCTTGGAGAATCATTTGCTTCCTATGCTCATTTTGATCACATACATTTAAAATACAACAGTTGTTTGCTTTGAATATATTCACAAAAACTGTAGGCAAGGAGGACTTTTTAGATTGTTGGAGAAGTAACCATACCATTTAACATATAGTAGCCTCTCTTGGCAGAGCTAATAGTAGATGCCTGGGAGAAAAATAATGGCAGCATAAAAAAGGCCCCACAAGCTTGTAATCTAAGCTGCTTGTAACCAGCAGCTTGGGTTTCCCAGCACCAGAGGTTGTATTATATTAATTGTCCTCTATAGGCCTTACTTCATGAACTTCTCTAACCACCTTCTAAACACATTTAGATTTTGCAACATCCTTTTGGCTATGTGTTTCATAATTTAATTACACATAGCATGAAAAAGTACATCTGCTAATTTTATACCTGCTGCCTAATAATCTCATAGTTTTATTTTTATGTGGAAAAAATGAATAAACATGCCATTTCTCCCTCTCCATGACATCCCTTGTTTCACTAGTTTTTCATATATCTTCTTCATTGACCCTCCTCCAAACTGAAGATTTTCTAATTAATCTCTCTCCATTTTCAACCAGTGCCATACTTCAGGTCATCATTGCTCCCTTGTCTTTGCTAGGAACTTTTCCAGGAAAAGTTCTAGATCTCCAGTATTCTTAAGAATGCAAAAATAAAATGATACTCCAGGTGTGGATCCGGTGTGGATTCATACAGTGGGAAAACACTGATTCCTGTTTTTTCTGTGTATTTCCTAGTAACTTTGAACATCCGTTTGTCTTTCTGATTGCTGTTGAGATGCATGCTTTGAGCTGATGATTTCAAAGAACTACTAGTGCTAACATCAAGATTTTTCTCCTGAATAGCAGCAGAACCTTTGGAGTCTGTTGCTGTGTCTGTTAGAGTAGTTCCTTCCCCATGTGGATTACTTTGCATACTACTACAAGTTTGCCTGTGATATTCATAATTCAGGCTAGCTACTGATTAATGTTGGTTTCTATGAAGTGGCTGTATGACCCCAAGGAGATGCATGCACTAAACTCCAGCATCTCATTCTGTGTAGGCTACTGAACAGACGTTAGATGAAAATGACCCCTGCTCTCTGTTCACCTGAGTTAATTTCAAATCAATGTCATAGGAGTGAAATGCTCTGTATCTTGTTACAAGTCCCTGGAGTTTACTCAGGCAAATCCATTTTTTATTCAATTTTTTTTTATCTTGAAAGATGGGTTCTGCTTCTTTTACAGCTGAAAATGAATATGTGATTGATACATTTTTACCCACACAAGTTCTAAAGGAAGATAAAGAAAAAAAAGGGCACAAATCTTCCTTTCAAGAAACAAACTTATTTGATATTTACAGATACCAAAGCATTAAGTGAAACTTCACTCATTTCTCACCACATGTAAATTAGCATTAAAATAAAGCTTAATTTGATGTTCTATTGATGAAACCCTGTTGGCAGCAGTCTGAGTGCCCTGGGTGTTATTCAAGCCTCTGAGCATAGCACAGTAAGTCTTTGAAATGATTTTTGCTCTCTGAATGAGGCAAAGAAGCACTATCTGACCTGAATTTATGATGTGTGTTGCATATCAATATTAGCATTAATTTTCTGAGACTAAACAAAGCTGCAAGAAGTAGCACACTATCCCAAAGGTGTGTTGGCATGTTCTGCCACTTTTTATTATATACATTTAGGCTGCATTGCTTTAATTATAAAAAGTAAGATCAAAAGCTTTAAAAAATATATAAATCCAAGGAATTTATAAATTCAAAGCTCTGTTCCTGAATAGTATACTGCCGCTGTTTAACATGCAAGTGCCTCTTAAAATGCATTATGCATTTGCTCCTTCTTTTATCTGCTTTTAAAGTGCTCAGAAGTCAGAAGTTTGAAGTCCCTCTGCACCAGACTCCATTCTCCAGAGTACTGAATTCACCCTTTAACAGAAATAATCACTGCCTGTTTCTTGATGTCAAATTACGTGTCTTTCTGGTGTTAATAATTAGAGTAATAACCAAATATATCGCAGCATTTAAATAATGTCTGTGGCAGGGATGTATTATCTTCTTCCACTTCACAAATATAAATCTGAAACATGGTAAAATGTCAAGAAACATAACCATGTAACCATAACCCTAGCACCAGCCCCAGACTGCTGCTGTGACTAAGCCCAAAGCTTCTGAAATCAGCACCCTGAAATGATTGTCCTCAGGCCCGGGCTCAAATCTGGGAAGGATTGAGCATACATCTCAGTAAAGCAAAAAATGGATCAACTAGCTTGGTCTTATTGGCCAGCCATCCTCCAGCCATCACAGCTGAAACTTCAAGCAGGTGGCAAACACTGCTGAACGAGGTGGGTGCCCTGGAGACAGAGGATATAAAGAAGGCAAAGGTGCTGAATGCCTTCTTTGCCTCTATCTTTACTCCTGCAGACTCTCCCCGGGGGCCCCAGATTCCTATTGCCCCAGAAGGAGTCAGGACAAAGGAGGAGTTTGCTTTGGTAGATGAGGATTGGGCTAGGGATCAGCTATGCAATCTGGACATCTATAAATCGATGGGTCCAGATGGAATGCACCCACGGGTGCTGAGGGAGCTGGCGGAGGTCATTGCTAGGCCACTCTCCATCATCTTTGGTAAGTCGTGGGAAACGGGAGAGGTGCCTGAGGATTGGAGGATGGCAAATGTCGCACCAGTCTATAAGAAGGGCAAGAAGGAGGACCTGGGTAATTATAGACCGGTCAGCCTTACCTCCGTCCCTGGAAAGGTGATGGAACAACTTATTCTTGACTCCATTTCCAGGCATATCAAGGATGAGGGGGTTATTAAGAACAGCCAACATGGTTTTATGAGGGGGAAGTCATGTTTGACCAACCTTATAGCCTTCTATGAGGAAGTGACTAGGTGGAGGGATGATGGTAGAGCAGTAGATATGGTTTTTCTTGATTTCAGTAAGGCATTTGATACTGTCTCCCACAGCATTCTCGTAGATAAGCTAAGGAAGTGTGGGCTTGACAATCAGGTAATGAGGTGGATCAAGAACTGGTTGGAAGGAAGAAGGCAGAGAGTTGTGGCCAATGGTGCAGAATCTAGCTGGAGGTCTGTGACTAGTGGAGTGCCTCAGGGATCGGTGTTGGGACCAGTGCTGTTTAATATTTTCATCAACGACCTGGATGAGGGAACTGACTGTACTCTCAGCAAGTTCGCTGATGACACTAAACTGGGAGGAATGGCTGACACACCAGAAGGCTGTGTTGACATTCAGCGAGACCTGGACAGGCTGGAGAGTTGGGCGGGGACAAATTTGATGAACTTCAACAAGGGCAAGTGTAGAGTCTTGCATCTGGGGAAGAACAACCCCATGTACCAGTACAGGTTGGGGACTGACCTGCTGGAAAGTAGCGAAGGGGAGAGGGACCTGGGTGTCCTGGTGGATAGGAGGATGAACATGAGCCAGCAATGTGCCCTTGTGGCCAAGAAGCCAAATGGCATCCTGGGGTGCATTAGAAAGGCTGTGGTTAGTAGATCAAGAGAGGTTCTCCTCCCCTTCTATTCTGCCTTGGTTAGGCCGCATCTGGAATATTGCATCCAGTTCTGGGCCCCTCAGTTCAAGAAGGACAGGGAACTGATTGAAAGAGTCCAGCGCAGAGCCACAGAGATGATTAAGGGAGTGGAACACCTCCCTTATGAGGAGAGGCTGAAGGAGCTGGGTTTCTTCAGCTTGGAGAAGAGGAGACTGAGGGGTGACCTCATCAGTGTTTACAAATATGTAACGGGTGGGAGTCAGGATGATGGAGTTAGGCTTTTTTCAGTGATATCCAGTGATAGGACAAGGGGCAATGGGTGTAAACTGGAGCATAGGAGGTTCCACGTTAACATCAGGAAGAACTTCTTTACTGTGAGAGTGACAGAGCACTGGAACAGGTTGCCCAAGGGGGTTGTGGAGTCTCCACATTGGAGATATTCAAGGCCCGCCTGGACAAGTTCCTGTGTGATGTAATCTAGGTTACCCTGCTCTTACAGGGGGGTTGGACCAGATGATCTCTTGAGGTCCCTTCCAACCCTTGGGATTCTATGATTCTGCGATTCTCTCTGAAGATGCCTATGAGTTCCATTGGCAAATTAAACTGGAACTGAGAATGAGACCAGAACTGGTAACTGATTCTATAGATAACTGGTAAAGATCAGATCAAGTAAGTAGTTCAGTCTTGTAAACACGTAAATGATCAGTTGTTTGTTTTCTATTTTTGTTATGAGTGGTTTCTGTAAAGCCCAGAAGCTCCTTCTAGTGAATTCAAAGATCCTATTGTATAAGGTCTGTATTTGTCTTCTAATCTTCAATGCTTTTAATTGATAAAAAAGTCTCTTTTCCTTTCTTTTCTCTCAGAACTCTTCTATTTCAATAGATTTCTTACTATATACGTTCAACATAACCACTTAGATTAATAAGGTTTACTGTACCAAATACAGTGTACATTTGTAAGCTGTTGAAAGAAATTTATACTTTAGGAGGGATGAAATCATTAGGAAACAGGTATCTGGAACTGCAGAAAAAGTAAAATATGTGTTTAAAATCAACCCACAGTATTCTCTCGTATAACTTTAAGATTGTCTGTTTGTAATCAACCATTCCCAACGTAAATGTGTCACATTGAGATAAATGAAAAGTAGGGCAAGTTAGTTTATTTCAAACCTTTTGTATAATGTCTGCTTCATAACTGAAGGGGAAAAAAGTAGAATAAAATGAGCACAGTCTAAGAATTTTAAAAAGTGGCACCACAACTTTTTTTTTTTTTCCTTGATATTATTGTCAGATTTGTGTCGATTAAACCATCCTCATTCTACATGACCAGGTTTCACTGTGGTGATAGATTTAGAGGCAGTGGCACAGCACAGTACAGAAGGACCTGCATATCAGTGGCAACCACTGGAGACATGTGATGAAGAGCTACATTCTGAACAAACCCTGCCAGCTTACTCTGTTTCCTGTACTCCAGGTAAGAGTTTTTCCACCATTTCCCCACTTCTCTTGGAGGAAAAGAAGCCTTGGATAAAATGTTGGAATTCCTTTTATAGCTGGCATCATTCAGCCAGTCTTGAGAGTTATCACAGGGATACCAGTAGTGGTAATCTGCAATGTAATTGGAAGTCTGTGAACCCATTCTGTATTAACACAGTGGCTTGAAGTACTTAGGTTTTCCCAACACTATCAATAATATTATTGCCTTTAGCTGCTTGAGCCCACTAATGATCAGTTTATCAGTCTTCCTGTACTCAAGCTTCATGTGGCAGAAGACTGCTTAATATTTTGCACTGTGTTTTCTGGCATTTGTGAGAGTCTGTTCCTAATATGTTTTAAAACCAGGAGGATGGATTCACTACTCAATTATAGTTTTATTAAAGTAGATGCAACAGTCTAATCTTGCACATCTTTTCTCCCTGAGAAGCATATCCCAAAATTAATGTACTGAGTTTTATAGGTTGTAGCACATAGATTCTAAAATTGATCTCAAGTGGCTCCTAAGTTGTTACAGATAGGCAATCTCTGTCTGCAATGCAGTTTTACAGATAGACAAACTCAGGTTTGGGGGTTGAAATGAGCTGGAGAGTAAGTCAGTGACTAGACAAAGACCAGACATAAGCTTAAAAAAAAAAGTTTATGGTGAACTCCTCTGCAGAGTGAATATAAACCTCTCTCTGTGTGTATATATATATATATGCACATATACACGCGCATACGCTAGAAGTATACAAACACAACACGTGTATATAAGAATCTATGCATAAGACAGTCTCTCCTGAGACAATAACCATTCTATGAAAAATAAAACTCCTATGTTCCTCTATTACATAACCATTTAATAAATTAGGTATAGTGCAATTAAACACCACAATCTGTTTATGTAGCTATACATAAACCAAATGCTGGCATAGTGATAATTAACCTTACTTTTACCCCAGATTCAAATTAAGTAAATGCTTTGTAAGGGGAAGACTGTCTCTTGGCTTTCCTGCTTTATGGCTCCCTAGGAAGGCCTTCTTCTGCAAATGTAAGGAAAAGAGTATAGATCCTGAGCTGTTTGGGGCAGTGGTGTCTTTAATCAATTCAAAGAAGGTCATACAAGTATTTCTGCAGTACATGCAGCTGATGATGGTTTAATGGTTATTGGAAACAATCACTATTTATCATCAAAGTTTCGCTGGGGCTTGTGCTTGGAGAAGAAACAGATATTTTTCCCATGTAGTTCATTGAAGTCATTCTTGTTGCCCATTAATCCCTATGACAGGACAATATTAAAGCTGTTCCAAGAGCAATATGTATTTTTCAGCATGACATGTTTTTTTGGAGTATATACTTGTCTGTCTAAGGTATCAACATATCACATTTTGAAACTACAGGTAAGGTGAGAACAAGCCGTATTGGAAATCTGTATCACTAAAGACCAATAGCATGCTTGACATTCAAAAAAAGATACCTACAATTCCTGCTCAGAAATAATTAGGATTTTGTTATTTAAGCCCTGAGCTGCTGCAGCTATGTTTGACTTGCATGTTAGGACCAACTCTTTAACTGTCACAATTTCATTTACCTTAGGAAGGTAGGCAAAATTCCAGTTGAAATTTTGTCCTCAAATGTATTGTCAATAAACTCTGTGTGCTCCTTCTGATAAATGTTTTATCATTCTGTACTGAAGATAACTGATAATAATGTGTTCTTAACAGGTAGAATGTTATGGCTGCAAGATGTCATGGTCTCTTGATTTGTACTTCCTCTATGGAAACTTATTATCACTTTGTTGCACAATGCAGCCTAGACATTGCTTTATACCTAACGCCGTTACTAAAAGTAGATGGTGTGTTTGTTATGTGGAGATCTCCCTGTCCTGGATTTAGCAGTAGCAGTCATTTTTTTCTCCTTGGTAGCTGGTGCAGTGCTGTGTTTTGACTTTCGGGTTGGGAACAAAGTTGATAAAAATGATGTTTTGGTTTGGCCAAGGACTTTGTGAGCCTCATGCTCTGCCAGGGAGGAGGGGAAGCCGGGAGGAGGCGAAGCCAGGAGGAAGCAGAGACAGGACACCTGACCCAAACTGACCAAAGAACTATTCCATACCACAGCACACCATGCCCAGGGGGGAACTCGGGGAGTGACCTGGAAGGGGCTGGAGGTGGACTGCAGGGTTGGAGGAGGTATCGGTTGGTGCTTGGTTGGTCTGGGGGGGCAAGTTATCGGTCGCCTGGTGATGGGGTGTTGTATTCTATTCCCTTGTTATTTCCTTTATTATTACTATTATTGGTGGTAGCAGTAGTGATTTGTGTTATACCTTAGTTACTAAACTGTTCTTATCTCAACCCGTGGGAGTTGCATTCTTTCTGATTCTCCTCTCCGTCCCTCCAGGAGTAGGGGGAGGGCAAGAAAGGGGGGGAGTGAGTGAGTGAAAGCTGTCTGGTTGGGGTTAAACCACGACACTCCCATAAAAACTTAGCTTAAGTGTGTCTCTAGCCTGTCATTTCAAGTTGGATCATGAATGTGGTTTTGAACAGTCTCTCAGTCCCAATTTCTAAGTAAATTCATCAAAAGGTGTTCTGCAGGAGGAAACTAGTAACTCCAGATGCTGATCCCTTGGACAAGGCTAGAAATCAGTCCACAGTAAACTCCATTTTTAGTGTCCCTGTGGATGCCCTCAGCCCCAACTATTTTGTTCTAGAGTCAGCTCGTCTTCCCATCATAGCCTGAGAGCCCTAACAAGATCACACACAACTGGGACAGTAACACCAGGTTTTAAATAGATGTGTGGTAAAATACCTTCTGACATAAACAATACTTGAGACAATGAAAATCGACATGAATTTCCCAAGCTTTCTTTACACTTCATTATCAAAAAGTGTTGCAGCATTTTGATCCAAAGCACTGTAGCTAACACACATGCTAAAACCGCACTGACAAAAGCAATATCATAAAGTATTAAAATACCCCTCCAAACAACAAACCCAAACATAGATCAAATCCACATTTTTGTCTGGGGTTGGACACTGCACACTGTGTCCAGTTTGCTGATCATGCATTCTTTTTCTCAGAAAGAGATAATTAAACAAATTAATTTTAGGTACATTGTTGAAATGTACCACTGAAAAGAAGCTTCTGAATGGTTTTGTATCTTATGTAAGTTCCTTAAACACATGCTAATACAGCTTCAGATCTTTTACTTTTTAATCACAGTCAGATTAGGTTGTTCCGCAAAGTGTATTCCAGCATGGGGGAATGCAGTTAGAAAAGACTGCAACCTGTCAAAGTGAAGCAGTTATCAATAAGTCACATATGATTTCAGACTATAGTAGGCAAAGTAGTTTCAGAACCAGAAGTATTGATATCACTGTACAAATAGCTAATGAGAGCTTGCCCAGAGCAAGTACTAGGACTGGTAAAATCTAAGGAGAGCAGGTAAAGAGCAACTAAAGGGGTGAAGAGAGCAGAGAGCCTGTTTTATGGACTAGAAGAGCATGATGTTTAACCTAATAAAACTAAGGCCGAGAGGGGAGATGATTGCTCATGAGAATGTCTCAAAAGATAAATATCAGAGATTAAGATAGCTGTTTAAACTGAAGGAGAATTTCAGCACTCAGATAAATGGAGATAAACTGGATAGAAGTGAAATATAGCCAATAAGAAGGTCAGAATGAGGCTTTCACAACTCTGGAAAGGGAAATAGAGAGAAAACAATATAGCTGATTGAAATATAGATCTAATGCTATTTATGAACTACAACCCACAAGGAAGAGGTCAATTGATGAGGTGAGTAGCTCGAGAGGACGCCTTGAACACCGGAGCAGGGGAGATCAGCGTCCAGGAGCCTCAACTCAGGGCAACAAGAGCCACCGAGGGAGCCTCAAGTCCTCGACAGGACCTGCCCAGGAGCCAGCAGCTCAGCTGACACGAGCAGCTGACTCACCAGGGGTGGAGCCAGGAGGAGCGGTGGCAGATTTAAACGGGGCATCACCAACGGTTGCTGGTCAATTGCTGAGGTGAGTAGCTCAAGAGAGGATGCCTTGAACACTGGAGCAGGGGGGAGATCAGCATCCAGCAGCCTCAACTCAGAGCGACAAGAGCCACCGAGGGAGCCTCAAGTCCTCGACGGGACCTGCCCAGGAGCCAGCAGCTCAGCTGATGTGAGCAGCTGACTCACAGGGGGCGGAGCCAGGAGGAACGGCGCTAGCCCTGATTGGTTAAAAACCTGCCCCAGGGAGCGCGAGTGACCAGGAGTGCATCGAGCAGAGCAGGTCGAGGCAGTTTGCGCGGCAGCTCGAGCGGGATGGTGAGCACTCGCCATATGACCAGGACTCGGCCTGGGAGCTCTGCTCTAGCTGCCCTGGCAGTGGCCACCATAGGCACACAGACAGAGCCGATGAGAGGGGAGGATGCAGTTGCAGACTTCGGGGTGTAGAGAGTGCCTGCACTGGTCTGGTGAGGGAAAGTTACACAATGGGCAGGGCTGCACTCGGTGCTCCCTGGTGGAGGCCCTCCTGCAGCAGGTGACTGAGCTGCAGGAAGCTATTAATAGGCTACAAGATGTCAGGGTAGCTGAGAGAAAACAGGAATGCTTGCTTCCTGCCCAAACTGTGCAGAGTCCTCAAGCTTCCCCTCTAGCTCATGGAGGAAGGAAGGAGGTTGTTAACTCTCAAAGCTGGGGATTGGTGAAAAAAAAACACAAAACAAAACAAAAAAACAGAAAAAGGAGGAAAAGGACAATTAAAAGCAAGGGACTTCTTCCTGAACCTGTTGCCCCCTTGCAGAACTGCTTTGCTGTCCTGCAGGGGGCTCATGAGGAAACGCAGTTGCGCCAGAAACAGCCTGTTGACGCACTAGTAAAGAAGATTTCTGCTGGTGCTGACAGGAAAAAGTGGTGGGTCGTAGTAGTAGGGGAATCTACTTTGAAAGGGACAGAAGCACTCGTCTGTCGGCCTGATCCGGTCTCAAGGGAGGTGTGATGCCTACCAGGGGCACAGATCAGGGAAGTGGCAGAGAGGCTACCTGCTCTGGTAAGCCCCACGGACTATTACCCACTTCTGGTGATACATGTCGGTGCTAGGGATATAAATAGTAGTAGCCTGGGGAACATAAAGAAGGACTACAGAGCCCTAGGAGAGGTGGTTAAGGGCTCTGGAGCTCAGGTAGTCTTCTCATCTATTCTCCAGGATACAGGGGAGGACCTAAGAAAAGCTAGGAGGATTAGCCAGGTTAATAAATGGTTAAAAGGGTGGTGTCATAATCAGGGGTTTGGGTGTCTTGAACATGGGTCCCAAGTTTGTAGGCCAGGTCTAGCAGGGGCTGGAGGAGCTGGTCCAATAGAAGGGGAAGAGCAGTTTTGGTAGGAGGCTTGCCAGACTGGTTAGGGAGGCTTTGAACTAGATGTGTTGGGGGAGGGGGCATCATTCCATCCCAACACTCCCAGTCAGTTGCCAGCACCTATAATGAATGCTTGGAGCAATGCAGAGATATTCCGGCTGCTCCAGCCAATGAGCCGGCTTCATGAGCCCGTAGCATGGGGAACAAACAAGAGGAATTAGAGATGTGTGCTCATCTACGGGACTGTGATATCATAGGCATCACAGAAACATTATGGGATGGCTCCTATGACTGGAGTGTTGGAATGGAAGGTTACAGACTCTTTAGAAAAGACAGGCCTGGCAGGCAGGGATGGGGGAGTTGCCCTTTATGTTAGGGATAGGCTGGAGAGTATGGAACTCTGTCTGGGGACAGGTGAGCAGTTAATGGAGAGCCTGTGGGTCAGGGTTAAAGGGAAAACAGCAATTGGAGACATTAGCATGGGGATCTGTTATAGACCACCTGATCAAGAGGAATCTGCGGATGAAGTACTCTATAGGTAGATAGGAAAAGCTTCACGCTCACAGGCCTTTGTTCTCATGGGTGACTTCAACCACCCTGACATCTGTTGGAATGATGGCACAGCCCAGCACAAGCAGTCCAGGAGGTTCCTCGATTGTGTTGAAGACAACTTCCTTCTGCAAGTAATAGAGGAAATGACAAGGAGAGGTGCCATGCTTGACCTTGTGCTCACCAACAGGGAAGGGATAGTTGGAAATGTGGCACTGCAGGGCAGCCTTGGATGCAGCGACCACGAGATGGTTGAATTTGAGATCCTTAGGACAATGAGAAGAGCGTGCAGCAAGCTAACTGCCCTAGACTTCAAAAGAGCAGACTTTGGCCTGTTCAGGAACCTGCTTAGTAAGGTTCCATGGGATATAGCTCTAGAGGGCAGGGGGGCTCTAGACTCTTGGTTGGTCTTCAAGGATCACCTGTTACAACTCAGGAGTGTTGCATCCCAACTAGAAGGAAGTGCTGCAGGAGGGCCAGGTCACTTCCTTGGATGGATAAGGAGCTGCTGAGGAAAATTCAAAGGAAAAAAGAGCTTTATAGAAAGTGGAAAGGACAGGCAGCCTGGGAAGAGTACAGGGTTATTGTCCGGGAAGCTAGGGACCAGGTTAGGAAAGCTAAGGCCCAGTTAGAATTAAACTTGGCTAGGGATATTAAGGATAACAGGAAGGGATTCTACAGGTACATAGCAAATAAAAAACAGATTAGGGAGAACGTAGGCCCCCTCAGGAAGCTCTTGGGTGAACTAGCTATACAGGATTTGGAGAAGGCTGAGGTTATGAATGACTTCTTTGCCTCGATTTTCTCTAGCAAAGGCTCTGACCGCACCACCCAAGTCTTGTAAGGCAGACACAGAGACTGTGAGAATGAAGACCTTGGGCCCACTATAGGAGAGGAATTGGTTTGAGACCATCTTAAAAATCTGAACGTGCACAAGTCCATGGGTCCTAATGAAAGTCCTTCCATGGGTCCTGAAGGAGCTCGCGAATGAAGTTGCTAAGCCGCTGGCCATCATATTTGAAAAATCATGGCAGTCAGGTGAAGTTCCCGACTACTGGAGAAAGGGAAATATAACCCCATTTTCAAGAAGGGGAAAATGGATGACCCCAGGAATTACAGACCAGTCAGTCTCACCTCTGTGCCTGGCAAAATCTTGGAGAAGATTCTCCTGGAAGGGAGGCTAAGACACATGAAAATCAACAAGGTGCTTGGTGACAGCCAGCACTTCACTAAGGGGAAATCCTGCCTGACCAATTTGGTGGCCTTCTATGATGGGGATACAGAACTGATGGACAATGGTAAAGCAGTTGATATCATCTACCTGGAACTGTGTAAAGCGTTTGACACTGTCCCACACAACATTCTTGTCTCTAAATTGGAGAGACATCAGTTTGATTAATGGACCACTCGGTGGATAAAGAACTGGCTGGATGGCAGCACACAAAGAGTTGTGGTCAATGGCTCAATGTCCGGCTGGAGACCAGTAACGAGTGGTGTCTCTCAAGGATCGGTGTTGGGACCAGTCTTGTTTAACATCTTCGTTGCTGACATGGACAGTGAGATTGAGCACGCCCTCAGCAAGTTTGCCAATGACACCAAGCTGTGTGGTTCGGTTGATACGCTGGAGGGAAGGAATGCCATCCAGAGGGACCTTGACACACTTGTGAGGTGGGCTGATGCCAACCTCATGAAGTTTAACCATGCCAAGTGCAAGGTCCTACACCTGGGTCGGAGCAATCCCAGACACAGCTACAGGCTGGGCAGAGAAGAGATTCAGAGAAGCCCTGCGGAGAAGGACTTGGGGGTTCTGGTCAATGAGAAAATGAACATGAGCTGGCTGTGTGCGCTTGCAGCCCAGAAAGCCAACCCTGGGCTGCATCAAAAACACTGTGACCAGCAGGTTGAAGGAGGTGATCCTGCCCCTTTATTCTGCTCTTGTGAGACCTCACTTGGAGTATTGTGTACAGTTCTGGTGTCCTCAACAAAAAAAGGACATGGAACTGTTGGAACAAGACGAGAAGAGGGCCACAAGAATGATCAGGGGACTGGAGCACCTCCCATATGAAGATCGGCTGAGAAAGTTGGGGCTGTTCAGCCTGGAGAAGGCTGCGTGGAGACCTCATAGCAGCCTTCCAGTATCTGAAGGGGGCATACAGGGATGCTGGGGATGGACTCTTCATTAGGGACTGTAGTGATAGGACAAGGGGTAATGGGTTAAAACTTAAACAGGGGAAGTTTATATTGGATATAAGGAGGAAATTCTTTCCTGTTAGGGCGGTGAGGCAGTGGAATAGGTTGCCCAGGGAGGTTGTGAATGCTCCATCCCTGGCAGTGTTCAAGGCCAGGTTGGATGAGGCCTTGGGTAATATGGTTTAGAGCGAGGTGTCCCTGCCCATGGCAGGGGGGTTGGAGCTTTATGATCCTAAGGTCCTTTCCAACCCTAACTATTCTATGATTCTATTCTATTCTAAGTAATTTCTCAAAGAAGGACCCCAAGTTAAATGACTCCACACACACCTTCAATTTTCCACCTTCATACTTTCAAGGTTAATGACAGTCTTGCGCTCCACAGAACTTTACAGATCTTTCCTTGTGAATATAGTTTTTTCTGCAAAGGTTTGTACCAAATTGTTTGTAGCCTCACAGAACATTAAAGGATTTATTCAGAATTCAGAAAGTTTACAAAAGCTGTGTATATAACTGGAAAATAATATGATTGAGCTTAAATGTGTCATGTATTTTGACAATAAATGACAGATGACATTAAACGTTTTACTGCCTTAAAGACTTCCATCTCATTACAAATAATTTTAACTCGACCATGTACTGTCTATAATACTTACACAGAACTCTGAGCAAAGGTAATATAATATGTAATAATATAAAGAGGGTATTAAATATCTTCCTAGCACCTGCGTGTAAATGACATCGAAACACTGAATGTGGAATTCTGGTAGCAAACATGAAGGATTTAACTCTTAATGACAACTTCATAAATCTGATGCTGGCTTCTCTAAGTGTTGATCCTGACATTGATTTCTCTAAATCAGATCTTAATTTAAACCTTTTTGAAGTGTTCATATTTAAAACAAAATGCTTTTCAATCATTGCCTCAATTTGAAAGCACCTTAGATCACTGAAAAAATTGTAATGTATATTTTTTTAATTAAGCAGTATTAAATAATCCAGATTGTACTAGCATGGATTTACTCAGATTAAAGTTCAGCTCAACCAATCTTTCCTTTACTACTGATTTAAAAATGTTCTAGTTTTCATAAATTTACATTATCAGTGTTAGGCAAAAAACATTTTTTAGGTATATGCTTTTCCTTTTTTTTTTTTTTTTTTATTTATGGAAAATCTGCACCTTAGATTCAAATGCTTGAAAAACAAAGTGTGTCATAGCCCTGGTTGGAGAGGTCCTTCCTCACTTTTGCCTCATTTCTTTTACCATGTATAATTGAAGTACATTCCCTTCTTCTTCCCCTTTCTATTTTTGCTGTTCTATTAAAATGACTTTTGAAAATGTCATTATTTTGCTTCTAGTGGGGCAGAACACACTTCAGAATCACAACTTCAGCTAGCTAAAAATGAGAATAATGTTAGCTAAAGGATTAGGTACAATTTGCCCTGAAATGGTTACGTCCAATCTTGTACAGTGATTGAATTATTTATACAATGATTGAGTTTTATACAATGATTATTTCCTATTAGAAAACTGTGGGGGTTTAGTAATTTTTAGTAATTACCCCCCCCCCCCAAATAATTACTTTTGACATTTACTGAATATTGAACCTAGTTTAGGCTTAAAATCTGATATATTTCTTAAAAGAGTTGAGCAGTCTCTAACAATTTCTTATTCATTGTCAAGGACTTTGTGCCTGCAAAATAAAGAATAGACAGTGAACCTGTGCTCTCACATTCAGTGATAAATTACAAAAAAAAAAATCCAGCTTTATAGTTGATTTTATCCTAGTTAAGCCCTTCTGAAGCATTTTTTTTTCCAAACACATAAAGAAAAGTGGAATAAAAAAAGAATTATTATTTTCACAGAATTATATGCATTATTCATTGAAAATATTAATTTTTACGTCGAGGAAAAGGCATCTGGTTTGAAGGTACTATAGACAAGGCAAAACCAAGGAAATTTGTTTCTGTATTTCAGGTGTAACTACTAGAATTTCCATTTGTATTAATCCTTATAGTTCCAATCACTCTCCAAGGCCAAGCACTGAACACACTGAATTTCTTTGACAAAGAAGATGATCAATTTCCACAGTTGAATGAGGGGAAATAAAATTCTTTAAGGAAATTATAGCACTGATGCAGCAGCATTACCCTTCCAGCTATCTGCTATTTCTGAGCAAGGAAGTACCTATTCAGTGTGTTTTAATAATCTTGCTTTGACTATAAGTAGTGCCTTAGATGTAAAAAAGTCACAATGTCTTTTCTTTTACTGCCACTCTGGTAATAAAAAAAAATATATTCCTGATTCTTTGCTAGACAGGTGACCTTACAGTACATGAAGTAATGCACAGTATATGGCTTCAAGTGTGATTCTCTTTTCATTGCTCTCTACTCATTTGGTATCTCAGGTGATGTGATTCTAACACATATCATATATTACCTACACTTATATTTTGAGTGAATTTGGAGATGCTTGTGTATTTATTACTTCTATTCCCTTTGGTGTCTACTATATATTGACATTGTATATGTCATTTTACAGGTTCCTTCTTGCCCAGTAGAAATTATCTAATCTTTGTAACTTGTAAAGGCATAAAATTCCAATTTGTTCCTTTTTAACCTCCTAAAACTACCTAAATTGTATTTTCCCGCATCCCAGCATCCAGGTGTGTACGTGCATGTGTGTGAATGTTTCTAACTCATTCCAACCAGGCTTAATGTTCTCAAATTTTAGTTGATGCCTATTATTAATGGAGGGAAATCTGAAATGAAAGCTTCTTCATGGTGCTGTTAGACATCACTGTGGACGCATGGATGGATTTAATCAGGTCCAATGGACTTGTGTGCATTCAAGTTCTTAAGATTATCTCGAACCTGATCCTCTCCTAAAATGGGCCTTAGGTCTTCATTCTCACAGTCCCTATCAATAAACCTATCAATAATCATCATTTATTATAGAGAGCTAAGTCAAAGGTTTAATGACTTTTAATGAAGTATATTTCATACCAGAAGACAACATAGGTGATTATTTGTAAGCAAGTCTGTAGCAAGATACATCTTTAGTCACAGCTTTGAAAAGAATCCAAGTAGATTGCACTGGAAGTACCTAATTAAAAAGAGTCAATCCTGAATTCATCTCTCGTTTCAGTAATGTGGTATCACTACTTTTTAATAGCTTTTTCTTTCCAAAATCTATTTGTAGTGCCTAATATTTTAAATGTACGGTGCACTAAATTTCTGTGTTTGTAGTAAGCACATATTTCTCACAAAATACTGGAAAAACAGAGCTAGACGAAAAAAAATATTCTATATAATAGTCCTAGTCATTTTATGTTTATTTTGCTTGTGTACAGTCTCAAAGTCTATTCCAATATTATTTAAAGTGAATGTAAAAAATTTTTTTGTTCCAAGTAAAAAGAAACAAAGTTTTATTTTTTCCCTCTCTGAGCTGAACCAAGGTCTATTTGTGTGTGTCATGTCACAAAAATTTGATAATGTCCAATGTCTGATGTTTCAGATTAAACTGTAAGACATCCACATCCATTCCGGTCTTCATTTCTAGTAGCTGGAGATTTGCTAAATCAGAGATTATTCTGAGGTTTAATATTCCATCTAAATTTTTAAGAGTTGACTATTACAATTCAGGATAACATGACTTTCTTAAAAACATTATCAATGATTACTACAGTTTAATCCTGTAGTATTAAAATGAGCAAAAAAAAATTTTAGTGCTCATTTTTGTTTTGTTGGGGTTTTTTTCAGTCTTATTTGAAGACTTCAAGACAATTCTACAACTTTAATTTCCCATTTTCTGCAGAGACAGACTTTACTACAGTCAAGGTCAGTGGTGCAAAGAACTACTTTTTTGCTCAGGTAAACATGCATTTGTACACAAAAATTATTCTCTTTAATGCTATAGTAAAGTAAAAAGCAAATTAAGTGTAATCTTAAACCATTTGAATATTCTTTCATTGTGCTAACTTTGCCAATGCATACTGATTTCAACAGATGTCAAAGAGATTCTTCAAATTTCTGTATTTACTAAGAACACATTACAGGAGCAAGCTGCTTGTTTGTTATTCTACCTAGAAGTATTATTATCACTGTTTATAATTTCTGAGCATTTTTAACACCTCCTAATTCTCAAATGGCCTTTTTGAAAAATCTATCATTATTGGTGCAAAGGAAACGTATTTATGGTACATACAATTATAGCATGAAAATAAAATGTAAACAGTAGCAGAAATGAACAAACCAAAACACTCTTTTTTTAATGTATTTTTCAGATTGTGATCACTTTTGTGACATGAGTCTATCGATTTGGGTCAATATTAAAAAACAAGACTATAAATGGCTTCAAAGTATTTTCAGCAATTTAATGGATAAAAAAAGAACATTTACAGTTCTTAATTTTATTTAAGTTGTATCTTATTATCTGTTGGAATGAAAATAGTATTCTTGCAACATTGCTACTCTTCTGTGGCAGAAAGATATCTCTACTGCTTCATGGAGACAATACCTGTGGATTACTTTCTGAAGGAGACAAACTGCAGAGTGCCAGGCACTCAGCTGAAGGCAGGAAACCTTCAACAGAGATATAAAGCAATATGAAAAAGTCTGTTAGCTATTAATAATAGGGAAGTGGTATTAGTGTTTGTATACTCCCAAGACCCAAAGTATAGACATGGCATTTGTGAATGTGGGGTCGGTATTGCTATTTTCCTTGACCTATTTGTTAGTATATTGGTCCCAACAGTAAACAAATTACAATCCTTTCTCAAATAGCTATCAAAGTATTTTATAGGAAATATTAATCAAAGTAAGAAGTTCAGAGCTTCCCACTCCCATGAGAGTTCCCTGTTCCTCAGGTGCAAGCCCACGCAATTCATAGGCTCTTATTAGTCAGATCTCAGTTTGACAGTGTAATTTTAATTACTCCATTCATCCTTGGAACAGTTTCAGTAGGAGGGATCAGAAGAACCTGATGACTACTTGTTTGGGAGAGTGCTACCTGGGCTAAAAAGTGCGTGAGAAAACATTCTCGGAAAGTATTTTGCATACAATCACAACATTCTGTAAAGCCTGATACAAAATTTGCTACAAGCACTGGTGACTTGTTAGTTTAGCAACTGATGATTACATCATTTATGAACTACAACAGACTGAGAAGAGTAAATTAGAGAATTCACAGTGGATTGATGAAAGGTCAGAAAGTTTTTACATCTTCCATTATGAGTGCTTTGGTCAGCACAGTTTATTACATGTTGAAACTTCAGCAGAACTGGTCTTTAAAAGAGTAAATTTGACTAGTTCTTGGTTTTGCACAGTACTGTTGAAAGACTTTGTGCTTTAATAGAGATTATATGTTATGAAGCCTGATTCATGCAGTAAGTTTTAGATACAGGTTTGAATGTATAGAATGGTGGATGACCACTCTGTTTACAGATTTTAGGGCTAGACTTACATGAAATCCAGCTCTGTGTTTATATTTCATTTCATGCATCCTCATATCTTTTATATATTCTCAGGTGTGAGCCAGGAATACACATATGCTTCTAAAAATAGTCCATGAAAATGGTGGCATTCATATCAAGCAAAGGACTCAGGAGATGTAATACCACCTTTGAGGAGTGCAAAGGAATGTGATAAATTTTAAATATCAGTGTCTTTTCCAATTTTCAATTAGAAAAAAAATAACATTGTCTGAGGTAAATTAAACCTTTAATGGTCCTGCAAATGGGGCTACAGAAATTCTCAGGACCTCTTAGGCAAGATTCTTCCTTAGCTTCTTCCAGCTGTATAAAATAAATGCCAAATGTAGCTTGCTTTCTGATTTCCCCAAATCTGTTTTGGTTTTGGTTTGTTTTATGTTTTGTTTTGTTTTGTTTTGTTTTTTTAAGACTCCATAGCATTTTTCATTTTCTCTTCTAACCCTGGAGTCCTTTAATTGCCCCAGCAGTGCAAAAATTCTCTCCCAGTTTGGCACCAATATACCATGAAATCAACAACTGCTCTTCTTTTCAACAAAGCCTGCTGCTCATTTCTAATTTTTGGTCACAAGCCACTCAATTTTTCTACTTTGCATTCCAAAAGCAATTTTGGCAATAAAAATCTAAAGAACAAGGAAAGTAAAGTTTAAGTATTTTTGGTAAGCTACTTAATAAAAAACAAATTAGATGAATACAAGTACAAAGAGTAAATATGTTTCACATGCAATGAACCATGTTACCCAGGGGTAACAGACTTACTTACTACAATAAGAAAACTACTTTGGTAGTTATTTGAAATATTTCTGTTGAGCACACTATTATATCATACTATAAAACTACATAGATAGAAAAAAAAAAAAGAAAAAAGAAAAAATACATTTGGGGATAATATTCTCCAGAAACAATTGTGGGACAATATATGATTTTTCACTTGAGTCTACAGTCTACGGAGAATATGACAAGCTGGTATTTTCATATTGGCTGTTGTAAGAATTTTTCATCTGAAAATCTTTTAGATAAGAAATATCTATAGAGGGCTCTGTGTCTGCACATCCAGATGGGACAACTGAATACTTTATTAAGTTGTGCCAGCTTCTGCTCATCTCCCGTGCTCCTATGTTCTCCATGTTTTTCTACTAAAGATGGTGTTACATCTCCTGAGTCATATTTTTTCTAGTTTTTGAAAGTCTGGCCATATACCTGGGGAATCTTTGACCTGCTTATCAGACAAGGTAGACCAATGAGAAGGCGTCAGAACCATTTTTAAGTAAGTGCTCACTCTCTTGGAAAGGGTGAGGAGTCACTGAGGGCTAGAAGCAGGGCTGACAGGATTTTCCCTATCCCACTTTTTTTTTTTTTTTTTTTTTTTTTTAGGGTTTTGTTTTCCACAGTGTCTCTGAAAGCTTCAAGTCTCAAGTCCTTTGCAAGAATAATGGTGCTCTTGGAGTGCAGGAAGATAAAAAAGATACAAAAGTCCATGATGGCTTTACCTTCCTTGTAGGAAAGGAGGTTAAAAAAATCTCTCTTAACTTGAATAAAAAAGGTGGGCATATTTTTACAAAATATCTGAAAGTGTTCAGTTACATATCTGGGGTAGGGTTCCCTGGAATATTCCAAAATCTATACACAAATAATCTAAGGACTGATATGGATGGCTGCTATATTTCTATTTGCAAGTGTGACAGATTTGTGTATTCCTAAAATACTTTTTCTTGTAAATAAAATGCTATTTGTAGAGTATCTGCAAGAAAAAAATATCAATTTCATCTATTTCAGATGAAAAAGAGAAAATAATTCAAACTGAGTTGAAAATTGCAGTTGATTTGCAGAAAGCATATCAGCTCCTATACTGATTTGAAATTTGAAATTTCAAAATGAAAGTTTTGAAATGAAGAAGAGATGAACGAAAGAATTGTCTCATTACCATAAGTAATGAAGGCTGACTGAGCTTGATAGGAAAAGTCTCATTGCCTAAGTACAGCAGCAAGCTGTACTTAGGCAGTAAGTAGCAACAGTTAGTGCCACAAACCCTGTAAGAAAAAGCACATTTCCTTCTAATGAGAATTGCTTATGTGCACTTGCATTTTATTTCCTAACATGAGGTGTAGTGTTGTGCAAGTTGCTTTGTCTTTGGCTTGTGAAAGTATTTAAGGCTAGACATTTCTACATCATGTGGCAGACTGTAGATTTTACTGTATTTGACTCCTATCATTGTATTTTGCTGTTGGCTTGAGACACTTCCTGAAATTTTATTTCTGTGCCTTTGAGACATGTTCCTGATGCACACTGATCCTTTTCTTTCTTTCTTTGCTAGAAGCCTTCCAATATGTAAAGGGGCCAAAAAGAAATCTTTAGAGCAACTTTTTATAAGGGCCTGTAGTGACAAGAAAATGGCTTTAAACTGACAGAGGGGATATTTAGATTAGATATTAGGAAAAGGTCTTTACTGTGAGGGTGAAGTGCTGGCACAGGTTGCCCAGCAAGCTGTGTCTGGCCCATCCCTGGCAGTGTTCAAGGCCAAGTTGGACAGGGCTTTGTAGCAACCTGTTCTAGTGGAAGGTGGTGTCTTTAAGGTCCCTTCCAACCCAAACCATCCTATGTTTCTATGAGATGCAGATACATAAATCTGGTGTTGATATCAAGGTTTCACAGTTTAACTGCTGCTGGAGATCTACATCCATTTACAACGGTCTTTTCTGTTCTTCAGTGGTTATTTTTACTGTGGTTTGTTTATGCTGGCTGCAGTTTGAAGGGGCTATAAATAGTGTCAAGTGTCAGTACAGTATCACTTCCCTGCTCTGTTCTTCTTGCTTGGGACTTCGCCGGAACACTCTAGACAGTTAAATATTTTTTATTGCAATAAACAGAGCAACTCATAGGGCAGCAGATATTCACATTCGCTTCCTAAAACATTCACTTTGGAAAATTATCTTTGGGGCTTTTCGCTTTTCTACTCATAGAAGTTCTTGTTGAGTAACTGCTTCGTAAGGAACCTGGCCCAAGTGTCTAGAATATTGATGTGAACTTGAGTTTAGAAGTACGCACTTAGAAAACTGCCTGCATGTGACAGTGGTGAGGGTTTTTTCTGATGACAAAAATAAGTATATTTACTAGCTTTATGAAATTTCATTGATGAGCTACATTGCTGCCAGCATGTATAAATCTCTACTATATGGTGCAAAATAACATTTATCAAGAAGACAAGCCCATGTCCTGTTTCCTTGAGTGAATGATTTGGACCTAATCGAACAAGCAGCAAAGTTTTTACCCATAAATAACATTTACTCCTAAAATGGTATATTTCATCTGTGACATTTCAGTCCTGTAAATACCTTTGTAGCAGAAGATTGTGAGAAAGGTTCCTTCAGCTGTTATTCTGATTCACTGCGGTGCTAACACTTCATGTATTTGCAATGTCAGGACTCACACTTCTTATCTGTAGTTTGCTACTACTTCAACACAGCATTTTGATCATGGCTTGCAGCAGTTTCTAAAATAGCTTTCCTATACTCCTGAAGCAGTTTTATCAGAACATCTCAGTCCTGATTTTCTACGTTCCCTGAATCTGGGTCTCTTGCACAGAAATACCCAGACATCGGTAAACTTCTATGGTGCTTTTGAAATGTTCAAAGTATGAAATAAAATTTGACCATTCTAAGGAATTTTAACAAACTTTAGTCCTGAGCTGAGATTTAAAAAGTCACTGCTTTTGCATTCTTATTGTTGTTGTCTAGTGCTACATCAACTCATTTCTTTCTCTTTGAAATATCTATCTCAATGTTGTATGGCTTTGGATGAAGAGTTAACATTTTGTTGGAGTCAGGGTAGTCAAGCTGGTATGTCAGTCTGATTGCTTTAAAGTTTTGAAATAAAATAGATGATGCTAAGTAATGTAAAAAGAAAAGCCCATGTACTCTGAATCTAGAATGTTCTCTCACACTCTGCTCTCTCCCTCCTCTCCCCCCAAGAAGATTAAATTAGTTCAGTACAGCTCTGGTTATAATGATCTGATTCCTGATGCTATTGTTATTAAACTGGGTGCATTAAAGTAAGCAAAGATAAATTAAAAGCATGGTAGATATCTTAGTGGGTGCGAACAGAACTTGGTGTGTGCTGCAGTGCCACATTAGAGAGAAGTTTAGTAAAAGTGTATGGAGTAAAGCCTTTCCTTAGATTATTAAGAATATACACAAGGTTTCAGGATGCCTCAGTAGCATTTTTTTTCATGTACAACCAGTAACCTTTCTGTTGAACATTCAGATTTTCATAATTATTTCAGAAAATACCCTGTAAGTACTTTTCTTTAATGTGGTGACACAATATATTCCCATTTACTTTACTTGCTAGTATTATCAGAATAAATAATGCAATCAGCACTGTTTGGAAATCCATACAAAATGGCAGAAATCTGAAGCTGCAAAGTAATTACTTAAAGGCCAAAGAATCTAAGAAAAATATGTGTCTTTCTGTTTAATGGTTCCACATGGTCAACATGTATGACCAGATTCTCTATACAAAGCATATGGATACAACTGGCTTTTGTGAGAACTTGTTTTTTTATTTAGAATAAGCACTTGCTATTATCTTTCTTTACTAGTGGATTGTCTCATGAAATTTCCATTGCTTCTCAGTAGGAACAGAAGAATGGGTTGTGCGGCTTGGCTTGCCTATTGATACAAAACCATATTTGAACCTATTGAGTCAAAACTTTCTGATTGCTACCAAATTTCAAGAGCCAGTTGTGAAAAACAGGTGTTTTAAGGCTCTCCTTTTTGTGATTGCTGTGTGTGAAGCTGTATAGATCCTACACTCAGAAAAGAGATCTCTTTGCAGAACCCAAGTATTTCAGGGCATCAGAGCTCTAGGAGATAGTCTAAAGTGTAATTTGCACTTCCACCACATACGATATTTTATACCTGAAATGAAGTGATAGTCTGAAAACAACCAAAATACTTCTGCCATTAATGTTCTGAACAAAAATGGGATTAGTTCCAGTGCTCATCCCTCTAACTTAAAGCTCTAAATTTAAACAAATGAGAGAATTTTGCTTTTGAAAGTAAGGTGTGTTGCATATAACCGAATGATCAGTGAAAGTAGTGATCATGTAAGTTCCACTATAATTAGACTGCAATATACCAATGAACCAACCTAGATAATTAACTGAACAAAGAATAACTGTGTCAGCTCAGAGTGCTGACAGCTGGTGCTCTGTGTTTATCAACATTCCCCGTTGTGTTAAATTTAGTTATACTGAAATAGCCTGCATGTATTACATTTGTATTAAAAGATTTTGTTTTGCCTTATAGGAGCACTGCTCTTCATGTAGTTCAGCAATATTCAGACTGAAGGTTACAGGGACAGAGAACTCAC
Source organism: Neopsephotus bourkii (assembly GCF_033783945.1). NCBI lineage: Eukaryota > Metazoa > Chordata > Aves > Psittaciformes > Psittacidae > Neopsephotus > Neopsephotus bourkii. Next base: position 690,681 of record NW_026900550.1, read on the forward strand.
CAATCTGGAGAATATGATCCAATAACTTTGTTCTACTTTACACCTCTGACCCTCATTTTAAAAATTATTCACATGTGGTCGACTGCTATACTCTTGCTCTCTGCTTTATACAACATCTTCACTGATCCTATACTGCACAGAATCTGAGGCAGCCACCTTAAGAGCTCATATATCACATTTATAAGCATCTCTATAGACTGCTAATGCAGAGATACAGAAAAAGCAGAAAGCTGGACTGTGAATTTTGGAGGTCTTTAGTCTTGAACTGCAAGTGGAAACCAAGGTGTGTTCTTGGCTCTTGCTCATGTTTTCCTTATGCCAGACCAATTTCACTGAAGCATAATTTATTTGCTTCTTTCCTACATAGCAACAGAATAAATCTATCAATCAATCCTAATAAAGTATGTGGAAATTAGAAAGTATACTGCTTTAGAGTTACTAACACTGGAATTAGCTTTTCCAGCTGGTCCAAGGAAGCCCTCAATTCAATACATAGTATATAATATGTATATCATATCATGTATATATATCATTTCCATCTTCATGTATCAGAGGTAACATAAGGAGCAGACAAGGCTTGGGGTGGTCTTAATGCTAAGTTTGTCTTTCAGTTACATAAGTTATAGCACTGTGACCAGTATGTGCCTTTATCAATCTAAAATAACTACATATCTACTACTCTCCAAGATCAGACTAATCTACTCTTTAATATTAGATTAACATTGATTTAAACCTCAAAGTGTATTATTCTTTTCCCCTGTTGTATCTACAGATTTTGCACCTTGTTTACAAAAGAATTATACTGCTTGCATAATAAATTAATTTGCATGAGTGAATTCCTACACAATCAAATTCAAAGCTAACCATATTCAATACAGATTCAATGCATGTGCAATACTTTGGGCTAGATTTTCAGCAAAGAGGCACTCAGGTGTATTCTCTCCTAAGGAGTTTTTGGAATCCAAGGATAGATCCACTATCAGTATAATACATAAAGAGAATTAAGTGCCTTTGTATATACTGATATTAAACCTCAACTTTGAGCAAGATGCCTCATAATCCTTTGAATCTATTTAAAGGGGATGTGTCTAGGATCCTACCCACCTTTTCCTTGTTCGACAGACCTGAGAAATTTGCAATTGCAGGGAAATTGTATTCTACTTCTGATGTAGAGATAAGAACTATTTATGGACAGAAAGAAGTTAATCTTTCCAATTTCAGACGGTGGTGATATTCTCTTACCTTAGTTATTTAACTGTCATTGCAATAATTGCCAAACAAAAGGGGTCAAAATCCAGTTACTCTTTTAGTCTAAAGGCACTAAAATTTGTCTCCTAGAAGAAAATGTCATCAGATTTTGAGACTCCTGTTGAACTTCTTCTAGAAAGTGTTTCCTGGCCCTGAGTCAAGTGGCATAGTTCATCTTGTCTACATTCTTAAACTTTCTTGTTGCTCCCAAAATGATGTTTCTGAATACAAAGTACTAACTGGGAACAGGCCTTAACACATTCTCTGGGGGGTTCTTGACCTGTGCTAGCCAGGTCAAATGTTTCTCAGGCATGATCAGGGAAGAGCATTTGCTGACAGTTAAGAAGATGTGACCTTTGTAGACTTAGGTGTGAGCTCCTTAGCTTGAAGCTTTTTTCTGCATGCTCAGAAGTTGAACTTCAAGGACTGTGGACCTCTGAAACTGAGCAGAGGCAGAGGCTGCTGATCCACCCTAGGTTAAGAATGATTTTCACTGATATCGGCCTAGCAGTTTATGAAATGTCCAACCAATATAACATTTCCCTATAAGTTTACAACTTATAATGATAACAGCCAAGTCTTCTAATCTTTCATAATATTTACTAGTAGATGTGTGCTTGTGTTTCTTTGGTGCTGTGCTCTTAATAATAAGTTGACAAGGATAATATGGTATAGCAGAGATTTAACTCTGAGCATTCAGGTTTTGATTAATTCCCAGAAATATTTTTTAACATATAGCTGAGGAACTTATTCTTTATTAGATTTTTTACTTCGCTTTCTTTTTTTAATCTGTGCTGTCTTTAGTGAACATCTTCAGTCCAGTAACTTGGTATGTGGCCATCAGGCTTCCTCACTAGATTTGTCAAAGAGAACAACACAAATGAAGACAGTTCAGACGGACTGCTTTGGGGTTATAGAGCTTAAACAAATTCACATTGACCCTTTATTGACAGTAATTCTCCTTATACACCTTGCATTGCACTCTTTCGTCATGCTCACCTCAGAGCTAATTACCAACCTTTAACCCGCAGTGGCTTTAATATCAGATCTCTGATCTGCAATGAAGTGAATAGTTCACACAATCTGGGACTGCAGTTGCACTGGAATAACATAAATATTGTTATGTTTTAATGGCTTACACTGCCACCCTGTGAATTCATGACCTTACTCCTAAGTAGACACACAAATATCCATTTGGGAATGACATCCTCTGTGGTTTTGTCTCTTGGCACTGAAAATAATGAGTTGAAACTTTAGTGAGCCTTTTATTTCACATACACTGCTTTATTTCAGTTTGTGTTTCCTAGCATGAAAAAAGTAAATGTATGAAATACAGACTATTTAGCATCAGATTTTGCGTATGAAAATGATGACCCAACAAATGGCTCAGTAATTATAGCCTTCCAAGAAGGCTGACTAACATGTCTTGAAATAGATTTGATTTGATCAGCTATTGAAAATTGCATTCTTTTTGAGGAGCTAAGTTTAGAAGATTGCTCTCATATCAATATAATGTATTCGGACCACTGAATATTTTTTTCATCTCAGTATTAAAGTTTCATCAGTATTAAGGAATTATATTTATTACACATAAGGAACTTAATTTTTAAAGTAAGCCATCTAACTCCATAAGATTATTATCTATAGCTCACACTAGAAGTTTGTAGTCGCCCGTTAACATGGTCAAAGCTCTAAGATGCCCTTGGCACGTTACAGGTTTTTCATAAACACTGGAATAAGATCCATTATCATATCTGTCCAAACACAGTGTGAGTGAGAAATGTAAGCTGTTCCTCCTCCTAACTTACTGAAATAGGAGAGTTCTTAAACGGCATCTTTTGTCTGTCAATGCAGTGTGAATGTACATTTCGGCTAGTTAGATTCTTTTTATGACTCTCCAGAATTTTATGTGACATTGCTGCAGGAAAGACTGAGTCTGTATTTGTTTGGATGTTTTCTCAGTTTCTAGTGGACATTACCTCTAGTCAGAGGTAATCAGTAGCTTTGTGTACTAAGGGAGACTAATTTTGTGAAGATGTAAAAAAAGCTACTAGAAGCATATGTTTGGGTTTTGTTGGTTTTTTTTTTAATATATTCCAAAGATTGCAGATCAAATGTCTTCAATATATAAGTAGAAGAATATTTGGGGAAGAAGGGGTTGATGTTCTTCTAGTTTAGTTTTTCAGTAATTATAATTGTTTTTTTTTTTTCATGACTCTTAAGGCTATAGATGCAATTTGTTATTTGATGAATGTTGCCATACTGAAAGTTTTATCTTTCATACTCATTGGTCATGAAGATCTTGTGGCCAAATTGTGTTTCAATAATGTCTGTGCAAGTCTATTTATTACCCTGGAAGTGGAAAGAAGACACCAATGTTGTCCTGTATAGGCTACAGTAGTACTGAAAAGGAGTATTAAGAATGGCGTGTTTCAGTTACTAATGTGGTTCTTCTTGTCGATTGGAAAAAAAGTTTGTTATCTCCGAAGAGTCAAACAAATACTTTTTTCAATAATTGAATTCACATGAAAATAGGGGGGAAATAATATTCCTTTAGTAGAATGACTATCTCATACATTTGAAGTACTAATTGTAGAACCTTTAATAGTAATCTTGGATAAATCAGGCAATGTAATACTGAATGAATAGCTGGAAACCTCATTAAATTATCTTTTTCTTAATAAAATCAAAATTCACATTGAAATTTTTCTCTTCTGAGGTGCTGAAATCATTAAAAATTTCAGTGAGTTTCCACATCTATTAAACCATTTAAACGATCTAGCAATCTATTAAATGAAGACTGTAAACAGGGCCTCACATAAAAGTTTACACTAGTGTGCAGAGAACACTGTGGACCCACTTACCCAGTGTCAGTTAAGATAAAGAGGCAAACTGACCAAAAGAAAAATTCCACATTTCTGCAGTCTCCTGAAAGTAAATCTAAATCTTGTCTTAGTCATTTTGGCTTCATTTAACCTGTAACACAATGTGATACATACAGTGTTGTCCTGGGTTTAGCAGCAGCAGTCATTTTTTTCTCCTTCTTGGTAGCTGGTGCAGTGCTGTGTTTTGACTTTCGGGCTGGGAACAAAGCTGATAAAAATGATGTTTTGGTTTGGCCAAGGACTTTGTGAGTCTCATGCTCTGCCAGGGAGGAGGGGAGGCCGGGAGGAAGCAGAGACAGGACACCTGACCCAAACTGACCAAAGAGGTATTCCATACCACAGCACGTCATGCCCAGGGGGGAACTGGGAGGTACCCGGAAGGAGAGGGGGTCGGCCGGGTCGGACTGGTGGTTCGGCGCGTGGTATTGTACTCCTTTCCTTTGCTATTTTCTCTTATCATTGTTGTCGTTGGTGGTAGCGGTGGTGATTCGTATTGTACATTAGTTGCTAGACTGTTCTTATCTCAGCCCGTGGGAGTTGCATTCCTTCGATTCTCCTCCCCACCCCTCTGGGAGCGGGGAAAGGGGGCGGCAACCCCTGGGGAAGGGGGGGGGGGCGGACTAACGTGGGCCTCGATTGCTTCCAGCCTGGCACCACTCACTGGGAGTAAGTGAACAAGCTGTTTGGTTGGGTTAAACCACGACAGTTCTTTTTGGCGCCCAACGTGGGGCACGAAGGGGTTGAGATAACAACAGATCTGACCGGATTAATAGTCACTCATCACAATGCTGATTTATTGGCTCTCAAAGTTGTTCCTCTTGATCTCGCAGCTTCAGAATGTTGTAATTTACTTAGATCTGGTATTTGCTGTATTAGTGTTTTTCAAGTGTGGGGCTTGGGCTAAAGTTCTTATCTCAGTGTACTTTATGATGATGACTTGTAACACAATAGAATTATTGATCATGAAACTTATCTGGTTTATGTTCCCAGCCAAAAACCGGACCTTGGCTCTTTCTCTAGCCCCACTGGACACATATTTGATGACATGTCGTTTCAATTAAACTAAGCGTGCGGGAGTGTCTTGCTCCTCGTGTGTACCAACACACATTTCAGCTATTAGCAAAAGGCGTCCCACTGTTCGAGAAAGGAGATACAAGAGGTATACGCCACGGTCTACCCTATGGTTTTACCTGCGGGATCACGGAGAAGACATGGCAAAGTGGGATGGAAGACCTACTTCAGTTTTGGAGGAACGGGTGAGTGAATTGAAAAGAGGAGCAAAGGCCAAGACTGAGCGTCCCATGAGAGCTACGGCTTCAGTCTCTGGTGAGCAGATTCCCAGGTGGAGTGGAAGAGCTGATCTTATTCCAGCTCCTGTGATAAAGAAGAATAATCCCTTTCAACATGACTTAAGCGTCCAATCCTGTGATGACTATTAGAGGGGCCCTGCCTCCAGCCAGGTGGAGGTAGGGGACAATCGGATTTACTGGACTGTGTGGATCAGATGGCCTGGCACATCAGTCCCGCAGAAGTATAAGGCTCTAGTAGATACCGGTGCACAGTGTACCCTGATGCCATCGAGCTGTCAAGGGGTGGAACCCATCTATATTTCCGGAGTGACAGGAGGATCCCAAGAGTTGACTGTACTGGATGCTGAAATCAGCCTGACTGGGAGAGAATGGCAAAAGCACCGTATTGTCACTGGCCCAGAGGCTCCATGCATCCTTGGCATAGACTACCTCAAGAGAGGGTACTTCAAAGACCCAAAAGGGTACCGATGGGCTTTTGGTATTGCTGCTTTGGAGACTGAAGAAGTTGAGCAGCTGTCCACCTTGCCTGGTCTCTCAAGAGGATCCTTCTGTTGTGGGGCTGCTGAAAGTCGAAGAACAACAAGTGCCAATTGCAACCACAACAGTGCACCGGCGGCAATATCGCACCAACCGAGACTCCCTGATTCCTATCCATCAGCTGATCCGTAGACTGGAGAGTCAGGGAGTGATCAGCAGGACCCGCTCGGCCTTTAATAGCCCCATATGGCCAGTGCAAAAATCTAACGGAGAGTGGAGACTAACAATAGACTATCGTGGCCTGAATGAAGTCACACCACCCTTGAGTGCTGCCGTACTAGACATGCTAGAACTTCAGTATGAACTGGAGTCAAAGGCAGCCAAGTGGTATGCCACGATTGATATTGCCAATGCGTCTTTCTCAATTCCTTTGGCAACAGAGTGCAGGCCACAGTTTGCTTTTACTTGGAGGGGTGTCCAGTTCACTTGGAATCGACTGCCCCAGGGCTGGAAACATAGCTCTACCATTTGCCATGGACTGATTCAGACTGTACTGGAACAGGGGCAAGCGCCAGAACACCTGCAATACATTGATGACATTATAGTGTGGGGCGATACAGCAGAAGAAGTCTTTGAGAAAGGGAGGAACATAATCCAAATCCTGCTGAAAGCCGGTTTTGCCATAAAACGAAGTAAGGTCAAGGGACCTGCACAGGAGATTCAATTTCTGGGAATAAAATGGCAAGAGAACTGTCGTGGTTTAACCCAACCAAACAGCTTGTTCACTTACTCCCAGTGAGTGGTACCAGGCTGGAAGCAATCGAGGCCCACGTTAGTCCGCCCCCCCCCCCTTCCCCAGGGGTTGCCGCCCCCTTTTCCCGCTCCCAGAGGGGTGGGGAGGAGAATCGAAGGAATGCAACTCCCACGGGCTGAGATAAGAACAGTCTAGCAACTAATGTACAATACGAATCACCACCGCTACCACCAACGACAACAATGATAAGAGAAAATAGCAAAGGAAAGGAGTACAATACCACGCGCCGAACCACCAGTCCGACCCGGCCGACCCCCTCTCCTTCCGGGTACCTCCCAGTTCCCCCCTGGGCATGACGTGCTGTGGTATGGAATACCTCTTTGGTCAGTTTGGGTCAGGTGTCCTGTCTCTGCTTCCTCCCGGCCTCCCCTCCTCCCTGGCAGAGCATGAGACTCACAAAGTCCTTGGCCAAACCAAAACATCATTTTTATCAGCTTTGTTCCCAGCCCGAAAGTCAAAACACAGCACTGCACCAGCTACCAAGAAGGAATAAAAATGACTGCTGCTGCTAAGCCCAGGACAAGTGTACAGCCATACATTATTTACATACATACATTAGGGTACGTACAGAGTATAGCCTTTCAGATTTCTTTATTTCAAATACAGCCTAGAGTAGATGAAATAAATTAGCTAAAAAAAAATAATAAATCTAAGTATTACTGGAATATCGGGGTCAAGGCTTTTAGAGGCTTGGATGTAACAGAATTAATTCAGTACTGAAGAAGCTTGTTTTGCCTACACCATTGTTTTCTAAGTTACATTTTTAGAAAATATCAGTATTACTATATTATATTGCCTACATGATTGCAGGTGTATAGATGATAGAATATATGAAGATGTTAATTATTAAAATGTACAGAGATTTTTGATGTTTTCAGAGTACTCTCTGAATAAAGTTTCTCCAGAAGTTGTTTTGGATTCAACGAGGAGCTAAAATATTACAGGGATTTTACTGAGTCTGCCTTCTCAAAAGAAGAGTGTCCTCAGAACATGCCTATGGGGATGAAAAAGTTGATTGCCACCTTTTCATGCAATATCCATCCAAGTGGTTAGAGCAGTCATGTGGGTTATGAACAAACAAATTCCAGCTCTGTCTTTCTGTACTGAGAGAAATCTGCTTATAACATCACACTTCCCAGCAAACCATGCCAACAATTGGGTGATGATGGTTTTTTTTTCAGTGTTTTGCCTGTTGAAGATGAGCCATTTTTAGTTAATATGCATTCCCTGGTAAAAGGTTTCTAACTTAATTCAGAATATTTAGTAGTTAGAGCCACCTTGAAGGATACATTGATTTGCATATGCTTCAGAAACACAGAAAAAGTATCAATATATGCTTTGATAATAAAGTGTATATATGATATGCACACATATGCTACCTATATATTGCTATATAATACCACGATTTTCCTCATCCTTGATGACTCTGTTAAATATTAAACAAAGGAGGAATATTTGTTTCTGCCTCTCTAATCAAAGTCAGAAAGGCTAATTTTGTTTCAGCTCTTCTGAATCCCAAATAAAAATAACATCTTCTTTGAGTCCCAGATGAAGATTTTCAGTACCTTTAACAGGACAGATCTGGGCATCTCCCAGACCTAAATACTTCCTATAAAGCTGCTCAGTTTGCTAATTTAGAGGAATGAATTTTTTATCTCTTCTATTCCTAACTGCTGCTTCTTGTTGTGTTGTAATAAAGTTCAGTTTTCATACTGAGTGTCTGTTAGAATGCCTTCATTGAAATCTAAATATTTAAATAGTTACACGGATATACATTCTCAAAAGATATTTAATGTGAAAACTGACCTGTTCTCAATACGTACTGAACCATGATAAGGGTCCATTGTAATAAAAGCAAAAAGCTCTGGTTTTATATAGATAGTAGATTTGATTTTTTTTTTCAGGTGTTTGGGTAGATAGGAATAAAACTGCTTTTAATCTCCAGCTGATGTTAGAAATTATAAAAATGCATACAAAAATTTTTTAAATAGTGATAAAGTTGTAGTCACTGGATCGGTTATTGTGTGCCAACTTCTTACAATGTGAAATATGTAAATATATCAAAAGACATGACCCTACCTTTGAGGTCTGAAAGTTTAATGATGCTGTACTTTTTTGGACACAAAAGATGTAAATAGGTTGAGAGACCTGAATAAACCTTTGATGAATTTCAGTAATGGAGAACTGACTCAGAATGAATGGAGATACTTAACAAATTATAGTTCTGCAAGCAACAAGTAATTGGATTATTGTCAGATAATTTGTTTCAACAGACATTTTTAGTATCTGGCTATATGCAATATTTCATTCTTATCTTTTTTACTTAACAGAAAATTGTCTGCAAACCTTGGATTATCCCCAGTATGTTCTTGCCTATTAAGTTACTAAAAGAGAAAGATCAAAAAATATTACTTTTAATTATTGCCTGTATCTCTCATTTTAATTGTAAATAGCAGTTGTTCTTATTTCTTTACGATGGTTGTACCAGCAGGACCCTGTAAGGGCTGATATAAGGATAACCTCTATTTTTCTGACACTAAACATAATAGTAGTGATGCTTTTAAATAAAGAACTATGGTAAACTCATAAGCAAGGTCAATGAGGAAATTGTATGGAGCTTCATGGGATCAAACTGGTAGGCAAATGATAAATTTGAAATCTGAAATGATTTATTGAACCTCTGTTTGTTTGTGTTGCTGGGCTTTTGTATAAAGATAATCAGGAGAATACAATCTATACCGTCTGATACAGACCTCTATTTCCTTCCATTATAGAATCATAGAATGCTTTGGTCTGGAAAGGACCTTAAGGTCATCTAGTTCCAACTTCTTGCCATGGGCAGGGACAATTAACCCTAGACCATGTCGCCCAAGGCTCTGTCTAATGTGCCCTTGAGCAGTGCCAGTGATGAGGCATTCACCACTTCTTTGGCAACCTGCGCCAGCACCTCACCAACCTCAAGGTAAAGGACTTTTTCCTTATATCTAACCTGAACTTCCCCTGCTTAAGGTTAAACCCATTACCCCTTGCCTTATTGCTACAGTATATGATGAAGAGTCCCTCTCTGGCATACATGTAAGTCCCCTTCAGATGCTGGAGGGGCTCGTACAAGGTTTCTATGCAGCTTCTCTTCTCCAGGCTTAACAGCCCCAACTTTCTTACCCTGTCTTAATACAGGAGGTCCAGCCCCATTATCATCTTCATGGCTCTCCTCTGGACTTACTCCAACAGCTCTATGTTCTTCTTAGGTTGAGGACACCAGAACTGCAAACAGTCCTCTAAGTGACATCTCACAAGAGCAGAGTAGAGGGGCAGGATCACCTCCGTCGACCTGTTGGTCATGCTCCTTTTGATGCAGCCCAGTACATGGTTGGCTTTCTGGGCTGTGAGCACACACTGAAGCCAGCTCATGTTCAGTTTCTCGTTGACCAACATCCCCAAGTCCTTCTCTGCAAGGCTGCTCTGAATCTCTTCTCCACCTAACCTGTAGCTGTGCCTGGGATTGCCCTGATACAGGTGTAGGACCTTGCACTTCTCATTGTTGAACTTCATAGGATTGGCATTGTCCCATCTCTCAAGCATGTCAAACTCCCTCTGGATGGCATTCCTTCCCTCCAGAGAAGCACACAGCTTAGTGTCATTGGCAAACTTGCTGAGGGCACCTCAATCCCACTGTCCATGTCAACAACAAAGATGTTAAACAGAATCAGTCCCACCATTGACCCCTGAGGGACACCACTCATTACTAGTCTCCAATTGGACACTGAGCCATTGATCACAGCTCTCTGCTGTGGCCATCCAGCCAATTCTTTATCCACCTAGTGGTCCATCCATCAGATTTATGTCTCTCCAGTTTAGAGACAAGGAGCCTTGGGCAACATGGTCTAAGGTAAGGCTTCCCTGCCCATGGCAGTGGGATTGGAACTAAATGATCTTAAAGTCCTTTCTAACCCTAACTATTGTATGATTCTCTGTGGTGTGGGACGGTGTTGAAAGCTCTGCACAAGTCCAGGTAGATAATGTCAGCTACTTTGCCGTTATCCACTAGTTCTGTAGTCCCATCATAGAAGGCCACCAATTTGGTCAGGTATGATTTGCTCTTAGTGAAGCCATGCTGGCTGTCACCAACCACCTTGTGGTTTTTTATGTGCCTTAGCAAGCTTCCCAGGAGAATCTGCTCCAAGATTCTGCCAGGCACAGTCTCACAGAGATGAGATTGACTAGTCTGTAATTCCCTGGGTAATCGATTTCCCCCATTTTGAAAATGGGTGTTATATTTCCCTTTTTCCAGTTGTCAGGAACTTCACCGGACTGCCATGATTTTTCAAATGTGATGGACAGTGTCTTAGCAACATCATTCCAGCTCCTTCATATGTAGTAAAATTGTTTTCCTCTTGAGTCTTATAAATTATCTTTAACTTTTATCCCCCAGAAGTGTTGAAATTGCTGATCTTTCCTTTTTCTTTATATGCCCCACCATATGGGTAGGATTACTGTTCTATATTAGATCACTCTTTAACAGATAAAGCATGTGTTCTGCATTCCATTGTTTACACATACATTTTCTTCTCTTGTCTTCTACCTAGCTGACTTTTAAATAGGCCAAGAAGTAGCCCTAATGATTTTCAAAAATATATGTAGTCACTGCATCTGGTGATATTAATTAAATGCAGTTTTTTCCCAAGAGTAATGTTAGTGTCAATTGTATTTTTTCTCCTTAGGAATTGTTTTAATGTGGCTTGGTAATCCACGATCCTTGAAAGTAAACCAAAATACATTGCTTCTCTATGAACTAACTGAACAATCCACTCAGCTGGAACAGACAAAAAGGGGCACACAGCCTAATAACATTTACATTGATTGGATGTGAATTTCAGTTATTAGAGTCCAGCTGTCTAGAAGAACTGGGTATTTGGTACTTAGCTATGTGTGGTTTTGTTTAAGACAAAGAGCAAATGAAATGAAGAACAGTTTTTTATTGGCAATGGGTACTTATAATAAGTGCCTCTGATTTCTTCTCTAAGGGTGCTTTAAAATTCCCCTACCTTGGCAGAATAAGTACAATTCCATCTGGAATGGGACAGTATAAATTTTCTACTAATTCGATGAAGACGGACAATTCTCTATTTTCATATTATGAGCTGTAAGATATCCTGTCATCTCTGACAAGCTGTCTCATAACCTGGCTGCCATTTACTGATGGGAAGAGCTTGTTCTATTTCACTTTCTATCCTCTTCAGATAAGAGCAATTGACAGGCCTGTAAGTAAACTTTCTTCCACCATCATATGAAATGTCTTTTTACTTCCAGAAATTAAATTAAGCTCACACAGTCATGTCCTCCAACATTAAAAAAAATAGTGTAGTCAGAGATGTCACTAACTAAACTACAGACATGTTTAAACTAACCAAAATTTGAAAGAATCTTTTTGGATCAAGGCCTGATTTGTTGAAGTTTGACCACTGGTGTTATGCCTGACAGAAAGAAGAGCAGAGATTTCTGTTTGTATATTTTATGGTTCACTTATTATGGTTATTACAAATCCATGTTTCTTTTGCAGGTATAATGAGATGTACATATCTTCTCTGGCAATGACGGCTAGTAGTGTTTTTTGCTCCTGGACACCATTTTCTATTCTGATCCACGTTACTGCATTGTTAGGCTCTAATGTACATGTTGTGTAGGTCTTAATACCTATTTGGTAAGTATTTTTTCTTTACAGCTTTGGAGGCTTTTTCTATTTCTCCACAAACTCTTTCCATTTGGTAAAGAATGTTTAAGAAGCAGTGTTTTTTTTTATTTAGAGCTGACATTGATTGGAAAATTCTGATAAAGGAAAAGTTTCTGACTTAGTAATCTAGACCCCCCTTTTCCCAGCAGGTCATGATGTCAAGTCATCCCTTTTCCAGCTTACTGCTCCTGCAGTGGACAGACTATTAGAAGTGTATCACCAAAGACATTTGCAGCTGACATTTTAAATGGTGACATTTCATCAACAGTTATTCTCCATGCCTTAAGCATGACGAGATCCCTTGTATTATTAATTAGCTAAAAGGGATGATAGAATTCCAAATTGAGCAAGTACGCAGTCAGTAAAGGCTCCAGCATTATCCTGTAGAAATACTAAACATAATAGGGTGTCGAATTTGCTTTTGGCTTAATTGTAGTACAAATAACACACCGATAATTATAATATATGTAAGTGGATTGATAAAAAGGAATGGACATACTGTATCATTATTTGAGACATTATGATTAAGTTCATAAGATAGTCTACCAACGTACATAAAAAATTATTGTTGTGCCCACTTATTGTCACAGTCACCAATTTATCAAACAAATATCTGTGTTCGGGATTATTGATTTGGTCCATTGAATTCTCATTTGCTCTTGCTGAAAACTGGCATTCTGGTTTCATAAACCTTACAGCAAGTGTATATTTGGCTGGATCAACACAGAGAGATAAAAATGGGCTGCAAACAGACTGACTTGCCCTGTGGAAATGAATATATAGGCTACAGCGCAAAAAGGTCAAACTTTAAGCCTCAAAAACAAATATGAAAGCAAAGAAAGACACTTTAGGACAAAATGGACTGAAGAAAATGTGGTTTTAAGAGTCTACTTAGATACTCTTATGACAGTTTCAAATGCTTTTTAGACTTATATTATTGGGAGATTCAGGCAGCATAGGAAAAAAAAATAATTACTGCCAGTCTTGAAATGACATGTAGCTTCAATGCAACAAAGAGAAAGGGGGAGTCCTGGGCTCACAGGAAGCCCAGTGAGAAGTCTGTTATCAAGAGAAGACTGCAAAACATTGTTTAAACTGTATCAGAAAGGAATGGCATAATATTACTACCCAAGGCTGCCTTTTTAACCAACTCTAGTTTCGTATTGAAATGCTTTGTTGAGATAGAAGACATCAAAACAAAATGCAAAAAGGTTTAGTTCAAGATTTTGACAAAAAGATTATGTAACTGCAGCCATAACTCATCAGTGGAATTTTTGGGGTGACTGTAATCCAAAGCCTGAGAAGTTGCTCATTTATGAGTACATATTTGACAAATCTGACATTTATGAAGCTCCATGGTATGATTCTTGTGACTAGAATTGTAGAATGGTTAGCGTTCAGCAGGATTGGTCTATGTAAGTGGATGAAAACAAAATCAGGTGACATTTTATGAAAAAGGCCCTCTTCTGAGTGAAGCTGAAAGATGATTAGCTCCCTAAGGATATAATTGTTATGTTTAGAAAAAAAAAACAAAACAACACCAAAAACACAAAAAAAACCCCACACAACACAAAAAAAAACACTGAAAAAAAAAACCTCTAACCCGTAAAACCCCCAAAACCTCACCCACCTGATATCATAGAGGACTTCAATTTGAGAGCCTTCTTAGGAAGTTTAACAATAGTTTAATGTCACTAGAATTTCTAAAAATTTTAGATTTCATCTTCATCAGTCAAAAGAGGCTACTGAAGTCACAGCAAAATTTTAGAGTAGGTATGATTTCATTATGAAAAAAAGCACTATATGCTAAATAATACAGAGAAAAAGTACTGAAGAGGAAAATGTAAATGATTTTTGGGAATCATATTAAGACCATTTTATTATATAGAAGGAAAAATTTGACAGCAGTCATATTTTTTAAACTATGTATTGGTTAAGAGTAGAAATAGAAGGAAATTCATAACAAGCAAACAGAAAAAATGAAAATCATAGTGCCGAATGTAATGGGCAAGAACTAGATAATAAAAAATGGAGAAAGGAAGGAAAAAATAAAAAAGAGGTCTTTGTGAAACTGTTTAAAAGTAAAGAATTTTCACAGTCATACTAGTATAGTATAATACTACAGTAATACAGCACTGAGTGGAAAAAAAAGTTGGTAATAACATACAGCAAACTAAAATATTCAATAGCTGCTCTTATTTTATATTTGGGAAGGACATATGTCAGAGTCAACCCTAGCAGAAACTAGATGCCTGCTTCTGTACATAGTAACTAAAAAGTTAAAGGAGGGCAGTATATAGAATTCGCAAGGATTAACAGAAAAGAGTTTGAAAAACTTGGTTGCTATACATGATAACCCACTATGAAATGAGAAAACTAGATATCCTGTTTTATAAAATTACAGATTTTCTTAAAAAAAACAGCAGGTTTAATGTTACATTTCCATAAGATGCTATCTTTTGCCTCACAACATTTTAATTTAGAGAGAGGAATAACACACAATCGTGTACACATTAAATAGCAAGGTAATAGATCTGAAAAAAATATCACAAACTGACCTGCTGTATTTCTTGAATGGACACAAAAGTAATTACACCCTGGCCTAAGTGATATTTAATAAATGCTTGGAAGAGGCATAGCTTATCATAGCTGAGTTTTGAAAATGATACTGAAGTTTAATAAGAAAGAGAGGTCCCTGATAGGAAATCATCTGTATTCTTGGTTAGCTGGCATAACTAAATGAAATATATTATTATCAACGAATAGAAAGGAATTAATAGAGAACAAGAATGTTGTCCTGGGTTTAGCAGTAGCAGTCATTTTTCTCTTTCTTGGTAGCTGGTGCAGTGCTGTGTTTTGACTTTCAGCTGGGAACAGAGCTGAAAAACAATGATGTTTTGGTTTGGCCAAGGACTTTGTGAGCCTCATGCTCTGCCAGGGAGGAGGGGAAGCCGGGAGGAAGCAGAGACAGGACACCTGACCCAAACTGACCAAAGAAGTATTCCATACCAACACGTCATGCCCAGGAGGTAACTGGGAGTTACCCAGAAGGGCTAGGTGGACTGCAGGGTTGGAGGAGGTATCGGTCGGTGCTTGGTCGGGCTGGGGGGCGAGTTATCGGTCACCTGGTGATGGGGTGTTGTATTCTCTTCCCTTGTTATTTCCTTTATCATTACTATTACTGGTGGTAGCAGTAGTGATTTGTGTTATACCTTAGTTACTAAACTGTTCTTATCTCAACCCGTGGGAGTTGCATTCTTTTTGAGTCTCCTCTCCGTCCCTCCGAGAATAGGGGAGGGCAAGAAGGGGGGGGGGGTGAGTGGACAAGCTGTCTGGCATTGGTTAAACCACGACAAATGTGAACAGTGTTCTCCAGGCAGGAGGCACTAAACTGAGACTCCCAGGTCTTCCTCCAAAACAGTACTTGGAATAATGTAATATCAGTATGCATATATAAAGTAGGTAGTTTAAATTGGTATTTGTGTGTGTTTCTGTCATGACTGCTATTGGAATACTTTATCCAGTTCTTGTGTTCACAGCTGAGAAAAATGAAAAATATAGAAAGTTTAAATAAAACCTACATGTAACTGCTGGTTAGGAAGTAAATGTTCCTTTATGGATTTGAGGTCTTGAATTGTACTAATCCTAGTTTAGGATCTGCTATTTCTTTCTTACATAACTTAGTCTGTTTTCTCAGTCACTCCATTTCATCACCAGAGACCAAAGATGACTGCAAACAGGCATGGAAACATAGATCAAATTGTTAAAATGTGGCAGTGGAAATTGAGTTCCCAGACCAGAGCACAGTTTATCATGATAGAGAAAAACACATCTCAAGACATTGCAGCCCCCATTTATTGATTCAATACTTTTTAAAAAACCCTTTGGGCATGTGCTAATATGATCCCACTTCTGTGATTCCATCATCCACTGCCGTATCTGTGACTAAAATGTAGCATCAGTTTAGGTGTGCACATGGTAAGCAGTTATAGAAAGTTTTAAATTCTTAAAGAAGCTCTTTTCTATTTATCAGAAATAAAAGTCAAAGTGATCAGAAAGAATTGTCTCATAAATCATGGCTCTCTAACATACCAAGTAATGGTACCCTTAGCAGATGAATTCTAAAGAATATGTTAGACACTAGATGAGATCTGTATTTTCTAACTGTTGCAGTATAGAAACTTACGTTATTTGTTCAAGGCCTGATATTTCATGCTTCATGCAGGAATTGTTGAGTGAGCATCATTGGCTTTATGGTATGTGATATGTCAGAACATCTAAGACTTCTGATCGTAGAAGCAGTGAAACTAGTAACAACCACCAAACCTCACTGTCATTTAGACTACTCCTGTGTGTAAAGTTTTCGTGGTTTAAGCCCAGCCAGTAACTTGGAACCACTCAGAACTCATGCAGTTGCTCACTCACTCCCCAACTTATTCCTCCTCCTGCTCCCAGAGGGCTGGGGAGGAGAACTGAAAGAATGTAACTCCTATGGGTTGAGATAAGAACAGTTCAGTAACTAAGGTATAACACAAAACTGCCACTGTTACCACCAATAATAATGATGATAAGGGAAATAAAAGAAAAGAGAATACAACCTCTCACCACCTGCCTGCCTATACCCAGCCTGACCTGACCAGCAAGCTGGGCCTTCTGGGTAACTGCCCCCAGTTTATATAGTGGGCATGACCTGCTGTGTGATGGAATACATCTTTGGTTAGTTTGGGTCAGGTGTCTTGTCTATGCTTCCTCCTGGCTTCCGCTCCTCATTGGCAGAACATGAGACTCAGAAAGTCCTTGGTCAGAGTAAACACTACTGAGCAGCAGCTAAAAACTTCAGTGTTACCAGTGCAGTTCCCAGGCTGAAAGTCAAAAACACAGCATTGCACCAGCTACTAAGAAGGAGAAAAATTGCTGCTACTGCTTAACCCAAGACTCAAGTGTTCTGTAATTTCAAGACAGCACTGAAGAGCAGGAAGCACACTTTTCCTGAGCTGGCTACAGGGCTTGCTCAGTTTTGTGCTGGAAAACCATTGTAACAGAGAAGTGGTGAGCCAAGAGAACATGATATTGTTTCTAACTGGGGGAATAGTGTTCATACAGTGGGACAAAAAAAAAAGAAAAAAAAAAGGAAAAGAAACACACAAGTTGCAGAAAACACTTATCAAATGGCAGTAAAAAGGAAAATCTTATTTGTTTGTCAAAGCTTGCTTGTGCTTCTAGGCTGCTTCTTTTCAGATGAAGATAATCTCTCTTCAAAGATATTTTAAGACAGGAATAAACTTTCCAACATCTAAGCAATGAAAAAACTGATGAACAATGATGAAATATTTGTGTTGCTCCTCAAATCAAAGGGAAATCTGAAAGCATTAATAAAAAGGCTCCCTGAGTACCTAAACCTGTATTAATACCACAGAGATGACAGGATGCATTAAGACATGGTTCCAATTCATTTGAAAGTGTTGAAAATTATAATCTCTATAACTGGAGGTGATCCTTACTAAACTTTTACATCCATATTATTTACCTTTCCTAGGTCATAAGTATGTGATTTTCTCTCTCAAATTCCAATTGAATGAAAATACAGTACTTCTTATACAGAGGGTAAACCTAAAAGACTTGCCTACAGAGAATGTGTTGTTCATAACAATACATACATGCTTAATTACCATGAAGAAGCTGAAACAGTTGGACCATGGGGTCAGTGTAAAGTATTGAAACTGATCATTTCTTCAGCTGGACTTTATGATCCAGCATGTATTTTACTTATGTCATATATGCTGTTACATTAACTGCAGTGGAATGTACTTACTTGCTGTACTTAAACACTACTGTGAACTTAATACTGTTACTGAATAATGTGCATTTCAAGGTCACTAGTACTGAATACCTCTTCTTCAGACCTTTTGAAAACATTATTGATGATCCTCATATAGGCTTTAACCCTCTATGTGTCAGCGGATGAATTTTCATGTATTCACAATGGCTACAAATGCAGGATGGAGGTCACAAATCCTGATAAACAGACCTAAACCTCACACATACATTAAGCAACAAGAAAGTTAGCATGAATTTGCCTTCTTTTTGTGATCTCAGAAAACATCTGAAAGATCTAATCACAAGGCTTGTTTTTCTGAAATAAAAAATAAATTTGGGAAAGAGAAGACGACAGTATTCTCATTTTTATACTGGATTTGTCAGTCACAGCGAAGAAATTCAGCCTATTGGATTCCAATTAAATAATGCTAACTTCACTGCAAACAAAACCAAAACAGATAACAATATCTGTTCTCCAAAAATTACATTGGAATGATTTTCAAACTAAATTTACAAAGAGAAAATTGTTCCTGCATGCTAGCATTTACCTCATGATCCTTCTCTACAGGCCCGTGCAACTTCAAGGTCAGCTATAAACCTGTTACTAATTTTCAGTCTTAGAGCAAATACAACCACAAGTATTTTAATTTCTTCTTAGTCTTCAACTTCATTATTGAGGACTTGATTATGATAACAAGAAAATAAACTAGTTAAAGAGTAATTTTGGAACTACCTTCTATACGAAGCAATTATCTGCACTAATTCTTTAGCTTTCATGGTTTTCAGAATGGCTTGTTCTCAGTTTATATTTATGTTTGTTTGTTTCTTTTTCTTTAAGATCCTTAGAATATAAATTTTTATGCTGTTTGCCAACTTCATCTCCATCTTCTTAAAATACATTTCCATTTTGACCTAAACCACAGTCACTTGGAAGTAATAAACTTTCATTTGTAAGTGCAGCAGTACCACACAATTACTCTTCATATTTCAAAAAGCCAAAAATTTTCTTTCAGTCTTGATTCCTCGGAGGAACTCTTAACAGCTTGTAACTTTTTTCTTTGTCTGCTGAGATGATTTCTTTTAAATGTTTGCTCTTCCCAGAATATTAAATTTATGTGCATTCATAACTATAATTCCTTGTGGTTGCTAACATCATTCAACAACAGAAGATCAGAATAATTACCGTATCTTCACTGATCTGCTGATTCTTAGGAAAAAAACAAAAAAAAAAAAGGTAAAGCAGAGCTATCAGATTGGCCTTTTTGTGTAAAAAGAAAAAAAAGCTAAAAAATAAAGGAAGCCCCACTCCCCAACCTCAGAGTGGTTTCCCCCAGTCTCAAAGTGGTCATTCAGCTACGTTTTCCAGACTGTGTGTGTTTTCCATCCAGTCCCCTCCCTCTTTCCCATTCTTTTTATTGTGTATCATGATACAAAGCAATGTATTCAGAAATGCCATGTTTCAGATTTGAATATTAATGAATATCTAAAAATGCAGTTATGGGTACATATATATACTTCAAAGTTTAAATGTCAGCTGTTTACTGCTCACAAGTATGAATAGTTTAACAGGAACTTCAAGTCCATTTTTTTTCTGTCTAATCGTGTGAATCTTTCCTAACTATGAATCTTTGCACATCTTATCTACAATTGTAGAAACAGATGAAACTACACTGTATACCAACTCAAATTATTAATTGTGAGTAGAGCTGATAAGAAATAAAAAAAAATAAAAAAAAAGAAAGAATGGAAATTATTTCTTCCTAGTTGCTTTTGCTTTTCTTGGTGTTTCAGAGGTGGCAATGAAGATTCATCTTGTTAATTCATCCATGCTTAAAGTGGCCTTATGCTGTAGATTGCTCATGCATTGTAGACGATGCCAAAACATCATTTGTTTTCAATGGTATTTACTTTCCATGTTTTGTAAGGGTTTTCATAGATTTAATGTCTATCTGTATAAAACATATATAATGCTAAACCTGGAGCTTGGATTTAAGTGGATTAACCCCCTAAATTCTGTATATTATATTCTTTTGAAAATCAATGTCTCACTCTCTCGCCCTCCTCCCTTTTCTTCTAAGTTTTACTACTGACTATATAAAACTCTAATATTTCCTTGCCGCTTGAATTTTGGCCTTCATGATATCTTCTGAGAGTGACTGCTGCAAGTGGACTAGATCTTTTTATGTATTTTGTATTTACTGCTTAACGAAAGCAAATTCTTGATAGCTGCCACTATTTTACATCATATTTATTCTTCAGAAACAGAGAAACAGTTTAATTCATGACCAAGCAGCCTTTTTCAAGGACAGCACTGCTTGCTCCATATGGAGAGAGGCCTAGAAAAGGTGGCCTAACCAAAGCTCATCTCCCCCTCCACCTGGTTGGCTAGCCGCGGCCAACGGGCATCTTCTATTGCGGTCAATTAAAAACAAAGAGACAAAGGCATACACCTGCCTCCAAAGGTGTGTCCAGATTGACACTCGCATGTTGGAACATCAGAACCATGCTTGATACAGTGAACAGTGGGCGTCCTGAGCACCGTTCTGCGCTAATTGCCCATGAATTGTCACGTCTTAACATCGATATCGCTGCACTCAGTGAAGTTCGCCTTCATGAGGAAGGTAGCCTCAAAGAACATGGTGCTGGCTATA
Source organism: Neopsephotus bourkii (assembly GCF_033783945.1). Taxonomy (NCBI): domain Eukaryota; kingdom Metazoa; phylum Chordata; class Aves; order Psittaciformes; family Psittacidae; genus Neopsephotus; species Neopsephotus bourkii. Next base: position 711,614 of record NW_026900550.1, read on the forward strand.
CACTCTACTGGTCAGGCAAACCCAAAACTGAAAGTCATCTTTCTGGAGTCGGCTTCATGATTAAAAACTCCATAGCATCTAAACTTGAAAATTTGCCGATAGGTCATTCCGACCGTATTATCTCCTTACGTCTTCCACTACACAATAAGCAACATGTTGTTCTTTTCAGCATATATGCTCCAACTCTGCAAGCTGACCCTGCAGAAAAAGAAAAATTCTACTCCGACCTGTGTCACCTCACTCAGAAAGTTCCTATAGAAGATAAGATCATAATCCTTGGTGACTTCAACGCCCGAGTAGGAAAGAACTTTGAAGCCTGGAAAGGAGTACTAGGCAAGCACGGTGTTGGCAACTGCAATGATAACGGTCGTCTCTTACTAGAGTTCTGTGCAGAGCAACAGCTTACCATCACCAACACTATCTTCCAGCAGAAAGACAGCTGGAAGACAACCTGGATGCATCCTCGATATAAACACTGGCACCTTACTGATTATGTTTTAGTACGCCAGAGAAATATTCGTGATGTCTGCCAGACCAGAGTGATGCCTAGTGCAGAATGCCAAACAGACCACCGCCTTGTGCGTTGCAAACTTAATTTCCACTTCAAGACCAAATCTAAGAGGGGCGGCATTCCAAGGAGGAGGCTCAATGTTGATAATCTTCAAATAGCTGCAGTGAGGGACAGCTTTCAGGCTAACCTTCAAACTAGGCTTGAAGACCAACTTATAGATTCTTCTCCTGAAGCGCTTTAGCAACATATCAAAAACAGCATCCTGCAGTCCTCCGTAGAATCCATTGGGTTCTCCTCAAAGAAAAACAAAGACTGGTTTGACGATAGCAACCAGGAGGTCCAGGAACTGCTGACAAAAAAAAGAGATCTGCTCATCAAGCACACCTCGCTCAGCCACTCTGCCATGTAAGAAAAGCAGCCTTTCGTCTTGCATGTAGCAAACTCCAACAGAAACTTAGAGACATCCAGAACAAGTGGTGGGTCAACCTAGCAGAAAAGACTCAACTATGTGCAGATTTGGGTGACCACAGAGGATTCTATGAGGCTCTGAAGGCAGTGTATGGACCCATATTCCAGGTTCAAAGCCCCTTACTTGGTGCAGATGGCCAAACGCTTCTTACAGATAAAAACTCCATCCTGAATCGTTGGTCTGAACATTTTCAAACCCTCTTTAGTGCTAATCGTGTAGTCCAAGGCGAAGGAATCCAGCACATTCTGCAACATCCGGTGAAAAACGAATTGGATTTAGCCCCTACCATGGGAGAGACTCTTAAGGCCATACAGCAGGTGAAAACTGGCAAGGCAGCTGGGGTTGACGGAGTCCCACCTGAAATATAGCAGCATGGAGGCCAAGCACTTCACGCTAAATTTCATGAGCTAGTTGTGTGCTGTTGGGAACAAGGCAAAATACCGTCAGACTTTTGTGACGCAATCATCGTCACTCTGCATAAGAAAAAAGGTGCCAAGTCAGACTGCTCAAACTACCGTGGTATAACTCTGCTCTCCATTGCTGGTAAAATTCTTGCAAGAATACTATTGAACAGACTAGTACCTGCTATCGCAGAAGAACTTCTACCTGAAAGTCAGTGTGGTTTCAGGGCTAATAGAAGTACCACAGACATGGTATTTGTTCTCAGACAATTGCAAGAAAAGTGTAGAGAACAGAATAAGGGGTTATACGTAACTTTCGTTGACCTCACCAAAGCTTTTGACACTGTGATCAGGAAAGGCTTGTGGCTGATCTTAGAGCGATTAGGTTGTCCCCCCAAGTTCCTCAAAATGATTATTCTGTTACAGTAGGATCAGCAAGGCCAAGTCAGGTATGGCGATGCACTCTCTGAGCCTTTCCCAATAACCAGTGGTGTGAAACAAGGTTGCGTTCTCGCACCAACCTTATTCACAATCTTCTTCAGCATGATGCTCCAAAGGGCTACAGCAGACCTCGACGAACAAGACGGCATTTATATTCGATACCGTACCGATGGTAGCCTATTCAATCCAAGGCGACTGAAGGCCCACACTAAGACCCTAAACCATCTTGTCCGTGAACTGCTCTTTGCTGATGATGCCGCCCTTGTTGCCCACACAGAAGCAGCTCTGCAGCGTTTAACATCTTGGTTTGCGGAGGCAGCTGAGGTTTTTTGGGCTGGAAGTCTGATTGAAGAAGACAGTAGTCCTCTACCAACCTGCACCGCAAGAAGATTATCGCCATCCCCATATTACCATCGGCGAGTCAGAGCTTAAGACAGTTCAGCAATTCAGCTATCTGGGAAGCATCATTTCCTCGGATGCCTCGATCGACAAAGAGATAGACAACAGAATAGCAAAGGCATATAGAGCCTTTGGAAAACTCCATAAAAGAGTCTGGTGTAATAAACACCTGAAGAAAAGTACAAAGGTCAGTGTCTACAGAGCCATTGTATTGTCTACTCTTTTATATGGGTCTGAATCACGGGTCATCTACCGTCATCACCTGCGACTCCTGGAACGCTTTCATCAGCGCTGCCTCCGTACAATTCTAAACATCCATTGGACTGACTATGTGTCTAATGTCACTGTCCTCGAACAGGCAGGGGTCACCAGCATCGAGGCCACATTGCTGAAATTGCAGCTGCGCTGGGCAGGGCACGTCTCTAGAATGAAGGATCACCGCCTCCCCAAGATCGTGTTTTATGGTGAACTTGCCACCGGTAGCCGCAAGAGAGGTGCCCCAAAGAAGAGATATAAGGACTCCCTGAAACAATACCTTAGCCTTGGCCATATTGACTGCCATCAGTGGTCCGCCTTGGCCTCCAATCGGGAGACTTGGAGGCACACCATACATAATGCCGCTGACTCCTTGTCCTGGGTTTAGCAGCAGCAGTCATTTTTTTCTCCTTCTTGGTAGCTGGTGCAGTGCTGTGTTTTGACTTTCGGGCTGGGAACAAAGCTGATAAAAATGATGTTTTGGTTTGGCCAAGGACTTTGTGAGTCTCATGCTCTGCCAGGGAGGAGGGGAGGCCGGGAGGAAGCAGAGACAGGACACCTGACCCAAACTGACCAAAGAGGTATTCCATACCACAGCACGTCATGCCCAGGGGGGAACTGGGAGATACCCGGAAGGAGAGGGGGTCGGCCAGGTCGGACTGGTGGTTCGGCGCGTGGTATTGTACTCCTTTCCTTTGCTATTTTCTCTTATCATTGTTGTCGTTGGTGGTAGCGGTGGTGATTCGTATTGTACATTAGTTGCTAGACTGTTCTTATCTCAGCCCGTGGGAGTTGCATTCCTTCGATTCCCCTCCCCACCCTTCTGGGAGCGGGGAAAGGGGGCGGCAACCCCTGGGGAAGGGGGGGGGAGCGGACTAACGTGGGCCTCGATTGCTTCCAGCCTGGCACCACTCACTGGGAGTAAGTGAACAAGCTGTTTGGTTGGGTTAAACCACGACAGTTCTTTTCCTTTGTCTATAGTTGTCCACTTGGCCGAACGACTCATAACATCGTCCTTGTATGGAGACCTTTCTTTGACAGCTGCCAAGAGCCACCTCCAAAGACTGAGGGACTTTTTCTCTCTTGCAATTGCTTTGTCAATTCCCCCTTCTTTAGCAAGTGATCCCAACTGCTTGGCTTCTCTACCTTCTAGTTCGTGACCATCGGCCCCATTGTCCCAGCATCGGAGCAACCAGGTGATGATGTGCTCCCCTGGTTGACGGGTAAAATCTTTTCGCATATTCCGTAGCTCGGTTGAGGTCCGAAGTCGAGAAGTCACCTCTCCTTCTTCTTCTTCATCATGTGATGATGACTCCTGATCATGTTCTGGATCGAGTAGTGAACACATTGTTTCTTCATCTTGCTTTAACCTTCCTGCCTCCTTTTTGCTTTTTCTCTTGCGTACAGGGGCAACCGATATTGGTACGAATTGGTCCTCTGGTTTAGTTGCAGTGGTTATCACTGTGGTTTGAGTAGCGACTGTACTTGTTGCTGGGGGTGGTGTAGCTGCTGTACTTGGAGCTGGAGTATCTGTACTGGCTGTTGCTTTGCCCTCAGATCCAGTGACATTTTTTTCCTTTTGAAGGTGCTGGAAAGCATTGAACATGGCCCTGTAAGCGTAGGCCAAGCCCCAGCACGTTGCCATGATTTGTCCGTCTCTGGTATGGCCAGACTGACCACACACCTCATTTAAGTGTTTTACTAATTCTTCTGGATTTTGCAGTTGTTCGGTGGTGAAATTCCAAAGTACTGGAGGGGCCCACTGACCTAGATACCTGCCCATACTGTCCCACACACCCTGCCACTCATGGCTGTCCAGCCTCAGAGAAAATCTCTTGGTCCTCCTACTTCGTCGTTTAACCCCAGACAAGACCCAAACCTGACTCTGCTTAACTTTTGAAAACAGATGAAATAGTTGTGGCCAAAATACACTCTGTATACGTGCCAACATGGTGATCCCCATCACAATCAGCAAACAAGTCTCAATAGCATTAAAAGGCCATTCAAAACTCTCAAATGATGCTGTAAATGCTCTGGGGGGAGGAATGGGAGGGTAAAAGAATGCCTCCTTCACAGGTTGACCACCTGAGAAGGAGAAAGAATATGTGTAATTGCTAAGCACTTCTATTATATACCTCCCAAAGTATAAAGGTGGTGACCATACTGGGAACATAAACCAGATAGGTTTCATGATCAATAATTCTATTGTGTTACAAGTCATCATCATAAAGTACACTGAGACAAGAACTTTAGCCCAAGCCCCACACTTGAAAAACACTAATACAGCAAATACCAGATCTAAGTAAATTACAACATTCTGAAGCTGTGAGATCAAGAGGAACAACTTTGAGAGCCAATAAATCAGCATTGTGATGAGTGACTATTAATCCGGTCAGATCTGTTGTTATCTCAACCCCTTCGTGCCCCACGTTGGGCGCCAAAAAGAACTGTCGTGGTTTAACCCAACCAAACAGCTTGTTCACTTACTCCCAGTGAGTGGTGCCAGGCTGGAAGCAATCGAGGCCCACGTTAGTCCGCTCCCCCCCCCTTCCCCAGGGGTTGCCGCCCCCTTTCCCCGCTCCCAGAAGGGTGGGGAGGGGAATCGAAGGAATGCAACTCCCACGGGCTGAGATAAGAACAGTCTAGCAACTAATGTACAATACGAATCACCACCGCTACCACCAACGACAACAATGATAAGAGAAAATAGCAAAGGAAAGGAGTACAATACCACGCGCCGAACCACCAGTCCGACCCGGCCGACCCCCTCTCCTTCCGGGTATCTCCCAGTTCCCCCCTGGGCATGACGTGCTGTGGTATGGAATACCTCTTTGGTCAGTTTGGGTCAGGTGTCCTGTCTCTGCTTCCTCCCGGCCTCCCCTCCTCCCTGGCAGAGCATGAGACTCACAAAGTCCTTGGCCAAACCAAAACATCATTTTTATCAGCTTTGTTCCCAGCCCGAAAGTCAAAACACAGCACTGCACCAGCTACCAAGAAGGAGAAAAAAATGACTGCTGCTGCTAAACCCAGGACACTCCTTTGAGAGTTCATGAAGAACTAGTCTCGAGAAGAAAAGACAACACAGGAAGAATTGCTCCCCACCTGTTTCACCCAAGGAGACCTTCTGCTGTGCTTTTTGTAGCCGGATTTGCCTATCCCACATTGGCCTTCTTAGTCATCAGCGCGCTTGTAGTAAGCGTGGGTAAATGCCCTTCCCAAATCTTCGTTCGCGAAGTCAAGCCATGACCAGAAATTCATGTTTCAGAAACTATGCGTCTATTAAGAAATAACATCTGTCATAAACACACCACTGAATTAAATACATATTTTTATCAGGGCTATTTTATATTTTCTCATCAGGAATACTATTTTATATTTCTGTCATTAAATTTTTGTCCCTGTAAAACCATTATTCTTGAATGACTTCCATGTCAGAAAAAATATCAGTGACCCGAATACCTTAAATTTAATGATTCAGGAGTAATTCATTTCAGTGCCTTCAGAATACTAGTATTTGAAACCTTAAGATGTTTGTCAGGTCATGTTGGGTAAGTCTTTTGTAGAGAGCATCTCTATCTTTATCTCAGCCAGCAATAATCCCCTTTGGAACATCTTGCAGACAACATCTTCAAGCCTTATAGAATCCTAGAATTAATTATAGGATAGTTTGTCTTCGAAGGGAACTTAAAAGGTTATCTAGTCCAACTTCCCTGCAATGAGCAAGAACATCTTCAACTAGATCAGGTTGCCCAGAACCACATCCAGCCTGGCCTTGAATGTCTCCAGGGACTGTGCATCCACCACCCCTCTGAGCAGTATTTTACCATCCTCATTGTAAAGAATTTCTTTCTCACATTCAGCCTGAATCTTTCCTCTTTTAGTTTTCAACCACCACCCCTCATCCTATCTCAATAGACCCTGTTAAAAAGTCTTTCCCCATCTTTCTTATAGGCCCTGACCTTCACATGGTTTCCTTCAATTAGCTCGAGTGAAGGTGGAAAAAGACCCAAATGATAACTTTACATTTATACTGGTCTTGTGAATTAAAGGCCACTTGATGGCAGGTGCAAACACCTTCCAATACAGAGTAATTTAGGAGTTAGGATAATATGTGCATGTTGATTAACGTAGAATCAACTAGGTTGGAAAAGACCTTTAAGATTATTAAGTCCAACCTTTACCCCAGGACTGCCAAGTCCACCACTAAACCATGTCACTAAGGGCATCTACATATTTTTCTCATCATGGACAACAAAATCTTCTTCGGTCTGGATCCCAGATTGCGGCAGGCTGTCCCCAGAACCTCTCACAGGAAATCAAACAATCATAAGTTTCTTCACACAGGACAAAGAGTAGATTTTGAGGGCACTGAATTTCCAGGACTTTTTTCACTTTTATGATAAATATTGTCGTGGTTTAAACCCAGCCAGAGAGATCGTGCACTCACTCCCAGTGAGTGGTGCCCGGCTGGAAGCAGTCAAGGCCCACGTCCCACCCACCCGGGGATTCCCCCCCTTCCCCACTCCCAGAGGGATGAGGAGGAGAATCGAAAGAATTCAACTCCCATGGGCTGAGATAAGAACAGTCTAGCAACCAATGTGCAACACAAATCACCACCACTACCACCACCACCAATGATAAGGGATAATAACAAGGGAAAAGAGTACAATACCACCTGCCGAACAACACGTCTGACCCAGCAGACCCCCTGTCCTTCTGAGTAACTCCCAGTTACCTCCTGGGCATGACATGCTGTGGTATGGAATAACTCTGTGGTCAGTTTGGGTCAGGTGTCCTGTCTCTGCTTCCTCCCGGCTTCCCCTCCTCCCTGGCATAGCATGAGGCTCACAAAGTCCTTGGTTAAACCAAAACATCATTATTATCAGCTCTGTTCCCAGCCCGAAAGCCAAATCACAGCACTGCACCAGCTACCAAGAAAGAGAAAAAAATGACTGCTACTGCTAAACCCAGGACACTATCTACTCCTAATTCCATACCATTCACGTCATGCTGAGATCGCACATTTTCAATATGCCATCACTCTGACCTCAGTGCACTTCTATCTTAGTGCATGGACCTTTAAAGCTGCTGAGTCCATCTGGTCCATGATGTCAGGCTCCATCTCTTGTAACAGTCTTTCAGAACAGGAGAGGATGTGTGCAGTTGCCTGCTGATGCTGACCGTTCCCTTACTGCAGAACTCGTCTGGTTCTATCAAAGTTCATTCTCTGTTGGGATGATGGTTGGAGGGAAGTCAGGGCTAGTCACTGGTGACCTGAAGACATCTGGTTGATGGGCTATTAAAGTATTACACAGCAGGCAACAACATACAATTAAGTTCATTGGCTGTTTTCCCTTAAAATTAAATCCCCTTGAGGTATACATCGGACTTCCCCATCTTCCCACATTACCCACCAAGTGTATCCAGGTCCCTGAGCAAAAGCAATCCCATGAGTGGGTTTGCCTTTACTTGAAGCAGGAATAACCCAGACTGTCTTCCCAAGCATTTTCCTCATATGCACCATGGGAACTTTGTCCCCCTCTACAATATGTAAAAGTTCTGACTGGGCTGGGCCAGACCTGTTGGCAGATCCTCTGGTGTTGACCAACCAGGTGGTCTTTGGTAAGTGTATATCCCAATGCTTGAAAGTTCCCCCACCCATTGCTCTCAGTGTAGTTTTTAACAGCCTATTGTAACTTTCGATTTTCCGAGAGGCTGGTGCATGATAGGGGATGTGATATATCCGCTCAATGCCATGCTTTTTGGCCCAAATGTCTATAAGGTTATTCCAGAAATGAGTCCCACTGTCTGACTCAATTCTCTCTGGGGTGCTGTGTCGCCACAAAATGTGTTTCTCAAGGCCCAGGATAGTGTTCTGGGCAGTGGCATGGAGCACAGCATATGTTTCCAGGGATCCGGTGATTGCTTCCACCACGGTAAGCACATGGAGCTTACCTTGGCGGGTTGGTGGCAGTGTGATATAGTCAATTTGAAAGGCCTCCCCATATTTATACTTCAGCCATTGTCCTCCATACCAAAGAGGCTTTAACCTTTTGGCTTGTTTAATTGTATCACACTTATGAATAACCTGGGCAATAGTGTCCATTGTTAAGTCCAACCCTCGATCACAGCTCCATCGGTATGTTGCATCTCTGCCCTAATGGCCTGAAGTGTCATGGGCCCACTGGGCCAAAAATAATTCACCTTTATGTTGCCAATCTAAGTCCATCTGAGCCACTTCAATCTTAGCAGCTTTATCCACTTGTTGGTTGTTCTGGTGCTCCTCATTGGCCCGACTCTTTTGTACATCAGCATGTACATGGTGTACCTTTGCCACCAGGTTCTGCACCCAGGCAGCGATATCTTGCCACAGTGCAGCAGCCCAGATGGGTTTATCTCTGCATTGCCAGTTGCTCTGCTTCCATTGCTGCAACCACCCCCACAGGGCATTTGCCACCATCCATGAGTCAGTACAGAGATAAAGTACTGGCCACTTTTCTCATTCAGCAATGTCCAAGGCCAGCTGGATGGCTTTCACCTCAGCAAACTGACTCGATTCACCCTCTCCTTCAGCAGTTTCTGCAACTTGTCATCGAGGATTCCATACAGCTGCCTTCCATCTCCGATGTATTTCCACAATACAGCAGGACCCATCAGTAAACAAGGCATACTGCTTTTCAGTTTCTGAAAGTTGATTATATGGTGGGGCCTCTTCAGCACTCATCACCTCCTCCTCTGGTGACATTCCAAAATCTTTGCCCTTTGTCCAATGCATGATGACTTCTAGAATGCCTGGATGACTGAGATTTCCTATTCGAGCTCGCTGTGTAATTAGTGCAGCCCATTTACTCCATGTAGCATCAGTTGCATGATGTGTAGGGGAGACCCTGCCTTTGAACATCCAGCCCAGCAAGGGCAACCAGGGTGCCAGGAGCAGCTGTGCTTCAGTGCCAGTCACTTCCGAAGCAGCTTGAACCCCTTCATAGGCTGCCAGAATCTCTTTCTCAGTTGGGGTATAGCTGGCCTCAGATCCTTTGTATCCCCAACTCCAAAAGCCAAGGGGTCGAGCTCGAGTCTCCCCTGGAGCTTTCTGCCAGAGGCTCCAGGTAGGGCCATTCTCCCCAGCTGTGGTGTACAGGACATTTTTTTACATCTGGCCCGGTCTGAACTGGTCCAAGGGCCACTGCATGAACTATCTCACATTTAATTTGTTCAAAGGCTTGTTGTTGCTCAGGTCCCCATTTAAAATCATTCTTCTTACAGGTCACATAATAGAGGGGCCTTACCATGAAACTGTAATTTGGGATGTGCAGTCTCCAGAACCCCACTGCACCCAAGAAAGCTTGTGTTTCTTTCTTATTAGTTGCTGGAGACATTGCTGTTATCTTGTTGATTACATCTGTGGGGATCTGTCTACGTCCATCTTGCCATTTTATTCCCAAAAAATTGAAGCTCCTGTGCAGGTCTCTTGACCTTACTTCATTTTATGGCAAAACCAGCTTTCAGCAGGATTTGGATTATTTTCCTCCCTTTCTCAAAGCCTTCTTCCATTGTATCGCCCCACACAATAATGTCATCAATGTATTGCAGGTGTTCTGGGGCTTGCCCCTGTTCCAGTGCAGTCTGGGTCAGTCCATGGCAAATGGTAGGGCTGTTTTTCCAGCCCTGGTGCAGTCAGTTCCAAGTGAACTGGACACCCCTCCAAGAAAAAGCAAACTTTGTAAGGTACGATATACTGAAACTGTGAGATCAAGAGGAACAACTTTGAAAGCTAATAAATCAGCATTGTGACGAGTGACTATTAATCCGGTCAGATCTGTCGTTATCTCAACCCCTCGGGCCCCACGTTGGGCACCAAAAAAGAACTGTCGTGGTTTAAACCCAGCCAGAGAGTTTGTGCACTCACTCTCAGTGCATCGCGCCCGGCTGGAATCAGTCGAGGCCCACGTCACCCCCCCCCGGGGGGCTTCCCCCTTTCCCACTCCCAGAGGGATGAGGAGGAGAATCGAAAGGATTCAACTCCCATGGGCTGAGATAAGAACAGTCCAGCAACCAATGTACAACACAAATCACCACCGCTACCACCACCACCACCAATGATAAGAGACAATAACAAGGGAAAAGAGTACAGTATCACCTGCCGAACAACAAGTCTGACCCAGCAGACCCCCTCTCCTTCTGAGTAACTCCCAGTTATCTCATGGGCATGATGTGATGTGGTATGGAATACCTCTTTGATCAGTTTGGGTCAGGTGTCCTGTCTCTGCTTCCTCCCGCCTTCCCCTCCTCCCTGGCATAGCATGATGCTCACAAAGTCCTTGGCCAAACCAAAACATCATTATTACCAACTCTGTTCCCAGCCCAAAAGTCAAAACACAGCACTTCACCAGCTACCAAGAAAGAGAAAAAGTGACTGCTACTGCTAAACCCAGGACAAATATCTCTACAACATGCACAAAAGTTTCTGCTTCTTTTGGTCATTTGTTGATGGCTACATGAAATGACAAACACGAGTTGTTTTCAGTTTTTTTTTACAGACATATGAAAAGATTTGAGAAACAAAAAAGATAATAAAAGAGAAAAGGAAAATACCTAACCCCAAAACTAAAATACATGATAGGAGATTAACAGACACAAAATACAGTCTTGCATACTTTGTGCTTCAACTAGGCAAAACTGAGATCAGACTATTTTAACATCACATCACTGTAGCACTGGTCACTGCTTCTACTTTTTCCACAAAAAGATATATCTCTACCTTTAGTTTTAGTGAAGTGTTTTGGTTCTGTATCTGAAACAAGACAAAATGAAATCCTGAATGTTTTCAAGGATAAAAATTCTTATCTCATTCCAGAAGTCCTTGTAATCAATGAATTATTTGCCACTTACTTCTGTACTTGTGTACTTCTGTGTACACCACCCACAGAGTAGAGTTATAGCACTTTGGAAAAGTGGTTGTTGATGTTTGGACAAAAGAAAGAAACTCAGTCTGTAACTCTAGAAAGAGCAAAGTATAAGTCTGTACATTAATATCACTGTGATTCAGAAGTGTAACTGATTCGGAGAAAACTCCAGGAACAAACTTGCTAACAAAGTTTTCAAGCTGACAAGCAGGTATTCTTTATTGCGGCGCCAGGAGACACAAGGGATAACTCCTCCTAATGTGTGTCTCCGTATTGCTATACAAGCCATCCTTATATAGTCCCTGGACATACATACATATTCATGAGGCTATGTATGGATTACATCATTTTCCAGAGAGTTCCCCGCATGCGTACAAAACTGTGGTGGTGGTCTCTGAGGGTCGTTTACTTCTTCCAACAATCTTCATCACTTCTGGCAGCCTTTGAAGCATGCGCAGTAGATGCTCATACCAGTTTAATTGGTTCGTTAGCACCAGAGACATAATAATCCTCCCGTCCTCCTACTTATCAGTTAGTTTAACTGTAGCCCATCCTGGACACCTGCAGTTCCCAGATACCCCTTATCCCTGTGTCCTGTTTTTCTACGCTCTTTTTTTCTTAAAGCTATGTCAACTATAACGATTTATCTTGTGAGAATTGTCAGTATGTTCTCTAGCTGCACTCTCTCTATATATTTTTCTCTATGTATCCTGTACCTCAGTAATTTTCCATTGCTACTGTTACAAAGCCATCAAACTGAACATTACTTAAAGCTAATTATAAAGGTTTCTATATTCCATCTGGTGATATTGTGCCCCCTTGTCTCATAACAGGGAATAATAAGTAATGATATCTGCCTTGAAATCATTACCCTTACCTGTGAGTGGAATTCAGTTCTTTGACTGGAAGGGTGACCTTCCTTCTAGCATAACAGAAAACCTTGTGATTTTCAAGTGCAGTATGCTATGGCTGAAGTTCAGAGCAATTCATGCATAGATATTATTGAAAGAAAACATCATCTGAACATATTACATATTCAGAAAAAAAAAAAAAAGTAAGTTTTCAGGTTTGAAGCCATCTCAGCAGTCAGAAGTCCCTTCCTTGAAGTTCTGAATAGCTAGGAAATAGTTCATATCAGACATAATCATAATCTATTGTTAGTGGATACGTTTATATTAAAGATCTTCCTGAGACTGTGATCATAAGCAAATTCACCAGCATTGCAGGTTGCAAGCCTGTGGCAACAACCCTTGTTCTTTGCAAGCCATGCAGATCTTCTACAGTCTGAATCAGTCATCTGGTTATCTGGTGTTATCTTATGTGTTTTGTATTAACATCAAAGATTAGACCTACATTTCTCAGTGCTAAACCTCTTCGCAATTACTAGCTGTCCTGTAAACACCTCCTGGGAAAAGCAACATCTAGCACTCCTGAGCTAGAAAGAGACTTATTCTGATAAGACTTTTAAGAAAGAAGTTAAAAGAATCACTAGATTCAGAAAGTATAGATTTTTCTTGACTCACTGAAACAAGGTATAACCATATGTGATTAACATATTGTCGTGGTTCAAGCCCAGCCACGCAGCTCGCTCTCTCACTCTCCCGCTTCATCCCCCCTGCTCCCAGAATGCCATTTCCATGTTCTCCTTGGCTTGATGAATATTTAAATATTTTTAGAAAGTGTAAGTGTTTCAATGGAAGTGACACATCTCAGTAAGCATGAAGTCTTATTTCTGTCTTGACCTACTTAGAAAGCAGTAGTGTCACTGTCTTTATATAGACATTGCTTAAATTTCTAGCTCCCGCTAAAAGGTGAGCATGAGTACTAACTGGCAGAAGATAACCCAGTGGTTGAGAAAGCAAGGCAAAGCGCTGTTCTTCTGGTTGCCATTTTATGCTAGGAAACTGTCACTGTGACTTGCTGGTTTGTAGATATTGGAATCCTGAGGGTCCACTTCAGAAGTGTGAATACCCTGACAGGGCAGGTCAGGAGAGGGATAGGAAGTGAAAGCCCTCTACATTCTAGTTGGAAGAGCATAGTTATGTGCTAGTTTCAGCTGATGCAGTAATTTACACTTCTACAAAAGGACAACAAATTTAAGGTGTAAGTTATTTCCATAGAAAGTTGTTTCGTGTCTCTTCTACATGTCCAGAAGTATCATTAAACTCTAAGTGGACTTTCAGGTCATCTATTATCTGGATCCTAGATGTGTGACACATGTTCTTCTCTAGATATGCTGTTTAAACATTAAAGATCATGGGGTCTTTCGTGCATCTTCTCCTAGATGATTGTTATACTACAGCTGTTGACTGTACAGATAACTATTTTTTATAAAGAAGAGAATTCTTGTTACACAGATGCTTTTGCTCACCTGTGAAAGACCTGACATACTGGACAAACTTGCATCAAGATTTATGAGAATTAATGTTTTCCTGCACAAATGTATATGAATAAGACTTCATAAGAAGGAATGTGGTTGAACCAGATAGCAATTCAGTAATATTATCACAATAATTTCAAGAGAAACAGGATAGGTCTTTCATCATCACTGTGGACTAACGATTACTCTGCTTGTATCACAGTTTACCAAGCTGAAAGAATAGTAACACTGTCCAACTCATAGATACGCTGAGTACTAGCTATCTTTTGCAGAAGTGTTCTAGTACTCTTGAGTGTATTATGAATATATCATCATCATCATAAGAGAAACAAAGAAAGATGGGTAGCAATTTGACAGCAATATGAGAGCTGGGTGTGTTCAGCTTGGACAAAAGAAGGCTTCAGGAAGTCCTTAGGGCAGCTTCCATTTCATAAAGGGGTTACAAGAAACATGGATGGAAGCTTCGGACAAGGGCCTGTAGGGGCAGGACAAGGGGGAATGGCTTTAACCTGGCAGAGGGGATATTGGGATGAGATCTTAAGCAGAAGCTCTTTACTGTGAGGGTGGTGAGGTGCCAGCACAGGTTGCCCAGAGAAGCTGTGTCTGCCCCATCCCTGGCAGTGTTCAAGGTCAGATTGGATGGCACTTGGAGCGACTTGGTCTAGTGGAAGTTGTCCCTGTCTGTGGCAGGGGTTTGGAACTACATGAGCTTTAAGGTCTCTTCCAACCCAAACCACTCTATGATATATGATTCTATGACAGTTTTCTCAGTCTAGAGAAAACACATGCCAGATTTCAGAGGGTAAAGACTTCGTAAGGCTCCTCAACCACATGGTTGCAAATATTTTTGAGGTGAGCAATACTTGTTCGGTTCCCTATGGATTTGTTTTTATTTCCTTGTACTCATTTTTAGAAATGAGTTGTTTCTCTTGAGAAAACATACTGAGACACAAGAGCCTAAGAAGAGCAATATTGCATTAGAGAAAAAGTCCATATGTCCAATACTTGGTCTCCAAAGAGGCCAACCATCAATGTCTAAAAGACAGCCTCTGAGCAAGAACAGGTCTATTTCTGCCAGGATACTAGGGGTGCTCAAAGGCCTCAGTAGTTGGGTCACATCTCCACAGGGAACCTGTCGTGGTTCAAACTCAGCCAGTAACTCAGTGCCTCTCAGCTGTCAGCTCACGCTCCCCCTTCCTCCCCCGCTCCTGGAGGGATGGGAGGGAGAATCAAAATAATGTAACTCCCACAGGCAGAGATAAGAACAGTCCAGTAACTACAGTATAACACAAATCACTGCTGCTACCACCAATAATAATAATGATAACGGAAATAACAAGGGGAGAGAATACAACCTCTCACCATCCACCCACCAGTACCCAGCCAAAACCCAGCAGTGATCTAGCCCTTCCGGGTAACTGCCCCCAGTTTATACACTGGGCATGACGTGCTGTAGCATGGAATACGTCTTTGGTTAGTTTGGGTCAAGTGTCCTGTCTCTGCTTCCTCCCAGCTTCCCTTCCTCCCTGACAGAGCATGAGACTCAGAAAGTCCTTGGTCTGAGTAAACATTCTGACCAGCAACTAAAAACATCGGCATTATCAGTGCTGTTTCTGGGCTGAAAGTCAAAACCACAGCACTGCACCAGCTACTTAAGAAGGATCAAAAATGACTGCTACTGCTGAGCACAGGACAGAACCTCACCCCACTGCCTACTGCCAAGGACCCAGGGAATGTGTCTCAGCTCAGCCTGGGGCTTTCAGTCCCTGCCCAAGCCATGTTGTAGCTGAGTCTGCCCGTGTCCCCTGGATGTATCTGGGATCTGCACTGCAGAGTGCTGCTCTCCTGAGTAGACCCAGGGCACCACTTGTCATGCAGACCTGCAGGCATCACACTGCATAACCCATTACATTTCTATTCTAGTCTTGTTTAATGTAGCACGTTCCATTCCATCCATCCCATGACCCTCCATTCCATTCCATTCCATTCCATTCCATTCCATTCCATTCCATTCCATTCCATTCTTCTATTCCATTCTTTTCCATCCCATCCCATCCCATTCCATTCCATTCTATTTCCTACACTCACCCTGAGCTGAATAACAATGGCACTGTTATTCCCCTGCTTTTCAGCTCCAAGAACATTTTCAAGGACACAAATCACAACGCTTACAAGTGGAACCATAATTTAATTTTATGATTCCATTTGATTTTTTTGCTTGTTTCTTATATTTTACCTTATGCTATTTTTTTGTCTTATATTTTATGTTACAGGGTTTTGTTTGGGGTTAGTTTCAGAGCTGATGCTCACAAGCACCAACACCTTCCAAACACAGGCTGCTGTGCACAAGCCAGAACCCCTGAGTACATGGAGACAGAACTCACTCTTGCTCCAAGCTTAGAATGAGCAATGGAGCCAGAGAGCACCAGGACATAAGTGGCACCCTGGAGGTGCATGAGCAGCTGGCAAGAACCAAGCACAAACAGAAGCCCTGACAAGAAGCTGTGCTTAGTACTACAGAGGACAAGTAGCAACCCCCAGGGGCTACCCTGGGAGTCACGAAAGCTTCCTCCTCCCTGTAGGGGGTCATAAGGTGCCACCTTCATGGAGCAGGAGCAGCAGCCTTTGTGACACAACAGCCCGAAAGAACCCTTTCAAGGGTCTGGCTTACTGCAGCAGTGGAAGACAAAACCCCCCTGGGGACACTTGCAGGCCTCCCATGGGGGAAAAAAATCCTTCCCCTCCCAGCTGCAGGACATGATGGGCCACCTTCATAATGCACGAGCAGCAGGTAGCAAAACTGCCAGGATGGACCAGAAGAGCCTTGACAAGTGGTCCTGGTCAATGCTCAGAGGAAGACAAACAACCCCGAGGATCAGTGTCAATCTCTTCTGGGGTAAAGTTCCTTCCTGACTCCAGCATTTGCTATCAGCTGTCCTTGAGCATGTGAGCAAGACCTGCTCCTGGTCCACAGGCTGGTCACTCCTCCCTGGAGATGCCTAAGCCCTATTCTCCCTCAACCTGGAGCCACCTCAGGGGCTGCCCACAGGGTCCAAAGGCTTGATCAAGCCTGGGGACAAGAATCCTTCCTACATCTGGCAGGGCATCAGTGGGTGCTCCAAATCACTGGGATCCCCAGAAACATCTCTGCATCCCATTGCTTATGGCTGCTGCCCTTGGCTCTGTGGGGGATGACAATGGTGAGCTCTGCAGTGCTGCTTAAAAAGGGATTCCTATAACCTGGCTATGGTTATCCAGCTGAAAAGGGTTGCTCTGATGAGCTAAGAAACTGGGTCCCACCAGGAGCTGGCCTTGCAGGGGAGAACTCTAAGTCTTTTCTCTGCCCAACCTCTATCTGTACCTGGAAGTAGGGGCTTTCTGGCTGTGACACCTTGTCACCCCATTGATTGCTAGGGTTGTTTCAGCTGATCTGGCTGGCTAGGTGCGTGTCCCCTTCCTCCCTTACCACTCCACATGTATCCCTCCCTAAGCTGCATGCTCTGTCAAAAAGGGAAGCTTTCTCCAATACAGACGGTACCTTTTATCGGTCACGGATACACAGTAACTGCGTTCCCCTACTAGAAGCTCCAAACAAGTAACTCCTGCTAGAACCTCGAAACTCCTCAAGGACTTCTGAAAAGTCTTGGGACTGCCCTGGGCCACCTCTGCCAGTGGACACAGGATGCTGCTCACTTTCATCCTGTCCCGGGGCATTGTGACTGTTGCATTGCCGAGTGATGGCATGGAATGGAATGGAAAGGAATGGAATGGAGTGGAGTGGAGTGGGGTGGAATATGTCTGAAGATGGTTTAAAATATGGGGGGAGCTCATCACAGTTTTCCAGTACTTTCCAGCTACAAGGAGGATAAAGGATCTCTTTTCACAAGAAAACCACAACAAGGGGCAATGGGTACAGGTTGCAGTGTGAGAGGTTTTATGTTTACATTAGGAATACATTTTTTACAATGAGAACAATTGATCACTGGAACAGCCTCCCCAGGGATGTGGGAGTCCCCATCAGCAGAGGTTTTAAAAACCTAAATGGACAGAATGCTAGACAATCTCATCAAAGGTCCCTCGGCCATGAAAGACTGGACCAGACGATCTTTTGAGGTCCCTTCCAACATGAGCCATTCTACATTAAATAATTTTAGTAGTTAATAGACTGATTTTTCCTTCTGTCACTTAAGTTACATGTGAATTCATAAGAGAATATTAGACTGCTATTGAGCTACAAGGCAGTATAGGTAGTATTAGAAATTTTGTCCAACATATCTCTTTCCTTGATTTTGAGTGAACAGGTAGTCATATGCTGGATGAATATCATGGAACTCAGAACATTGACCTTCTTTTAGAGCAATTATCACTAATATGCAGAACCTACTACCTATCTAACTTGCCCAGTTTTTCACTAAAATTATCCTGGGTTTCATCCTAGCACAGTACTTCCCCATACTTCTTTTTTCACTCTGAACATCCATGCTTGCCCAGCTCTGAGATTCATTTTTAACTGTTAAGATACATAAGATTGAACTGCAATTTTAAGCCCAAAGTAAGCAAGTATACTCTAAAAGGACATGCTTCATAGAATCATGGAATCTTAAAATAGTCTGGGTTGGAAGGGATGCCCAAAATTCATCTATTCCAACCCTCCTGAAATGAGCAGGGACATCCTCAACTAGATTAGGACTGTTTCGTTTGTTTCTTATTTCAAGAAAACCAATTGTAGCAAGAATTTTTAGAAAAAAAACAAATTAGGTCCAGTCCATTATGAATATAAGTAACCTGTTCTGTTGCAGAATGGCTCCAGGAGCAACGCCATGGATCCCTGGAGGCCTTGTGCGAGCAAAGCAAAGTGTAGGCCTCACACGTACATAACTTAAGCTGAAGGGCACACTGTCTATGAGCTCTGGGGAAAGTCCCTAGGGGCTGAGTTGTGGTTGAAGATCCTTGTAAACAGGGACCGTATATGGGAGGGGAATGTAAAATGAAACCGTTCAGAACTAGCCAACGATTTTATGACTCATCATCATCATCATCATCATGGCTCGACTTCGCGAACGAAGATTTGGGAAGGGCTTTTACCCATGCTTACTACAAGCGCGCTGATGACTAAGAAGGCCAATGTGGGATAGGCAAATCTGGCTAAAAAAAGCACAGCAGAAGGTCTCCTTGGGTGAAACAGGTGGGACATGGTTCTTCCTGCGTTGTCCTTTCTCCTCGAGACCAGTTCTTCCTGAGCTCTCAAAGGACTCAGTGGCATTATGTATGTTGTGCCTCCAAGTCTCCCGATTGGAGGCCAAGGTGGACCACTGATGGCAGTCAATATGGCCAAGGCTAAGGTATTGTTTCAGTAAGTCCTTATATCTCTTCTTTGGGGCACCTCTCTTGCGGCTACCGGTGGCAAGTTCACCATAAAACACGATCTTGGGGAGGCAGTGATCCTTCATTCTAGAGACGTGCCCTGCCCAGCGCAGCAGCAATTTCAGCAATGTGGCCTCGATGCTGGTGACCCCTGCCTGTTCGAGGACAGTGACATTAGACACATAGTCAGTCCAATGGATGTTTAGAATTGTACGGAGGCAGCGCTGATGAAAGCGTTCCAGGAGTCGCAGGTGATGACGGTAGATGACCCGTGATTCAGACCCATATAAAAGAGTAGACAATACAATGGCTCTGTAGACACTGACCTTTGTACTTTTCTTCAGGTGTTTATTGCACCAGACTCTTTTATGGAGTTTTCCAAAGGCTCTATATGCCTTTGCTATTCTGTTGTCTCTCTTTGTCGATTGAGGCATCCGAGGAAATGATGCTTCCCAGATAGCTGAACTGCTGAACTGTCTTAAGCTCTGACTCGCCGATGGTAATATGGGGATGGCAATGATCTTCTTGCGGTGCAGGTTGGTAGAGGACTACTGTCTTCTTCAATCTGACTTCCAGCCCAAAAAACCTCAGCCGCCTCCGCAAAGGCAAGATGTTAAACGCTGCAGAGCTGCTTCTGTGTGGGCAACAAGGGCGGCATCATCAGCAAAAAGCAGTTCACGGACAAGATGGTTTAGGGTCTTGGTGTGGCCCTTCAGTCGTCTTAGATTGAATAAGCTACCATCGGTACGATATCAAATATAAATGCCGTCTTGTTCGTCAAGGTCTGCTGTAGCCCTTTGGAGCATCATGCTGAAGAAGATTGTGAATAAGGTCGGTGCGAGAACGCAACCTTGTTTCACACCATTGGTTATTGGGAAAGGCTCAGAGAGTGCACCGCCATACCTGACTTGGCCTTGCTGATCCTCATGTAACAGAACGATCATTTTGAGGAACTTGGGGGGACAACCTAATCGCTCTAAGATCAGCCACAAGCCTTTCCTGATCACAGTGTCAAAAGCTTTGGTGAGGTCAATGAAAGTTACGTATAACCCCTTATTCTGTTCTCTACACTTTTCTTGCAATTTTCTTGCAAGCAGCTCGAACCCCTTCATAGGCTGCCAGTATCTCTATTTCAGTTAGGGTATAGCTGGCCTCAGATCCTCTGTATCCCCAACTCCAAAACATGAGGGGTCAACCTCAAGTCTCCCCTGGAGCTTTCTGCCAGAGGCTCCAGGTAGAACCATTCTCCCCAGTTGCAGTGTAGAGTACATTCTTCACATCTGGCGCTGTCCAGACTGGTCCATGGGCTACTACATGAACTATCTCTCATGTAATTTGCTCAAAGGCTTGTTGTTGCTCAGGTCCCCATTTAAAATCATTTTTCTTCCAGGTCACATGGTAAAGAGGGCTTCCAATCAAACTGCAATTTGGGATTTGCAGTCTCCAGAACCCTACAGCACCCATGAAAGCTTGTGTTTCCTTCATATTAGTTGCTGGAGACATTGCTGTTATCTTCTTGACCACATCTGTGAGGATCTGGAGATGTCCATCTTGCCATTTTATTCCCAAAAATTGAATCTCCTGTGCAGGTCCCTTGACCTTACTTTGTTTTATGGCAAAACCGGCTTTCAGCAGGATTTGGATTATTTTTCTCCCTTTCTCAAAGACTTCTTCCGCTGTATCGCCCCACACAATAATGCCATCAATGTATTGCAGGTGTTCTGGAGCTTACCTCTGTTCCAGTGCAGACTGAATCAGTCGATAGCAAACGGTACGGCTGTGTTTCCATCCCTGGGGAGGTCAGTTCCAAGCGTGCTGGGCATCCCTCCAAGTAAAAGCAAACTGTGGCCTGCACTCTGCTGCCAAATTAATTGAGAAAAATGCACTGGCAATATCAGTTGTGGCATACCACTTGGCTACCTTTGACTCCACTTCATACTGAAGTTCTAGCCTGTCCAGTATGGCAGCACTCAATGGTGGTGTGACTTCATTCAGGCCACGATAGTCTACCGTTGTCTCCATTCTCCATTAAACTTTCACACTGGCCACATGGGGCTGTTAAAACACGAGCGGGTCCTACTGATCACTCCTTGACTCTCCAGTCTATGGATCAGGTTATGGATGGGAATCAGGGAGTCTTTGGTGCAATATTGCCACTGGTGCACTGTTGTGGTTGTGATTGCCACCTGTTCTTCAACCTTCAGCAATGTCACAACAGAAGGATCCTGTGAGCAACCAGGCAAGGTGTACAAGCTGCTCAATTTCCTCTGTCTCCAAAGCAGCAATACCAAAAGCCTATCGGTACCCTTTTGGGTCTTTGAAGTACTCTCTCCTGAGGTAGTCTATGCCAAGGATGTATGCAGCATCTGTACCAGACACAGTGGGGTGCTTTTGCCATTTCCTCCCAGTCAGGCTGATTTCAGCCTCCAGTACAGTCATCTCTTGGGATCCTCCTGTCACTCCAGCAATATAAATGGGTTCCACCCCTTGACAGCTTGATGGCATCAGGGTACACTGTGCACCAGTATCTACTAGAGCCTTATACTTCTGTGGGACTGATGTGCCAGGCCATCTGATCCCCACTCCAGTAAATCCAATTGTCCCCTACCTCCACCTGGCTGGAGGCAGGGCCTCTCTAATAGTCATCACAACGTTGGACACATAAGTCTTCTAGAAAGGGATTATTCTTTATCACAGGAGCTGGAGTAAAATCAGCTCTTCTACTCCACCTGGGAACCTGTTCACCAGAGACTGAAGCCACAGCTTTCATGGGATGATCATCCTTGACCTTTGGTCTCCAATTCACGCACTGTTCCTCCAAAGCTGAGGTAGGTTTTCCATAGCACTTCATCATGTCTTCTCCGTGATCCCGCAGGTAAAACCATAAGGTGGCCTGTGGCATATACTATCTATATCTTCTCTCTCAAGCAGTAGGACGCCTTCTGTTAATAGCTGAGATGTGGGTTGGTGCACATGAGGAGCTGGATAGTTCTGACAGATCATCTCTCAGTTGTTTGAGATCCTGGGACAGTTTTTCCACAGCTGAGATGATGGAAGGAGTGAGATTGTCTTCAAACTCTCGGAGTTTATGAATAATTTCATTCACTATTAGTGGCACTATGTCATTCCAGGTTACTGTTGTCAGTGAATGGGCATGTGATGGCAGTGTATTCCATGTAAATTTCTGCCACATGGGTTGTGTACATTCAACTTCATCTTGATCTGTGGGTGCATCCCTGGCATTCGGCTTGATGTGATAGATCAGCTCTACAATGGCTGATTCCCTCAGAGACTGGATGCCTTTCTCTTTAGAGTATTCCACTTGGCTGAATAAATCATAACATCATCCTTGTATGGAAACCTTTCTTTCACAGCTTCAAAGAGCCACCTCCAAAGGCTAAGGGACTGTTTGTCTTTTGCAATTGCTTTGTCAATTCTCCCTTCCCTATCAAGTGATCCCAGCTGCTTGACTTCCCTACCTTCTAGATCATGACCGTCAGCCCCATTGCTCCAGCATTGGAGCAACCAGGTGATAACTTGCTTCCTTGGTTAACAGGTAAAATCTTTTTGCATATTCTGTAGCTTGGTTGAGGGCTGGGGTTGAGAAGTCACCTCTTCATCTTCTTCTTCTTCCTCTGATTCATGTGATGATGACTCCGGATCAGATGCTGTCCCAGGTAGTAAGTGCATTGCCATTGCTTCTTATCTTGCTTCTTCATCTTCCTTGTTTCTTTTTTGCTTTACCCCTTGCGTACAGGGGCAACCGATATTGGCACAAATTGGTCCCCTGTTTTAGCTGCAGTGGTGGTCTGAGAGGGTGCAGTTATCTGTTGTCAGGGTTTGGGTAGCTGATCTATTTGTCGCTGGTGTTGGCAGATCTGCTGTGCTTGGAGCTGGAGTAGCTGCATTATCTGTTCTAGTCAGAGTTTGAGTAGCTGCTGTACTTGTCACTAAGGTTGGTGTAGCTGCTGTATTTGGAGTTGGTGTAGTTGCTTTATCTGGAGTTAGATTAGCTACATTGTCAGTTGTTTTGCCGTCAGATCCAGAGACACTTTTTCCCCATTGAAGGTGCTGGATGGTGTTGAACAGGGCTCTGTACGCATAGGCCAAGCCCCAGCATGTTGCCATGATTTGTCCCTCTCTGGTATGACCAGGGTGACAACACACCACATTTAAATGTTTTACTAATTTTTCTGGATTTTGCACTTGTTCAGTGGTGAAGTTCCAAAGCACTGGAGGGGCCCACCGGCCTAGATACTTGCCCATACTACCCCACACACCCTGCCACTCATGACTGTCCAGCCTCGGGGAAAAACTCTTGGTCCTTCTATATCGTTGTTTAACTCTAGACAATACCCAAACCCGACTCTTCCTAACTTCTGAGATCAGAAGAAATGGTTGTGGGTAAAAGGCACTCTGTGTGCCAACATGGTGATCCCCATCACAATCAGTATATGCCGGTCTCAAGGGGACCCAAAGGACATTCAAAACCTTCAGAACTCTCAAATGATGCTGTAAATAGTCTGGGGGGGAACAGTTCTGGGAAGGTAAGGGAATGCCTCCTTCATAGGTTGACCACCTGAAGAGCGAAAAAAGATGTATAAGTGCTAAACACTTCCATTATATGCCTCCCAAAGTATAGAGGTGCTGAGCACACTGGGAACGCAAGCCAGATCAGTTTCATGATCAATGATTCTATTGTATTACAAATCACTACCATAAATTACAATGAAACAAGAACCTTAGCCCAAGGCCTCTAGCTGATGAACACTAACACATCTAATACCGGCTCTAAGTAAGGTATGACATGCTGAAAGTGTGAGATCAAGAGCAACAACTTTGACAGCCAACAAATCAGCATTGTGACAGGTGACTATGAATCCAAAACAATGAACACTTATTGCAAATACAATTAGACACATTCCAGTCAGATCTGCCATTATCTCAACATTTCTGGCCCCATTTTGGGTGCCAAAAAGAGCTGTCGTGGTTTAAGCCCAGCTGGCAGCTCAGCCACACAGCTGCTCACTCACTCTCCCCCACCCCGCCTTGCTCCCCCACTCCTGGAGGGATGGGGAGGAGAATCAAAAGAATGTAACTCCTGCGGTTTGAGATAAGAACAGTCCAGTAACTAAGGTATAACACAAACCACTGCTGCTACCACCAATAATAATAACGATAAGGGAAATAACAAGGGAAGAGAATACAACCACTCATCACCCACCCACTGATACCCAGTCTGACCTGAGCAGCGATCAAACCCTTCCAAGCAACTACCCCAGTTTATATACTGGGCATAACATGCTGTGTTATGGAATACCTCTTTGGCTAGTTTGGGTCAGGTGTCCCGTCTCTGCTTCCTCCTGGTTTCCCCTCCTCCCTGACACAGCATGAGACTTAGAAAGTCTGTGGTTAGAGTAAACATTATTAAGCAACAACTAAAAACACAGGTGTTATCAGAGTTGTTCTCAGGCTAAGACTCAAAACCACAGCACTGCACCAGCTACTGAGAAGGAGAAAAATGAGGGCTACTGATGAATCCAAGATGGGGTACTACCTACCAGCCCTTCAGTAAAGAGGTGGTTATATTGTTATAGTAAATTAGTGGAGTGGGGTAAGATTAGGATTGTAGATGAACTGAAATTATGTTTTTACCATAAGAAGCAGACTATAGTAAGAGGATGAATAACATTCTCCTAATCCTTGGCTGGTTATCCTGAAAACAGTTTTATATAATTTTACTTATAAGCTACAACATTAAGAAAAGGATAATGCTGATAAAATGTATTGGTAGCATTATTCAGCTGAGATAAACACCATACCATAAGAGAAGCAATGAGGAAGTAAAAGAGCTAGAGTAGAATTCAGTTATACAGAAGCAAGGCGGCATATCAGCTAAATGAAATGTCTCATATTACTTAAGATCTCACCAGGTAGAAGAAAAGCTACATGGTACTTTTCAATGTATAGATGACATTCATCTGCCAGTATAATATGGTGAAAAAGATTAAAAGAAAATTGGGGTGTACTAGTGAAAGTATGTGAAGCAGAAGTTTTAATGGTATTGCAAAAATCACTGATAAGACTTCATTTTAGGCTCTGATCAGCTCTAGTACAGGAAGGTGAATTCAAAATAAAACAGGAATGGGGCATGAATACTAAAATGATCAGAAGGAATCAGAAGGTGCTACAGAAGTGGTAATTGGAAGAATTTTTTTTTTTTTTTTTTTTTGCTTATCCTGATGTCCTGGGTTCACCTGTAACAGCTGTTTTTCTCCATCTTAGTAGCCGATCCAGTGGTGTGTTTTCAACTTTAGTCTGAGAACAATGCTGATAACACACCAATGTTTTTAATTGTTGCTAAGTAATGTTTACCCTGACCAAGGACTTTTCAGTCTCATGCTCTGCCAGTGAGGAAGCACAGGAAGACTGGAGGAAGCAGAGATGGGACACCTGACCCGAACTAGCCAAAGGGATATTCCAAACCAGAGCACATCATGCCCAGTATAGAAACTGGGGGGAGTCACCCAGAAGGCTCAGATAGCTGCTTGGGTTGGGCTGAGTATCGGTCAGTGGGTGATGAGCAATTGTACTCTCTCCCCTTGTTATTTCCGTTATCATTATTATTATTGGTGGTAGCAGTAGCAGTTTTGTGTTATACCTTACTGGACTGCTCTTATCTCAATGTGTGGGAGTTGCATTCTTTTGATTCTCCTCCCCATCCAGTGGGGGAAGGAAGAAGGGAGGCAGAGTGAGCAAGCAGCTGCATGCTTCTGAGTTACTGGCTGGGCATAACCATGACAGAAAAAAGGCAATAATGGGACATTTCCATATATTTCATGTAGACACAGAAGATAAATTGTGTCAGACAGTGACACAAATCCAGACTGGAAACTGTTTGCTATCAGCAGACAGATGTCTGTCTGGTTCCTGAGAACCAGGACCAGAGCATGACTGATGGGTGTTTGGGAAAGTAAATGCCATAACCATGAATGTCCCTCACTTCTTCCTTCTTCCTCCCAGCTTTTACTGCTGTGCACAGTGTTATTATGGTATGGAACATCCCTTTGGTCAGTTGGGGTCAGCTGTCCCAGCTGTGTCCCCTCCCAGCTTCTTACTCATTCCCAGCTCACTTGCTTTTGTGGGGCAGGGCAGTGAAGAGAGAAGCAAGGCATTGCTGCTGTGCTAGCACTGCTCAGCAGCACAGTGGTGTGTTATCAGCCACGTTTTAGCTATAAATGCACAGCACAGCATCACACACGCTGCTGTGAAGAAAGTGGAGTTCATAACTTCATCCCAGCATGAGCAGTGTAGGCAAAAAGATGATGAACGTTAGTGCCTTCCAGCAGAATCAGAAAGAAAAGCAGAAAAGAGTATCTAGTAAGCAGGGCAGAATATCCAGCAGTTGTAAAGAGAAGGAGACAGGCAGAATTAAAAAGCTCTGGACAGGGCTAAAGATTACTATAATGAGCAGGCAGAGATTTAGCTAGAAGGCTTTGTGCGCGTGCTTTTTGTTTAGTTCAATTTGAACAAGCTAGACAAAATTCACTTAGGTGGAAACTGTAAAGGATGTATTTGACATCCTTTTATTGGTAGTATAATAATAGTATATTATTTTAGTGGCAAGAGGAAGAGGCAAATAGAGCCACCTATGTGTGTGGTTTTTGCTTCTAAACATGAGAAAGTCAAGGAGAGGCACAAAGATGGAGAGACACATACCAGCAAACCTTAAAACATTCAGTTAGTGTAACTGTATTTGCTAATATTCCCTACCAGCCTGAGAGAAGACTAAATGCTCTAAATGTTCAGTTCATAAGCTTATATTGGAAAAAACCTGCAAAAGAACATTTTTTTTCTTACAATGAAATGTAAGAAAATGACCTCAGATTCTCAATGTTTAATTTTCCTGTTCTGAACTACAATTTCTTTAATGTTGCCTACATGGTTCTGGGTTTTTTTTTTTTTTTTTTGTCTGATATACATTGTTACTGAGTTTAGATAAAATCTGTTTATCCACATTCTTTAACTGCTCAAAGACCTGAAGTTTGAAAGAACATGTTAATGACATGCCTTTTCACAATAACGTCCATTAGCTACTTTCTATTTAACTGTAGCAAATATAAATCAAGTTAGGAAGAGAGTTTCCTTCTGAGTATAAAAGAGAGCCTTTTATAATCAAATAGCCATCACAAGTATATTATGGACATGAAGACTACATTGGCTTCACAGAACATTGGATCAAAACCTTAATTCATTTACATTGATATGTAATTTCTGCTAAAAGTTTATATATGCACTAAACTTTAAAGCAATTTGTAATAAAAGTTTTGTGATCTATAACTACTTATTAAGGGAATACTGTCAATATGAATATAAAATACTAGAGTTTACGCCTTTACATAATAACCAATATTTTTTTTAAATATTATGTTGCTATTAATTTAGAAAGGATGAGACTGCAAACAAGTTCATGTTTTTCATGCTACATTTAGACCAGAAACCCTTATTTTTCTGAGCTCTTACATCTAAGATGCAAGTAGATCAATCCAGCAAAGGCTGGAACTACGAAAATATTTTGGGATTGAGTATGAACTGTGTAAGAATGTTGTTTCGTCTAAAGTTCTCCATATATTCATAAAGCTTATCTTAAGAGTCTAAACAAATTGTGTTTTACCCTTTTTCAATCATCTTAAAAAAGCCAGGCCAAATTCTTATTCTAGGCTACTCAAATTTACCGACTTTATAATCTAGTTGGGTAAATAAGAAGGGGGATTTGATTCCTGGCATTTATGGTGGTATAGACCACACAGGGAAAAGCTAGGTCTCTGGAATCATTAAACTAAAACTGATTTGAGCTGCTAGCAGAATCATTTTATATGCTCTTATGAGGCACAGCAGAACTGGATCCTCTTCTAATCAGGAGATACAAGTGTGGAGGTGCTTGTAGCATTACAAACTAGAACTTTCCAATGAATAGCTCTCTCTCAATAAAACCTGATGGAAATATTAATTATTCTTGAGTAAGCTAAGGTAGAATGGAGATTGAACAGTAGGGATAATAGGAAGACTATAATAAAAAATATTCCTTGGTAGATCCTCTGAACAAATGAGGACACTTAAAATATAAGTATTTCCCAAGACATAAGAATGAGTTATATTGGAAGAAAATATAAATAGCGGTCATGGTTTAAACCCAGCTGACAACTAAGTACCACACAGCTGCTCACTCACCTCCCATTTTTTCCGCCACCCTGGTGGGAAAAGGAGGAGAATTAAAAAAATGAAAAACCTGTGGGTTGAGGTAAAAATAGTTTAATGACTAAGGAACAATATACTAAAAATTGTAATACTACTAATAAAAATTAATAATGATAAAGGAAATGACAAGGGGAAAGGATATAAAACTAAAAGGGGAAAGGAAAAAAATCCCAATAAACAAGTGATACCCAGCCTGACCCCAAGCATGGGTCAGTATCTTCAGGCCAACTCCCCCAGTTTATATACTGGGCATGACCTGAACTTTGGCTAGTTCAGGTCAGGTGTCCTGTCTGCTTCCTCCTTCCTCCTCACTGACAGAGCATGAGAGACTGAAAAGTCCTCGATCGGAGTGAGTATTACTGAGCAACAAATAAAACATTGGTGTGTTATCAGCATTGTTCTCAGACTAAAGCCAAACCACAGCACTGTACCAGCTACTGGGAAGTAAATTATCTCTATCCCAGACAAAACCAGGACAACAGCAAATCAGAGTCAAATGTTTTCATTATAGAGGACTAGCATGGTGGGGATGTATGCCATAAATGATCTCCACTGGCAGAACCAACTCAGTCTTACTATCACAATGTTATACTTACTGTATAATTACAAATATGAAATTATAATGCATTAAAAAATACACTGACAACATTTTTTCATAGTGGATCAGAGTATAAAATGATGGCATGTTGATAGGAAACATTACAATCTGAGACTGGAATATATTTATATGTGAATGTAATAGTCTTTGAATGTAATTGAAATCTAGAATCTCTTTTAGTTTCCTTCTTAATGGAATTCTATTTCATATAAACTTTGTGAGATTTTAAAATATTGTAATACCTATACATGTTTTTATAAATACGTACAAATGAAGTTGCATGCAGTCTTTTTGGCACATACACAGAAAAATAATGAAATTGATTTTGTTAAAGTTAACCTTACATAGTGACTTCTGTTTGACTAGTCTAGCTTTTTTGAAGATATTCACCTTTTTTTTTGTTGAGAATAGATGCTGCATTTCCACTACATTGCTTTGAAAATCTTTTTAAATTTCATGTACATAAGCTGAATAAAATTCCAGACAGGGTTTTTAAAGATGGTTTCACATGGAGTTAAACATTTCCATTCTCTTAGATCATAGTGCAGACTCAGAAAATAATATATCCAAGTTTTTGCTATGATTTGAAGTGTATGGTGTGCTTTAATACTTGTACCATACAGAACATCAAACAGTGCAAAGAATTCAATGACAAGCACCAGGGGGTATGACAAGGGATAACCCATTAAAAGCAGAGAACTTCTTTGATAGAGAGAACTGATGATGTTGCACACTATGTTTCACGCTTCTTCATAAGCACAGGCAATGACTTCTCATATACACTGTGTAGCTCAAGGGAACCTAAAGATCTATTGGAAACACTGAGTAACACTGCAACATTTTAAAATACTAATTAGGACTTATGTGTAGGTCTTTAAGAGACAATATAGCCACTAAGTGTCTTGTATTTTCTGTCACTAACCTGATCAGTCTTACATCCTTCATAGGGAACTGCATTAGCTAAAGCAGGAGGAGAGCATCTTCCAGCATCTCCCACTCTTTGGATGAGCATCCTACACATAAGGGAACAGTTTCCAGCACATTCTTCTCCATCAGCAGTATGATGGGATGTTATTGTGCATTCTGTGAACGTGTGCTAGTATTGCACAGAGAAGCAGACTTGTGAGCTTTCAGGATGTCGTGATTTTCGCAGGTGCCTGGGAGCTCTGGAATTCGTCTCTACTTTTGTGTTTAGCTAAGATTGAGACCTTCAAATTTGAGCAACTATTTATTTCCAAAATGTAAGTAAGGACTTCTGATATATATGCAATTTTATAGAAAATCCACATGCATTGCACATTTAAGTAGATGTTTGCTCTTTACTAAGCTTCCAGAATGTAGCTTGTCAACAAGTTCATCCTACTATCTTGTGCAGTAGGTTTGTTAGCTAGTAAATATATTTTTTATCCTCTAAGTAGGAAAACTGACAGGTGAAAATGAAGTCATTGTTATCTTTATTTTTGGGGTTGTCCTGACAAGAAAAGCTATCTTAGGTTTATGTAAGAATACTGGATGCACAGCTTATGAAAGAATAAGCCTACCTGAAAATTGTCAAAAGCTTCCCACTTTCAATCATTCCTTCTTTCGCAAGTATGTAACAAATGACAGGAAAAAAAAATCCTTCCTACACAATATTAAAGGGCAATATGGTACTAAAAAATGTAAGACAAAATGTATTCAGTTTTTTTATTTTTGTCTTAACCAATAT
Organism: Neopsephotus bourkii; assembly: GCF_033783945.1. Lineage (NCBI taxonomy): Eukaryota > Metazoa > Chordata > Aves > Psittaciformes > Psittacidae > Neopsephotus > Neopsephotus bourkii. The sequence continues at coordinate 742,301 of NW_026900550.1, forward strand.
AGCTCATGTAGGACAGCATTATTATACCCATAAGACTCACAAAGAATAGCAGTACTGGAAATGTGTTGTAGTGGAATCAGATCAGTAACTCTGAGACTGCTTCAAGATCATTTTAAATTTTACTCTCTGATCTCCCTAGGTTCTGGCTATTAATTAGAAAAATTCTTTCCAAGCCTTATTTTCTGTATAATTATATCCTAAACTTGTTTTTGTTTTTTAATTTTGTGGGGTTTTTTAATAATGACACTGGAAAAAATGACATTTGGATAAATATATTATGAATAAAAAGGCTTAAGTTTGGCACTGGGCTTTCCCACTTTTCCCAGGTAATTCTTGTTTTCATAAATATGAATGTGCTTTGTAAAGTTATATATGAACTGCACACACACACACACACACATATATATATATATTTGTCATGGTTTAAGCCCAGCTGGCTAATCAGAACCACACAACCACTTGCTCACACCCCCTCCTTTCACTCCCTCCAAATCCTGAAGGAATAGGAAGGAGAATCAAAAGAATGTAACTCCCATGGATTGAGATAAGAACAGTCCGGTAACTAAGGTATAATACAAAACTACTACTGCTACCATCAGTAATAATAATGATAATGGAAATAACAAGGGGAGAGATTCTAAAATTAAAAGGGGGAAAGGAGAAGAAAACAGTAAGCACAAATGATGCACAATATAATTTTCACCACCTGCTGACCGATACCCAGCCAGACCAGAGCAGTGATCTGGGCCTTCCAGGTGACTCCCCCTAGTTACTATAATAGGCACGACGTACTACGGTAAGGAATGCCCCTTTGGCTAGTTTGGGTCAGGTGTCTTGTCTCTGCTTCCTCCTGGCTTCCTGTGCCACTCCTCACTGGCAGAGCATGAGACTGACAAGTCTGTGATCAGGATAAGCATTACTTAGCAACAACTAAAACCATAGGTGTGTTATCAGCATTGTTCTCAGACTAAAGTTGAAAACACAGCACTGCACCAGCTACTAGGAAGGAGAAAAATAACTGCTACAGCTGAACCCATAACAAATACAAGGAATTAACTGTAGTCACTTAAAATAAGAGATGTTGAGGTACAGATATCTTTGAATACCTGAAAAAAGTTAATATGCATATATGTAATAGACCACCAACTTGGTTTTTGGGGGGGTGGGTGTTAGATTTTCTTTCTTTTTAGCTAAAGAATTGCATTGAAATATAGGCTGGGAGGGAGCTGAGAGAGCTTAGCATTTCCCAGATACTTACACAGAGTGGTTAGATAAATACCTTTTTTAAGAAACATATTTGCAGAATTTTATCTTTATTAGAGATGCTCCTCAACTATAGAGAGAAAGTTTAAAGTCCTGTAAATTTAATTAAAACTACTGAAAGCATCAAAATATACATATAGGCTTACATTCTTTTCCTTCCCCCCAGATTGTCTTGGAATATGAAACAGCATCATTCTCCTCTATGATTAAACGCCCGTATTTAATAGGCATCAATAGTTCATGACGCAGTGACAGGAAATTATTTGGTTTGCCTTTATCTGGAATAAATTGAATCTACCAAATGTTAGTTGCTCAAAAATTAAGACAAGCATAAACATCATACAAATTCTCATATGAAGACATTTAGATGCTATATACTTTAACTGCAAACTACTACTGGACTAAAATATGGACAACGTGTGGCCTGTGAATGGAGGGGTGTTTTGCCCTTCTAGGGTTGTCTGACAGGGTTTGCAGCCCAACACTGTTGTTAGCGGTGGCTTTCACTGTCGCAGGATCTCACTGTTACAGTTCAAAACCTAGTGAAAGCTATGGTAAGAAATGATATTTTCAAGTTGTTTCTGTGCTTACAAGAATACAACATTAGTTTCTGTGTCTTGAAGTCCTATGTATTCACATCATGGATTCTCTGATTGAAAGAGCACATCATAGAATCAGGTTGGAAAAGACCTTGAAGGTAATTTTAAGACCTTTAAGAGCCCAACTGTAGGCCTAACACTGCCAAGTCCACCACTAAACCATGTCCCTAACTGCTATGTCTACATAACTTCTGAGTATCTCCAGGGAGGGTGACTCAACCATTTTCCTGGACAGCCTGTTCAAATGCTTGACAGCCCTTTCAAAGAAGAAACTTTTTCTAATATCCAGACTAAACCTTCCCTGGTGCAACTTGAGGCTGTTTCCTCTTGTTCTATCACTTGTTAACTGGGAGAAGAGACTGACACTCAGCTTCCTACAACCTCCAGAACATCCACTGCCTTTATCCACTAAGCATGCATCCTGCCACAGAAGGAGATCAGATTAGTTAAGTAGGATGTGCCTTAACATAAACCCATGCCTGATCAACCGGTTGCCCTGCATAGGTTGCTCTCAAGATTATCTGCTCCATAACCTTCCCCAGCACCAAAATCAAATCTACAAATCTGTAATTTCCAAGATCCTCCTTCCAGCCCTTCTTGTAGGTGGACGTGACAATTATGACCTATTTTCTATAGGCTCTTTTTAATGCTTTGAATCCTAAAGTGCTCTGCATACTTCACTGACTTACAAACTATGGACCTGATCTTTCTGTCCTTGAGAAAGAGAGAGCTTTATTTCCCACCATGATTGTGGCCTTTTTGTTTTATTTTTGATGAATGATAATATATCAAATTTTTATACTTTAAACAGTTACTGGTAATGTATATAATATTTGTAATAAAACATGGTCATTTGGAGGCTAGTGTACGGCTGCAGAGGCAAAATGCTTTAAAAAAATGGCAGACATTTGAAGTCATATGGAGCATTCATTGAAGGCAGAATATGTGAAAAAGGTACTGCATCACATGGTTGTGCAATTTGCTACACTCGTATCACCAACATGCAAGCTGTACAATTCTCTTCATATAACAAAAACTGATAAAACATCTTAGTTATTAAATTTAGTTAGACGATTGAGGTCTAGAAGCTAATGGTTTAGTGCTATGTAAGCCTAATTGGACTAAACTAGACCAAAGGGCCATATGTTTATACAACCCTGCTACTGTGCAATGCAGAAAATGAGATCAAGGTTTCAAGCAAACCTATCAGTAAACCAGAATTCCTTATCTTATGATATGCTAATAAATGCTAGACAGAATCTCTGAACTGTGAAAACCAACTAAATTTAAGCTCACTGCTTTTTTTCCAGAAAATACTTCTGCATGGCCTCTTTAGGTCCTATTCTCACCTCAGGGAAAGAATTAACTTCCAGAAGAAAGGAAACAGAGTAAGGTGGAAACTGGGAAGGACAAGAGGAGTACTATCCCCTGTGTGACAAATTGCATTCATGGTATCAGGATCAAAGACCAGGTGTCCTCACTATGCTCCAAATAGGCTGTTGCTAAAGATACCCCATGCTTATTCAAGTACTTCCCTTTATGAATAAAGGGAAGGCTGACTCCACTGAGTACATCTTTGCAGAACAATAGTATAACTGCTAAGAATTTAGCATATCTCTTCTAAAAGGTAAGCTTTGTTTTAGTGTCAAATTAAACTTGAGGAAACACAGTGTTCAAAAAAAGTTAATCTCAGAGCTTTGAAAGACAAATCTATCTTCACCTACTTGCTAAAAGAATATACTGGAGTTCAGAATTTAATACTTTAATATATATAAAAAAATGAAGCAAACAATAGAGGAAGAAAATTTCTAGTGATGATCATTAATAGCCAAAGCAATTATCACTTCCTTTAACATATGATATAATAACATTTTTAGTTGGGGGGGAAGGGGGAGAGAGACGAAAAGAAAAAGCCATTAAGGAGTGCTTTATACAATAAGTACTTTACAAACAATGATGGAAATCAGCTCCTTCTGATAGGATCTCAGTGGCTTAGCAGAAGCACCTGTAAGCATTTACCCATGGTGAGGAGTTTGCGCTGAAAAAGCATTGCAGTTGCTGAAGTCTTGGCTATACTGCACTGCTGGTCTGTCCTCAGCTGTCAGTGAGATTTCAGAGTGCAGTCTTAAAACTTGTGGTGGAGCTGGAAAAAGAGATATTTTTTATGGACTAGGTGAGAAATTTAGGAAAAAACCCCACCAAATTTTAGAAGTGTTCTTATCAAATGTGAGTTGTGTTTCCGCCAGATCTTGCCCCTGAGGCAATCGTGGCGAGCTGCAAGAAGTCAAAGTGTTTTATGAGGTGTTACATGCCTGAAGGTTGAAACTGCATTTGGTTGTAAGAATATTCTGGTATAGATTGTAGAAACAGAATTCTTTAGAAATATTGATTATTAAAAATGAGACAATTTAGAAATCTAGAAAATGTGATGGCCAATACAGAAGAAACAAAAAATTGCTATAATTTTGACAGATATCATCCATTTAGATCTTTTGATTTGTGTTCTCCAGCATCTTGGTACTACTTGGTAATACAAGAAGTCTATAAATTTCCAATGCAATATAAATCTTTCTTTCAGTGAAAAAAAAACTAAAACAAAAACAACTAACAATTAACAGCTTCCAGGGGACAGAGGGTGGTATGTGGATTTGTTTTGGTGGCTTTTTAATTGTTTTGTATTGTAAAAGGAATGTATTTGTCTGCAAGCACTCCTCCTTTATGCCATGTAAATAGAAAATGCTTTTGATAACTGCATGTTACCAGTCATGAAAGAGGAATAAGCCATTGTCTATTCATGTATTTTCAAGTCAGAAATAAAATTGCATTGAATACATGAATTACTGTCAAATAGTTTCAAAAGTGACAGTGAATCACCACATGAAGCTGTTAATAGCACTTCTAATTTTAGGCAATACCACTCACTGCATAGCAAGGAGAAAGGAAAATTAATGTTTTCACTTACCTAATTGTCCAGTTCACATGTGGTACAACAGAATAAAACACAGTACATATAATTATGACTTCACTGTTATGGCAGCATAGGTACAGTTCTCAATCATTTTTCATCTGTCAAAAAGTTATTTTACAATGTCCTAAAAATGTCTTTTAATATAACTTTAATGATGCACTTTAATCATAGAATGCATTCATTGAAGGTTATATTCCAAAAAAGAATATATGTCAAATTCTTTATTATTAAATTCTTTTTAGAAATAATAATGCTAAAAAAAGAAACATTCTTCAATGTTATATTGATTGTACGTTGAACTTTTATTTCACTGAAAAAAAAAGAAAATAAAAGGATTATTTTTTTCCAGGAACATCATGTTTTATTCAGAGACTAGATTTTGATAAAGATTGGGTAATGTGAGTCATCTGCATTACAAACTGTTTAATGAGTTAATATAATCTTAAATCTTCAGAAGTTCTGTGTGCTGTTAAAGTCCAATATTTTATAATCAAATAAAGGTTGCTTTAATTTCTCAGAAGTCATGAAATATGTTACCTTACTTTCTACCTTAAAACCATGGCAAAATTACCAAATATGTGTATTTTTTTGTATGTTATCAGATTTGGATAAGTTATAGGAAATTAGCAAGGTTTTTTTTTTTTTTTTTAGTCACCAGAATTTCACAGTAAGCTCAGTTAGGAACAAAAAAAAAAAATAATTTTTTTGATACAATACTTGAGTGGCTTGAGATGTAATAAATCATATAAAATTAAACTAAATTATTCTTGAATGTTTGAGGACACTTGATGGAAAAATCATTATATGGTGTCAAGACATGATTCTCTACAACAAACCAGAATGTAAACCATATTTTGAAATGTAAACCATATCTTGTTTTTCATTAGATTGTTCCATATCTGAATCCAAGATAGGGAGTGTTAATTCTAATGACTAAGGATTCTAATGCCCAGTTCTGTGCTCTTCAGTGCAAGAAAGGCAAGGAACTACTGTAGAGGGTCCTGCAGAGGCCACGAGGCTGATCTGGATGATCTCTCTTATGAGGAGAGATTGCAGGAGCTGGGCCTTTTTAGTCTAAAGAAGAGCAAATTGAGATAGAATCTCATTAATCCAGATCAGTATCTCAAATAATGGTGCCAGGAGGATGGTGTGAGACTCTTTCCAGTGCTGCCCAGCGACAGGATGAGGAGCAATGACCATAAACTAAAACACAAGAAGTTTCACCTCAACATGAGGAAGAACTTCTTTCCATTGAGGGGGGCAGAGCACTAGAACAGGCTGTACAGGGTGGGTTGCAGAGTCCCCTCCTCTGGAGACATTCCAAACCCACAGGGACATATTCCTCTGTAACCCTAAGGGTTCTGTGATTCTGTGTTTCTGTGAGGACAGAAGCAGGGTTAAATCTTTGGTCTAAGGTAGCACTAATGTAGGACTAGGGAAGGCCTGACTTCCTCAGGGGGAACTTTTAAAGAAATCATCTGCTTTCAGTCTTCTTAGACTCAAAATTAAGACTTTGAATTAATATATTCTGCCCATTGATTTGACTTAACTGAATTTCAAAAATACTTTTCATACTTTCTTCTACTGTATCTTCCTGGTTTATACTGGTTATGATAGCCACTGAACTGCCTAAACTGTAAAATCATACTTGTTTTGAGTAACTCTATATCAATTTCTTTTTCTTATATCCCCATCTATCAGTGTTTGTATCTCCATGTGATTGTAACATTTTTTGAGCTTTATTCTGCTGTGCTGAACTGTTTGCTCAAGATTTGGTAGATAAAGAATAATGATCTTTTTAATTTTCTTCCCAAAAAGAAGAACCTGCATGAGATTGTGAGTGTTGAACTTTTTCTTGAGAGAAAAATATATAATGTTGGCTGAAAGCTTCAAAAGCTTGAATTTGCAATTAAATAGGGCTTGATTCAAGATAAAAATAAAGACTGAATACTGTAAATACTGCAACCACCTGATTGCAAAACTGCTCTGCCTCTAGTTCTTAGAAAAGGCTACGAATCAATGTCAGTATGAGTCGATATACTTGCCAACAAGACAAGCAGATCCCATTCATATTTTAGGTTTCCTGAATTGCCACAATATTGCTAGTTGATAGGGCAGTGACAAGAAAGAGTTGCGTCACTATAACATGAGGAGTCATGTCATGTTTAGTTTGATTTTGCTTTTTACAACTCAGAACTAGAATTACTCTGACTTAACATAAAGCATAGTCTAGACAGAAGGCATATTCAGGGCATTTACTGGTGGCATCTTGAAATAAAGTGGTTGTTTTATTGACCATTTTCTGCTGCATCTCTAGGCTGTCATCTGTGCTGCTGTTCTCTAATGAAATGCCAGTGCAGCTGCAGTGAAGCACAACCAGCCCTTCTCTGCCAAAGCACCAAATTGCATTTTTGTCAGCATAAAGGGTCATGGCTGAAAAGTGTGCAGTTTTGCTGTGCGACTTTTTAATGTTATTGAAGTATTCACAGTAAACTTGCAATCACCTTCACTGCACAGAATGTTCTCAGTGCTACAGCAGTATTAATGATTTACAAACACGTGTAAAGCTTATTTGCAACTATCTGCATCTAAGGACATTGTTTTGCAATATACATCTACATTCACTCTTCAAGTAAGAATATGTCAGCAATAAGCGTTAAAATAAATGTATAATTTTGAACCACACCCTCATCATCCTTCACGTGATACATAGTGCCCAAATCTAAAACCATCCTAGTGGAAAGCACTATATAGTGGAATTTTCTAAGGATGCAGAAATCAAAGTGTCTTTTTAAGATTCCAGTCTAAACCCCAGGAAACTGAAATTCATCAAAAGAAAGGAGGAATGGGGCAAGGAAAAAAAAAGAATATGTTAAATACATGCATTTTTATCAGCAAATGAAGCAAAGGAATGTATTTTTGTAGGGCAATTGTAAAGAAAGAAAATTGCAAACAAGGAGAAAATCCTCATACAAAAAACAAATCACACAGCAGTGGTGTGAACTACTGCTATGGTTTTTTCATGTTGGGTTCTCATTTAATTTAAATATTTGATGCAGACATATTAAATTGTGTTAATTTCATTGATTTGATAACAGTAAAATGGCAATTTTCATTACAGAACTACAGTCTGAAAACCACTGAAAGTTATATGGTAAAGACTTCTCAGTGGTCCTTTTATTTGTCAAGGAAAAAAAATCTGTTGTCAGCACACCAAATTGAAAAATACTTGGAAATGTGTCTGAGTGGTTGATTTGTTCCTCTATATCCAAACCTGTGAAAATTCCATCTGTTTTCCACTAGCTACAAAGTTTTCCTGTCTTCTGTTTTGAGTCTCAGCTGAGTGAGAAAATACATATTTTCCATTAGTGAAAAGGAAATGTTCCTGCTTGAGTAGAATTGTCTTTGAGAATTAATTATCTCTGAGGGCACTTAAACACTGTGGTCAAGCTGGCAGAGATAAAACACAGGATTGTAAAACAATGTCTTTTAGGCTGCTTTCAGTGTATCCAATGAGGTTAGGTGTTAAGCTTCGTGGTGGAAAACACCATGTTGAGTAGCACATTGTCACTTCATTAACTTGCTTATTACATACTGAAAAACTATTTAATTCCTATGAAATATGATTACTAAAGAGTCCAGTCTCCAAGACAGTCATCCTAGTTCAATTACTGGCTCACCCATTGCTGGCTGAATTAAACCATTGCCAGTTTTACTGAAAGTAGAAAGGACTAGAAGAAAATCCACTGAATCTAAAACTGTAAGAAAAACCTAGCCTTATGAAAATATGACTAATACACAGCTGCAATTCTGGTAATTTGCAAAGCGTTTTTTGAGGCTTGGTTTTGTACATGTAAGTATCCACGCAGTCACATACTCTTGTTTCTTAAAGGATTAGTTTAGCTGATTCCATTGCATCTTTTGAAACAAGGCCTATAAAGCTCATGTAAATCACAGAGAGAAGGCAGTGCTTTTTCTGGACTCCCAGGAGTGTCTGCCTGTTTAGATGTCTGTATGACTTAGATTAGTGGAGAAGAACTGTATGTCAGGATTTAGCAGTGGAGTTCAAGACTGGATTATCAGGAATATCGCAGAGTGTCCTGGATGGCCATCACGTCTATACTGTACTATGCTATACTACACTGTGCTACACTATGCTATTCTATGTTATTCTATGATATACTCTATACCCAGAGAATGCTCGGTCTCATCTGATCTCGGAAGCTAAGCAGGGTCGGGCTTGGGTCTTGTCTGAGGTTATTATCAAAGAATACCACCAAGTGATCTTCCCCAAGGCTGGACAGTCACAAGTCATGAGTGGTGGGGTGTATGGGATCGTATGGGCAAGCACCTGGAGCAGTGGGCCCCTCCAGTGCTTTGGAATTTCACCCCTGAACAAGTGCAAAATCCAGAAAAATTAGCAGAACACTTAGATAAGGTGTCGTGGCAATACCGGAAGGGGACAAATCACTGCAATGTGGTGGGGTTTGGCCTACACCTACAAAGGAGGCTGGGTGACAGAACACTGGAACAGGGTGACAGAACACTGGAACAGGCTGCCCAGGGAGGTTGTGGAGTCTCCCTCTCTGGAGACATTCAAAACCCGCCTGGACACGTTCCTGTGTAACCTTATCAGGTGTTCCTGCTCCGGCAGGGGGATTGGACTAGATGATCTTTTGAGGTCCCTTCCAATCTCTAACATACTGTGATACTGTGATACTGTGGTATTGGCTGGTGGGTGGTAAGCAACTGTATTGGGCATCATTTGTGTTTGTTATTTTTTCCCTTCCCTTTTTAGTTTTATATTCTCTTCCCTTGTTATTCCATTTATTATTATTATTACTAGTAGTAGTTTTGTGTTATACTTTAGTTATTGAACTGCTCTTAGCCTGTGGGGTTTACATTCTTTCAATTCCCCTCTCCATCCCACCAGCAGCAGGGGAGAGGAAAGAGCGGAGCAAAAGAGTGACTGTGTGCCTCTGAGTTACCAGCAGTTATTAAAGCACAGCACAGGGCATCAGGGAGTTTTCATTGTCAAAGAGTATGGTATGGAAAATTGTTAGTCTTCTCATATTCAACCCAATCAAGATAGTCTTACCAACCACTCCTAGTTAACACTGTATTTATTTATGCAGATAGGTTATACAGACCCTGAACAAAGAGACTAAAACATTGATGTTCTAAGCAGTGCCTTAGCTGATGTGATGGATAATGCTTTGACCAGCTCAAGACTTACTTTGCATTGTTATTATGATCTTTTTTTAATCCTGAAAGGTCAGCCATCAGGAAGAGCCAAAGTTTATCATCTTTTTTAGCCTCCCTTAGGTTTTTTGTTAGTAAGAAATGAAGATGAATTTCAATAACAGGTACTATTTCAAATCTCTCACAAGAATGGAAACGTGCCTTAGGTACATCTACAGTGATCTTGCCAAAAGTAAGAAACAGGTTTAAATGAGGAATTCCTAACTCAAGCCTAGTCTAATATGTAATCTTGCAGAGGAATTGTTGGACCAAATGAATCAGACTAAAATTTTCACTTCTCACAGAATTGTAGTATAGACACTCTGTTTGAATTGGTATTTAAATATGTAATTATTTCCTCTGTAATTCAGGAGTTTCTATATTCATATTCCAAAACACAAGGATTTAATAAAAGTCAATTATCATATAGTATTCAAATTACTGGCAAGAGCAAACAGCAGAAATTCATCCCAATTCTGTTGAAGTCAATGGCAATCTCATTGAATGTAATGACTCTTGATCAAAATCATGATTTGCTGTGACCACAGGTTGCTGTGCTGACTTTTTTAGCTGGTGAGCTCCTCTAGCTGTTTGCTTCTCATCTGTTGTTTCTTGTCTCTATGATAAAATGAGAGATACAGTGAGAAGCTAAGGCATTGAATGAAACTAATGAAGTTTAATGCAGTGACACATGAAAAGTCCATTTACTCCCTGGTAAAAAAGAACAAACTTTTTCTGATTATTTTATGTTTCCTGGGAAGTCGTTTCAGTTAAACTTGAGTAGTCGTTTGCATTCTAAGAATAAGGTAGTTGGTAAAGGGGTATAAGAATGTAAGTTATGAACTTTTCCATGGTGATGAGGAACTAGATGGGAAGCCTTCAGACCAAGAGAGGCCATATTTTTGTTATGCATGTACAGCTGTCACAAACATGTCTCATCTGAGAGACATCTTTGCTGCTACAGTGCTATATGTAATAAATATCATAGTGGTTGCATTTGCCAATGTGTCAGTGACGAGCACAGAAAGCAATTCTGTTCTGCTGTCTTCTATTTTTGCTAGTAGAGCAGCTAGGAAAAATAAATGCCTGTCATCATCATCATCATGGCTTGACTTCGCGAACGAAGATTTGGGAAGGGCATTTACCCACGCTTACTACAAGCGCGCTGATGACTAAGAAGGCCAATGTGGGATAGGCAAATCCGGCTACAAAAAGCACAGCAGAAGGTCTCCTTGGGTGGAACAGGTGGGACACGATTCTTCCTGCATTGTCTTTTCTCCTCGAGACTAGTTCTTCGTGAACTCTCAAAGGAGTCAGCGGCATTATGTATGGTGTGCCTCCAAGTCTCCCGATTGGAGGCCAAGGTGGACCACTGATGGTAGTCAATATGGCCAAGGCTAAGGTATTGTTTCAGGGAGTCCTTGTATCTCTTCTTTGGGGCACCTCTCTTGCGGCTACCAGTGGCAAGTTCACCGTAAAACACGATCTTGGGGAGGCGGTGATCCTTCATTCTAGAGATGTGCCCTGCCCAGCGCAGCTGCAGTTTCAGCAATGTGGCCTCGATGCTGGTGACCCCTGCCTGTTCGAGGACAGTGACATTAGACACATAGTCAGTCCAATGGATGTTTAGAATTGTACGGAGGCAGCGCTGATGAAAGCGTTCCAGGAGTCACAGGTGATGACGGTAGATGACCCATGATTCAGACCCATATAGAAGAGTAGACAATACAATGGCTCTGTAGACACTGACCTTTGTACTTTTCTTCAGGTGTTTATTACACCAGACTCTTTTATGGAGTTTTCCAAAGGCTCTATATGCCTTTGCTATTCTGTTGTCTATCTCTCTGTCGATCGTGGCATCCGAGGAAATGATGCTTCCCAGATAGCTGAACTGCTGAACTGTCTTAAGCTCTGACTCGCCGATGGTAATATGGGGATGGCGATAATCTTCTTGGGGTGCAGGTTGGTAGAGGACTACTGTCTTCTTCAAGCTGACTTCCAGCCCAAAAACATCAGCCGCCTCCGCAAAGCAAGATATTAAACGCTGCAGAGCTGCTTCTGTGTGGGCAACAAGGGCGGCATCACCAGCAAAGAGTAGTTCACGGACAAGATGGTTTAGGGTCTTAGTGTGGCCCTTCAGTCGCCTTAGATTGAATAGGCTACCATCGGTACGATATCAAATATAAATGCCGTCTTGTTCGTCGAGGTCTGCTGTAGCCCTTTGGAGCATCATGCTGAAGAAGATTGTGAATAAGGTCGGTGCGAGAACGCAACCTTGTTTCACACCATTGGTTATTGGGAAAGGCTCTGAGAGTGCATCACCATACCTGACTTGGCCTTGCTGATCCTCATGTAACAGAATAATCATTTTCAGGAACTTGGGGGGACAACCTAATCGTTCTAAGATCAGCCACAAAAATGCCTGTACAATTCAATTTATAAAACCAATTTCTTTATCTGCAGTGAAATACAGAAAATATCATGAAAAATATTCATCCTTAGCTCATCACATAACCTAGTCATTGTTACATGGTCTTTTTTTTTTTAATACACAGTGCTTATTCTGTGAACCTGAGCTTCCAGTCCTAACAATTTCTACTGGTTTTACTTCAGTGTAAGCAAATGTTAAACTTTCTGAACAATCAGTATTTTTTACAGGTAGAAATGTGAAATGTACAGTTCCGTACAAGCTGCAAGGAAAAAAAGAAATCAGAGCTTACATATCTATTTTGAGCCCTCTTTTTGTGTCCCTTAAACATGAGTCACTTTTGGCAAGAATAACCAGACCTCCAAGTGCACACAAACAGTATTCTGCTTTGACTGGCTGTGCTTCAGTAAATAATTTATATATTAGCAAAGAGTCAATGACAGCCTGATTTAGGATCTGGAGCCCTGGAGTGAATCCACTGCAGGCTCTGGCACTGATGGGTCTTGATTGCTAGTGTTCACAATGGCAGCATTGGCAGGGTAATAAACAAAACTTATTTCTGTCTTCTGAACTGCTGTCTTGAACAGTTCAGGTTTTCTTTTTCTGTTGATCCCTAAATGTAGTAGATGAGAAGACAGAAATAGGAACAATCTAAGCCTAACAAATCTTTCTGTGAGTTTACTAAATGGTTGAAAGTGAGAGAATTGCTGTTGCTCTTGGAACCAGCAGAAAACCTATACACTGTTTATGTTCCAATTAAATTTTAATTTAGAGGTGTAAGTGAGCTATAATAAGTAGCTCATCAGCCATATGTTGCTTATCTACACAGATGTGAGTTTCACTTTGAGATATATGATACTGGGACCACTTCAAAATAGCTATTCTATTCACAAAAATAGTTTATCTAAAATCAGGTCTAAAATAATTCTGCATCAGCCTAGAATGTCAACTAAGGAATTTTAATGTTGGAAATGAAGGAATGCCTAAACTGTGCAAAGGAATACTGTACAGATAGCCTAATGCTAGTGAAGATTTAAGTCACTAAATTCACGTAACCAGACACAGCTTGGATATGGAGGAAATACAACCTTCTTGTAACTTAATAACCATTATATCTCCAAGAGGTATAAATGAAGAGATCAGCAGTTTGAGTCTCTTGACTACTGGGGAAGAAAGAGATGCTACCTAGCTTGCTTTGTTAAATAACTATCTTCTGACATCACTGAACAGTAAATATGGTAGATCTGTTATTCACTTGTCCTACAATATGAGATTAGATTGCAGAAATACATAGGCTGTCTCTGTATTTTCTGTTTCACTAACAGTCATATGAAAGCTCAGTGTCATGCACTTTTGCTTTTGAAATAGATTTTTGTATTTCCCATATTAATTGATTATCATATTTTCAGGAACACTGAATTGCCCCTTGGCACCAAACCAAAAGACTTGTGTCCAAAATTGTACAGTTGTATCAAGATATAACTACACATCTTTTTCTCCAAACATGGACTAAAGATCTTAGCTGAGTGTCCTCAGAAAATGCATATTTCAGTTAGAGCAGTATAAGCTGAAATGAACATATTTTTGCATAACACAATTGAATCAGCTCACCTGACATTGCAGCTCCAAAGTTGATTTCAGAAATTTAGCAGGCTCCCAGTTTTCTCAGATATAAATCTGCCATGCATGCCTGGCCCAAGGCTGGCCATTCTGGTCTTTCCATTTGGCCTGGGTACTAGGACAACTCAACTAGGTATTAAAGCAGGATAACTTCAAAGGATTTGGCAAAAAAAAAAAAAAAAGATATTTACTTTGGAGTACTATTTTGGCATTTCAAGCCTGTTCCTAGAGCAGTATTCATATCTATTTTAAAGGAAGAAACCATGCAACAGAGACAAGTTGTTTGGCAAATGTCTGTCAGCCAGTGGCAGAGGCATTAGTAGCATGCTAGTAAAGCAGTGTTTTGTTTTGTAAGGTGGGTAGCTTAGAAGCTAAGATGCAGCTACTTCTACTCTTCACTAAGCATAAGTACTGCAAAATTTAGTCATCAAGTTCTAGATTAAACTATCAAGTGAAAATAACCAATATCTCAAAAACTGTAAAATCATTCTTCTTATTATTCATACCTTCTTCTCTCAGAGGCAATGGAACCTTTAGGAAGTGTAGGTACCTGTAGCTACTGTAAAAACCTATGTTTTGAGCCTGCAGTTCGGACAGCTGCGGGCTTTAATACATGCTATAACTATGTTAATTGGTATACGTTAACTTTTAAGATGACATCATCGATGTGTTGCATAATTTAAAACAGGTTAAGTATAGTCCTTACTTGTTTCTGGTTTGGAAAATAGAGCATTAAACCTATTTTTTTTTCTTATATTATTTGTGATAACCCTATTGGAGAAAAGGTTTTTCTTTGCCACTGTTAGCTTTATCAGTTAATCCTGTTAATATGTCTGGATTCACAAATTGTTTTAACACTAGGTCAGAAGACCTAAAAACTGGAGCAAAATTTGAATAAGTCTGATGAATGTAGGAGAAAAGAATGAAAGAGATGGCATTGCCTGGAACAGAAGTATTTAATAGTAAATCATTTTTATACCTATTTATTACAGTCAGCTCAATATTACAGCTGAGCTACCATTGGACAAAAGCTGAATCACAAATTAGCAAAAGAAGTTCAACATTATCAAGGTGAAAACTGTTGCAGTGTATAACAGTCTTGGTCTGAGAATGAAAAAAGAAACAAGTCTAAGGGTAAATAACAAGATTTCCCAAGGTCTTAAATATATTTTTTTTGTTTCCTCTAACAAGGATCATAGAGAATCTACTGAATTATCCAATTTTCACTCTTAGCAAAAAATTGAAAATTTAAACCACATAAAACAGTAGAATAATTAGTCAATTTACACAATTTAGTATTAATTCAGAACCTCAAAGGCTGGATTTTGTTGGTGTTTGACTGCAAGACTAAGAAATTAAAATCAAGGTACTGCAGGAAGCAATGACAACGATTTAGTCTGTGGGTTTGTCGAATTACTGGTCTTACATAAAACTAAAAATCTTAAGACTTTGCATTCTATTTTAAATACTGCCATGGTAAAAAGAGTCCCAGTGTTATACATAGCTAAATTCTGTAGCTTTGCTTAGTTATCATTAGTTTCTAGAAGTTTTTTTTCCTAAAATGTGCTTTAAAGCAATTAAAGCAGTTACTGGTTTCCACCTTACATCAGTCTTTATTTCAGTTGAGAGCAAACTGAATCTTGAGTCTGTAGGAATCTTTCAGGGTGAAATATATTTTGTTGATGTAAAACAGAATTAGTCTCCAAAATTTCTTCGTAAGGTCATGTCATGGTTTAACCAATGCCAGACAGCTTGTCCACTCACTCCCCCCCCCCCCCCCTTCTTGCCCTCCCCTATTCTTGGAGGGACGGAGAGGAGAATCAAAAAGAATGCAACTCCCATGGGTTGAGATAAGAACAGTTTAGTAACTAAGGTATAACACAAATCACTACTGCTACCACCAATAATAGTAATGATAAAGGAAATAACAAGGGAAGAGAATACAACAACCCATCACCAGGCGACCGATAACTCGCCCCCCCAGCCCGACCAAGGACCGACCGATACCTCCTCCAGCCCTGCAGTCCACCTAGCCCTTCCGGCTAACTCCCAGTTACCTCCTGGGCATGACGTGCTGTGGTATGGAATACCTCTTTGGTCAGTTTGGGTCAGGTGTCCTGTCTCTGCTTCCTCCCAGCTTCCCTCCTCCCTGGCAGAGCATGAGGCTCACAAAGTCCTTGGCCAAACCAAAACATCATTGTTTTTCAGCTCTGTTCCCAGCTGAAAGTCAAAACACAGCACTGCACCAGCTACCAAGAAGGAGAAAAATGACTGCCACTGCTAAACCCAGGACATTATCCACCCCTTATTCCATACCATTCATGTCATGCTCAGATCCCACATTTTCAATATACCATCACTCTTATCTAAGTGCACTCTCATCGTAGTGCATGGGTCAGTCCCTATAAAGCTGTTGAGTCCATCTGGTCCATGATGTTAGGCTTCATCTCTTCTAACAGTCTTTCAGAACAGGAGAGGCTATGTACAGTGTTCACACTTGTGAATAACCTGGGCAGTAGTGTCCATTGCTAAGTCCACCCCTCGATCATGAGTCCATCTCGATGTTGCATCTCTGCTCTGTTGGCCTTAAGGGTCATGAGCCCACCAGGCTCAAATTAATTCACTGTCCTTCCATCTCCAATGTTTCCAAAGCACTGGAGGGGTCCAGTGGACTAGATACTTGCCCATACTGTCCCACATGCCCTGCCATTCATGACTCTCCAGTCTTGGAGAAAACCTCTTGGTCCCCCCATATTGTTGTCTAACCCCAGACAAGACCCAAACCCGACTCTGCTTAACTTTTGAGATCAGACAAAATGGTGGTGGGTAAAACACACTCTGTGTGTGTGCCAACATAGTGAACATCATCGCAATCAGCAGGCAGGTCCCAAGGGTACCCAAAGGCCATTCAAAACCTTCAGAACTCTCAAACGATGCTGCTGTACTTGTCACTGGGGCTGGTGTAGCTGCTGTGCTTGCCGGCTCTCCCACCACCAGCTTCTCTTTTCCTGAGTCCAGATCTTCCTCCTCTGCCTTGCTGGGAAATGCTGCGGGGCCTCCTGCGTCCTCCTGGGGCTCGGCGGGCGGCTTCCGGGGAATGCTCTCGGCCATCCCGGGGCTGAGCTCGACCGCGAGGCTCGGCTCCTCCGCTGCCTTCTCCCGCTGCTCGGCAGCCGCCTCCTCCCGCTCCTCGACCGCCCCGACCTCCTCCACCGGCAGCCGCTCCCTGCCGGCCTCCGGCCCTGCTCCCGCTTGGTGCCCGGGGCCGCTCTCCCGGGCCGCTTAAGCAGCCGCCGGCTCCCGGGGCCGCCCCCCCTCGGCTCCCCAGAGCCTCACGCAGACGGAGGCGAGGGCGAGGGCCAGGACGGTGAGGAGCAGCCGGATGGCCAGAGACCAGTCCACGGCCACGTCCGTCCCGCCCTGCTGCTGGAGCCCGCCCGTATTACAAGTCATTGCCATAAAGTACAGTGAGACAGGAACCTTAGCCCAAGCCCCACACTTGATAAACACTAACACAGCAAATACTGGCTCTAAGTAAGTTACAACATTCTGAAGCTGTGAGATCAAGAGGAACAACTCTGAGAGCCAATAAATCAGCATTCTGACAATCGACTTATTAATCCGGTCAGATCTGTTGTTATCTCAACCCCTTTGTGCCCCATGTTGGGTGCCAAAAAGAACTGTCATGGTTTAACCAATGCCAGACAGCTTGTCCACTCACTCCCCACCCCGCCTTCTTGCCCTCCCCTATTCTCGGAGGGACGGAGAGGAGAATCAAAAAGAATGCAACTCCCACGGGTTGAGATAAGAACAGTTTAGTAACTAAGGTATAACACAAATCACTACTGCTACCACCAATAATAGTAATGATAAAGGAAATAACAAGGGAAGAGAATACAACACCCCATCACCAGGTGACCGATAACTCGCCCCCCCAGCCCGACCAAGCACCAACCGATACCTCCTCCAACCCTGCAGTCCACCTAGCCCTTCCGGCTAACTCCCAGTTACCTCCTGGGCATGATGTGCTGTGGTATGGAATACCTCTTTGGTCAGTTTGGGTCAGGTGTCCTGTCTCTGCTTCCTCCCAGCTTCCCTCCTCCCTGGCAGAGCATGAGGCCCACAAAGTCCTTGGCCAAACCAAAACATCATTGTTTTTCAGCTCTGTTCCCAGCTGAAAGTCAAAACACAGCACTGCACCAGCTACCAAGAAGGAGAAAAATGACTGCCACTGCTAAACCCAGGACAGGTCAAAATCCAATGATTTATAAATTGAGCAGCAACAGAAGTCTTCAGGATTTTTTAGTGAGCATACGAAATTCATGACATGAAATAAAGAACAGTTAATAAAATCAAGTACAGTAATTCTGTATTGGTTTTTACCTTCCCTCCATCCCAAAGGCTACCAATTCAATGTATCTATCTCATGCAGTTCATTGGAAACACGTTCACTGAGCTGACCTGAATCATCTTGCTTTTTTCTTTTTTTTTTTTTTTTCCCTCTTTTAATTTTAGACGTAAACAAAGGAGGACCAAAATGAGTACCACTGAGGTGTCTTCATGTTATGGAAAAAAAGATGGATTCTCTGTTAAGAGGGGTAAAGGTAATATGATTACCTTTAGCAATGATATCAGCCAAAACAAAGTACACAGCATTTCTTTTATCTCTTCAATAAAACATCTAGTCTTTCAATGAGTTATGAGTAGTTTAACAGCTTCCTTCTACAGACTCTTACTCACATATTTTTAACAAGAAGACTTCAGGTATTTACTACTGGAAAACTTTTTTTTGCAACATATATATGTAGATAGTTGGAAGATCAAATCTGACTTGCTCTGGTGACTGAAAGCTGTGTAAGCCTGAAGAAAATTATTTAATTTCCATGGATTTAGAATCATTCAATTGAATCATAGAATAGTTTAGGTTGGAAGGGACCTTCAGAGGTCATCCAGCATCTAGTCCAATGTCCCTGCAATGAGCAGGGTGCCCAGAACCACATCCAACCCGGACTCAAACATCTACATGGAAGGTGCATTCAGGACCTCTTTCTCTTGCCATTCTTTTTCAATTATGACATAAGTTAATGAAACTTTGACAAGCACCTTCATTTGGGAGGGAGAGAGGGAGAACAATAAGTTGTAAAAGATGAGTGGGGTTTTGTGTTTTTGAGTTCAAGGCTGGCTGAACATTAGATGCAGACTACTTGACTCATCTTGCTCTTCATCTAAATTAAGAACTCAACTCATGAAAAGACACTAAATTGTTTGCCCTTGTGCTCTTGCATAGTTGGAAGAAAATTGTGTAAAAATGAATCAAATCCAGAGGCAGCACTAGGCAAAACTTAAAATCTCAAAGAAAAAGCCGTATGGGAAAATAAACAGAATAGTTCATATTCAACAAATTAAAAAATGATCGCCTAATAGCTCTCAAAATGTACTTGTTAATGGGGAATCATTCTTGATGGGTGTGTTTCTGCTTAAAAATCCTTGGAATCTCTTCTCAGCTTAATACTACTTAAATTTGTTGTTTATGATTCAATTGAAAGAAAAAATGAATTTACTCTTCAAAGAGGCTTATGCATTTGGGTCAAATCCTGAGAGATTCCAAGCACCATCTTTACAAGCTAAATCTTCATTTATTGTCTTTTTATTAAGACTAGAATCTTGCTGAAAAATGCTTCTATTTCTACACACATAAGGCCTAGTTTGATCCTAGCAGTTTCGTGACAGGAGAATGTGAGTAGAGGGGAAAAGGACTACAGATATACTGGAGCCTGATAATTCTTAAAGTCTTAGCTTTTCTTCAAACCTTACACAGTAAAATCCTAGTAAAATCAATACTCAATACAGGGATTTATCCAGTTTTAGAAAGGGACGCAGCAAACCATGAAAGTGCTTGAACAAACATACCCACACATAGGGCTGTTACATGTTTTATTTTTTCTTTAATTATTAGTAGACTTCAGCATTTTTTGATTACCATATCTGGATTGTATGGATGCTTGGAGCTCTGAACCCCTTTGAGTTCCAGAGAACACATAGGTTTGTTTCAGTAAGGTACTGTTCTCCAATTCATTAAAAACATTGAGGTTGAACAGTTTAGAGTGTGTTCAGGACATGGCATCTAGCTAATTGACTATGTCACTGAAGACTCAAAAGATTTTTTTGTTATTCTTCCTTCCTGAATACCTCATGAATTATTAAACAGACAAATAAAAATGCACATTTTTACCTCTATTGTCTCAGAAACAAAAGTAATGTTTCATATTCAGGTTTCAAATAATTTTATTTTACCCGGTTTTTAAATATCTGTACAGAGGTTGTGCTGGAATACTTGCATTTTTCAAATTGACACTTCTATCCAATCAAAATCAATGGTGAAGTGCTAGCACAAAACTGTGAGAAGTAGGGACCAGCTGAGGAATTCATTTTGCATGGAGACAATTTCAAAAGAGT
This sequence comes from Neopsephotus bourkii, assembly GCF_033783945.1. NCBI lineage: Eukaryota > Metazoa > Chordata > Aves > Psittaciformes > Psittacidae > Neopsephotus > Neopsephotus bourkii. The sequence goes on from NW_026900550.1 coordinate 762,876, forward strand.
TACTGCAGAATTCTCTGGGCAAATACATGTTGCAACACTGAGGTCAACAAAAATCATTGCCTTTTATGCTGTAGAAAGTAAAGATAAGGAATGACATAAGGAGCCAGATTTTTTTGTGAGGTCATGGCCTTTTTTGCAACTTCAGGCTTCATCTTATTTGAATAAAAGATTGTCATTTCAGTCCTATTGGTGCATAGGTATAAAATCTGTTTTGTGCATACCTGTAGACTTGTCATTTATTTCTTCCTGCACTAGTCAAAATACCATGGGTTTGATCAGGAACAGATATCTCTTTACAGAAAAGAAATGAATGTTGAAGGATTATCTGGGATGCTTTTGGTCATGTCAAAACTATGAAGCAACTCGTTAATATAGTGTTGTCTGCTACAAAAGAAATACAAAAACTTAAAATTTTTTATTCTTTCCTTAAAAACAATAGGTATTTATTTGGGATAACTTTGAAAAACCCAGGGAAAAGAAGCTGTATTTCTCTGCCTGAGTGAACAGAAACAAGTGTCTCTCTTCGATAACTTCTCAGACATTCGGCTCTGGATGTTGGCAGCTACAGAATAAACTGGAGCATTTGTCATTTCTGGACAAACTGTGTCATTCCCACTTGAAAGTCAGCTAGCATATGATCCAGCATTCAGTCTGCTGTTTGTCTTCCTTGGCAAAACAGAAAATGAAGAATAAATGAACTGAACAGGGAATTCTTTAAACTATTTATTTTCAAGAAATGAGTTTCCAATTTAGCTTTAAATGTGCTATTATTTAGCGGAATACCAGTGGTCAGAGGGAGTCTGATTTGTCAGTGGTTTGCTGTACACACAATAAAATACTGGATAAATCACAGATAGCAGACAAAAAAAGCTTGCTTTGGTCATACAAAGCCAACTGCTCCAACAGTTCCATGTCCTTCTTATGCTGAGGACACCAGAATTGCACACAGTACTCCAAGTGAGGTATCATGAGAGCAGAGTAGAGGGGGAGGGTCACCTGTCCTGTGTTGCACTGCATACCATGTTTTGTCCTGACAAAAGTGCCAAGAAACAAGACAATTTCAAGAATCATATTCCTACTATATAATTAGTAAAAATCTCAGATCACTTACAGATATCATTGTTCTTCTGCCTATTCACAGGAACACACTCCTTTGGAGAATAAGCAGAATCAGTCAGACTCAAGAGCATTGTTCACTTTTCTGTTTTCTTCTTGCTACATGTCACGGTTTAAGTCCTGCTGGTAACTCAGAATTACGCAGCTGCTCGCTCACTCACCCCACTTCTTCATGCCCTGCCTCCTGGGGGGATGGGGAGGAGAATTGAAAGGATGTAACTCCCACAGGTTGAGATAAGAACAGTCCATTGACTAAAGTATAAAATAAAACCACTGCTGCTACCACCAATAATAATAATGATAAGGGAAATAACAAGGGAACATAATTCAACCATTCACCACCCATCCACCAATACTCAGCCTGACCTGAGCAGTGATCTAACCCTTCTGGGTAACTGCCTCCAGTTTATATACTGGGCATGACGTGCTGTGGTATGGAATACCCCTTTGGCTAGTTTAGGTCAGGTGTCCTGTCTCTGCTTCCTTCCAACTTCCCCTCCTCCCTGGCAGAGCACGAGACTCAGAAAGTCCTTGGTCAGAGTAAATATTACTTAGCAACAACTGAAAACATTGGTGTTATCAGCGTTCTTCCCAGGCTGAAAGTAAAAAACACAGCACTGACTGCACCAGCTACTAAGAAGGAGAAAAATTACTGTTACTGCTGAACCCAGGACACTAGATAACATTTTTTCCTACTAATTAATGCTTTTAATTAATTTTAGGCAAAGAATGTGGGAATCACTGATTTCCATAGGCTAAATGAAGGTTCAGGGAGATTTAATGATTTTACTTGCTAAACCTGTACATTTTTTTTATATTTTTAACTAATTCATATGTGTTAACACAGTTCAGTGGCATTGTGCAATATGCTGACATACTATTGCAGAAGCAACATACATTAGTACATAAATGGCTTGATTTAGCCTGTATGTATATAAGCCGTATGCAATATATGTCGCGTATACATGTATACATGAAAAAAATTAAGGTAGCAGTCAAAAGAAAACAAAAAATCACTTTGAGCTTTTTTTTTTTTTTTTCGGGGTTTTGGTTTGAAATTGATCTGATCAGATAAAGTTGACATCGGTGCTAAATGCTGAGGAAGCAGACAATACACATTAATTAGTTCCAGAGCTATTTCCTAAGTCCTGGATAGGAAGCTCCATTCTGCAGGGTCCTGAGGGTCTATGGAAAGATGCTGGAGACTGTCACCTCTCCACTGGAAGGTGCACACAATCCATGCTTCAGAGCAGCACTCAGCATCTTCCAGGATGAAGCCCATCAAGATCAGTAAGTACACTGATCTGAGAGCAGTCTGATCCAAGGTTTTAATTTCATTTCTGCTTCCCAGAATCAGGAAGTTAATCAGTAAGGTCCACTGTCATTTGGCACAATAGGATTAAAGGGTCAGCAATTAGATGCTGTCATGAAGCCCATATGCTTATCTCTGGTGTTTCTTATCTCTTTCTCATTTAAAAATTACCACCAGCATTTAGTTGATTGTGAGAGAACTGAAATCAGAAGGCACTTTCAATCTTTGTCTAAAAGATTGGTTTGAGAAGCTGAGATGGGATTGCACCATCCATTGTCTCAAAGATTGGTATGAGAAGCTGAGTTGAGATTCCACCAATCATTGTCTCAGAGATGGGTGGGAAGAGTTGAGATAAGACGCCAAGGTCCATTGCTAGAGAGATAGGTGGAAGGAGCTGAAATGAGAATTTTCTGTCCATTATCTCAAGGATTGTTGTGAGGAATTGCTGCCCATTATCCCAAGAATTGCTGCAGATGTGCACTTGAAGATCTGACTGCAAGACCAGCAAAACTGGTCCACCAGGAACATGTAATACATGACATTAAGAACAGAGGCACTCCCCCCAACTCATAAAAAAGGGAAGAAAAGGTAATCCCAGAGAGAACAACTCCAGGAGGACACCTCCACAAGGACACTCTCTACAAGGACACCCACCCACCTCCGATGACTACTGTGGACTCTTGATGATACTCTTCTCTGATACTGACTATGGGCACTGGAGGTCTCCCAACACCTCTGAAAATGACTACGGATCCCTGCAACACCACATAGTGGAGGCTATCTCTCTCTGCACCCTGAATTCTTGCTTCTTTTCTATCTTTCTTCTGATCTGTCCTATCATTAGCTCTTTTTATTACTATAACTTCTTTTTTATAATAATTGTCTTTTTGTAATAAACCAGCTGACAGGTTACAGTACTTGACTTTGTTTGTGTCTTAATTTCACCCTGGGGATCATGAATAAAATGGGTCCGGCAGTGGGGTTTTCTCCAGTCGGACCCTGACACAGGCCAAACTTACACAAACTCACACAAGAAATGTGTTATTGTGATAAGTAGCCTGTGTCTGTAGCTCTGTTTGTTAGGTGTTTAGTTTGTTTGTTTCCTGAGTATTATAGTCAAGTAATGCAAGATGTACACAAGTAAGTTGTGCCTGTGCTGAGTGATTTAATCAATTCTTTTAAACTCACAGAGTTTTTCAGTTAGTCATCATTAAGTTGCCTCTGTTACTCTTTCTTGGGGGTTTGTCACTCTTCACTGTCTTGTGCTAACAAAACCAAGGTAATATTCAAAAACAGCTCAGCAGTGGCAGGCTGCTGTCTAAGGCATGCAAATGTCTCCTTTCTTGCCAAAGCAGTATAACCGTTGGGAAAACAATTCAACAAAGAGTATGAATGAAATAAAGTTGTTAGACGCCTATGGTTGGCAAATTTGTCTAGAAATGGGGAAGACTACTTCTAATAACTACTCTGCAAGGTTTTGCAAAGAATCAGTTTTATATAGAATCATAGAATGCCTTGGGTGCGGGGCGACCAAAGGTTATCCAGTTCCAAGCACACCTTTCACTAGACCAGGTGGCTCCAAGCCCCATTCAACCTGGCCTTGAACACTCCTAGAAGCCTGGACAACCTGTGCAGTGCCTCACCACCCTCACAGGGAAGAACTTCTTCCTTATATCTAACCTGAACTTCCCCTGTTTAAGTTTTAACCCATCACCCCTTGTCCTATCACTATAGTCCCTGATGAAGAGTCCCTCTCCAGCATCCTTATAAACCCTCTTCAGATACTGGAAGGGTGCTCTGATGTCTTCACACAGCTTCTCTTCCCCAGGCTAAACAGCCCCAATTTTCTTAGCCTGTCTTCTCATGGGAGGTGCTCCAGCATTTTGATCATCCTTGTGGCCTCCTCTGGACCTGTTCCAACCACTCCATGTCCTTCTTATGTTGAGAACACCAGCACTGTACACAGTAATCCAAGCGGGGACTCACAAGAGCAGAGTACAGGGGCAGGATCACCTCCTTCGGCCTACATGGATGTGAAATACGGAATCAAGCCTAGGAATTTTGCCTAATAAAAATCAGTACTTGACTGTCTGTCTTTTGCTTTTCTTTCAGTCTATGCTGTATGATCCAAAGATCAAGAAACATTCTCATGTATTTTTGCATGGTTTTAGCTTTAGGGGAGGAATGTCAGATGGTTTCTGTTTTCCAAGGTGGCCATTGCTCAGTCTTTACTCATCTAGCTCTAAACGTGCCTTCTTTCAGTATTCAATTGGTTTTGATTTTCTTTTGAGATGTCTTGCATAATGCAGAGAGAAGTACATGCCTAACATAGCTTTCTGTGCTCCACTTCATTAAAACAGGAGAGTAATCTTGGCAGGAGTGAGAAGCTCTCAAAAGCTACCAGGATCTACCTTTACCTTTCTAAGTTCTTTATAACTTGCTTAAAGAGAAAGAAAGATAATTGGTTATGCAGAGAACAGAATTCTTTTTGGGGTCTTTTTTTTTTTTTTTTTTTCTAAAGCACATGTCTATTCTTCCTAACAAAGTACTGACCTAGGATAATTTATGAAATCTGATGAGACTTCTTCATGAAATAAGATCAGGCTAACTTACTTTCTTTCAATTTCAAATTTTGCCCTGAAACATGTAAGAGTACCTTCTAGCAAAGGTGTTTCATACAGAAGAGCGAAACTTTTGATGGGTTGTCTGTATGTTAGAAAAGGGTGAAGTTTTTATGATAAAATAATCGTATAAAATAGTAGAAATGATTATATTTGAGAAATTTAGAAATCAGTAGTGAGGTTTTGTATATTAGGGAATGTTGCAACTTTGCAGTTTTGTATCACGGTTACTCTATAACAAATGTTGCAATGGTAGTCTTGGTAGCAAGAGCTAACATAACCATATATGGTGAAGGGTATATAGGTGAATTTAGAGAAGTATATTGTGATACTCTACCCAAGCAGAACCTAGGCATACCAGAGGCAGTCAAGGGAAGATAAGAGAATGCTGGCATCCACATAATGGTTGGGACATGTCCAAAGAACGGAAAGATGAAAAGGACAAGCCGAGGGAGACTTCCTATTTCATCCAAGGAAGACTCCTTACTTCATCAGGACGACCACCAGAGGGGGCTGCGCAAGCGCAGAAGAGGCTGATGTCGTAATAGACTGATGTGGTAATCCTTGATGCATATGTATTAGTCAATGATGTAATCTGTGCTGAATATGTATTAGTTATGAAATTTTTAGTGTATAAATTGCGAATGCGATGTGATGAGGACGATGCCAGATTTAGGTGCGTGCCCCTGGTTTCCCAGGGCTTCAATAACGCACTTCATATAAACATTCCGGTGGTTATGTGTCAGTTCTCACGCTAACATGTATGTCTGGGACGTGTAGGCTTCACTGGACTTTCTTAGCAACACCAGAATTTTAGCAGGACTAACCTGTGCCCATTCTACATGTACAGCTTTGGAAACATCTTTGATTTTCCAGCTACTGAATACATTGTCATTTATGAAAAAGTTGCACCCCTGCAGTTTTCAAAGTTTGCAGAACTGTCAGCGATCACACAGCAGTCAAGAATCTGCTTGCATAGAAATTGGAATGTGAAAACGATGTGCCAAAGTCTACATACAGATAATTTTTTCCAGTAAACATGCCTAGTACCATCCAAAAGTATTATTGATGCAAAAGACATATCCTAGCATTTGGTTATTAGTACATAGAAAGGAGATGTATACTTTAGAGGGTGTTGTTGTTTTGGGTTTTTTTATAAAACATTGCAACTACTGTGTTTATGAGCATTTAAAGATTCTTGGGTGTTCAATGTTTTATACTTTCTGTGCTCTAGAAACAAGAGAGTTCCAGACCAATGAAGAACAGCAAAATGTTTGATTAAAAATAAACCACTTAAAATGAAAATAATTTTTGGCTTTTCTTCTTCTGTAGTTTCCATGGAATACTTATGGTAGTTTACTAGAGTGTGATTTGGTCTTATGACTTTCTTTAAATAGTAATTTAAAGTTTAAAATAATTCAATTTAATACTGGGACTACTTTTATATTTGCAAGGGCAAAATATGTTTGGGATATTTTATGGTCTTTAGCTGAAAGGGAAACCTTACTCCCAAATTCTGTTTGTAAACATGCAGAAAAGCAGAGAAATACCAGTCTGTTGTATTATGGTTTTGAATTATGCATTACAAATACATTACCTTTAGAAAAGAAAGGATACTCACCATTAAAAGGCCTTGGACAAAATGTTACATTCTCCAAACTGTTCTAAGACTAATGGTATGAACAGCTTGAGTTCATAGATGTGAGTCCCTAACACATGATCTTGAAAATATTTGTTAGCCTACCTGTTATCCTGAAGGCTCATCATAAATGAAAAATCAAACTGAATATACACCTGAATTACCACCTGTGAATACTGCATAATGTCTGGTTCTTCTCCTCTGTCTTCTCTCTTCTCACTGTTTCTTCCCTTTTATCTCACATGTATTTAACAATTTTGCACATCCAGTTTCTATTTAAATGTTGAAATTATATTCGAAAATTTATTTTTTCTTCAATTCCAGCCAATATAGTCTTAATATCTTTTTTGACGTGTTGTTTTGACAGAGGAGTAAAAAAGTATGTCAAAGAAACATAAAACAATTTCAAACATTAACTTTCTTTCCTGTTTCATCCATCTTTTCATGTCTACTCCTTCATGTAGCACCTTGTAAACAAAAAAACTGTCTTTGCATTCATGCTTCCTTAGATAATGCTTATACCATTGCTGTTACCTGAAAAAAGAGACAAAATTTAAGGTAGTGACTTGGACACTTGGCACTAAATTGAATTAATTGCATATTTAAACAGTGTAGATGAGAGAAGAATCAAATCTAGAGAAAATATAAGAATTAGGAGACTGATGAGCTATTGATGTGAATCCTGTCTGACTGTTATCTGATTAGCTGTTTTCAGATTTTATTAGTGTTGTGTGCTGGCACATGCTCAAGAAGGGCAGGAGGAAACACAATCCAGCAGCAGGGAGGATCACAGACTATTTAGCGTCTCCCTTTTCAAGTATGCTGTAGTTCTCCCCATGTTTGGATACAATAAAAAGCTCTAGTTCTTGTGTTGGTCCTTGTACTAGTGGTAGTTCTAATGTAAGTGGATACACTAAACCTCTAGGAGGTACTGGGAGTATTCAGTAAACCTCTAAATTTGATCTCATAATAGTGGAAGCTATAGAGCCTTTACAAATTTTTCTGTGAACTGGAAATTGAGGTGGACAAAAGACAGAACTTGTACGCAGAAGGACACATATAGTTGGCATTTTTTTATGTTTATTCTTCCTGCTTTGTTATGTAACATTCCTAAATTAGGCTATCAATCCCAGAAATATGAATTCCCGAAACAAGTTCTCGCATAGAACAAAAGATGATTCTTTAACATTTCTTGCTAAATTACTTGTCTGCCCCCAGAAACCATTTTAGAGTGGCTATCTGTCACTATAACCATGTATTTACTTCTTCCTAACTTCTTCCTGGTTTGGTGAGCAGAAGATGGGACAAAAAGAAAAAATTCCAATGGAGATGTGAATTTTGGCTTAAAGCTTTGTAAGCTTCAGGATGCAGCCATGCTATTGTGTAGCCTTACCCTTTTTGTGTTTTGAATGATCAGGTAGAGAAACACTAAAGGAATGTGATTTGAGAAAAGTACTGGTCATCAAATCTTTAGAAGTCCATCAATTGTAAGATTCTCACCCAAACACTGAGGAAGACAAGCCATAACTAGTTTTTATTGTTGCAGCTGTTGTTCTCTGCTCCTGTTAGTATCTTGATCATTTACATATTATACATCAGTGTGCTTTATGCAATTACTGGCAAACGTTAACATAAATATGTGAAAAATTGTAAATTGCCCAATTTTTTTATAGTTACCTGCTTGGCAAAGCAACCTAAACTGCAAAAAGTTGCACTAATAATAGGTAAATAATAGTTACTTTGATTCTATGTAGTTACATATAAAACCAAGAAAAGAAAATAAATGTTTTCATGTATGGTATGTTAAACCAAACTCAGCAGAGTACCAAAACGTGTGTTGTGAAAAAAAAGTATGCTGAAAAGAAAGCATGCTGAAAGCATGTGAAAAGGCATGCTCAAAGTAAATTCCTAATCTTTTCTAACAAAAAAATCTTTGGATCTAAAACAATGCTTCTTCTCATTTTTTTTTTTTTTTTTTTTAGCTCCAAAACCCAAGATTTGTGTTTGTATGCTGATCCTGTGTATAAATAATCATTCATCTCAAAAGAGGGAATAGGATAAAATCCAAACATGTAAACAATTGAGGGACAATAGCATATAGAAGGAAAAATCCCATTTGAGCTTTGAAAAGAAGATCTAGATATGATTCTTGGATTAATTTGTTCAGTCCTGTTCTAGTTAAGAAGCAACAATGGAATTAAAAAGCATGCAAGGTTCCTTTTTATTCCTGCTTTGCTCTGAAAGTGTTGATTTTTTTTTAAGAGGAAGATTTGCTGATTCATATGGCATAGAGAGCAGAAATGTCCTCAATTCCTGCGGATTGAAAACATCAGCAATTTTTCAGCATGAAAAGATGGAAAGCTTCACTAAAAATACATAAAAGCACATTTGGAAGAGGAAAAAACAACCTAAAAATATTACTTGGATAACCATAACCTATTTAGGTGTTGTAAAACTGCTGCTAGATTATGTGGTCCCATATTTTCAGGGCTCTTACAAGGTCATCCATTAATCCTACTTTCTTTTAAAATGTCTCATTTCACCTGTATTTAGCAGAGTTGTTTTTTTAGATGCACACATCTGCTTCTAGTTCTTCAGTTCAATTCATCCCTCTATTGGAATCCTCCTACCAAGGAAGTGAAGCACTGACTGTGATTGAAATTACCAGTCTGGGAATAGAGTCAAGTTCTGGGTAAGCATTTGAGCTAACTTGAGACAGATCATGCTGAATGGCATGGCTAGTTTTTTTAATCCTTTCCTTACATGGTAAGGAAAGTGTATACTTAACATGTGTGAGAGCACTGAGAGACTGGGATCAGTACTGATGTCAGTATTACATGAACACATGAATAGATTTCCTCATATACTTCTTTCATCCATCTCTAATACCAATAGGCACCTATGTTTACAATTATAGCTAATGTAGGGTTGTAGAGGAAAGCAACCATATTACTTGTGTTTGAATTTTTCAATATGAAGTAAGTCAATTGCCAAGCACCATCAGAGCTGGTTTCACTTCTAATCTCCCACTACTTTATAGTGAGCTACATAAACCTCCTGGGCTACACAGATCTTCAGAATACTTCTAGAATATCCATAATCTTGAGGGACAAGATAAGGTAAGGATTATGGAAATCCAGATCAGGAAGTCCCAGAAAGCCACTTGAATTTCTGTGAGGGAGAGGAATTCTGGAAGTCCTGACAGTGTCTTTCTGAGCTGGAAGAGCAGGAGCACTAGTAGTCTTGAAAACCTGGTCAGACACATGCAGAAAGATGCATGTACTGGAAGCTCCCATAATTACCAATATTCCTTGGCTGTTACCCTAAAGTATGCTCAAGCATCTATTTCAGGTCATCTAGTCCCTGGCACCCCTCTTGATGTTACTGTCCCAGAAGATGGCAGAGTACCATGCTTCCAAGAAGTCCATCATATGAGCAGACCTGAAAGAATGAAGGTTTGAAATGGTTTTCAGAGGCAGATCATCACATATAAAACATTTGTTACCAAAAGGTGGTTGTGTATTTAAGTAATTTCTGATTTAAAAAACTGCAACAGTTACCCACTTGTTAGCCAATGCTTCCACTGATTTGTGTACACCCATTCTAGGAAGTAGGAGTGCTAATAAATTGGGATACACAGAGGCAGAACTAGATCATTTGGGGTAGATCTACTAGTTTTTTCCTTAATTAGTCTTTATTTGGATGATACAGGATTTTGTTTGGAAAGAGAAAAAAGAAAAGGAGCAAAGCAGATTATCTTGTGCCCAAGAGAAGAGGTGAATTCTAGAAAGACCTTTTATCATTAAGTATAGTGAAACTATATAGCTTATTAACCCCACATTGTTGTAGTCTGGCACCAAACTGAGAGAAAACTAATGAAGCATACAAAAAAAAAAATAAAATAAAAGAAGGAGAGCTACTTTTTCTCTCAGTGCATTTCTTTTTTTCCACGTATCCAATGCAGAATTTTCTTACCTAGGAAGGCAAAATGAGGAAAGATGTCAGAATCATGATAGATACATGCATTTCATCCCTTTTAGCACTTAATAGTTCGTGTCTTACAATGATAGGACCAATCACAGAGACATGCTTTCAAACTCCACACAGTGCCAAGTAACAAAGAGCTTGAGTTTTTTTCTGGGAGGCTGCCAGCTCTTAAGGGGAAAGATTAGCTTGCAGAATAGATGGGGCAAGCCACCTTCTTGGCAGTGAGGTGACATATTCAGAAAAAAAGAGTAACTTTGAAAACATGCAGAAGTTTGTAAATGATATTGTGGAGCTTTTTTGTATTCTTTTTTTCCCCAAATATTCTAGCCAGAAGATACTGTACAAGTTTCACAGAGAAAATTTCACTGAGCCTCCCAAACGCCGACCCTCCATCCTCCTCCACCTTGGGAGTATGGGAAATAGAGTCCCTTCATAAAAACTAAGGTCTTTATTCAATCTCAGGGCAATACGTATTCCCACTAAAAAGTCAGAATGGATCCCACTGTGTGTAGAATATGGTCTAGAGAAAAAGGTCCTTCAAAGATCCTGAACTATGTCAATCCAAAGCACTAATACTTTTCTTTGCTTTATTGTGGAAGTAGCAGTATCTTAAAAAATGCAAAGACCAGTCTCCTTTCTTTATTAGGGTTAGGGTTAGTAACTTTGGTGGTTTTTAAATAATTATTTTAACGATGGGCAAAACTCAGGGTTAGTAAATACTTCCATGAAGCCAATCGGACATTAAAACAGCCTGTCCTTCCCTCTAGCACCCTGACAGGAGGCTGTGCTTTCTATGCTTCTTTAGCATATTTAATATTTTTCTTTCTAAGCTGACAAGCTTTAAATTTATCACGGTATACAATTGTCCTGGGTTTATCAGTAGCAGGCATTTTTTCTCCTTATTTGTAGCTGGTGCAGTTCTGTGTTTTGACTTTTGGCCTGGGAACAGAGATGATAACACTGACATTTTAATCTGGCAAAGGAGTTTCTGAGCCTCATGCTCTGCGAGGGGGGAGAGGAAGCCGGGAGGAAGCAGAGAGAGGACACCTGACCCAAACTGACCAAAGAGGTATTCCATACCACAGCACGTCATGCCCAGGATGTAATGGAGAGTTACCCGGAAGCAGCTAGGGGTTGGACTAGGTATCAGTCGGTGCTTGGTCAGTCCAGGGAGGTGAGTTACTGGTTGGCATGTGATGAGGTGTTTTATTCTCTTCCCTTGTTATTTCCTTTATCATTATTATTGTTGATGGTAGCAGTAGTGATTTGTGTTTACCTTAGTTACTAAACTGTTCTTATCTCAACCTGTGGGAGTTGCGTTCTTTTTAATTCTCCTCTCTGTCCCTCTGGGAGTAAGGGGAGGGAAAAGAAGGGGGGGGGGGGGGAGTGAGAGAGCGACTGCGTGATTTATGGCTGACTTTGTTTAAACCACAACAACAATATATTCAAATAACTTCTTTGGGATGAAAAGGATATTACATTAAAAAGGGCAGATTCTATCTATTTTGTTAGTAAATAACACAATGGAAAGTGGATGTGTCTGTCAATCCCCTTGGGGTTCAAGTAAAGTTGGAATCCTGAAGACAAAAACTAAAAGTAGGCTAAAATATGCAAAGTTTTCTTTAGCAGGCAGATTCAACTGCTAGTGAACATGCTTGAGTTGGGCTTGCTCAGCCCAGAGAAGAGAAGGCTCTGGGGAGATCTTGTAACAGTCTTCCTGTACCTAAAGGAGGCTTAAAAGATACCTGGAGAAGGACTTTATGCAAGAGCCTATAGGGACAGGACAAGGTGGAATGGCTTTAACCTGACAGAGGGGAGTTTGAGATGAGATCTTAGGCAGAAGCTCTTGCCTGTGAGGGTGGTGAAGCCCTGGCACAAGTTGCCCAGAGCAGCTGTGACTGCCCCATCCCTGGCCAAGTAGGTCTAGAGGCAGGTGTCCCTGACTCTGGCACTGGGTTGGAACTGGATGAGCTTTAAGGTCCCTTCCAACCCAAACTATTCTGTCATTCTACGCTTTTGTGTATTTTAGGTAACCTGATCCATGGTAAGAGTTGTGAAGCCACAGGCTCTGTAGGCCTGTGTAATGAAAGGCTAAATCAGATCTGTCCTTACTATGTTGCACTACTCTTCTGAGTAGGATGGACATATTCACTGAGTTACTCTTGGACAGACTACAGTTTTTGAATGTTACTTTTTTTGAATGTTACTTGCTGAGCTATGCCACAAAATCTTATATGGAGTTATCCTAGAAATTGAGTTATAGATAAACTACATTACAGCTATATCTTTGGCTTTTTACTTCTATGCTTTCCTTCAGTTCTCGTATAGGTATTGGTATTCATCTTCTGTCTTTGAACTTATGCTTTAATTCTAAACACCATGAAGCAGGAACAACATTTATTATGTATTTGTATGAATGAAATTGAATCAGGTCTTACGATTTTATCTTGTAGCCACCACCACATTTAAGAAACATTATAATATCAGTCCATTCCAGAAAGTCTGCATTTTGGTTTCTCTGCTGTAGGCAGATAGATGTGCATAGGACATCTGTCAAAAGGGTGTTGCAATGCTTAAAGAATTAATGTTTTTGTAGTACATAGAAGAGTTATACTTTCTAATAATCTTATGAGGAAATCAAGTGCTGTAGTTATTTTTAATGCTTTGATCTCAGAGAGATAAACCAACAGTTTCCAAATGAGAACTTTGTGAAAGAAAGTCTTGTATTTGTTCTGTAACTATTACATTTGTAGCTTAAGAACTAGAGAATGAAATATCCACCATGTCTCCTTTTGTAGCTGTTGAGGAGATTTAGTCAGTATTGTTTGTTCCAGTACACTATAACTACTTACTCTGATACTGAAACACGAACAATGGATGCTAGATATACTTCTCAAAAGGCAGCTGCATGCATTATTTCTAATTTGGTAAGTCAATATGTAATCATATTGTCTTCTGGCTTTTTTACGTGGAAGATCATACAGACAGATGTTTAAACATTTATTCTTGGTTTTACTGATAGGAGACATCAAAAGCTTCATCTCCCTGGTTGTAGCCAAACTGTTCTTTGAAATGAAAAATTATACTGGTTGGCTTTAAGCTTCTTCCAGTAGTCTCAACCTGAAGTTTTATTGGTTCCCATCTAACCTAAATTTATTTTCCACGTGGTTTCCAGGATGTCTTCAACTTTGCACAATTTTGGTAGAGTGTAAGTTTTTATATTTCCAAGGGACTTAAGGATCATCAGTGTGCAGGATCTTCCTGTTTGTTTGTACCTTGTTTTATCTGACAGCTGCCTATAATGACATCCTGAAGGAGATGCCATCACACCCACAATTATGCTATCACACACACTATTATGATCCCATGATATGTATTGATTCCCTGTTGTCAGTTAAGGTAACCTTGAAATATCTTTGAGTACTATAGCTTTGCAACCCTGCATTATGCAACTAAGAATCTCACCTTCAAGTTACAGGCCAGGTTGGGATCACAGCCATTGAATTTATAAATCAAGAAAAGAAGTTCCAATACCATTTATGTTCTTATAATTGTAAAACAGCATAATTAAGATCAGAAGTATACTTTTGGCTGATTTCTACTAACTGCTTTAATGGTTTGAGATCTGTCTCCATTTTATATTCAAACATTGTGCTATCATCTAGTTGCAGGTCCATTAATTTGTTTTAGAGACATAGCAGTTATTAACCAAATCTAACAACTGATCAATTTTTTGCATGAAAAGGATTTGGTAAAGATGACAAATGATATTTGTTTGTATTTCTACTGAGGAAATATTTAATAGCAAAAATTTGTAGCTATAAGCACAAATGTACAACTGTGATGAAAAATACTATCATAAAGATATTTGGTAGTTTGAATGCAGCTCTCTAGAGGAGCCATCTGGCACTTTGTGCAAATTCATATATGTCCTCCTTAAATTTCTTCAGAATAGTAATATTTTAAAAGGTTTTTATGGGAAATAGTTCATTTCAAATAATTACTGTGTTTCTCCAAAAGTGCACCTATGTAGTCTAAAAAGATGCACATACATACATATATATGATTTAAGCAAGGATAAGGCAGAGTACTAGCAAGCTATTCTCCTCACTGTTTACCAGTGTCTTCCTTGTTTACCTGTGCTGTGTGTGAAATGGTGCTCTTCAAGGCAATACCTTTGTATGGCGGAGAGGACAAAGCATTCTGAACACTTTGTTACTAATTTCCTTACATTCTTATTCAATATTCAATTTTTTCTCCAGCTAATATGGGAAGCCATCATATTACAGCAGCAACAAGCAGTGCTTATGATTAGGTTCATGCTATTAAAAAACAGAATGTACAGCAACTGTGTCCTTATATTGTTATACCTATTAGACTAGAAGAGTAAAATAGGACTAACAATAATAGCCACTCAGACCCAGGGGCAACATCTGTCAAGAACAGACACAGTCTGTGCCACTTGGACTTAGAGCCAAGAAACAGTACCTGGCCCTGTTTTATTTGTCATTGTAGATATATTCTCAGGTATAACGTACCACACTGTTAATCTCATAATTAAAAACAGTCACTTGTGGACTAAAGTTTTGCTGCTTCTCATAGCAGAGAAATAGGAAACAAACTCTTCAAATGAATCTACAGCTATTGTTTCAGGAAAAAGTTATGCATGCTCCATTTGGTTTCTGGTATAATCTTTAAAAAAAAATAATTTGCTTTCTGATGAATACCATTAAAAACTGTGGTCTGTTAAGGCAAATAAATACATTCAATCAACTGTAAATATCAGCCAAATAGGCTACTTTCATAGTAACCTTGAAGTATGTGCTGCTGGAGTCATTATGAAAACTACTTAGATTTTTATTTTAATTTCTGTATACATTTTAATAACAAGAGAAAAATCATATAAATCCATGTGTTTATGTAAAATTTTGTCTTTTATTTTTTGAATTAATGCTCCGTCATTTTAAAAATAGAAAAACCATAATTTATGTCCAAATATTCTACTGAAAGTAAGTGCTGTTTTCCAAGGAGAAATGTAGTAGCTGAAGAAAAACTGCAGCGTCTTAAATAACCATTTTAGCATTTGGGTTGTCATTCCACCGAGGTGGTGACCTAGTTCAACCCTACTTAATTTTTAATATCTCATGAAAACACTGCCAACGGCAGTACAGATGAATACACAGCGAACAGCTGAGATGGACCATGATTTGTGATTAAAATTGCACTTAATTGAAGCAAGCAAGTAGAGATGAACTAGATTGGAAAAAGAATGAATGAATGAATCAGACTTTAGTCAGTCTGAAGTGACAGAATGCTTCCAGCTGCTCTTCATGCTCCCTGGGCTTATAATTGAGTTACATCAGCTATTAATTTCACCAGAAGGTATTATTCCAAAATCCATATTTATTGCCTTACTCTGAAATAGTCCTATTGATTTCCATGAGACTGTACCTATGGTAGGAAAACATGTATCAAAGACTTTTTTATCTACTATTGTACATGTATGAGAAAGGGTGCCTAAAGAAATCTGGAGAGGCACTTTTTACAAGAGCATGTAGTGACAGGACAAGGGGAATGGCTTTAAACTGACAGAGGAGAGACTGAGATGAGATCTTAGGCAGAAGTTCTTCCCTGTGAGGGTGCTGAGGCACTGGCACAGGTTGCCCAGAGAAGCTGTGGCTGCCCCATCCCTGGCAGTGTTCAAGGCCAGGCTGGAGGAGCCTTGGAGCAACTTGGTCTAGTGGAAGGTGTCTCTGCCTGTGGCAGGGGGTTGGCACTGGATGAACTTTAAGGTTTTTTCCCTCCCAAACCAATCTGATTCTTCAATAATTTTTGAGATAGCATTCCTACTGTTAAGTTGTCAGAAATTTTACTATAAGCAAGTTCCTTTTGCTCCCTTTTCACAGAAATATTTTTAATGTAATTCTTAAAGCTAGTACCATTGTCAGAGTTAACATAACGTGTCACTAGGTAGAATTGCCTGTATTTAAGACTTAGGTACTGTGTAGAACAGAGAACTACTATTTAGTCTATAGCAACATCATGAGGTAAGCAGTGTTTTTTTGGAACAGGGCTTAAGTAGGCTTTGGGGAGGAGGTTGCATGGAAATTCAGGGTTGGTTTACACAGCTGTTTTCATGGTCCAGTGTGTATCTCTGTCCTGAGTTCAGCAATAGCAGTCATTTTTCTCCTCAGTAGCTGGTGCAGTCAGTGCTGTGTTTTTTACTTTCAGCCTGGGAGCAACGCTGATAACACAGATGATTTCAGCTGTTGCTAAGTAATGTTTACTCTGACCAAGGACTTTCTGAGTCTCATGCTCTGCCAGGGAGGAGGGGAAGTTGGAAGGAAGCAGAGACAGGACACCTGACCTAAACAAGCCAAAAGGGTATTCCATACCACAGCACATCATGCCCAGTATATAAACTGGAGGCAACTACCCAGAAGGGTTAGATCGCTGCTAAGGTCAGGCAGGGTATCGGTGGTTGGTTGAATTATGTTCCCTTGTTATTTCCCTTGTCATTATTATTATTGGTGGTAGCAGTAGTGGTTTTGTTTTATACCTTAGTTACTGAACTGTTCTTATCTTAACCCGTGGGAGCTACAGTCTTTTGATTCTCCTCCTCATCTCTCCGGGAGTGGAGGGAGTAAGGGAGGGGGGGAGTGAGCAAGTGGCTGTGGGGTTCTTAGTTATCAGCTGGCTTAAACCACAACAATACACTACGTAAGTGTAGGCAACGACACCTTTTCCCAATTAGTTAAAACAGCTATTTGTCTGAGAGACTTTCAAAGCAGAAAAGAGGAAAGCAAATAAATAATAACAAAGCATACAAACAATAACAACAAAAAGAGACCTTAGTTCTCACAGATAAATGGATGGCAAAGTTGAATCTTATCAATATTTAACTAATCCTGACTTTACGTGGCTCATCAAGGTCTTCCTTCTCATTACCTTCCTTTCACAGTATTGGTAGAGAGAAAGGATGAAAGAAAAGCAAACAAGCAAAAAGCCTTCACTGTAGCCTGAGGTTAATGCAAATATATTTTAAAACTGTGCCCAACCACTGTGAGGAAAGTAGAGTTCTATAGAGAGGTTGGCAACATCCTGCTGGACAAATTTTGTTTATATGGCAAACAATAAGTTTTTGCTGTGTTGATGAAATTGATTAATGCAGATCTGACTGTCGGACATCTGTAACCAAAAAAGGCATATTTAGACAGTGTCTTTTGTCTCCAAAGAATATGTCCTGACTGCAAAGAAGTATAACTGCAGAACACGGTGAAATAGTTCTTCAGTTTTGTCATAGAACTGATTCCTGCAAGCTCTGTGATACTATAGAGTGCTAAAACTGGGTGTGCTTTTGGTGCCCAGAGACAAGACAAGGAGCAAGGCCATAAACTAAATCACAAGAAGTTTCACTTCAACATAAGGCAGAGTTTCTTTCCATTGAGGGTGGCAGAGCACTGAACAGGCTGCCCAGGAGTATTGTGGAGTCTCCCTCTCTGAAGACATTCCAAACTCACCTGGACATGTTCCTGTGTAGCCTTCTGTAGGTGGTCCTGCCTTGGCAGGGGGTTGGACAGGGTGATCTCCAGAGCTACCTTCCAACAGTAGCAGTTCTGTTATATTGTCTTTCACTGCAGAAAGTACTCTGATAAGGGTTCTGATTTCACGTCATTATATCCCAAGTATTTCCTTGGCAATCATGGAACTACATTAGAAAATGAAATTATTTCTACAACCCTTAATATGTTACTTGATTTCTGTTGTTGTGTGAATCTCAGATAATTCTAACAAAAATGCTCACTTTTGCATCATAAACCCTGAAGGTGGAAAGAAAAAAGTTCCTTAGGCTACATCAAAAGGAGCATGACCAGCAGGTCAAAGGAGGTGATCCTGCCACTCTACTCTGATTTTGTGAAATATCACTTGTAGCAATCTATGCAGTTCTGGTGTTCTCAGCATAAGAAGGACATGGAGCTGTTGGAGCAAGTCCAGAGGAGACCACGAGGGTGATCAGGTGCTGGAGTACCTATGGTATGAGGACAGGCTGAGAAAGTTTAGGCCATTCAGCCTGGAGAAGAGAAGGCTGTGTGGTGACCTCAGAGCAGCTTTCCAGTTATTCTGGGTTCAGCAGTGGCAGTCATTTTTCTCCTTCTTGGTAGCTAGTGCAGTGCTGTGTTTTGACTTTTGGCCTGGGAACAGAGCTGATAACAATGATGTTTTGGTCTGGCCAAGGACTTTGTGAGCTTCATGCTCTGCCAGGGAGGAGGGAAGCTGGGAGGAAGCAGAGACAGGACACCTGACCCAAACTGACAAAAGAGGTATTCCATACCAGGGCACGTCATGCCTTGGATGTAAAGGAGGGTTACCTGGAAGGGCTAGGGAGACTGAGGGGTTGGAGGAGGTATTGGTTGGTGCTTGGTCGGGCTGGGGGGGGTGAGTTATTGGTCGGCTGGTAGTGAGGTGTTGTATTCTCTTCCCTTGTTATTTCCTTTATCATTATTATTATTGGTGGTAGCAGTAGTGATTTGTGTTATACCTTAGTTACTAAACTGTTCTTATCTCAACCTGTGGGATTTGCATTCTTTCGGTTCTCCTCTCCATCCTTCTGGGAGTAGGGGGAGGGCAAGAAGGGGGGGAATGAGTGAACAAGCTGTCTGGCTGGGTTTAAACCATGACACCAGTATCTTAAGGGGGCCTACAAGGATGCTGGAGAGGGACTGGAACAGGCTGCCTAGGGACTGTAGCGATAAGACGAGGAGTGATGGCTTCAAACTTAAACAGGGGAAGATCAGGTTAGATATAATAAATAAGTCTTTGACTGTGAGGCTGGTGAGGCACTGGAAGAGGTTGCCCAAAGAAGTTGTGAATGCTCCATCCCTGACAGTTCTCAAGGCCAGGTTGGACAGAGCCTTGGGCAATGTGATATAGTGGAAGGTGTCCCTGCCCTTGGCCGGGATTTGGAACTGGAAGATCTTAAGGTCCTTTTCAGCCTGATCCAGTCTGTGATTCTATGATTCTATGACTTTCCTAATCCAGCATAATTGCAAAATATTCTAAACACTGAGGGGATGCAGAAAGGTGTCAAAATACCCCAAAATAGCTGTGAAGTATTTGGCTAGCCAAGTTTCTCATATTTTTAGCACAATGCTACTGGGCTACTGGCACTTAACTTTGAAATAGGTGCCTTTGATTTTCTTCTGTTTGGGCTGTAGGAGTTTGGGAAAGCAATCTTGGTGAGTTGGTTATCTTTTATTATATAAATAAATAATTTAATTAAATGAAGCTCATAAGACCTAGGAGCAGCTGATTTAGAATCAGTGGAGAAATTAGAAGTTATTTAAAATTAATCCAATGTGAACCATAAGGAAGACACTAAGGAAGACAACAACAAACATCTTTACAATAATCCAAATTTTAGAGTGACTGTAGCCAATCAGAACATGCAAATGGTAAGATCACATTTAAACTCCCCCTGTGCCTGAATTTTGGAGCTCACAATGGTGATGTGGCCACACTATGCAACAGTGAGCTATATTACTGCTGAGTTCTGGGACACATTTTTAAATATAAATATGGATTTTTCTTTCTTGATATATTCCTTGGAAGTGAAAATACCATGACAAAGATTTATTACAGACTTTATTTAGTACAGAGATTTTAGCTTCAATTTTTTCCTAAATTCAGAACTAGATCCTCAAGGTAGAAAGTAGAGCTCCATTGTCCATACTGATACAAAACCCTTCAGAAAAAAAAAAATTGCAGTATTTCTTTTCAGATGTATTATTTAGTTAAGCAGGAAAGTGGAACCTGGGACTCCAGAGTTTCACTGATAAATCTCCCAGTGGGATGCCAGCTTACTTTTTGTGAGTGTTAGTTCTTATGGAATTTAATTACTTGTTTTTAAAAAGTGCTTTGGGAACCAAAGTTCTTATGCTTTGTTGATTATTTCTAGTGCTTAAGTACAATTTGCAGTCTATATGGTTGTGTCAGCATCACTTTTTGTGGGATTGTGTTGTAAAACAGATTTACAAAATTATCTAGGTTTAAAAATATTTGTAGTATTTTTAGTGTGTTTATTTCTGATCATGATTTCAATCATCTGGTTTATACAAGGCCTGCAAACCATTGTATCAAAACAGCTGAAGGGGTAATGAATTGCTATTAGGGTAGGGGTGAACAGTTTGGGGTAAGATTACTGGGGGTTTAGAAAGTTGACTTTGCTACCAAAAATGGCTCTTTCAAAGTCACTGCAAAGGGTTTCACTGTCTTCCACTCTTGTTCATCAGGTGTCAGGCTACTACTTGTAATGGTAAATTTTGTGCATTCTCACTGAAAAGAATGTACCACTTTCGGGGGGGGGGGAAGGCGTCGACACGGGAGTCACAGACAACACAGGAACGATCAATGTGATCAGCAAATGCCAATTTCTTAGAAAGCTTTAACTCCTTATATACCATTTCTTACAGGCACTTACAGTGATTTGGCATATTATGATTGGATACATGTCTTGAAGACCCTTAGCGACTAACACATAATTGGTTAAACACAGGTGTGAGAACTTGACCTCGAAAGCTTGCCAACAGTCCACAGTTCTCATTAACTCAGTGAATTACAGCTTGCTTAAGCTTCCCCGGGCTTCTCACAGCCTTGTTGTATCTTTCAGGATTATTCAGTTTATGTACCAATTATGTGTTCTCCTGTGACAACACTGTCTCCACAGGAAGGAAAACCAAAACAACTCCATAAAGTTTCATTTTACCTACCTGCAGAAACATTTTGAGTTGATTAATGTAATTTTAAAAAAAATCAAAGAGTTGATTTGATTAGAGCATTCATCATCTCTGAAATGCAAACAGTTCTGTGTTTGCTCTCTTAAATGAATAAATAAACTGATAAGTAAATTGCTACTCTTGAACATATACTTTTGTAGCAATGTTTTTCCTTGGAAAACCACAGGGAAATAGAAATGCCAAGTTGTTACATTTCATTAGAATATCATCATGTTTGCAAGTAAAATTACAAAATAATTCTTTTTCAGGAGTCATGAAAATCCCTTAAGCTTTGTGATGAGGTTTGTGTTCATTTTTCTTAAAATGGGATTCCTGATGTTACTAGGGATTAGGCAGCAGGGGGATTAGAAGAGAACATCACTAGGTAGAGCTTTGTTTCTTCTGGGAGAGGGGAGTGGAAAAAGCAGAATAAAGAAAGGAAACACAGGCTAGACATGGAATGGAGGGACAGCAGGCACACTGTTGAAGCTGGCAGAGAGCAAACAATAAAAATGTCATCTTTTGGCACCGATGTCCCAAAGGGATATTTTATCATTGCCCTGGACGACCAAATTGCTGAGCTATGATTCAGTATTTGTTCAATTAAAACTAATAATAAGATGTATCTGTGATGATATAGAAGAACAGTGAGATCTGATGACATTGGTGCCAAAAAAGACATATGGATACTAATGGTAAAGGTTCCCTTTTCCCAGGTTAGTGTTTTATATGGCCATCAAGAGATTTTTAAGCATCTTTCCCATTATGCAACATGAAGACACTCCAGATAATACTCTTGGTAGAAATGAGTTAGGCAAGGAAAAGAATTCAAGGAAGTAGGGTTTTTTTTCGTTCTGTCTCAGTTAGTTACTTCCTTGTATAGTAAACCTGAATTTCAAGTCTGAATTAAAGCATATAGAAAGATAACTTTTAATAACATGCTGCTTACTGTACAGTCTCCTCAGAACTTTGCTTCATGAGACTTGAAAGATAAGAAGTGGCTGATAATGAATCTCACATTTCTTTATCTCTGTTGATAACCAGCAAAACAATGCTATCAACGTAATATCTTTGGACTTTAAATCTACTCAGCCACTATATAAATGGGTTTGACATGTACAAAATCTGCTTCTGAGATTTATAGTGGACATTTATTAAAGGATTTGGGAGCAATGAAGCTGTTCATGGCTCTGCTACCACATATTTTACTGCTTATGTATGAAAAAGGAATGCATCAACATAGGAAGGATTTCAGCAATTTAAATTTAAAATACTTTTTTCCCTAATTCTTGCTTTGCTTTGGAAATTCTTACAAGACCAGATTTTGCAGGGGAAGGGGAGGGGGCAGGGAGCGGAACATTCTACTGTGGTAGAACTTAAATTAGAACATAAGTGGATTAAAATAGTTTATTCAATATGGGTATCTTCCATACTCATGGAACCTTATGCCTTATAATAATCTGTGAACTCAATATACTGAGCTATGCTCGCAAAAATATTTAGGCACCTAAACCTAAGATAGTGATCAGTTCTCAGTTTAGCTGCTATGTGGCCCTTGGAAGTGCCTATAATCCAACATCTCATTTTCCAGTTAGTAAAATTCCATGACCACCTAAAAATCTGCTTCTGAAAACTCCCACAAGCATCTCAATCTGTACCATACTAAGCATCTAAGAATGAATTCATGCTTACACATTTTCTGGAGCAAGAAGAACATTCATTCTTGTGCCTTATTTAGAGGTTAATCACTCTGTCTTCAACTGTGACTGCTCATGGGTGCCTGGGACAGCCTGTAAGCATTAGAGAATTGTATGTTACCATCTATTTTCTGGCTATACTCACCAATTCCTCAGCAATTTAAGGTTCACAGACTTCCTAAATTTAAGAATGTCTTTAATTCGATAGGTTCCCATGAAGATTTAAAAAAAAAAAAAAAAAAGAAACTCTCAAAATGGTCATTGTTAAAATATTTCACAGATTAAATAGGTTACAGATCAAGGAGCATTTCCATTCATTCATTTTGAACCTTATGTTAGTTTTATTTGATATTCTCTACTTTTTCTTTTGGAGAAGACTCCTATTTGTTTTTTCCATGCCACATCCAATTCTACAGATCTTCATCGTATTCCTTGCTCTTTCTCTTTTCCAGGTTGAAAAAGATTAAATTAGCTTTTTTCATTATACAAAAGCCATACCGCATCTTTGAAGATCATTTGCAGTGTTCTTTGCATATTTTCAATTTTATCATATTCTTTTTCACAAAGAAAGGCCAGAAATGAACAAGTGTTCAAGATTCAGATGTTCCATGGATTCAACTATGGCATAACAGGGCTTCTTCTTTTGATTTCTGTTTCTTTTGAGATAGTTCCTGGCCTTCTATTTGCTTTCTTGATATCTACTGATATTAATTTGACACTTCCTGGACTTCATTATTACAAATCCAAGTTTCAGTCATGAATAGCAATAATCAGTTTAGATCCTTTTTCTGGATAAGTACATCAGAATACCTTTTTCTCTATATGCATCACTTAACATTTATTCATACTTAATTTTGTCTTTCCTTTTATTGCCATGTTTTGTGAACTCCTCTTTTGCTGCATCTCTCTTACCTGTAAGAATTTCTTTGCTACAATGAATAACTTGGCTACTTCCCTTATTTCACCTTCTTTCTGATTTGTGTGTGATTAGGTTAAACAACATGTATGCCAATGTACAGCCAAATGTGAGACATCCCTTCACTTATTTTCATCAAGTGAATACATGAATAAGGCTGGCTGTATGCTTTTCCCATATTTCCATTATGTTACAGATTTCTTTACCCATGTGAAAATGCTCCTTCTTATTCTATGACAGCTTCTTTTTTTTAAGAGGTTTTGGTGAAAAGTTTGTGAAATGCTTTTGAAAATCAAAGCAGATTACACCAGCTGATGTGTCTTGCCAGTATGCCTATCAACTCCTTCAGTGAATGTCACTGCATTTAAGTGACGTGATTGCCCTTTAAGAAAACATGCTGATTCATTGCCAATAGTTTTTAAGTCATGTGGCTCCTAAATTTCATTTTTTAGAAAGCATTTTACCAATTTATATGGTAAAGATATCAGGATTACCCATCTGTAGGTTAGTTAAGAAGCCTAGGAGGCCATGGAGTGACAGAGCTTAAAACCATGTTGTCGTAATGCTAAAGCCTTTTGTGACATTAAGCTATATTTACAGGGGGAAAAGGAAATACAGATATTTCAAACCTGAAACCAAAGTCTGGATGCTGATCTCTTCAAATAGTTCATGATTCAAACTTTTCACACCAGGGTCTTAGCTGGTTATTAATATTCTAACTGCCTAAATTTTCTTTCTCTTTCATGCCATGTATGAAAGTTACATATTATCTTGTCTTCTTGGCTGTTAATCAACTGTAATAATGCCTATCACAAGCAGCCTAACAGATGTCTGTGACTGCTGTTTACTTTGTCTAGCGGTGGTAATAGTATATGAGTATAAATCTGAGATGGCAGGCAGCAGTAATAACAGAAAAAATGTCACTGAAACGTTTGAGAAATGCCCAGTTAAAGCTCAGGCTACACGGGTGGAGGTATGCAGCAGAGGTCTAAAACTGAAGGAAAAGAAGCAGTCGCTGTTGTGGGAGTGAGCTGGTAATGCATTAATTGTAAATTAATTTCTTTAATTAACAGCTTTTGAGCAGTGTTATTCATATTAATGTCTGAGTTCTTATGACCAGCAATGGATTTATCGTCAGATCACCTGAGTTAAATTAAAATATTATTTCCTTTGATTTACTGGGGCACAAAAGAGACAAACAGGACTTGCTTAATTAAGCATTTTTCTTAAACTTTATTAGTGAAGAATTAAGATCTTAATGTAATGCACCCCCACACAATAAATGATTTCAGGAATATATTTCCACTGACCTCAGCTAATCAACCTTCAACCTCATGACATTATGATTTTGAAGTATAATTCTAAAACAATCGTTGCATTGTTTATTATTGAGAATTTCCTTATTTTAATGAGGTAGGCTTTCACAGTATCACAGTATGTTAGAGATTGGAAGGGACCTCAAAAGATCATCCAGTCCAATCCCCCTGCTGGAGCAGGAACTCCATCTTAAGATGGCACAAAGAATAAGGTGTTCCATCACTTTCCCAGCCATGGAGGTGAGGCTGACTGGTCTATAGTTACCCGGGTCCTCCTTCTTGCCCTTGTTGAAGACGGGAGTGATAAGGTTACACAGGAACGTGTCCAGGTGGGTTTTGAATGTCTCCAGAGAAGGAGACTCCACAACCTCCCTGGGCAGCCTGTTCCAGTGTTCTGTCACCCTCACTGAGAAGAAGTTTCTTCTCAAGTTTAAGTGGAACCTCTTGTGTTCCAGTTTGTACCCATTGCCCCTTGTCCTATCATTGTTTGCCACTGAGAAGAGCCTGGCTTCATCCTCGTGACACTCCCCCTTTATATATTTATATACACTAATAAGGTCACCCCTCAATCTCCTCTTCTCCAAACTATAGAGACCCAGCTCCCTCAGTCTTTCCTCATAAGGGAGATGCTTCACTCCCTTAATCATCTTAGTTGCCCTGTGCTGGACTCTCTCCAGCAGGTCCCTGTCCTTCTTAAACTGAGGGGCCCAGAACTGGACACAGTATTCCAGATGGGGTCTCACCAGGGCAGAGTAGAGGGGAAGGAGGACCTCTCTCGACCTACTAACCACCCCCCTTCTAATACACCCCAGGATGTCATTGGCCTTCTTGGCCACAAGGGCACAGTGTCGGCTCATGGTCACCCTGTCGTCCACTAGAACCCTCAGGTCCCTCTCCCCTACACTGCTCTCTAACAGGTCGTTCCCCAATTTATACTGGAACCTGGGGTTGTTCCTGCCCAGATGCAGGACTCTACACTTTCCCTTGTTATATTTCATCAAGTTACTCCCTGCCCAACTCTCCAGCCTGTCCAGGTCTCGCTGAATGGCAGCACAGCCTTCTGGTGTGTCGGCCACCCCTTCCAGCTTAGTGTCACCAGCAAACTTGCTGATAGTACACTCAATTTCCTCATCTAAATCATTGATGAATATATTAAATAATACTGGTCCCAGTACCGACCCTTGAGGCACTCCACTAGATACAGGCCTCCAACTAGACTCCGCCCCATAGACTACAACTCTCTGGCTTCTCTCCTTCAGGCAGTTCACAGTCCACCTCACTACCCGATCATCCAGACCACACTTCCTCAATTTAGCTGCAAGGATGCTGTGGGAGACTGTGTCAAACGCTTTGCTGAAGTCAAGGTAGACCACATCCACCGCTCTGCCATCATCCATCCACCACGTTATTACCTCATAAAAGGCTATGAGATTGGTCAAGCATGACTTCCCCTTGGTGGAGCCATGTTGACTGCCCCTCATAACCCTCTTATCATTGATATGCCTTCAGATGGCACCAAGGATAAGGTGTTCCATCACTTTCCCAGGAATGGAGGTGACGCTGACTGGTCTATAGTTACCCGAGTCCTCCTTCTTGCCCTTTTTTAAGACGGGAGTGACATTTGCTTTCCTCCAGTCCTCAGGCACCTCTCCCATTTCCCAAGACTTGGTAAAGATGATGGAGAGTGGTCTAGCAATGACCTCCGCCAGTTCCCTCAGCACCCGTGGGTGCATCCCATCTGGACCCATGGATTTATGGATGTCCAGATTGCTCAATGGTCTCTAACCCATTCCTCATTGACTAAGGCAGACCGCTCCATTGACCTGTCTTCATCTGAGGTCTCAGCGGTACAGGGCTCTTCAGGACTGCCTCCGGCAGAGTAGACAGAGACAAAGAATTCATTCAGTAACTCTGCCATCTCTGTATCTTCTGTCACCAGGGCACCTGCCCCATTCATCAGTGGGCCTACATTGCCTCTGGTGTTAGTTTTATCTGCCATGTATTTGAAAAAGCTCTTTCTGCTGTCCTTGACCCCTCTCACCAGCTTTAGTTCCAAGGAGGCCTTAGTCATCCTAGCTGCTTTCCTACATCCTCTAGCAGCAGCCTTATATTCCTCCCAAGTGGCCAGCCCTTCCTTCCATGACCTGTACACTCTCCTCTTCCACTTGAGCATACCCAGCAATTCCCTATTTAGCCATGCAGGTCTCCTGACCCTCTTCCTTGACTTCCTACGTGTCGGGATGCTCTGATCTTGAGCTCGGAAAAAGCAGTCCTTGAACGTCAACCAACTATCTTGGGCCCCTTTACCTTCAAGCAGCCTAGCCCATGGAATTTCCCCTAGAAATTGCTTGAAGAGGCCAAAGTTTGCCCTGCTAAAGTCCAGGGTTGCAATTCTACTTGCTATTCTACTGGCCCTACCACACAAGATCCTGAATTCCACCATCTCGTGGTCGCTGCAACCAAGGCAGCCCTCAACCTTCACTGCTTCGATCAGACCCTCCTTGTTAGTGAGGATGAGATCGAGCAGCGCACCTCTCCTGGTTGGCTCATCCACCATTTGCATGAGGAAGTTATCATCCATACACTGGAGGAACCTCCTGGACTGCGGCTGGCTTGCCGAGTAGTCCTTCCAGCAAACATCAGGGAAGTTAAAATCCCCCACAACGACCATGGCCTGTGACTGTGAGGCCGCTGTCAGCTGCCTGTAGAAGGCCTCGTCAACTTCCTCACCCTGATCCAGTGGCCTGTAACATACCCCCACAACAGTATCGCCCCTGCCAGCCTGCCCCTTAATTCTTACCCACAGACTCTCAACTTGCTCATCATCTGTCCCCAGACAGAACTCAATGCATGGTAGCTGCTCTCGCACATAAAGAGTGACCCCACCACCCCGCCTGGCTGGCCTGTCTTTCCTGAAAAGGACATAGCCCTCCATGACTATATTCCAGTCATGTGAGCTGTCCCACCACGTCTCTGTAATTGACACCAGGTCATAATCTCCTGACTTAACACAGGTTTCCAGCTCCTCCTGCTTATTTCCCATGCTGTGCTCATTGTTGCACAGACATTTCAGGGAGCGAGCTGAGCACACTGATTTCACCCTAGGATTACAGGAGGCCTCCCAGTCTTCATCAGTTCCGGAGCGCTGTCCCACTGAGGCAAGCCCAGCTACAACCCCATCCCCCTTCGAATCTAGTTTAAAGCTCTCCAAATGAGCCCTGCTAATTCGTGCCCCACCATCCTTTTGCCTCTGTGTGATAAACCTTTACCACATGCCATTGTCCAGACTGGTGCCCTATAAAACCAGCTGTTATCAAAGAATCCAAAGCCCTTCCTGCAGCACCAGCCTCAAAGCCAATCGTTTATGGACTGAATTTTCCCATTCAGTCCCACATCATCAATGGAAGATGGAAGGAGTGAGGAGAAGATCACTTGAGCCCCAGAGCCTTTCACTATCCGCCCCAAGGCCCTGTAGTCTTTCTTCATCCCCCTCAGACTGCGGGAAGCAGCTTCCCCCTCACCTGTCTGGAAGACCAGCAGCGAGTAGTAGTCTGTCGGGTGCACCAGGTTGGGGAGTGCCCTGGTGATATCCCTGATTCGGGCTCCAGGCAGACTACATACTTCCCTATGATGAGGGTCAACTCTGCATATCGGGCCCTCTGTTCCTTTCAGAATGGAATCACCTACTACAATGACCCTTCTTTCTTTCTTATCAGAGGCAGTCTTGAGGTGTGAAGTCGACCGCTTTTTCCTATGTGGCCTTGTAGGTGGGCCTTGCACCACATCCTCACCTACCTCTCCTTCAAGATCCAGGGCCTCAGACCTATTACGGAGGGTCACCTGGGGAAG
Organism: Neopsephotus bourkii; assembly: GCF_033783945.1. NCBI lineage: Eukaryota > Metazoa > Chordata > Aves > Psittaciformes > Psittacidae > Neopsephotus > Neopsephotus bourkii. The sequence continues at coordinate 792,101 of NW_026900550.1, forward strand.
CAGGGCAGGAAGGGAGGAGGGCTGCCCATGATGCTGAACCAGAACTTGCTTCAATATGAGGTCGACAAAACCTCAGCATTACATTCAGCTTTTCTAAAACACAAACCCCCATACTTATACAAAAATCCCAGTAAATTCCATTCCTGTATAAATTATTAAGATCTTAAAACCATAAACTATGGTCTTTGAAAGAATAGTTCCCCTTCTAAAAGGAAAGTGGTGTGTCCGCACTGAAGCTGTGCAAGTCACCTGCAGTCTGCATCAGAAGATTAACACCAAGAGCAAGGCATACGTTCAGGCGCATGATGTTTGCTCAGCCACTGCCACTGGTATCAGGACTGAAAATTACTAATAGTTCTTGTTATATGACCCATTCCTTTCCACTGAAATTAAGCCACCCATTTATAAACAACTGAAAAACTGTATGGTAATAACAAATTTTGTCTAATGATATAGTACTTGACAGTTACACATAACACTTTTTCTGAGTTCTTTACCAGTACTAACTTTACCAGAAGAAGCTAGAATTGAACCAAGGAGCTGTAGATCAAATACTCTTTTCAGTAAAAATAAATTCTCAAAAGGAAATCAATGAGCACTAAAATAAACTAAGAAAGTCAAGGTGCTAATGTACTAAAGGTAAAATTTATTTATACAGAATATAAACTAAACACAGCAAAAGGATCAAAATCAGTAACTGCCTAATGGTGTCAACACACTACTGAAATGCGCCATATGTGTGTCTCATTTGCTACCTTATTCTCTGATTTTCAAAAAAACTTTTCTTATATTTGTGTCTTGTACTTCTACCTACCTTGTGACAGGAAGATAGAACAGTCTTGGTTGGAAGGAATCTTAAAGCTCATCTAGTTCCACCCTGTGCCACAGGCAGGGACAACTCCCATTAGACTAAGTTGTTATCTTCACAGCTGTAGAAGAAACATGGTTTGCCTCTTTTTTTGCATTTACAGTGGAGAAAGGCCTGTCTTTTGATACAGGTCATGTTAAAATAAAATTTTATGTCACAGATCCAAAGCAGAATAACAGAATAGCAAAAGTTTTTATGTTTCAAAAAGTTATTTCTGACCATTAGTGATGAAATACCAATAATGCTTTTTAGAATAAGTGTTCTTATATACAGTAATTACCTAATACAGATACACAGAAACATGAATAAATTAATCACAATGCTAGTGTATTCTATTAAACTTCGGGGCTTTGAACTAAAGATGCAATATAATTTTCAGTAAAAATCACTGGCAGGCCATTTTGTTGTTTTCTTCACATGTCATAATATGTGACATGTTATTTTGTGTGGTTTGGAAAGTGAGAATTTCTAGAGGTAGCTTAGTGAAGACAATTTAATCTTTGGAAGTAATTAAGAAGTCCATGCAACATGATCATTTCCCATGTGTGAGAGTTGATAGAAGCATATAAAATCTTTTTAAATGGTACTGCTAATGTTCAGCAGAGTTGTTAAGGAAATCCATTAGAGAACTCCTCTTTAAAGGAATGACTGGGAATACAAAAGGAGGGAAATTTGGAGCATTTTTCATATACAATGTTGTTTTCAGCAATGAAGGCTGGGGTAGTTAGTAATTTCATGGAAACCTATGGGAAACTAAGTATATGTAAGTGAATGAGCTTTTAATAAGACAGATTCTTGTAATCCCATACAAATAATGGGCCTCTCATTACATAAATGACATTGTAAAAATTAGAGGGCATTCCAGCAAAGCCAACTACATTAAGCTGATAATTGAAGAATATAGCTAATGCAGAAAATGCTAAGGAGCTTACTTTAAACACTAAGAAGGACACAAAACTGTTTTTTTCTACAGGGTGCTCAATTGGTCTGGGGCAATACTGAATACAGTAAAATCGATCTGAAGTGCTGAGAAGCTGGAGAGATAAAATCTATCTAGCTTCATCTGACAGCATTTGAGAGGCAGCGTTATGTTGGATGGTGTATAGCCTGACTTATTACAATCACAAATTAAAAATAAAATGTAAATAAGATACTAGGTGTTTCAACATTGGTCCTTATTACTGTTACAAGTTTCAATCTATTTTCCATCCACGAAAAGGATGAAGTGTTTGCTGGATTTTTTTGTACCCTAGGCTATTTAGGTATATATCTAAGACTCAGTACTTAATGCAAAAACACACTGGATACAGCTCACTGGAATTTTGTCTTCAGAATATTTTTTCTAGGAAAAGAATAGGTTCAGCAAAGGAACCAAAGTTTTTATGGGAAAAGCTGGAAATAGGATCTAATCCAGAATGGATTTGCCATTATAGCACTCAGTTGAATTCAAAGCTTCCCTTTGCCTCATTCCACCTCTTTCTGGCTCAGCTAATAGTCACAGGTTGTGTTAATTTCTCTGGCAGATGCCATAAACCCTCCTTTGCTTTGGCCTGGGTTGGCAGTAATTCTGAGATGCTTATTTTTTTTCTGAGGTAATCAGTTTCTGAAATCTAAGGTTTTGCACAAATCAAATTTCTGCCTTAAATTTTGCTGGCTAATGACTAGATCCAATTGAAAAAATGTGCTTCAGGGTTTATGACTATAGATTTCACCAGAAGTATGTGTGACCCTGAGCACTCATCTGCAACATTTTCTTCTGTTGCTATGTGGTAGAAAACTTCAGAACTCATTTAGGGGTGTTTATTTTTAGAGAGCTATACCCACACAAAATAGCAGACTTCATACAAAATGGTGCAAAATAACAATTGGCACACATAAATGACACAACAAAAAGCCAAAACACACACTGTAGGAAAAAAAATGAAAACCAGATATGGTTTATTTCATCTATTTTTTTTTTCTTAAACAGAGCTGATGTAATGAATCATGGTCCAGTGCACTTTGCTCAGTGCCAGAACTACAAAAAATGAAAATGGATTCATATTAATTTTAAGCCTCCAGCTTCTCACTCCTGGGATACTACACTCACCCATGATTAATTCAGAAACTTGGCAGACAGTAGTGCTTTACATGCAGCTGTGCCAATGGGAATTACTCAAGCATAGAGACTAATCTCAGATGACGAATCTGGAGGAAAAGTCACAGACAGAAGGCAGTGTTCAATATTTGCCTTTTAGGGACAGACAAGCAAACTCTTAGTTCTTGTCACTTAGATAACACATCACAACATGAGTAAAAACCATATATATCCACATCATGATAATGACATTGGAGTTTTTTATGGATTAAAAAAAGGAGTAAGTTATATTTCTGTGCAACATGCTCTGTATTGCAGGAGTAATGGAATCCCCAGTAATGGAAATTGGCACTTCCTAGGAAGCTATGATGATAACTTTTGTTCACAGCCTGGCCTCTTACTTTCAAGTTTATATTCAAAGAACCAAAACAACGTGTGCATTACATGAGGAGTACCCCAGCAGAGAGTAAACGAAGTTCAAGCTGATTGTGGTGTATTCCTTCCATTTGGAAAACGTTTCCTCTAGCTGTTCCTACAAGAAAGAGATTGGCAGAGTCAGAACTCAGCATGAGAAGGAAGTTTTTGAATTTGTTGAATTCTGGAGAGCAAGTAGGTTAATCACTGTCTTAAGATGCTGGGCAGGTAGCACAGCCAGACTGTGAAGCAGGAAGATCAAAGGTGACTTCACCCGATGTGAGCTGAAAATAAAAGAAAGCAGCAATAACATCTGAAAAATTTAGGTTAAAGTGCTCAGTTATAGTATGAATTGCTTCAATGATAAGAAGGAAGAGAAAAGAGAGAGATAGAGAAAGCTGATACCTGTTTGTCTCACCTGTCGGATGAGGCCTTGGGTGATATGGTTTAGTGTGAGGTGTTCTGCCCATGGCAGGGGGGTTGGAACTTGATGATATTAAGGTCCTTTCCAACCCTAACTATTCTATAATTCTATGATTCTATAACATGCTCTTTTGCAGTTAAAAAACAACTTCCTAACCACATTGCTCTCAAGGTGACTTTGATTCTAGTTGCTTCAATCCTCTGTAGCTGCTTCCTGCAGAGCTCTAAACAGATTGGGGTGTTTGCCTTTGTTTATTAGAAAAACTGCTGTGTTTTTGGATGGTTTTTACCTGCTTTAGATCTTTGGGAAGATAGCTCAAAGCTGTCAATCCCTTTAAGGGGAGAACTTAGAAAGGTAAAAATTAAAAAGCAACATACAGTGTGAAAGGAAGAAGATTTCAGGGCTCTTTCTTGAGCCGTACAAGGCACAAATTCAGTACACCTGCTATTTACTGCATTATAAGATGAGTAATTGGGTACTTATCCATGTATAATTTTGAAATGCTGGAAATTCACTCACTACTTTGTGAGTTCTAGAAAAATCATGAAACACCTTTGTGCTTGTTGACAGTACTCCTTTCCCTAGTTCAGAGGCTGTTGCACTATCTGTGTCTATAGATTGTGGCATTCAATCAATAAGAAAACCATTGCATGTGAAAATGGATGAAAGTCTTAATAACTCTGGGGCCTGTTCAGCAGAGGTTCAGTGCTTAGTGGAATATCCTATTCCCATAGTTCTCTGTGCTCACTTAGTTTATTTTACATGTTTTCCATTAACTTTTAACAAATCTCTTCTACTAGGCATAATGGAACAGTGTATTTTCACAAAGATCAGAAGAATAAAGTCAGATATATTGAGAAAACAATCAATAAATATGTCTTTTTTCTGCAGTAATATTTAATACTTCAGGGAATGGATGGAATGCTTTAGCATAGAAATGGAAATTATTTTTCCAAGCATGATATTTTAATTTTGCTTACTATCCAATTGCTTCTCACTGAAAAGTGCCAGTGACCTCAGAATGCTACTTCATAATTTTTAAGACTTTCATAAAACATTTAATGATTAAAAATAATTTTTGAAGAATGGCTTTATAAATTCTATTTAATAAAATGAAGGAGGAATAACATTCCTTGATTCTACCTCAAATAACTAGACTACAAACTAATTTTCAGCATTTATAATGTTCATAATTCAATACATACAGACTATTTTTGGATTAATACAATTTTAAAGTGCTAATAGAAGATAATTGTGGATTTGCCAGAGATTATTTTGTTAAAGACACTCAAGTTCCATTTCTCCATAGCACGTTGAGAACCAATTAGCACACTTTGCTCTTTTGCATAAGCAGAAAGCCTAGCCTACATCACTTTAGTTTCTTTTTACCATTGCCACAAGAAGGTAGCTATAAATATTAACTCTCGCAGTGTACATTTGTTGCAGAAACATGACTGGAAAACTTTCCTGGATTCTCGTGTTAAATTATTACTTGTATTCTACACCACATGTAGTTACAGCCAGTAAGACTATTCTTATTTAGGGAGACATCTGGGACCAGAAGGAGTCTGACATAAATGTCATCATAGATACTATGATGATGCTACTGTGGTGAATGCAGGGATGAGGAATTGTAAAATCATAAAATGATTTGGGTTGGAAAGGACCTTAAAGCTCATCCTGTTTCAAATCCCTGCCTTAGGCAGAGACATTATCCACTAGGCCAGTTTGCTCAAAGCCCCATCCAACCTGTCCTTGAATGTGAAATTACAGAGATTAGCTACTAATTATCTTTTAAATATCACTAAGTTTATGTAAATCTTTTCAAAAGTTTCAAAAGAACATATGTATATGATATGCAATTGTCTTGCTTATTCTTTGCTCCCTGCTGAACAAAGTGCCTGGTTAAGTGTATTTAAGGCAATAGTGACAAGTTAAATATCATTTAATTTGGCACAGCTGTGTTGTGATATCATCAAGGGCTGAATGACCATAGTGTTTCTGGTTAAGACTAAGGTGTATCACCAGAGTAATGTAAGAGGCCAGGCTCATAACAGCAAAGACAGCAGTATTTTGGCACCACTTTCTGTGGGAAACCAGCTGGGTCCTTGCCAGCTTGTGCATGCAAAAATTATGTTCCTGTAGCATCTTAGGAATAGCACAGTGTGTCATAGAATAGAAAGGGAAGGGAAGACACAAGAGTTCCTCAGCCTAAAGCTTGGGTAAGAGCAAGCCCTTCAGCCCCATCTCCCAGACCTGGCTCAGCAGCTGACCAAGACAGCTCCTCAAAAAAATGAGGGAGTGCCTAGCAACCAAGTATTGAGAGGTTTTCAGCAGGCAAGATTTATATGGAGACTTTCTGACTTTCTGTCAGGAATTTGGTAACGTAGAAAACTCTGGTAAATATTTAATACTAAGGAATTTACATCTCCAACAGAAGATTTTTCAGCTGAAGAACTTGTGTCAAACTTTTCTATATTTGGCATATTTGACCTTTCAGCATCTCTCCTACACGTTCTGACACATATGGCTCAACTCAGTGCCAAAAAGCACTTTATTTTTACTTATATGAAATTTGTTCCTTTCCCATGAGAAATGGTGGCATGGCATTTACAGTCAAGGTCTTCTCTAATTCACAGTGTACTTCTGTTCAGTTTAAGTGTAGATCATTACATTTTCACCATTACCCACCAGGAGTGGACTGGGACATCAATCACAGTGATTTCATTTTCTCAGATGACAAAAACGAGGCAGACATATTTTCTTGCAAAATATAAATATTATCCACATTCATATTGTTTGTTAATGTGGTTTGCAAAAAATAGTGATGACAACCTGGTATTAAAATAAATTTAATTTTGTTTCTAATTAAACAGAAATGAGTACTGAAATTCAATAAAACCAGGCAGTTAACTGGGGGATTGAGTGAGTTACCTTTTTCTACTGTACTATAATCATGTTATATAGAGAGGCTTTCATGACCTTTAGAGCTACTTGAGAATCTAATAAACAGCATCAGGCCCAACTCTTGTCATCAGCAAAGATTTTTGTCAAGGTAGTACAGTTACTGCCACTCTACTGGGCCTTTGTGCTTTTATATGTCAGTTTTGTCTAATCTAGAAGGCTAAAATGTTCTAACATTTATTTTTATATGATACATTAAGCTGTTGCTTAGTGAAGTAACTGCAACATTCAATATACACATGTATATGTATATAGTGCATGGACTTGTGCCACTAACCTCATCTTGTTTCCATGGTTTTCTGTTTTCTCCACATAGTCTGTTTTTCAGATCATGTTTTATACATATCATTAGGAGGAGGAATTATCAGGCAATCACAAACAGACACTGAGAGAGCTGGGATTTTAAGATTATATCACTAGCTGTTTAACTGGGAACAGGCAGTTAAAACAAGACTGAGAATCTGGATGCTGTGAGTTTATTTATTTCTGTCACAAAAGATTTTTATGAACTTAGAAAACCTCTTTACCTCATTATAAAATGGCATGGAGAAATTTATCTCAAAAAGGATTCTGAAGAGGCCTAGACAAAACCCTGTATTTCATGCTTATTTTTTCTGATGAAGATTTTTATTGGCTTTTTAGAAACTGTTCTTTGGAAATAGCTGGTTTTCATTTGTTCAGTTAAAAAAAAAGTTAAAAAAAATCAAATGGCTTTTAATGTCAAAAGTTTTGTTTTTTTTCTCAATAAAATGTACACTCTTAGAAAAAAAAATAATTAATGAACCAAGGGCTGTTAAAAAATGGTCTCTATATCTCAGATACACAGTTCTGGTACTGGATATCTGAGATATCCTTCTAAAATAAGATGTGGGCAGGTGGAAGATAAGATAAGCCATCCTTCTGAATGATGCCAGAGGAGAATTTGGCTGCTATTTTTACCTTAGCTCACTGCTTAGGGAAAGATAAATGTTAATGCTGCAGCTGCTCTCTAAGTTTCTCTCTACTCACTGTCAAAATTCTTATAATATTTCTGTCCAGCTTGCACAAGCGTGAAGACAATCAACAAAACATTCGTAGATACTGTGTAACAAGATTTCAGATGCTTAATTTACCATTTGCAAATATTAGAAAAATGGGAGTCCACAAATAAATGTCTCTTAAATAAGGCTCTTGTTGAGAACACAAGAAAACTGCTAAAATAAACAAGTGCTCAGGAGATGTCATATTTCTCATATTTTTTATTTAGGTTTACCAAGTACACTTGTGCATTTCTGTTTCATTACTTTTGCCTGATATTTCTGGATATCTTGCATTCCATCAGTGATTGATATCTGTAATGTCACTGACAGAGCATTTCCTTTTCCAGAATTGAAATACTGTGACCACTGACACTTTAAATGACAAGAAAAAGTGAAAAAGGCTTAAATGGAAGAATTTTTGTACATTTCTATATCTGAGACTGTAATCCTGGCCTACGCCACTGAGACAGATATCGGTGCATGACATCTAGTGGTAGATGAAAGAGATCCATCGATTTGTGTTACCAAGGAAAGATTCTTAAACTATTGCATCCACATGTACCCATCACAAGAGAAAACTATTCTTATCTAAACCCAGGTAATCACATAAAACAAAATTATTTTTTATGCATCCCTGAACAATACATCCAGGCAGACTCACTGTCTGTTTTCTTTATTTCCGTAATTCTGTTTCCACTGAAGAAATTCTGAGAGGCATTTGTTTAAATGCATTAGAGGTTTTTCAAGAATAACCAAAGAAAAGATTCATCTAGAATAACATACATAAAATAGGGGTTATACAATAATTGGAAAGCCCTTTATTTTTCTGTAAGCAGTAAAACGTTCTGAGGTGTTAAAAGTAACACAGAAGTCCTGTACTTTCCATAGTGGTAGCCTGGACTTTCTTGACCTCCTAAACACCTGCGTGGTATTCTTCATTGCAAATTACAGTAGGAATTTCAACTGGACTGAGGAAGAATAATAACCAACTAATATTAAACTATTCTTCCAACTTTAGGCTGAAACTTATTAGGAAAGATGGAGCAGTTGTGTACGAAGTATTTATTCTGGGGATACATAAAGCTTTTCATGTACCCAGTTGATCAAACTGTGGATTTAAAATGTGGATAGCTCTATCACAGTCTAGAGCATGTTCAGGCACTGTACTGTGTCATACCTGTTCAATCACACTAGAATATCAATTTTAAATTGTTGGTCGATGTTCTCAGCAGAGTGAAATATTTCAGCTTTCCAAACCTCTTTGACTAATTTTTTTGTTTCTCCTTCTCCTTCATCTTCCTTTTCCCTCATGGCTAATATTGTTTCTAAAAATGCTGTGAAGTTTCATTTTAGAGTTACTTTTCCCAACAAATCAACACTTTGCTAGAAACTTTTTTTTTCAGACGTATTTGTAATTTTTCTAAACATAAGAATCCTTCCCTGTTAAAAACCAAAACCAAACCAGAACCAAACCCAAACTGAAACTTCTTTCTTAAGCCTACAACAAGACACTACAAGTTTGAAGTGGGTAAGGTGGAATAATATTTTATCTGGACAAAGAAAGAAACACTCTCATAAGTCACAGGACTGTCTTATTTGAAATGAGTTTCCAGATGAGTTCACCCAATAACATAATATTTAATAGAAATTCTCATCCCAAATTAATAAAATCAAAAGAATCAGTAACTGAAAAGAGGATTCTTGCAAAAGAAATTAGTAAACAACTATGTCTGCATAGTGCATAAATATCTTGCACTGCCAGCCATTCCATGCTAAGTCAGAAAGTGTACCTCTTTTCCATGTATTTCTCTAAGATGCTTTTAAATTCTTTCAAAGTTAGCATATTTGGAAAATAGTATACGAGCACCTGGGGTGGGAATGATATTTTATTCCTTTGGACATTTGCTAATCCTCATTCTATCTGACATATTAAACAACCATAAGATAGAAAATATTTGCAAGACAGTGCCCAGCCCTGGAGAAACAATGGCTGCTTTCCATCAAGGACAAGGAAACCGGAGCAAGGGAGGCTTAGCAGGTACAGGAAGCACGTGGTATTGTGGCCCTGTGTATGAATAAGAGTGGGAAATCAGGGTTAAGCTGAGTTGATAGAGGGAAGCAGTTGAGACTCAGCTGATATTCAGACAGATGTCCACATAGATAAGTATGGGCATGAATCTGAATTATCATTCTGGACATTATCTCCTGTACAATACAGCAGTAACAACCATTAACCTTTTCTAAGGTCTGAATATAAAGATCGCCCATCTAATGTAATGGCAAAGACATCACAGGGACAGAATACAGCACATAAAGAGCAGAAATGATCCCTGAAAGGACAGTGCAGAAAGGAATTTCTACTGAGCCTCCTTCAGTAATGGTGACCTTTTCAGAGCTCTTAGTTTCACTAGGAATTCATACAGTTGCTAAAGAAAAGTTATAAAAAAGTATAGTTATAGATTTTTTATAAGATCATAGAATCATAGAATGGTTTGGATTAGAAGGGACCTTAAAAATCATCTGGTTCCAAATCTAGCTTACTTTTTGTTTGTGGTTGTATAGGAAATAACGTTACTGCACTGTAGCAAACTTGTAGCAAAGCTATAAGGAAATAATGTTTAATTTTAAACCCTTTAATTTTATATATTAAATTATATATTTTAAATAACATATATAATTATATATTTTAAATACTTTCATTTTAAAAAATTTCACTCCCATGCTTACTGATCATGCCTGCATACTCACAAGAACTACAAAATATCATAGAATCATGGAATGGTTTGTGTTGGAAGGGACCTTAAAGCTCATCCAGTTCTAATCCCTTGTCATGGGCAGGGATACCTTCCATTAGACCAGGATGCTCCAAGCCTTGTCTAACCTGGCCTTGAGCACTGCCAGGGATGGGGCAGTCACAATTTCTCTGGGCAACCTGTGCCAGTGCCTCACCTCTCTCACAGGGAAGAACTTCTTTGTAATGTCTAATCCATGAGTTCCTTTGGGTAACCAGCAATTTCTAATTCAGCTGCAATCAGTCTGGTTTTTGATAGCTGCTTTCCTGGTGTCTCTGCAAGACAAGGCACTAAAAAATACAATACCAAAAAACTACATTAAACATAGTCAAAATATGTCTGACCTTTTGTACAGAGCTACAATTGGAACTATTGCTATTGCCCGTTTGGGAATATGATGGGAAATTGCCGCAAGACTCAGATTGTGTTCAGACCTGAGGAGGACTTGGGGGTGTTGGGTGATGAAAAGCTCCCCATGACCCAGCTTCTGTGTGTGTTGAGTCCAGAACTCACCGTGTGCTGGGCTGCATCCCCAGAGTGGAAGCAGCAGGTGAAGAGGAGGGATTCTTCCCCTCTACAGTGCTCTGGGGAAATCCCCGCAGCAGTCTTCTGTCCAGCCCTGGAGCAACAACCCAAGAGGGACGTGGAGCTGTTAGAAGGAGTCCAGAGGAGGCTATGGAGATGCTGCAAGTGCTGGAGCAGCTGTGCTCTAGAGACAAGCTGAGAGCTGGGCTTGTTCATCGTGGAGAAGAGAAGGCTCCAGGGAGACCTTAGAGCAGATTCCAGTGCCTAAAGGGGCTATAAGAAAGCTGAAGAGGGGCTTTGGACAAGGGCCTGTAGGGACAGGACAAGGGGGGATGGCTTTACTCTGACAGAGGGGAGATTGAGATGAGATCTTAGGCAGAAGCTCTTGCCTGTGAGGGTGGTGAGGCACTGGCACAGTTTGTCCAGAGAAGCTGTGGCTACCCTACTCCTGGTAGTGTTCAACGGCAGGTTGAATGGGGCTTGGAGCAACCTGGTCTAGTGGAAGGTGTCCCTGGTAGGGGGTTGGAACTGGATGAGCTTTAGGGTCCCTTCCAACTGAAAACATTCTCTGTGTGTGTGGTTCTCTGTTTGAAGACTTTGTGGAGGAGAACAAAGTGGTCACCCTGCATGTCAGATCAGAAAACACTTGTTCCTGAAGGTCCCTCAAAGTTCCTTCCTTGATTCACTCCCTCATATACACATAGAAGTGTGCACAGTCTCTCTGGCTGTCTCCATGGTAACAGCAGCACCAGATTCTGCTGCAGTTACATTATTTTGCTCAGGGCAAACAGCACTGCCAGTGCTCTGATGCTGCAGCACTCACTGGAGACTCTGTGTTCAAAGGGCCACTTGCTGTTAAACACACTTGCCTGCAGTACCCCACATGTGCTTCTCTTTTTTTTGGCTGTGGGTGGTTTATACTGACAAGTTGTGAAGGCTTTCTATGGTTTGTACATTCAGCAGAGGGATTAAGTGCATGCAGGTTTGTTGGTGCAGGGAGCTACCAGCTCACGACAAAAACTGCATGATATGATGAGTTCCTAAACCAGGAATGCCCTGTTTTCCAAATTTGAAAAAGGGAAAAATTCCTACTGAAGATGGTAGATTTTTCAGTGTTTCCAATCAGAAGTCATACTACTTACTGCACAAGCACAAATCCACAAAGATACCAAAGATCTCTGGGGCACCATGAAAATCAAGCATATAGAGGATAAGCCAGAATTTTGGCCACTTTTAGGCTTCAGGCAGAAGAGGAAGGAGCTAAATACATATGGTAGAGGTGAAAGTCCTCTGTTCCACCAACCCTTATGGAAGCTGATCAAACTCTTCTTGACTGATAAGTGCCACATTTATAAAGAGATCATCTTTAAGTTCTTCATGGAAGATATGCAAAAAAGTAATCCGTACCTTTTCATAACACTGAGCACAAATGTGTACTCATGCAGGTAAGTAATTTTTGTGCTGGATATTCTTCTTATACTGTGACTTTTTGCTTAGTGATGGTGTGCTGGTTTTGGCTGGCCTGTAGCTGAATTTCTTCATAGCAACTGGTATGTGTCTATGTTTTGGATCTGTGCTGGAAACTGTTGATAATGCAGACATGTTTTAGTTACTGCTGAGCAGTGCTTGCACATGGTCAAGGCCTTTTTTGTTCCTCACCCCACCCCACCAGTGAGTAGGCTGAAGATGCACAAGGAGTTAGGAGGGGACACAGTCAGGACAGCTGACCCCGGGTGACCCAAGGGATGGTCTCTACCATAAGACGTCACATTCAGCATATAAAGCTGGATAAGAAGAAGGAAGGGGGACATTCAGAGTAATGCCATTTGCCTTCCCAAGTCACTCTTATGTGTGATGGAGCCCTGCTTTCCTGGGGATGGCTGAACACCAGCCTGACAATGGGAAATGGTGAATGAATTCCTTGTTTTGCTTGACTTGCATGCCCAGCTTTTGCTTTAGTTAAACTGTCTTTACCTCAACCCATGAATTCTCTCAGTTTTACTCTTCTGATTCTCTTATCAATGCCATTGAAAGGGAGTGAGCAAGTACTGCAAGGGGCTTAGTTGCCGGCTGGAGTTAAACCACAACCGGTGGTATATCACATATTATGCTATGTTAGCTAAACATAGTTACATTGTTACCACTATATCAGTGTTGTTCTATTACCTTTGTTTGTTTGATTTTAATGTTATACCTCCCAAAGAGGAAAAAATCAGAGCTGTTGCATGATAGAAAGCTGACCGTGCAGCTAGAAACAGGAAAGGTTTGAATATGTTTCCCATAGGGTGGTTTGGGTTTGTAACTTTACAAAGCAGAACAAGAACACTGAATCACAAATGCTGTACCTTAGAACCTGAGTGGTGCTAGCTGTAATTCCAAGTTCTGTGTTTATGACATAATAATAGTAATAATAATAAAAAATTTTCATTCGTATCTTCTGTATAACATTTTGTCTTATTGTTGTGTATCCGCAGACATCACTGAAATAAATTTACCTCTGCAATAGATGTTGGCAAACAGAATGGGAAAAATCAGCATGCAGCATGGCAAGAGAAAGGGAGACAGATTTTGGTCAAGGACTCAGGGACAAATCCTGCTGACAGTGAAATTGCGTTGGCTTTTAAATGTCCACAAAGCACAGAAAGACTGATGCATAGCAAATGTCACGGCCTTACATTTATTTGCTCTTTATATACTATATAAATTATAGAATCATAGAATACCTAGGGTTGGAAAAGACCTTAAGATCATCAATTTTCAACCCCCCTGCCATGGGCAGGGACACCTCACACTAAACCATGCTACGTAAGGCTTCGTCCAACCTGGCCTTGAACACTGACGGGGATGAAGCATTCACAGCCTCCCTGGGCAACCCATTCCAGTGCCTCACCACCCTAACAGGAAAGAATTTCCTCCTTATATCCAATCTAAACTTCCCCTGTTTAAGTTTTAACCCATTACCCCTTGTCCTATTGCTACAGTCCCTAATGAAGAGTGCCTCCCCAGCATCCCTATAGGCCCTCTTCAGATACTGGAAGGCTGCTATGAGGTCTCCATGCAGCCTTTTCTTCTCCAGACTTTACAGCCCTAACTTTCTCAGCCGATCTTCATACAGGAGGTGCTCCAGTTCCCTGATCATCCTCGTGGCCCTCCTCTGGACTTGTTCCAACAGTTTCATGTCCTTTTCATGTTGAGGACATCAGAACTGCACACAATACTCCAGGTGAGGTCTCACAAGAGCAGAGTAAAGGGGCAGGATCACCTCCTTCGACCTGCTGGTCACATTCCTTTTGATGCAGCCAGGATACGGTTGGCTTTCTGGGCTGCAAACAGACACTGCCAGCTCATGTTCATTTTCTCATCAACCAGCACCCCGAAATCCTTCTCTACAGGGCTGCTCTAAATCTCTTCTCTGCCCAGCCTGTAGCTGTGCCTGGGATTGCTTCGACCCAGGTGTACGACGTTGCACTTGGCATGGTTAAACTTCATGAGGTTGGCATCAGCCCACCTCACAGGCGTGTCAAGGTCCCTCTGGATGGCATTCCTTCCCTCCAGCATATCAACCAAACCACACAGCTTGGTGTCATCGGCAAACTTGCTGAGGGCACACTCCATCCCACTGTCCATGTCAGTGACAAAGATGTTAAACAAGATCGGTCCCAACACCGATCCCTGAGAGACACCACTCATTACTGGTCTCCATCTGGACATTGAGCCATTGACCACAACTCTTTCTGTGTGGCCATGCAGCCAGTTCTTTACCCACTGAGTGGTCCATCCATCAAATTGATGTCTCTCCAATTTAGAGACAAGGATGTTATGTGGGACAGTGTTGAACGCTTTGCAGAAGTCCAGGTAGATGATGTCAACTGCTCTACCGCTGTCCATCAGTTCTGCAGCCCCATCATAGAAGGCCACCAAATTGGTCAGGCAGGATTTCCCCTTAGTGAAGCCATGCTGGCTGTCACCAAGCAACTTTTTGTTTTTCATGTGCTCTAGCATGCCTTCCAGGAGAATTTGTTCCAAGATTTTGCCAGGCACAGAGGTGAGACTGACTGGTCTGTAGTTCCCCGGGTCATCCATTTTCCTCTTCTTGAAAATGGGGGTTATATTTCCCTTTTTCCAGTCATCGGGAACTTCACCTAACTGCCATGATTTTTCAAATATGATGACAGTGGCTTAGCAACTTCATTCACCTGCTCCTTCAGGACCTGTGGATGGATTTCTTCAGGTCTCATGGACTTGTGCACATTCAGGTTTTTAAGATGGTCTCGTACCAGCTCCTCACCTACAGTGGGCCCAAGGTCTTCATTCTTCTGCTTCCCATAAAACACAGTCTTTCCAATAGACCTTTCTTCATTTGGCATTCTGGTGCAGAGATTTTATTTCTTGTCTGCATATTAACTGTCCACATCAGTCTTCTGCTTATTTCCTCCACATATACTTTTATTTTTTTTTAACTGTTTTCTTATAAAAGATGCTCATGTCCAGCCAGTCAACAAAGGCCACTAACTAGCCCGTTCCTCTGTTCCTCTTTCTCCTCCCACCCTATTTCTGAAAGCTTATTTGAAAGCAAATTAAAAAAACATTTGTCTGGTGCTTAAAGAGCTAGGTCAGTATTTCATATTCATATGTTGAAAATAAATTTTTTCTCAAAATCTTCAAATCATAGCTGTTCTTTATTCATATATTTCTATTAGTGTTAAATCTCTCATGAATGTTTTGTCTACTTATTCACAATTACACTCTCCAGTTGCATGCTGTCATTAGAACCATGTGATCTTCCAGAGTCAATCCTTTAATAGGATTATAATTCTATTGAGCTCAAATCCCAAGGAAAGCATTAGGGTGAAAATACATTTAAAGAATTACTGTTAAGTCCTGTATACAGGAATGCCGTGAGCCTGGGTTGTAGCATGAAATATAGAAGTAAAATCTAATAGGAAAAATAAAAAAGAAAGAAAGAAAAAAACAAGAACTCCTGTAGCCATTGCATTTGACTTTCTAATAATACCAGTCTCAGAGGAGAGCAGAAATGGAAATGAGAAAGGGTGCACCTGTGATGCAATCATGCTTGCTGTCATTATCTTTATGAATTTCAGCAGGCCAAAAAAGTCCAATCCACTAGAATATGAATGAGAAACAGCTGTGGCCCACCAAGTAAGTAGTAGCCATGAGACCTCCCTGTTTGGGTCCTAATAGCTTTTTCCAGGTCAGTAATGTCTCGCTGTACCCTGTCTCTGCCCTAAGCCCCTTTGGTGACTGTTCTGAAGGGCTTTAGAGACCTGGAAGATTTAATAGCTGACTGGGTTTTGGTGAAGTAAACCCCTCTTGGAGTTAGTTTTATTCCTATCAACCAGATATCTGGATTAAATATGCCGCATTGTTATTCAATTATGTTTAGAAAGATCCGACTGATAGGCATTTGGAAAAAAAAAGGGGTTAAGGGGACAGAGAATTTAAACAACAGATGTTTTCTCCAGTAATTATGGATCTGAATTTCCTTAGAAGAAAGGTGAGGTGCACTGGGTATATGTATTCTAGTTGATGCCACCAGTGCATAGAAATTATATCTACTCTCCCTTTCTTACCAGTTATAACAAAGATACTTTTCACTGATTTCAACTGTGATTGAGAGACATTTCCAGCCCCATCTTTAAGATTCTGGTACATTCTGCCTTTCTCAGGAACTGCATGGGTTTCAGCAACAGTGAAGCATAACAACAGGAAATTTCAGGTGATAGAGGAGAGCTTTGTGTTAGCAGAGCACAGTGCAGGGTACCTCAGGCTGACTCACCCTGCTGTAGCCACCAGCAGAAATATTCTTACTTGTGAAGATCATGCTATTTTAGTTACTTTAGAGAACATTCTTCCTGTTTAAATGTAAATTGTACCATAAAAATTTGCCTGTTCAGTTTAAAGTAGTTCAGGGATGGGTATGCATGGTCATTCTCCATGGTCTGGTGTGGTATGTAGGTATACAGTGTTGACTCTGTAGACAACTGAGTATCCTCTGCTGTCAGTACTATCTCAGGAAGCATGGAAGCAAGCTGTGATCCAGCTCACATGCTCCTGTTGACACGAAGATAAATGTATAGTAATTGCAACATTAGGTAATTAATTCTGTCAGGTAAGCAGCCAAATATTAGTACTCCCATTAAGGTTGAGAGAAAATTTAGACAACAAGGTTAGGTGATTGGACTGAGTGTCAGAGTAACATAATACAAAATAATGGATGATGTTATCTTTTCATCTCTATTGTTGACAGGCTTCTGAACTAATTAGAAGTAGAAATAGCATGGCTGCCAACTAGACTGGATTAAGTGTGTACCAAAAAACAGCTCTTCATTGAGTGTTTGAGATACATAGATTAAAACATTTCATATATTTCAATGATATATATTTAACTGCACAGAAACTTTGTGCCTCTGAAATACAGAAATGTTCCTTGACATATGACTTCAGATGATGCTACTGACAGAAAATTTAAGATTTTTTTTTTTAATAGGGTTTATTTTGCACCTTTAAGTTACTTGAAATAAGAAACTTGAATAAAACATTTGGGGGGATTTGCTTTACTTGATTAATCAAGAAGACAGTGGTGTTAAAAAAAGAACCTTTGTCAGTGTACACTACTCTTGGTGTTTTGGACACTATATATGGGTTGGACAAGGAAAATTAAGTTGTTTGACAAAATACTTTCCTTGCACAATGTGAATATTGATAAAAGTTATTCCTGTGCAATGGGAGTCCAATGAGTTTAACCTAGTTCTAGGGAAAATACACTAAGGAGATTAATTTATATCACAATAAAAAGCGTACTGTGATGCTGTTGCTTATGCTTATTGGCATAATATGCTTTCTTTCTTTCTTTGCTCCCTCAAATCAAATTCTTCACCCATGAAGGTTAGACCATTTGTACAGGTATGTACAGAGTACTTCAGAGTGAGGATCACAAAAAGTAAGAAGAAATATTAAAATAAATCAAATTTTAACAGAAGAAACCTTCAGTATTGAAATCAGTTACTTTGGAGCAGAGTAATCTTGATTTATAACATGTTCACATAGTTCACATGTAGAAGTAGTAATGTATGAGCACATCATTCCAGTACACTTTATGATGTGGTGGAGAAAAATATTTAAGAGCCTGGGGATAAGCTCCAAAATAGCAAAATTCAAGTCTTCAGTCGGATAGAAATACCAAGTATGGACCCACATTTTATACTTAATCAGTTTTAACATTAGAGGTACAAATGCTGAGTTGCAGTGTAGGGAAAGAACTGCTGAGTGAATACTTCTGAGTAAAACTACTAAATTAAGAGATATTCTCTTTCATTTTATGGTAACAGTTGTTACTGACAAGTGTTTGGATAAGGTCTAGAAACATATTTACAATGAAACTGTAAGCTTTGATTTTTTTTTGGTGACTCCTTTCACATGAGAATTTCTCCCTGAAATTTAATACTTGAGAATCATCATTATTTACCCATTCCAATTGTCCAAAATAAAGACACAAAACACAAGTAACAAAACACATATGAAATGGTGAATGCTACATTTCCTAATCTGTATTCAACAAATCATTTCAGAGTTTTTGAGTAGCATACAGATGTCTAATACATAGTGGTGAAACAAGGCTGGTGTTCAAACAATTTATCAGAACAGGGGTGGTAAATTCATAGCGTTTTTCATTGAGTACTTTGATTAATTTGACCTGAAATGCATTATTTAGAAAGAATAAATATTTAAAACCAATATATATATTCAAAGATTTAATCACTGCTTGTCACCAAATAATCCATTGTCAATTGTCCTTTCCTTTTGAATGAATGAATATAATGAGTGACTACTGAAGTGAAAGGAGCCATCACTTATCACTAGAACAATATACTGTTGGTGTGAGAATGATAACTTGATCTTAGAGCCATCTCAGTTTTACAACTAGGGTATCAAAGAAAATGGAAAAAATAATTGTAGTAATAGAACAATCATTAAATATTATAAAACCAATGATTAATCACTGAAAAAAAAGCTATATCAACAAGTCTCTACTCGCATCAAGCGTTTTTTACCTCCTGTTCCTTTTAGGCAATTGACTACAGTGCAGAATCTAGAGAAATAAAACAGGGAAGATGGAAATTTTTTGAAAAATTAGTAAGTAGCAAAAGAATACAAAATTAAGATTTAAGTCTGTCTTTTGGTGCATTTCAGTCTTCGGCCAGTTTTGTATGCTCTAAGAAAGATGAAACAAATATCCAAATGCCACAAATGTATAGCTTTTGGCTTAAAATATTAGGAGTGCCTTCAAGTTTGGAGCATTAAAAAAGAAAAAAAGAA
This sequence comes from Neopsephotus bourkii, assembly GCF_033783945.1. Lineage (NCBI taxonomy): Eukaryota > Metazoa > Chordata > Aves > Psittaciformes > Psittacidae > Neopsephotus > Neopsephotus bourkii. The sequence continues at coordinate 811,521 of NW_026900550.1, forward strand.
TATTCTGAAAATTATTTTAGCAATTTCCATTCAATAACCCATATAGACGTACATGGATATGTACAGAGATACCATTGGAGCTATGTATATTCACTAAGGACGTGTGTGTGTGAAGGAGAAAGTAAACTACAATAAGAAGCAGGTTTTTTTCTGAAATAAGTGGGAAAATGGTTAAAGCAATAATAATGGTGTGCACCAGCCTGTGTTAGTCATTTCAAGAAAAGATTGTGGTTAGGATTCAGGTTTTATCTTTCTGTTTGTCTCCTTGACTACATTTCCCCCTTGTCTTTTCTGACATGGCTGGCAAACTTGCAGCTGAAAGCCCTGCCCTGTGTTCAGTCTGTTACATTTCTACAGTTTTATGTTGTTTTGGAAAGTAAACGTGTCTACTCTGTGACAAGTGTAGCAGACGTATACAGAAATTATGTCAGACAAAGAGCCATAATAACTAATCAGATATTTGGAAGGTTATTTCAATATCACTCGGATAGTTATGTATACTTGTCTTTCAGTAGATTTTATTGTATATTTGTATTTCTTATTCTTACTTTTTTCCTTTTTAGTGTGTGTGTAAGGATTGGAAAATGGTAAAAGCATACAATTTATTGATGAAAAGTATTCAGAAATAAAATATTATGGTAGACATTTTTGGATGCATATGAAAATCTCTCTGGAGTGTCTGGTTGATTTCCTTTTATTACATACTTTGGATTGTATTGCTTACTTAATTTAGTCAGTCAGAAAATTTTGTCCTTCTTTAGACTTATAAAGTTCTGCTGCTGGTTTTACTTTCAGTTTCTAACCTTTTTCTAAAATATGGAATATAGTAAAATTCTTGTGATCATATGTATATCGTCTCTAGGAACACCCAGGCTTTTTGTCTGCTGATTTTTCTCTCAAAATCTATTAAGAATACAAAAGCACAAACCTCTGAGTCATTAAAAACACAGCCAACATTGTGTTTAATGAAAAAAATAATGTGCTGGCACATCTTTTTGCTGATAGCTATGTATGTTCCTTAACATAACACCAGACAAACAGGGATTGTGAGGAGATAATGTCACAGCTGTTCCAGGTGCTTACTTCAAGTTTTTTTTCTAATGAGAATCTAACTTAATTAAAAATTTTACACTTAATAAAATGTATAACATACACTAAGCGACCACATAACATAATGGTTCCTCCTGGCTTTAAGAACATCTGCATATAAGATTTAAAATGCTGTTTGAATGAGGGAAGAACAGCTCATTTCTCTTTCCACTTAGCTGCAGGATATAGCTGATAAAGAAATGTCAGATCTGAGATTTATTCTTTAAGCATCTAAGGTCTTCATTTCTCTACCATCTAAATCCAGAATACCTTGTCTAGCTGATCATCAAGACATTTATATCATAATTTGTCAAATTTTCAGCTATGTTTTCCTTTTCTTCAATCCTTATTCCACTAAAATTATGCCTCGTTTCATACAGACAAACTTGAAAACCTGTACTAAAGAGAATGCTTTTCTTCTATATGAACTGAGACAGAATTATCTGATTCTGGTACATTTTATTATTACTAAGCTGCCTTGCAGGTTCATCAGGGAGAAATATTCACCAAAACCAGCTTTACACACTTACTCAGTGGGCTACAGTGATTGCCCAAAGTTCGTGTGAAATGAACACTTGCTTCTGTTCCTCCTAGCAGAACCTGATATTTGATGAGTTCAGCCAGTGGTAGATATTTCATTGTTGCAAAGGAGATGTATGTGATGGAGAAGAACAAAAGTACATGAATACTTGAAAGAAGAAAGGAATCTGTTTGTTGTTAATAATTTATATGTTCAAATCTTCTCTTCTGAATTTCCTGGCAGAAATCAGCTCATTCCACAATAAATAACCTCTTTAATCCCACTCTAAATTGTAAGCGTACAAATGTCATTTTTTAAAAAAACAAACTTGTGCTTCAATTATGCCTTCATGCATTAACATGTTAAATAGGCATCAAACCAGCTGTGATTGTTTTGTCCTTGGCAATTATCAGAGTTCTTCTGCAAATTTTTATTATTTTCATTATTTCTGTGTAAGTTAGGCTATACACCTGCATTCTCTGAGGGTGAGACCTCCTTATAGCATGCATGAAAGTCACTGATCTACAATGAGCAATGGGGTACTATGACAATATAGTAAACACAAACAAAGCTTAGAAGCCACCCTAGAGTATCATGAAGGGATCTCTGTAAAAAGTACTACAGATGCTTTTTACCCTGTTATGTACTTTTGTTCATTAAGCTAGGACTCAAAAAGCTCTAAAACTGGACATTACAGGTGCGGCTAAAGCAGGATGGTTCCCATAACATAACGATAAAACATTTAGAGTCCTTTTCTCTCTCTGATCTTTAACCTCTGCACACTGATGTCCCTTTCAGCAATTCAGCTGTATGTAAAAGAAGGCCCCATGATCTATTTTGTCTGTTTTAAAAAGGGGTAAGAGATGATTTAATGCTGCCATACATGAATTAAATAATCCATTTTCTTTACACGAAAGTAACATTTCTGAAATATATAGGCACTAGATAATTTACTCCGCAGAACATTGTATAATTGTATAAATTACAAACCTTAATTACAGGAAAATAGCTCCATCTAGTTCCTTCTGACTTTTTATCACTCTGTCAACATTCTGAAATATCATTTCAGTACAAATTTGACTCTCTGTTTTTGATTTAGAGATTAGTTAGAGACCCTGCCCTCCCTTAAACCTAACTTGCTGTATTTCTAGTCTTATTTCTAATATGTTTATTATCAACTAAAATGAATGACAACTGACCTGTTAAAAGTAGTATTCACAGTTCTGCCTCTTTCTATCATTTTTAAGTATTAGAAATATATTATTTATGAAAAATAGTTTTCCTTGATTACCAGTCTATAGAATCTTGCTGGTATTCGATTTCAGGTCAAACCATTATGGAAAAACAATTTTAATCCATATCTATAAAATTCCACTTAATTTTTTATTTATGATGTTTCTAGTTCATTGTGAGGATTCTGCTGTTGTGGTGGGTAGATGATCTTGGAGTAGTCTTAGAACAACCTCATCAATACAACATTTTTTATTAGAAAGGATTAAAAATAAGAATAAATTTCCTGAGAAAAGAACATTGATAATTCAGGATCTTAGATGCTTTTTCATATGCCCTTTTTTAAACTGAATAATTAGAGAGTCTCGAAAGAAACTGAATGTTCTTGATGACATTCTTCTTCAGAGATAAGCCACAAAGTAATGGAGTAAATTGTTTTTATCCTTTTTGTATGGAGAACGCAGGGACTTGTAAAATACCATGAGAATATGTATGCTTTTTTGAAGTCATTACGTGGAACTTTCCATCTCTAGTTGAAAGAACAGTGTTTATCTTCATATAGCCTTTGGGAAAAAAAAATTCAGCTAGAATATACCTCGTCATAAGTCTTTGTGTCATACAATCATAGAATCACAGAAGAGTTAGGATCAGAAGTGATCTTAATGGCCATTAAAGTTCTTCCCGCTTGTCCTGTCACCACATGTCCTTGTATACAGTCACTCCCCAGATTTCTTGTATAGTCAGTATCTTCTAAATTAACATTCTAAATTAACTTCCATTTACACAAATGCTTTATCTATATATAAATCAAATAAAAACAAATAAAAACTTTTTATAAACTGACATTTATAAATTTTGTTTTTAAACAATTTACAAAGCATGTGAAAGAAAATCTCTCATGAGTGTGTTTATTTTCCAGGCAAATAACAATGAAATTGCTTATTTTTATTTATTTGAAAGAGAAATTTTAAAACATGATTTAGGAGTCTGTTAAATTTTGTCTTTTCTATTATAAATTGTTCTATATTGGTTTGATGTATTGAGAAGTACCTCAAGAGGACCAAATTTTAGTGATGCAGAAGTATTTCACATGACTCACTGTCCTGATTTAATGGGCTAATAAATTTAGACAGCAAACCTGTGAAGAAACAATTCACCTTTTATAGCTAGATGATTACATGCAGTTAGTCTTAATATACACAGAATGAATTCTTACAGTGGATTTTTTTAAACATAAAAGAATTTACTAAATCAATCTCAGCTCCATTGTGGAGAAAAAACGTATTGGTCCTTGCAGAGGTGTCAGATCTTCCCTGACAGAAATGTCTGTCCACCGATGCTACTTTGTGCTGCAGTGAGCACTAAGATGAAAGATTTTGAAAGATTTTGTCTGGAATGGAATATTGGTATGCCTGAGAATCCCTTCTTTTTTTAATAAATAAATAAATAAATATAGGCATGCAGGTTTTCAAATATGACTTTTTTCCTCTTCAGAATTGAAAACTTTAATTCATTACCATGGAAACTCTTTGCATCAGAATGCTACTTTTCTCTCCAGCTATTCCACTATCATTAAATCCTTGCTAATACTTTATTATTCACTGTCTTTTAAGCCCATATGCATCTCATTATCTAATTTACTTAACAAATTGTGACTGATAAAAGAGAAAAACTTACAGTACAATAAACAACACTATTAATTACTCTGTAGAACAGGGAGCAACTGTGTTTGTCAGGAACATTATACCTTTAAAACCATGGCACCCAGTAATTAAGTATCAACATATTCTATTATTAAGGCATATATCCTTTTTCTTACTTTTATTTATAAGACAGAAAAATGAAGTTACATTTATTACAGCTGTGGCCTTTGTTCTGAGAAAACAAAGTAAGAGAAAAAGAAAAAGCCATTCAGTCTGGGAACACATAAGAGAACACAAGTAACTATGGCAACCTAAATGTAATTTGTTATACTTTATTCATTACAGAGTTGGAGATTACTTTATTAAAAGATAGAAAAAAATCTCTAAATTTAGGAGGGTCATCAGTTACAAAATATTTATTTCTGGAAGGCCAGTTTGTATGGCTACGGCTTGGGAATTTTATCATAAACTGTTTATTTACATGATCAAGTCCTTATTTATATAGAAATTTTCAGTCATTTTAGGAAGTTTTACTGCTTAAACAATTACTACACAGAAGCCATTAGGATCAAATTCTGATTCCGGAAATACCAATTTAAAGAAAATATAATTTAAAATGTAGTTTTCTTCAACATCACATCAAAGTAACCAAGATAGGATGTTGACCTCCACTGAAAGAAAGCTGAAATTGGCTTTAAGCTCACTGTATAGTGAATATTACATATAAGAGGAAGAGTCTCAGTTCCTTAACAAGTTTTCTGCAGGCTATGAAATCAACTTGTCTGAAAATGCAACATTTACTTTGGAAACAAGTTGAATTGTGTGTTTTGAAATCTGGCTGTGCAGCTAAAGAAGTTGGAAGGAGAAATCTTTGGCAAGAAATTTGTTTTATAGAGTCTTCATAAAAACCTTGTAAGTTTAATGTGCCAGCTTTACTCTGCTCTAGCATGTACCTGAGCTATAATAAGAGTCAAAATGCAATAACACTGGACAGGCTTACATGATTCTTAGCCATGTGATTCAGGACTCTGACTTTCCTTTAAACTACTGCCCATGGCTCCCATACAGGTCAGCAGTGTATGCTTAGGCTTGTCCTTTCAAACTACACAGGGAGATTTAAAAATGTCCTTGTGGGCTTAAATTATAGCTCTTAGGGCATCCCTACATCAGCAGTCTTGCAGAAGACTTTGTATTTGAGGAGTTAGTGATACTGAGCAAGCCATGTCTGGTCTACTGGGTCATGTAATTAAAGCCTGAAAAACCCTTGTGCTGAAAGTATGTCCATGCTGGCGATCTGCACATAAATCTCTTTGGTCCAATTACTGTAATAGGTAGAAATGGACTTTGAAATAAAATTGCAGTGCTTTGATAGCTCAAAGTGCCTATAGATAGCACCACTACTTTTCTCCAGATGCTTTGGAAGGCATATAAGCTGTCTCTCCTCCCTGGTCAATAGTGTTAGATGACAGATGTAAATAAGAACCCTTGCTGTTTAGCACCCTATAAATTAGGCAATTAAAGTGGGATTCATTGCATTTAAATTTTGTAGAATAAATAATACTGTTTAGATAAACAATTTTATCTGTTCTATCTGCATCTATAAGAACACTTCTTTTTATCTCTAGCCCTGAAGCTGCTGAAAAGGAAACAAAAGTGACTTATCTCTAAATATTTTTCATCTTTATATAGGTGTTGATAAAAGCTGGATGAGTCACTTCTTAATAGACCTGTTTCCACTAATTATAGATAGAGCACATTTTGCTCAGTTTAAGCATTTGACTTTCCAGGTTAAACAAGAAGCATAAAGCCCCAGGTTGCACTGTTTAACCTGAAACCTCTCCAACACCCTTTCTCTTTGTTTAGCTTGTTCAGCCAGCAAGCCAGAAAAAAAAAAAAAAAAAAGAGCTTTTCAAATGTTAACTATGCTAATATTCCCATTGAAGTAATACAATGTCATAATTCTGGGTCTGTTGTACAGGGCTATGTAAAATTGGTTTGAGAACAATAGTCCATTCCCCAAACTGTTTATTTACTGTTTGCTAGGACATAACTCGTGGATAAAATAAAACAAGGAATAGGAAGGAGTCAACTTCAGTGATAACAATTGAGTCTTTTAGTATCAGCAGTAACAGTAATCACAAAAGAAATAAAAGCTAATCAACTGATGAGATCTTTGTTCAACCAAATGCAGGGGGAAAGAAAGGAAAAAAACAAAACAAATAATGTAACGCCAATGAAAAATGAATGATGGCACCACTTATAAAATATGAGATACTCATACTGCAGACTTGTAAAGTTTTTACAACATAAACCCAACCTGAATTCAGACAATCTATTGTTCCACCTAGTCTAATTTAATTTCTCACCAACACTTGTGCTTGTAGTAGGCTAACCTTCCTGAAATCCAGAGTTTTGACTTTAAAAATTACTAGCTTTCTCCAGAGTATTAAAGCATTAGAAGTATACTTCGGATGAACCTGAAACTAAACTTTTGATAACATGAAGACTGAGAAACTGGAAGAAAACATCCCTTAAAGAGCCCTGTAAATCAAAACTTAACTAAACATAGGCATAGGAGGACAACGCAGGTAATGTCATAAGTTGATTCTACCAATGGTTGTATGGCAGAAGTTATAAAAAAAAACATTTAACAGTAAAACAAACAGAAAAATTCTCAACCACTTATCATAAAAGTAATGAATTTTCTTCTTCTGGCAGTGTTAATGGATTATTCTGTCATCCGATTTCACCTCGGGGAATTATAAAAAACACCACAACAATAGATGCCATCTGCGAGGAAAACATGAAAGATACCATGTGAGATTTCCCTTGGGATATTAAGGATACACTAGAATCCTCTGGTGATATGATTTTCCCTGGCAAACTTGAAACAGTGCAACATGTAATGAATGAAGCAGTCAAAATATGATTTTAACACAAAAGTTTGTGTTCAAAGACACTTTTTTTTCACACCACAGTAATTTTCTGTGCAGAGGATACTTCATTGAGGTCATTTTTCTTTCATTGCATTCCATACCCAAGGGAATGTTATGTACAACCACAAAAAAAGCCAAACCAAACCAAAACAAAACAAAACCACCACAATATCTTTGCACAAAGTATCTTAATCTTTAGCAAAATAGGCTTATCAACCATATTTGTCTCATCACACGACCGGCATAATTCCTAGAAGCAACTCCTCTATTTTTCCCTCAAAGCAAATAAAACTCTGAGAACAAGTCTGTATGGACACAAACCTTGCCTCTTGCAACCATGTGCATGGCTAAATACAGACACAAAGTCTGGACTTTCCTTTCTTTGTTGATTCCCAGGACTGAAGGAATATTGTGAGAGGTGAGATGCACTGAAAATGGTCTCCTCATGAAACAGAAAACTAAATCCGTTCATAAGAAAAGCAGAGAAAACTGAAACTGATTCTTTTCAAAGTTTTGGTTTAGTTTGGTTTGGTATTTTTCAGGAGTAACTCCAGGGACTGTCCATGAAGAGTATTTACAAGTTCTGAACAGGGTTTGTGCCTAGCAGTCCAGATGATTTTCAGCAATCTGCCAAAAAAAGACTCTATCATGTAGACATAATCCTCATAACTTTCTCCTATGCCTGTGCCTTCCACTTTCTATTGGACTTACAGAAGTAGTAATCAGCAGGCTGCAGCACTGTCATAAAATCACAGAATCAGACTGGTTTGTGATGGAAAGGACCTTAAATCTCATTCAGTTCCAATTCTCTGCACAGGCAGAGACGACGTCCACTACACCAGGTTGCTCCAAGCCCCGTCCAACCTGGCCTTGAACACTGCCAGGAATAGGGCAGCCACAGCTTCTCTGGACAAGTTGTGCCACTGCCTCAGCACCCTCACAGGGAAGAGCTTCCTAGTGAACTAGGAAGTTCCAGTGAACTAGAACTTCTCCCTAGAATTTCTAATCTAAGTCTCACCTCTGTAAGTTTAAAGCCATTCACCCTTGTCCTATCACACAGGCCTTTGTCAAAAGTCCCTCTCCAGATTTCTAGTGGTCCCCTTTAGGTATTTAGGTCCTTCTTTCACTTCTGATAGTCTAATGCTTTCTAGTTTGTTGCTAGCCTGGTCAGGTATAAACTGGAGTCTAATATACCAATAACTTGTCAAAGCATGTGAACATCTACAAGCTTCCCAAAGTATGTAAAATTCCACAGGGGCAGTTTAAATTACTTCTAATAACTAAAAGGAGAGAATGCAGAATACATACAAAACTTGAGTGTGATCTTGATTTCATTGTTAGTAATGACGTAATTTGTATTTGCCTGAGTGGTGTAAATACTGTTACAGATCACTTAACTCACTTCATGTTACTGGGTTAGTGCTACAAAACAAAAAAACACCTGGTGATTCAGATGATGGATTTGATGGATTCAAGGATGCTGGAGAAGGACTCTTCATCAGGCAGTAAGCGATAGGACAAGGAGAGATGGGTTTAAACTTAAACAGGGGAAGTTTAGATTAGATATAAGGAAGAATTTCTTTACTGTGAGGGTGATGAGGCACTGGAACAGGTTGTCCAGAGAGTGGTAAACCCTCTGTCCCTGGCAGTGTTCAAAGCCAGGTTGGACAGAGCCATGGGTGACATCATCTAGTGTGAGGCATCCTTGCCCATGGCAGGGGGCTGAAGTTAAGTGGTCTTAAGATCCTTTCAAACCAAAACATTCTATGATTCTATGGTTAGTGCTTGAGATCTTCTGATGAGGAGTAAGAAAGTACTTAGCATTTGTTTCATTATTTATTGGCATTTTGAATTGTTATGCATATTATCAAACACCAATTATGGGGAAGTATACATTGTTATCTTAGCAAGAGGAGAAGGAGAGTTCTTGTTCAACCACTTTTGAATTTTGGCCAGCTAAACAACCAAATAAAATGGTCAAATTTATTCAGTTTATAAACAGACACTACTGCTAAAGCAAAAAGAATCCCTTCTGTTGAGTACTAACCCAATTTCATCCATACTTTTTCACTCCCCTATAATCCTGAAATATTCATGAGGGACAGTTGCACCAACTTTATACAAGCTACTGCTCACAGTCTAGACTACCAATATAGCCTTCCCGACACACTGTTATCAGACTGAATATCCCTTATATTCAGGGGGATCTGGCTCTAAGGAAATATGAAAATAAAATAGCTATTAACTTTATTAATTAAAATAGTCATCCTTCTGGAAAATAGAAGGCTCTGATTTTAAGATATTAATTTATCCTGCCCAAGCCTACATGATCATTCTGACTTAAATACCTACATCTATTACAATGGATACTGTTTAGAACTGAAGGCAATAAAAAATACTGGTGCAAAAGGGTCAGCATGAAAACATCATCAGCCCCAAGTCTCAGTGACTGAAAACTGCTGGTCACATGATTCCAGATAGAGGTTATCAAAAATATTCTGCTTTGAAACAGAGAAAAAATACAATTTGCAAACATTGATGAAGTTGTCAAACTCTGAGAGGCAGAGACTACCCTGGGGAAAAGTCCTGAGTAGGACAAGCCCTCTTCAGTAAAGATTCATTCTCTGAGAGGTGTAGGCAGAGGATAAAAAGATATTTTCTGATGGAGTTACGTCTGGCTTTTAAAATGTACACAGAACAAGGACATCGTCAATATGATAATTTCATAATGAACTTTTCAACTGTATCTTGTTCTCAGCTGAAGAAGGGCAAAATTCTGTTGTTTAACTTAAGCTAAAATACAGTTAAACTTGAATGGGAGGCAATTTTACTTTTTGTTTGAATAGGCTGATTTTTCTCCTTTGGAGTGTCCAAGGGAATGAAAAAGAAGATGTGTAGAAGGAAAAAAAACTGTAAAACAATTACAGAGAGGTGTTAGATACACAAATCAGAAAGATTTTTGTTTTTTGTTTTTGTTTTTTTTTTTAAGTAGGTCAGTCATAGAAAAGAAGTTTAGAAGAAATTTTGGAGCAAGTCCAGAGGAGGCCACAGAGAAGCTGCGAGTGCTGGGATCAGCTCTGCTCTGGATACTGGTGGAAAGAACTGGACTGGTTCAGTCTGGAGCAGAGCAACTTCCAGTGCCTAAATGGGCCACAAGAAACCTGGAGAGGGGCTTTTGACAAGGGCCTGTAGGGATACAAGGAGAAATGGCTTTAAGCTGACAGAGGGGAGACTGAAATGAGATCTTAGACAGAAGCTCTTCCCTGTGAGGGTGGTGAGGCACTGGCACAGGTTGCCCAGAGGAACTGTGGCTGCCCCATCCATGGTAGTGTTCAGCACCAGGGTGGATGGGGCTTAGAGCAACCTGGTCTAGTGGAAGGTGTCCCTGCCCATGGTAGGGGGGTGGAACTGGATGATCTTTAAAGTCCCTTCCAACCCAAGCCACTCTGTGATTCTAGATTCTATGGTTCCTTTTCCTCTTCCTCAAAAGCACAATCTATCATGTACCCAAATCTTAAACTGTCATTCCTGTCATTTCATGAATATTTCTAATCTTGACATTTAACTGTACGTATCTGAAGTTCATCTGTATTGTAACTATTTGTTGTAAGAAATAAACAAAAATCAGAATAGACTTCTCATTTACCCAAACAACAGTGACTTAGAGAAACGAAGGCAACATAAAAAATTTTCCTAGATGGAATATATCTATTAGTTAGTGTTCCTCAGTCTAATAGGACAGATACTTGCTATGATACAAACACTGAAGATCAGGATCTGGCAAATTTCTTGCCAAAAGTATTTTTAAAAGCAAATGAAGATTCAAGCTTACTAAAATACACTTTTTAATGGCTGGACTATATTTTATTCTTAAAAAAAAAAAAAAAAAGGAAAACTCAAAATCCCTGTTCTTGTGTTTAACAGGTGGCATTCTCTGATATCCCGTTTGTATGCCAGAAGATATCTGAGACTATGAAAACTAGACTTTTATTAAATATATTTGTTGATTATATTAAAAATTGGTAACAGGATTATACCTAGTGTCATGATTTACAGATGAAAACCAAAAAACAGTATCACAAACAAACCTCAGCATTTTTCAAAATACAGTAACGGTTTTCTTGAAGTAGGCTACAAAAGATGTTAAGAGAAAGCTAGCATTCATTTCTAAACAGACAGCGGTACTCACATTTTATTGTTCTACACCCAACTTACCCAAAACCTGGAGGCAGAGCACACAGTCTGTGTCTACATGTCATATATATATGCTTATCACTGGGGCAGAGCCTGTAATCCTTTCATTTTTTAACAAATTTTCACAGGGGAAACCTCATTTCCCTCTGACGTTCAAGCAGCCTGGTATGTTGTGAATTATGCAGCTCCACAATTTAAACCATCATGAGAAATAAAATTTTACCTAAATTCCGTAGAGAGACTTAGACTTAAGGTCATATGTAGACCAAGTTCATAAAGATTATAGACAACAGAATAGCAAAGGCATATAGAGCCTTTGGAAAACTCCATAAAAGAGTCTGGTGTAATAAACACCTGAAGAAAAGTACAAAGGTCAGTGTCTACAGAGCCATTGTATTGTCTACTCTTTTATATGGGTCTGAATCATGGGTCATCTACCGTCATCACCTGCGACTCCTGGAACGCTTTCATCAGCGCTGCCTCCGTACAATTCTAAACATCCATTGGACTGACTATGTGTCTAATGTCACTGTCCTCGAACAGGCAGGGATCACCAGCATCGAGGCCACATTGCTGAAACTGCAGCTGCGCTGGGCAGGGCACGTCTCTAGAATGAAGGATCACCGCCTCCCCAAGATCGTGTTTTACGGTGAACTTGCCACTGGTAGCCGCAAGAGAGGTGCCCCAAAGAAGAGATACAAGGACTCCCTGAAACAATACCTTAGCCTTGGCCATATTGACTACCATCAGTGGTCCACCTTGGCCTCCAATCGGGAGACTTGGAGGCACACCATACATAATGCCGCTGACTCCTTTGAGAGTTCACGAAGAACTAGTCTCGAGGAGAAAAGACAACGCAGGAAGAATCGTGTCCCACCTGTTCCACCCAAGGAGACCTTCTGCTGTGCTTTTTGTAGCCGGATTTGCCTGTCCCACATTGGCCTTCTTAGTCATCAGCGCGCTTGTAGTAAGCGTGGGTAAATGCCCTTCCCAAATCTTCGTTCGCGAAGTCAAGCCATGATGATCATAAAGATTGTTATGTACTAAAGAGACACCAGTATGTTAAATAGAATTATAGAATGGTTAGGGCTGGAAAGGACCTTAAGATACAATGAATCTGAAATATAGTATGTGTCAGTGGTTTAGGGCTTGAATGAGTCTTAAATTTCCAACACCTGTGAAGTAGCATGGCAATTCTTTGTTGTGACAAGGTAGTTTGTTTTCCTTTTTTAAATTTGCATAGTATGCAAATACTCAATGTATGCTAATGGAAAAATCTCAGTTTATTAATCTTGATGTTATACTGGAGAGAGAATAATCTCTTTATATTAGAATTGATATGTAAAGAGCCTTTGCTAGGATTAAAAATTATAATTTTTTAAAGATTCTACAATAGAGTCCTGTGGTTTGAACAACTTTTGTTGCCATGGTAAACGTACATAATATTTTCATGAATTTTTTTTTATTTATTTTCATTGTGGGGGGGTTTTTACATGAAAAAATGAAATTAGTAAAAACATTTAATTAATGGCTAAACAGCAGAGAACTTTCTATTTTATGTTTTGATCTCTTCAGATGTCAAAATTTAAATGTAAGCTGAAAGTCCTTACTTTGATTCAATATGTCATGCAAATAAATTAACAGAAAGCCTAATTGATTCCTTCAATCTGGCTGCTAATTAAGCAATTTGGTAACTACCTTCACAGTTAAAGTAAACTGAACTAGTGATACTGTGATTGTAAAGCGCTAGTTTTACCACTATTACATTAATTTGTTGCATTCCAATAGTATTGGACTTCGTATATTAGCAGAATTATGTAGGTACCAAAGAAATATTTGTAAACCAATAGAGCTGCTTCTTGTATGAGTGAAGACTAATGGTCCTTTCAATGATTAAATCACAACAAAAGAACAGGATTAAGAGAGTATGAAACCAAAAAAAGGCTGTGACTCATGTTCTCTCTGAAAGGTGACATAACTCTTCCAGTTGAGTCTCTTAAAATCTGTTTAAGAACATGAGCTGTGTTTTAATTGGTCCAATATACACATACACATTTGATAATATATACTAGCTAAGAAAAGATTATGGGTTCTTGTCAGTTCAAGAAACAAGAGATGGTTAGCTCCCATCAGCTTTAACCAGAACTGTGAAGTTGATATATTTATGAAGTTGATATAACTAGATAGAGCATAACAGACTCCTTGTCTGAAACATCTGGAGAAAAGGTGGAGAGCTACCAAATGGATCACACTCTGGCCAGAAACAACCTGCTTTTTGTCTTTTTCACCTGTTATGAGATCTGAATATAAAAATCAGCTTAAAGACTTGATCAATACCTAGTTACCTTCTTTTATCATCTGAATTTGTCCATATTTTCACCCTATTGCTTGTAGACCAATCACTTCTCAATCCCAACCACGCCATCCTTTTTCAGGAAATATCTTCTTAGGAGCTTAGAAACTCTGCATTACACAACCTGAGCTTTAAGGAAGAAAATAACTTCTGTTACAATGTCCACTAGGTATTCTCAGCACCTAACAGGTAAGCTGGTGGCAGGGAGAGGTATCTGATCAGTTTAATTCAGACTCCTCTAGCTGCATACTTAGTTGGTAACACTCTTTCAGTGCCTTCCAGTTGTTTGTCAAAGAGACAAATTTATTTGAGCCTGATTAAGGCAGGTACCTGGATTGGAATCAGCAGTTGCCCAGCAGTAGGTGCATAACCTAATATGAAAGTAAACTACTTGACTTTCAATGTATTGTCCACTTTGCCACATAATATCATTTTTTCTCAACACTGGACACTGCATTTGTTTACTAAATAGAATGAATATTCATGTGACTGACAAGCAGGCCATTAGTAATCTGGCATTTGACACTTCAACCACTGAATTTAAATGAAACAGGATTTATACACTTCAACCTAGCACATTCATTTCACCATACACTTTTGCCCTGAACAAAAAGACAGGGTTGAATTTGCACTTATCACCTCTGTCTGCACAGAGTTCCTGTTGCTTTTTTTTTTTTTTTTCAGTGAAGATAAATCCATGTCTTTGATAGCATGCACTGCAATGACGATAAGAAATTGTGGAAAACTCTGATGAAACATTTTAAACTGCTTTTCAACTTGGTCACATATTTTAACTATAGAATTTGAATCAGTCCTTGTAATTATACCAGGCATATGACTCAGGCATTATTAATTTCTGAAAAGTCACAGTCAAGTTATTTAATAACTCTGATAAGAAATAGTAAGCTTTAATTGATATTTAAATATGAATTATTTTTATTTATCTGGAATTCATGTCAGCCTTATCTGGCTTTGAACAATCCATACAGAACCAAAAATTAAAATGTGACCTGAAGAAAAAGAATAAAGAAAACCAAAATCTTCATGAGACTTTCAGAGAGAAGACTTAGGTGAACAAAATATGCCTAGAAGAACAGGGATGAAAGGAAGTAGAGACTGCTTCTTGTTTTTCAGCTTCCCTCCTAGTTTTTATATCTGGGTATCCTGAGTATCTGCCTTGCTGTGCTGTGCCCCTAATATCCTGCTGGCGTGGGTGCCATCAAAGCCTTCTGGCGTTCCTCCTTGTGCTTTTAATCCCTGCTATTCCAATTTGTTCTCTCTTCATATTGGCCTGAATGTTTATAGTACAAATTTCTATGCCAATATGATCTAAAAGTTTAAAATTCATATCAAAGACCTAAAGATGGTCTTATCACCCTGGAAGACAGGGAAGAGTCACTACACTTACTTGTCAAATACTTGCTAAATTCTGTAAAATTCACAAAGTGGATTCACTGGAGACTCTCATGCACTGAGAATTTGTCATCAGAAGAAGCAAAACAGAACAACAACTCCAGCATGTCTAACTGTTGCAAAGAAATGAAGAATTCTGTCCAATTTGACATGACAAGTAGTGTAATAGGAAATGGCAGTTTATAATACTTTCCTAAAGTAGTACCTAAAACTCCCTCACTTGCTCTCACCCGAGAAAGCATTCATGTTACAACCTGAAAGGCCTGTACTCAGACAGAAAAAAATAAAATTCTTAACATTAGAAGATACTCACTTTTCCTTCTGTTAAACTATGCTGATAGCTAGATTCAATATGTAATGTGCTATATTCTAGAATTTTTTCGGGGCTTGTAATACAGTAGCTGAACTACAGAACTGCGCTATAGGATAATAGAACCTACAAGTTTTTTCTTATTCAAGCTTTAAGAGACAGCAATTGCATAAAAAACCTGATGCATCCCAAGTCATCAGTCTTAGGCTGTATTGGATACTAAATAATAGTAACAGCAGTACTGGCAAGACAACAAACACATCAAACTTAATTAAAGTTTTTCAGTCTCTGCATCAGTGTGAAATTTCAGTCATTTTGATGGTAATTCCCTCTTTACCTCAAACTAGTTGCCTGTACCTTCTGTAACTGTAAATTATGGATCCATTTTATATGCCCTAAAAAACAGTATTGTTCATCTCATTCTTGAAATAGCATAGCATGTGATTTATTCAGTGAAAAAGATAAAAATGGAGCATTAGCACACATCAAATTATAATAATGATATAGCACATAGGCCAATATTATGTGTGCTTTGTTTTGCTCTGGAAAAGGTACAAAACCTTATAAATCCCCTTTTATGGATGGTTCTGTCCTTTTTTATGAAATTTAGATTTTTTATCAGTTGAAGTGGTAGTTACTCATAATGAAACCCACCTACCTGGATATCTCTTTTAGGAAGAGGTGTGTCTCTTTCTGTTGACTGTGAACATAAGGGAGTAGTGGTCTAAAAATAAGACATCTAATCTAAGTTAGGCCAGAGGAATCCTAGGATAACTAGCTGAATAGTGGTATAATTTAGTGCTTAAAAAATATTAGAAAATCTGATCACATTAAACATGTTTTTGAAATATGTATATTAGCAGCTACTAGACATCTAGTTACATTTTGAAATGAAAAAGAGTCAGGAATTCATTCAAAGCTAAGACTCATGAAACCTATAAATTTTAATTGTATTAGGTAGGATGCAATAGGTAGCACTAAGCCTTGAACCGAAACACAAGTGCCCCTTGCTAATAACTCTATATAGGTATTTTACAACAGTGTGATGGCATAGCCACCCACAATCTACAAGCATTTTACATAACTATAAGAGATGTGATCACCAAAACAAGGCAAGGAAAGACAGGTGTATTTGCACATAGAAGACATACAAGTGACAAACAGCATTTACTGTATCACAGAATCCCAAGGTTTGGAAGGGACCTCAGGAGATCATCTAGTCCAACCCCCCTGCAAGAGCAGGGTAACCTAGAATACATCACACAGGAATTTGTCCAGGCGGGCCTTGAATATCTCCAGTGTGGGAGACTCCACAACCCCCCTGGGCAACCTGTTCCAGTGCTCTGTCACTCTCACAGTAAAGAAGTTCTTCCTGATGTTAACGTGGAAACTTCTATGCTCCAGTTTACACCCATTGCCCCTTGTCCTATCACTGGATATCACTGAAAAAAGCCTAGCTCCATCATCCTGACACCCATCCATTACATATTTGTAAACACTGATGAGGTCACCCCTCAGTCTCCTCCAAGCTGAAGAGACCCAGCTCCTTCAGCCTCTCCTCATAAGGGAGGTGTTCCACTCCCTTAATCATCTCTGTGGCTCTGCGCTGGACTCTTTCAAGGAATTCCCTGTCCTTCTTGAACTGAGGGGCCCAGAACTGAATGCAATATTCCAGACGCGGCCTAACCAAGGCAGAATAGAAGGGGAGGAGAACCTCTCTTGACCTACTAACCACAGCCTTTCTAATGCACCCCAGGATGCCATTTGGCTTCTTGGCCACAAGGGCATATTGCTGGCTCATGTTCATCCTCCTATCCACCAGGACCCCCAGGTCCCTTTCCCCTTTGCTACTTTCCAGCAGGTCAGTCCCCAACCTATACTGGTACATGGGGTTGTTCTTCCCCACATGCAAGACTCTACACTTGCCCTTGTTGAATTTCATCAAATTTCTCCCCGCCCAACTCTCCAGCCTGTCCAGGTCTCGCTGAATGGCAACACAGCCTTCTGGTGTGTCAGCCATTCACAGTATCACAGTATGTTAGAGATTGGAAGGGACCTCAAAAGATCATCTAGTCCAATCCCCCTGCCGGAGCAGGAACACCTAGATAAGGTTACACAGGAACGTGTCCAGGCGGGTTTTGAATTTCTCCAAAGAAGGAGATTCCACAACCTCCCTGGGCAGCCTGTTCCAGTGTTCCGTCACCCTCACTGAGAAGAAGTTTCTTCTCAGGTTTAAGTGGAACCTCTTGTGCTCCAATTTGTACCCATTACCCCTTGTTCTCTCATTGTTTGCCACTGAGAAGAGCCTGGCTCCATCCTCGTGACACTCCCCCTTTATATATTTATATACACTAATAAGGTCACCCCTCAATCTCCTCTTCTCCAAACCATAGAGACCCAGCTCCCTCAGTCTTTCCTCATAAGGGAGATGCTCCACTCCCTTAATCATCTTAGTTGCCCTGCGCTGGACTCTCTCCAGCAGGTCCTTGTCCTTCTTAAACTCAGGGGCCCAGAAATGGACACAATATTCCAGATGAGGTCTCACCAGGGCAGAGTAGAGGGGAAGGAGGACCTCTCTCGACCTACTAACCACCCCCCTTCTAATACAACCCAGGATGCCACTGGCCTTCTTGGCCACAAGGGCACAGTGTCGGCTCATGGTCACCCTGTCGTCCACCAGGACCCCCAGGTCCCTCTCCCCTACACTGCTCTCTAACAGGTCGTTCCCCAGCCTATACTGGAAGCTGGGGTTGTTCCTGCCCAGATGCAGGACTCTACACTTTCCCTTGTTATATTTCATCAAGTTATTCCCCGCCCAGCTCTCCAGCCTGTCCAGGTCTCTCTGGATGGCAGCACAGCCTTCTGGGTTGTCGGCCACCCCTCCCAGCTTAGTGTCATCAGCAAACTTGCTGATAGTACACTCAATTCCCTCATCTAAATCATTGATGAATATATTAAATAATACTGGTCCCAGTACCGACCCTTGAGGCACTCCACTAGATACAGGCCTCCAACTAGACTCCGCCCCATAGACTACAACTCTCTGGCTTCTCTCCTTCAGGCAGTTCACAGTCCACCTCACTACCCGATCATCCAGACCACACTTCCTCAAGTTAGCCGCAGGGATGCTGTGGGAGGCCGTGTCAAACGCTTTGCTGAAGTCGAGATAGACCACATCCACCGCTCTACCATCATCCATCCACTGTGTTATTTCCTCATAAAAGGCTACGAGATTGGTCAAGCACGACTTCCCCTTGGTGAAGCCATGTTGACTGCCCCTCATAACCCTCTTATCCTTGATATGCCTTAAGATGGCACCAAGGATAAGGTGTTCCATCACTTTCCCAGGAATGGAGGTGAGGCTAACCGGTCTATTCCTCCCAGTTTAGTGTCATCAGCGAACTTGCTGAGAGTACAGTCGGTTCCCTCATCCAGGTCATTGATGAAAATATTAAACAGCACTGGTCCCAGCACCGATCCCTGAGGCACTAGTCACAGATCTCCAGCTAGATTATGCACCATTGACCACAACTCTCTGCCTTCTTCCTTCCAACCAGTTCTTGATCCACTTCACTACCTGATTGTCAAGCCCACACTTCCTTAGCTTATCTATGAGAATGCTGTGGGAGACAATATCAAATGCCTTACTGAAATCAAGAAAAACCACATCTACTGCTCTACTATCATCCCTCCACCTAGTCACTTCCTCATAGAAGGCTATAAGGTTGGTCAAACATGACTTCCCCCTCATAAAACCATGTTGGCTGTTCTTAATAACCCCCTCATCCTTGAGATGCCTGGAAATGGAGTCAAGAATAAGTTGTTCCATCACCTTTCCAGGGATGGAGGTAAGGCTGACCGGTCTATAATTACCCGGGTCCTCCTTCTTGCCCTTCTTATAGACTGGTGTGACATTTGCCATCCTCCAATCCTCAGGCACCTCTCCCGTTTCCCACGACTTACCAAAGATGATGGAGAGTGGCCTAGGAATGACCTCTGCCAGCTCCCTCAGCACCTGTGGGTGTATTCCATCCGGACCCATCGATTTATAGATGTCCAGATTGCATAGCTGATCCCTAACCCAATCCTCATCTACCAAAGCAAACTCCTCCTTTGTCCTGACTCCTTCTGGGGCAATAGGAATCTGGGGCCCCTGGGGAGAGTCTGCAGGAGTAAAGACAGAGGCAAAGAAGGCATTCAGCACCTCTGCCTTCTTTATATCCTCTGTCTCCAGGGCACCCACCTCGTTCAGCAGTGGGCCTATATTGCCTCTTGTGTTAGTTTTATTTGCTATGTATTTGAAGAAGCCCTTTCTATTGTCCTTAACCCGACTAGCAAGATTAAGTTCCAAGGAGGCCTTAGCTGTCCTAATTGCCTCCCTACATCCTCTAACAACTGTCCTATATTCCTCCCAAGTGGCCAGCCCCTCTTTCCATAATCCCTAGATTCTCCTTTTCCACTTGAGTTTGCCCAGCAGCTCCTTGTTTAACCACGCTGGTCTCCTAGCTCCCTTACTTGATTTCCTGACCATTGGGACGCTCAGATCCTGAGCTTGGAAGAAGTGGTCCTTGAATGCTGACCAACTATCTTGAGCCCCTTTACCGCCTAGTACCCTTTCCCATGAGACTTAGCAGTTGATTGAACAGGCCAAAGTTGGCCCTTCGGAAATCTAGAACTGTGGCCTTGCTAGGTATTCTATTCCTCCCACACATGATCCTAAACTCCACCATCTCATGGTCACTGCAGCCAAGGCTGCCATTGATCACCACCCCTTCAACCAAACCCTCCTTGTTGGTGAGTACTAAATCTAGCAGTGCTCCTCTCCTAGTTGGTTTGTCCACCATTTGCATTAAGAAGTTATCATCAGTGCACTGGAGGAACCTCCTAGACTGTGAATGATTGGCTGTGTGAGTCTTCCAGCAAATATCGGGATAGTTAAAATCCCCCATGAGGACTAAGGCATGTAGTCGCAAGGCTACTTCCAGTTGCCTGTAGAAAGCCTCATCAACTCCTTCATCCTGATCAGGAGATCTATAATACGTGACAATGGACTGCAAGTTGATGAGACATTCACCTGAAGAAACTAGGATTATGTATGGAGAGGACACCCTGTGTTCTGGGAGCAGAAAGCAGATGGTATTAAAATGTCAAGCATAAGTAAGGAAAATCAAAAGAAAAAGAACAAATTTCCTGCCAGTCTTCTGATTAGGTGTACCATCCTTTTTCTTTTCTTTTTTGTTTTCTTTTTTTTTTTTTTTTTAATTTAATATTGGGAACTTGGAAAGCAACGTCTATAAAGCATAGATTATTGCATATCACATGGCAAGCTTACTCAGCAGAGTCTAAGCTTAAAATGTCAAATTGTGGTCATGAGGAAGCATGCAGTAAAATGTGTTTGACAGGATGGTCACCCTATTCAGTTGAAGATAATGAGATACACAAAGACATACATATATTTTGTAGGAAGACAAAAAGTCACAAAACATAATCCATTCTACTTTTATACAGCCTTCCAAGAAGTCTGCTAAAGTGACTGAAGACTTAATTAAGAAGCTGAACATACAATCTCCAACTACACTCAGTGACTTAGACTTTTGCTGTTGAGATGTGCCTTAAAATATTAATCAGTTTAAAAATGTGTGAATACTTTTCAAACAGTTGCAGACGTAGAAGGAAAGTATTTCACATCCCTACTGTTTATAAAATAGCCACTTCCCTATTTATGGGTTTTCAATCTTTGTCATCATTCATAGCTGCTAACACAGAGGCAAGAAACAATAATCTTCCTTACTGTGTACAGTTGTCACTAGCAGGAATAAAAGCTCTTCATTTCCTCAAAGGTAGCCTTTCTTAAAGAAATCTTGGCAACAGTGCTATTCTGCTCTAAATGATCTGTGACTAAAGAGTTACTAGCTATCAATTTTTTCTGTTTTTCATATTATCATCATCACACTGCAGGATAGGAAAAAGACCACATTTTCTTTTTCCACTTTTCTACCTTTGGTAAAACCTATTATTTTAGTTAAGTGTGTTAATTAAAGGGAAGGAAATATCCATTTGCCATTCCTGAAGAAGGTTGCCACTAATAATGAAATGGAAAAGCCAAGCAAAAAAGCAAAATCCATGTTGTGTTCATATTAATTGTCCAGTGTGAAAATAAAGATAACTGATTAAATCAAATTAGTAGTTCAAAGGCTTAAACAGGAATCAGGGAACAAAATGTCTCTTGACATCCTTGTTGCAGGAAAATATAAATTAGACAGCGTATGTATCAGGAAATTGGATATCACTGCAATGGAAGTGTAAAGGACTGATACATCACATGATTATTGTATTTTAAACCAAAATTTACTGAATTCATCCATTAAAAAAAAAATTATATGCTAAATTAGTTATGAGTATGTAATACTATATTCATACTTGATGGTGGTTACATTGTTCATACCCTTAGTTAAGACATTTATCTGCTGTGTCTGGCTATGACAGTCATGTGAAGTACTTACATACTGTTGTTAGGAACACTAGTATGTTTAAGTTCAAAGCACATTAATATCAATTACACCCTGCTTAGTGAACTTGTAAATGTCACATGCCTCAGCTTTTGCTACACTGCAATTTAAATAGTGCAAATAAAAACCCCAGATTTTTGAGGTACAAAAGCAGTTCAGTTCACTCCTCAAAACTATTTTCTGGAAGTAGCAAGGACTCTTTTTGCCAGCCACTGTGGTAAATTCTGAAGATTTAATGTTGATATTTCTTCCCTGTACCTAGCTGCTGCCTGGGTGTAGTAAAATAGCAGTTTCACTGCCTTGCACCAGCAGTCATTTCTTGGTCACTTTTTGTGATTAGTGCTATAATCACAAAAATAATATAATGGTACCAATTAAACTCATACATAACCAGAATCAGTCTTCTGTTCATTTTTTTGTTCCAGTCAGTATGTAGGAATCATGGTCTGCACAGCAAGCAAGGTTGCTCTGTAATCAATTTCTTGTACAGATACTATTTTGCTGTTCTGAGCTCCACTCACTGAATCATATGGAAAAAAATAGATTCCTGAACCACAGGTTAGAGACTACTGCAAATTCTCAGGTTATTGGCTCCTTTCTAGCAGATGGTACTGACAGAACTTTGGTCATGTGTTAAATGTTTCTATTTCGTATCACAATTCACTCATTTCTCTTCAGGTTGTCCTTAGGATCTGTGTAAGAATGGAGCAGATTGGCTGCAGGACACTGCATATAAATGTATGTCCTGTAAGCCTGGGATAACCATCTTGTTTCATATCTGACAGCTTGTTTGTTATAGAACACACCTAGATATGACTAGACCATAGTTTTTCATCTTTTCTAAAAATCAATTTCCCCCATGGTAATCACCAAGTAAGTCCTGAGTCAATAAACCAATAAACCTACCTAAGAAAGAAGCCTTATGGTGGCACATCCTGTCACATATAGACTCCCACACTGACTACCTCTGAGTACTAGAGTTTTTCATTAGACATACACCAGTAAGCATTCTGGAAGAAAAAGAGAAGATTGAGGAAGAGCAGTAAATCAGTTCTCTTCTGAGCTTTTACAGGTCCATTACTGTTTGTTTAGACCTTTAAGTTCTAGAGCTTTCTTTCCATTTTTATTTTGTTTTCAAGCTTTGCTGCCCTCAGGGTTCTTCTGTAAGACTAGCATTTTGTGACATAATATATAGAGGTATCTACACGCCTTGGCAAAGTATTTGCAGCAGCAAGCCTGGGAAGCTAATGTGCCTGGAGCAATTCTGCAGCTAGATTAGGGACACTTATGGGGTATTTCAGACTAAGAGTTTTAAGAACTTGCTAAGTGCCTCCACTCTGTATGAATTATACTCTGAACTGATTCATTAAAGGCTTGGTACCTAGACTACTTTGCCCTTATTATTATCACCACTCACTTTATGTCAAACACATACACTCTATGCGGTTTTCAAAACTCTGAAATGGCTATGGATTGCTGCAAAAGCCAACTGTGTTTCTGAAAACTTACATTAAAATTTTAATAAAACAGCAATCATAAAAACAATCCTACTGAGATCAGAGTATTTCCACAGCATTCAATAGTAATGCTTACAGGACTCAATGTCCGAAATATAAATTTGTTGGAGAATACATCCCTTCCATAATACAGAAAACAACAACTCCTCCAACTTAAAATTTCATTCAAAACATTCTAAACTTAAATTGATTTATGTTCAAAATACTGGAAAATATTTTGTTTCTCTTCCTACAATCAAGAATTCTGCTTGTCCCAGTAAATCAACCTGAGTTGAAATAGGACACTTGATTGCCCCGGTACAACATGGCAACTTCAAAGAATGGGTGTGCTAGGAAACTATTGAGAAAAACTTTCTTCTGCGCAGTGCAGATAGAAGACACCTCTTCATTAAAAAAGACATAATGCCAGAGATTCATAAGGTCAGTGCCTAAAAAAATTCAAAAAAACTCAAATACCAAACCACACCATGAAATCCCAAACCACAACAAAACCCCCACATTGTCTTGTATATAAAGCTTGCTAGTTTGGCAGTGATACAGCATGTGCTCTTGTGATATAGACAGGAAATCTGCATTGCTTGTCTCAGTGTTTATATTTATATAGTCACTGCTCAGCCCTAAAGCTGTTCTTTAGATCTGTAGCTAAAATAAATGTCATACACTGCTGAATTATTACAAAAATAAGTCTGTTTATTTACAAATATGACAACAAGCTGGTAACTTACTGAGATTCTGCAAAGGATTTTCAGTCTTTACAGGGATGCATTCCAGCCAGCATATTTCTACTTTTCCTGAATATCATATGCTAAATTCAGCTATTAAACACTTGCCAGTAGATCTGTCCAGTCTTAGTAGCAACATATTATGATAGAAAGGACATTATCAAATATCAAGAAGAAGCTCTTTATGAAAGATGAAATTGCCCTCTCCCTTTTCATTTTTTATGACTGTATTTGGCAGCAATTTTTATCTCATCTTCCAGAGTGCAGTGGGATTTAAACAGGATGAGAAAATGAGAATAAAATTGAGAATGAGATTTAAAAAGTACTATACTTTGATATTAAAATGTAATATGTAACATAATGACAATTAAATACAGGATATTTTTGCTTAATGGCAGTGTTTTTACTATGTAGGATATATTTTTTCACATTAGAAACACACACAGATTTTCCCTTTCAAAATCTGAAAACCTAGTAAAATGTTTATCAGCTTTACCATCAATATAGAAATAAATACAAAAGCAGTCCATTCTGTTTAAAACAGATCTATCTATTCTGTATTTCTCATGGCAATATTTTCTTAATTGTGGTAATTAAACAAATGATAGCATGAGATTGGAAAAAAATAGTAAGTTATTGATTGCTGTCCTGGGTTTAGCAGTACCAGTCATTTTTCTCCTTCTTGGTAGCTGGTGCAGTGCTGTGTTTTGACTTTTGGGCTGAGAGCAGGGCTGATAAAAATGATATTTTGGTTTGGCCAAGGACTTTGTGAGCCTCATGCTCTGCCAGGGAGGAGGCGAAGCCGGGAGGAAGCAGAGACAGAACACCTGACGTAAACTGACCAAAGAGGTATTCCATACCACAGCACGTCATGCCCAGGTTGTAACTGGGAGTTAGCCGGAAGGGCTAGGTGGACTGCAGGGTTGGAGGAGGTATCGATTGGTGTTTGGTTGGGCTGGGGGGGTGAGTTATGGGTCGGCTGGTGATGAGGTGTTGTATTCTCTTCCCTTGTTATTTCCTTTATCATTACTATTACCAAGTCAGACTGCTCAAACTACCGTGGTATAACTCTGCTCTCCATTGCTGGTAAAATTCTTGCAAGAATACTATTGAACAGACTAGTACCTGCCATCGCAGAAGAACTTCTACCTGAAAGTCAGTGTGGTTTCAGGGCTAATAGAAGTACCACAGACATGGTATTTGTTCTCAGACAATTACAAGAAAATTGTAGAGAACAGAATAAGGGGTTATACGTAACTTTCGTTGACCTCACCAAAGCTTTTGACACTGTGAGCAGGAAAGGCTTATGGCTGATCTTAGAACGATTAGGTTGTCCCCCCAAGTTCCTCAAAATGATTATTCTGTTACATGAGGATCAGCAAGGCCAAGTCAGGTATGGTGATGCACTCTCAGAGCCTTTCCCAATAACCAATGGTGTGAAACAAGGTTGCGTTCTCGCACCGACCTTATTCACAATCTTCTTCAGCATGATGCTCCAAAGGGCTACAGCAGACCTCAACGAACAAGATGGCATTTATATTCGATATCGTACCGATGGTAGCCTATTCAATCTAAGGCGACTGAAGGCCCACACTAAGACCCTAAACCATCTTGTCCGTGAACTGCTCTTTGCTGATGATGCCGCCCTTGTTGCCCACACAGAAGCAGCTCTGCAGCGTTTAACATCTTGCTTTGCGGAGGCGGCTGAGGTTTTTGGGCTGGAAGTCAGCTTGAAGAAGACAGTAGTCCTCTACCAACCTGCACCCCAAGAAGATTATCGCCATCCCCATATTACCATCGGCGAGTCAGAGCTTAAGACAGTTCAGCAGTTCAGCTATCTGGGAAGCATCATTTCCTCGGATGCCACGATCGACAAAGAGATAGACAACAGAATAGCAAAGGCATATAGAGCCTTTGGAAAACTCCATAAAAGAGTCTGGTGTAATAAACACCTGAAGAAAAGTACAAAGATCAGTGCCTACAGAGCCATTGTATTGTCTACTCTTTTATATGGGTCTGAATCATGGGTCATCTACCGTCATCACCTGCGACTCCTGGAACGCTTTCATCAGCGCTGCCTTCGTACAATTCTAAACATCCATTGGACTGACTATGTGTCTAATGTCACTGTCCTTGAACAGGCAGGGGTCACCAGCATCGAGGCCATATTGCTGAAACTGCAACTGCGCTGGGCAGGGCACGTCTCTAGAATGAAGGATCACCGCCTCCCCAAGATCGTGTTTTACGGTGAACTTGCCACTGGTAGCCGCAAGAGAGGTGCCCCAAAGAAGAGATACAAGGACTCCCTGAAACAATACCTTAGCCTTGGCCATATTGACTACCATCAGTGGTCCACCTTGGCCTCCAATCGGGAGACTTGGAGGCACACCATACATAATGCCGCTGACTCCTTTGAGAGCTCACGAAGAACTAGTCTCGAGGAGAAAAGACAACGCAGGAAGAATCATGTCCCACCTGTTCCACCCAAGGAGACCTTCTGCTGTGCTTTTTGTAGCCGGATTTGCCTATCCCATATTGGCCTTCTTAGTCACCAGCGCGCTTGTAGTAAGCGTGGGTAAATGCCCTTCCCAAATCTTCGTTCGCGAAGTCAAGCCATGATGATGATGACTATTATTGGTGGTAGCAGTAGTGATCTGTGTTATACCTTAGTTACTAAACTGTTCTTATCTCAAGCCGTGGGAGTTGCATTTCTTTTCGATTCTCCTCTCTGTTCCCCCAGGAGTAGGGGGAGGGCCAGAAGGGGGGGGGGAGTGGGTAACAAGCTGTCTGGCTGGGTTTAAACCACAAAAATTGCCTAAACATTTTGAAATATTCAATGTGAGTTTGACTACAGATGATCTGTTCTGCAAAAATTTCAGCCAATGAAATAATTTCATAAAATATTTCCTCATGGTGATCCCCCATATATGGATAAAACTGGACTAAACCACTCCAACTTACAAACAATGGCTGATATATCTCTTCTGCAGTAACTAGATTTACAGAACCATTGGGGTTGGGAAGGACCTCTGGAGATCGTCCAGTCCAGAGGAGGGTGGAACATGCCCCTGTGGGTTTGGAATGTCTCCAGAAAAGGACAACTGCCCTGGGCAGCCTGTTTCAGTCTCTGTCAACCTCAGCACAAAGTTCTTCCTCATGTTGAGGTGAAACTTGTTGTGTCCAGCTCCCACAATTTCTCCTCGCAAGAGAGGTGCTTGACTCCTGATCATCCTTATGGCCTCTGCTGGACCTTCTCCAGTAGCTCCTTCTCTGTCTTGTACTGAGGAACCAGAACTAGACACAGTGTTCCAGGATGTGGCTTCACCAGGGTCAAGTGGAGGGAGAGGAATCATCTCCCTCAGTCTGCTGCCACACTACTGCTGATGCACCCCAGGATACTCTTGTCCCTCCTGGCTGGAAGGGCCTGCTCATGGTCAACTTGTCATCTGCCAACACTCCCAGGTCCTTCTCAGCTGAACTGCTCTCTATAGGAGTTCAGCTCTCAACCTGGTATTTGGGGTTCTTCCTTCCCGGATGAAGGACCCTACCCTTGTCCTTGTTGAACCTCATTAGGTGTCTCTCCAGGTTATCAAGGTCCCAATGAATGGCAGCACAGCCTTCAGATTGTATCATCCACTTCCCCAGCTCCATATCATCGGCAGACTTGCTGAGAGCACACTCCAGCCCTTCACCCATGTCATTGATAAACAAGTTGAACAAGACTGTATCCAGTATTGATTGCTGGGGAGCACCACTGACTACAGACCTCCAACTGCACTCTATAATGCTGATCTCAACCCTCTTAACTCTACTATTCAGCCAGTTCTCAATCCACCTCACTGTCCATTCATCTAACCCACATTTCCTAAGCTTACCTAAGAAGATGTTATGGGAGACAGCATCAAAAGCCTTGTTGAAGTCAAGGTATATAATATCCACTGCTTTCCCTTTATTGACCCATCCTTCCATGTCATCATACAAGGCTGTTAGATTTGTCAAGCAAGATTTACTCTTGGTGAATCCATGCAAACTACTCCTAATGACTTTCTTCTCTTCTACACACTTGATGATGACCTTCAGAATGACCTGCTCCATCACCATTCCAGGGATGGAGGTGAAGCTGACTGGCTAGAAGTTTCCCAGCCCCTCTTTGCTTTTTTGTAGATGGGAGTAACATCGGCCTTCCTCCAGTCATCAGAATATAGTTTGTGTATATATAAACAGGCTAAGTAAGGGGCTGAGAGGTTAATATAAGTGAAAAAGAAGAGGGGAACATACTTCTGACAGATTCTTTCATGTTTTTTCTAGCTAGAAAATACATCTTTTGTAAATTATCAACACATGAACATTGAAAAATATATGAACTGCTATTAATGTGACATTAATTAAATCTATATAAAAATAGTAATAAATCTCTCTATATAATCTTGATGTTAAGCAAATAATGTTGAGTAAAGGTGTATTTACAAAAGCTTTGTTCAGTATTAGTCAATGTTCAAAAATGGTGTAGGTGAGGCCCTTAGTGAAACGTGGACTTGGTAGTCCTGGGGTAAAACTGGACTTGATGATATTAAAGGTCTTTTCCAACTTAGTTTATTTTATAATTCTATATGTATTGAAATTCCTTAAAAACAGAACATATTAAGGGATTAGAAATTCCGTTAAGTATGAAAGTTCTTCAGGAGTTCAAAACATTTGGCCTTAAAGAAAGTATGGGTAGCTGATTTTGGAGTATATGTATTCAAGAAAAGACTCAGAATGCAATTAAGCCTTCTTTCCCTTTACAGCAAGATGGCAAAAGGTGTAAGGTATATTCTGAAGCTTGTAATTGCATTTCAGCGGGTATCAAGGAGGATCTTTTTGTCCAAAATCACTATTAGCATGCAGAGTCAGAGAGGAACACTGACTACACTGCACTGGGTATTATTATTTAGAACAAGTAACCAAGATCAATTTTTAACAGGTGAGGAATGCATATGTAACATCAGCCACACATTAAGCTCTTTATAATGTTATGGATAAGGACTTTGTATCTCAGTTTGATGTATTATAAAGCTGTTTGTTTGATGAAAAGTGGAGAATTCTCTTATGCCAAGGGATTTTAGAAGAATGGATAATAGTTTCTCCTCTCTTGTTCTTTTTAATGAACTTGCCATGCTGCTACTGGTGATAGCTCTAGGTGTAGTCAAGAAATGTATTAAGAATTAATTATTAAAAGGTACCAAATAAAGACGGTTTTTAGTAATAATAAATACATAATAATGTGGACGCCCATCCCTAGCAGTGTTCAAGGCCAGATTTGATGGGGCCTTGAGACCTGGTCTAGTGGAAGGTGTCCCTGCCCACAGTAGGGGGGTGGAACTAGATGAGATTTAAGGCTGCTAGCAACCCAAACCATTCTTTAATTCTATGATACCAGATAGCCATATTAAAAACCACTGAAGCCTAAAATACCAAAAAATCCTGAAGTCAGATGAGTATCCTTTCAGTTTCTGCCTCCGGCACTGATTGATCTCTTGAAGAGTTCAGGGAGCAAGAATGTAATAGATTGATTAAGATGTACTATTTTTAATTAATATGTATCTTTTATTCTACTGAGGGGAAACTTAAACAGACATGATAGAGTCACATAAAACAGAAGAGAAAGGTATAGGATCACTGTCAGCAGGAGGGAAGGGATGAAGAACATCCATCTCTGTCTCCAGTCCTCTGGAAAGAAGCCAGCCGCAGAGCATGGCCCCATTTCTACCGGACAAAAGTAGAGAACAGGGATACGACCAAACAGGAGGCACAGGCAGGGGATAAACCTAGCAGTTTAGGTATTCCTACACAACAACTGTAGTTTTTAGATAGAATTGTTGCATTATAAAATCAAAAAATGGTTTGGGTTCCAACCCAAACCATCTAGTTCCAACACTCCTACTAGCCTCACACTAGACCATGTCACTCAAGGCTCTGTCCAACCTGTCCTTGAAGGCTGCCAGAGACATTTACCACTTCTTTGGGCAGCCTGTTTCAGTGCCTCACCACCCTCACAGTAAAGAACTTCCTTATACTTAACCTGAACTTCCCCTGTTTAAGCTTAAACCCATTTCCCCTTGTCCTATCAGTCTTCATCAGTCCCTGATGAAGTCCTTCTCTGGCACCCTTGTAGGCCCCCTTCAGATACAGGAAGGCTGTTCTGAGGTCTCCATACAGCTTCTCTTCTCGAGGCTGAACAGCCCCAATTTTCTAAGTATTCCATTTTCCAAAATTGTTGGACTGCTACAGATCTCAATCATGTAAATTAACAAGTAGCACTTTCCTCTTCATTATGCAACTCTACCAGTGCAAGTGTGCAATTGTTGAGACACTATGTTAATCTTCTAAGTGTTGAAACACAATGTAAGAAATAACTCCCTGCATAATTCAGACAAGTATTAATGAATTTCTGAGAGATGTAGTTAGCAATAAACTAAAGAATAATGCTAGTTACAAAAATGAACTCAGTGCTGGAGGAGATGGGGAAACAGATGCTGTATGCATTTTTTAATTAGATTTCATGTTATCCAATATTTAACCTGTCCAATAATACAATTACACACCAATATGACTAAACAAACCAAAAGCTTCTTTCTAGGCAGGCAGATTTTTCTCTTGTAAGAGCAATTCAACACCCTAACTGAATATCTTTGGACTCATTTAGATCAGTTTTAACTCGCCAAGCAGCTTTGAGTGTTTTGTCCAGATTACAGTCTTCTAGTAAATTTATGCCTAAACTTTCTGATGATCACTGATATTCTGTACTCCATTAAAAAGGAAAGAAGATAGTGTATCACAAATATATTTTCTCTTTCAGAAAGGGAAACCTGAGGGTAGTAGTAGCTCAGAATTGCTCTTTCTCTGTATAAAAAGCCTGTAGTTTGTTGTAGTTCAGCAAATAATATCTAAAATAAAATATTTAATATATGAGAAGGACAAAGTATTTAATTTACTCTAAAAAATTTCATCTTACAGAAAATGACTGAACAATTTAATTCTTCTGTGGTTTAGGTTCTTGTGTGAAAAAGGAGAAAGAACTAAGCCTTTATACTAGACTACAGAAAGTCCATATGTACTTTAAAAACAAGAAGACAATATTTCACGGATGCCACAGGTACCAATGAAAAACCAATGCCCTGGCATCTACTCACATATCAGTGGAAACATCAGGCTTTCAGGCAGGTGTCCTGTCTCTGCTTCCTCCCAGCCTCCCCTCCCTCCTGGCAGAGCATGAGACTCACAAAGTCCTTGGTCAGAGTAAACATTACTTGGCAACAACTAAAAACATCGGTGTTATCAGCTCTGTTCCCAGTCTGAAAGTTAAAGCACAACACTGCACCAGCTACTAAGGAGAAAAATTGACTGCTACTGCTAAACCAAAGACATCCATAAAGACATAAAAGAAGCTCTGAGCTGTATAGTTTGGGGGTTTAGAAAGTCAAATAAAAAAATCACAATGTTTTTTGTAGATTTGGCATGAATTGGTCTTTCTGTATCAACAAACTGTACCTGAATTCCATCCAAGGATTTCTTCATATAAATATCTGATTAAAAGTTGTCTATATTTTGTTTTAAATATTTGTGTTCTAAATTTAGCTGGGGAATGTCAGGTCCAGATATAGAAATCAGATAAACTAGCATTTTTTCCCCATGCCTCTCTTTCACATAACTGCTATGTTGCAGAATTGTTTAAAATGGTTTTATGTTTTATACTGATATAATCAGAAAAATTCAAACATCATCCTAGTTGATTGTTTGTTGAGTTAATGCAGTGAAGATGGTAACTAAGTACGGTTAATAAAAAAATAATTGTTCTACAATATTTAATGTCTTTATCAATACATATACCTAATAATATAGATTTGAGTACTTATAGAGGTTATATTTCATGTGTTTGCAGCCAGAGAAACAGTTAGATAGTCTGATCTCTTGGATAGCATCAAAAATTTTTACCTCAGAGATGAAAAGTTGACCTAACTAGGAAAAGATATGTGCAGCCTTCAAACTTCTTGTAATGAGGTCTTGGGACAAGCACCCGTGGACTTTTTGGCTCTGCTTCCTTGTGCTGATGGCTTTTTCTGCCCCTGTGTCTCCACAAGCTCCCTGGAGAAGCTTTTTCAGTACTCAACCATCCTTACAGGAAAAGTGCTTTTTTCTTGTATTAAGATGTACTTTCCCATGATTTTATTTGTCCTAATGATGATTGTGATCAGCAGGCTATAATTCAACTTATGATCAAGTCTGTTCAAGGACAAATCATATGCAGAAAACAGTAAGAGAATCTTATTCCAAGTTGCTTTCTGCAATGATGATGAATTGGGCTTGTTCTTAGTTGCATTTATAAAATGTTCAATTCTACTAATTGAAATTCCCAATGATAATGACTTCTCATAGTGCAATCTACATGTATGAAGTAGGTTTTTCTGTACTAATTTCTTATTGATAAATCAATGTATAAATAGATGATATCTTTACACACATTTAAACAGGCCAGCGGTATGGCTAATGGTGCTTTTCCACTTGTGGCAGATATATGGTATGGCAAACTATTCTATAATTACGATTGAATAAGAAGGTAAAAATCTCTGGGTATGTAGATATGCATGTAGTATGCATGAGATCTCCTACAGGTCCAAGTAGAACCAATATTTAATTTCTGCCATAGATGTTGTCAGTGATCTAAAATTTTGATTCCATTTCTACATGTCAAGCAGGTTCTCATCCTCTTCCAGTGTTAAAAAACAGAAGTTTGCTCATGTGCCTTCACCTTTGACTATTTTTCATTCACTCTTTCATTTTCACAGAAGTGCGATGCCAGACACACTCACAGGGGCATGCAGGGCTACAAATCACAGTAAGCACCCAAATACATCAAAATTTATGGGATTTGTTGCTTCATTCTATTTTTGAGACCTCATCAAGATCATTATTATACTATAACATTTGAGCTATCTTACACTCCCTTAAGACAAGGGGGTTTAACTTGATAACCTTCAGGAAACTTTTTTTCTTCTACCCACCACAGCTGATAAAACATTAAGGATTAAGTTTTCACAAGAAGTTTACAAAATTAGTTTCAAGCAAAGTTGGACAAATTAAGGCTCTAGTTTGTTCTGTACTACCCAATCAAGATGACCTCTGCTCTTCCTAATAAAAAGGCAAAGGAAGTTTCAGAATGTGGTTCAAAGAGACAATGAACCAAATTTAGGGGTACTAACTCTAGAATAAGAATGTTGCTATCATCAGTGAAAAACTAGTTTATGTTTTTTTTGCTAATTCAGATTTGCTGAAAAGATAGTGTATTTTGTGTTACATGTTCTCTTACATAAACATAGTTATTTAAAGCTTATATTAAAACTATATCTTATCTCTCCATCTTACATGGATCTTTTTGAGCAATATCGCATGGTGAAAACTAGTAACTGAAACCATAGCCTGAAAGGATGCACATAGGAAAGCACTTGCTGAACACACAAGTTGCTTTTTGCCTCAAGTATCTTCTGTTTAATTTTGAATAAAAGATTACTGGGAAAAATTATAATGCCACAGAATAAGGAAAGAATAATAATAGAAAAAACATTTTCCAGCACCAACTGCATCAGAACAAGAGTATAATAACAGAGTTATTAGAATGTTTAATCATTATGAGTTCATATTTGATGCACAAAGCCTCACTATTATTACTGGGGTTTATTTCATTTGTCCCTTGGTTTTCTACTTCTATTTTTTGCTAAGGTGGCTAGGACAAAGGCCCAATTGCTTTCGCTTTTGGTTCCATATAGGCCTGTGAAAGTACCATTCTATCTTAAAAAGAAGGGCTTGGTAAACAGCACTTTAATGGATGAACTCTCATGGTGCTCAGTATCACTTGAATATCAATAACCAGAATGTACCAGCAGCTTTTTCACAGAAAGTTCTAGTATCCCTGTGCTTGGGGCATAATGGATCTGCTGCAGTTTTGTGAGATCACTGAGATCTTTATGCCAAACAGCACTGCATGAAAAAACACATAATCTGCCTACACATCACCAAAGAAACCTATGAGGCTCTTGGGTTTCCTGAGGTTAAACCACTTTAATTTAGTTTTGAGTATTTTGCAGAGTGTCACTTGTTCATCTCAATAGGGTGCAGATAGAGCTGGATGGCCATCTGTCCCTTGTTTCACTGCCAGCAATCAGCCATTTGGCAGGGTTGAAGCAAAGAACATCCTCATTTTATTTAAAGACATACTAGACATTTTGCTGGAGATTACTGCCAGCAGTTCTGTATTTAGGAAGCATCTGAGTAGAAAGAAGATGCAAAACTGCAAGTAGGTGAAGTGCTTTAGGCTCAACTATGAGTCTGAAGATTAAATTGAAATAAACACTGAAGCCTTTCAATGACGTTAAAAGGTCAGTAAATTTACTTACAATGTATTTTTGTCCTTGCATTTTACAAGTCAAGCCAAATATATAATTAGGTTGTTATTAAGTGAGAGGGTTTTCCCACCTCATCCTTGAAACAGACTGAGCTGAAATAGAGTGACGTATATTTTTAGGTTTCTTCATCTTCTGACTCAGCAAACCTCCTTTCCAGAATGAAGTTAATTAAGTCTGAATTAGATCAAACACTAACCAAACAGTACAATTTATATTAACATCTTTGTTTCTGAAACCCACCAAAACCCCCTCAACAAACAAACAAACAACCTCTTCCACCACAAAAAATCCTCAAAATACTGTTGAATACTGCTGAAACTTCACACAAATTCTTAACTATCAGGGCATAATCCCAACAAGCAATGTTTTCCTGTATTTCCTCGTTACACCTCTGAGTTTCAAAACAGGAAAGAAACCTGGAAAAATATGTGTTAATGAAAGTCATAAAACTTTATGGTTGCTGGCAACAAAAAACAAACAGATAGGATACTCACCATACAGTCAACATTCACCAGCAGAGGTTCTGAGGGACTGCTTTGCTGGATTTGAGCATTTAAGTTGTGCTGGTCTTGAATAAACTTCAACTGCATTTTCCACGGTTTATCCAAAGCATTTGTTTGACAAATGCTGCCCATAACTCATTTTAAAAATGATTCATCCGAGGGTTGTCCTTTCCACAATAGTCCAACAATATAAATACATTTTCCATAAAGCTCCATTCCAGTTTAAAATCCTTTCCCCAGGCACGTGTGTGCTCAGCAGATGAGCATAACACACTCTGTTATATTACAGCAAACAATATT
Organism: Neopsephotus bourkii; assembly: GCF_033783945.1. Classification (NCBI taxonomy): domain Eukaryota; kingdom Metazoa; phylum Chordata; class Aves; order Psittaciformes; family Psittacidae; genus Neopsephotus; species Neopsephotus bourkii. The sequence continues at coordinate 847,199 of NW_026900550.1, forward strand.
TCTCTATAAAAGAGAAACACAGGTCCAACTTCTTGTAGCTTAAATTTCCTTACCATACCTGGACATTTCTGAGAATCTTCTAAAAGATCTCATGAGCTTCTCTCTGCTCTTGCAAGTTGACACTTTCTTAACCTGGTTTGATCAAGCCTACAAAAAAAAAAAAAAAAACAAAACAAACAAACCCAGCCTGTAATAACCTTCTGCTTTTAATTTGTGAACACAAACATGTACTAACCACCAGCTGTTGAGATCCATTTATCACATTTATTGACTTGCTAAAGTTATTAATGAAGACAAAAATCCCCAAGTGAAAAAAATAAATAATCACTGCATAATTTCATTAAAAAAAAAAGCCTAAGCCTTAACCTTATTCAACAGATAGCACTTATAATTAACAATATCAGAATAATTATGTTGGTTGATGTTGATTAATAAAATGGTGCATCCTTACTGAATTTTGCTGAATGTAATCCTATGAGAAGATTTAGAAATTTGATGACAAAATCTGAAATTTTTGGCTGATGGTGCTGTAATCTCATCATAAAGGACAATCATTTTTTAGATATGAAAAGTAAATGCTGAACCTTACATTAAGAAATAGCTTTGGAAACTTAGTTTCCTATGACCCATAGTTTTAGCTAGGTTAAAATATATCTATTTCTAGTTTGCATTTTTTTTTTTTTCCCAGCACTATCTTAACTGGACAGCCTGTGAAATGTATGGTACAAGATGTGCTTTGCTACCATTATAAAATGGGCTTTATTGTAATTAAAGTCCATTTAAAATAAGGTGGTAAAGACATTCTGTTTTTCAAAACACCATTAATAGTAAATAAAAGCAAAAGTTTTATACAGTGAAATCTAATAGAACAATTTAACTCATCTGTAACTCTTAACATTCACCATCACTATTTAAACACCCTTGAACCAAACAGCTTTGTGTATTGCAAGCATCAATAATAAGTTTTAACTAAAAGTACAGGCACAATATAAATACTTTCAGCAGATGGCATTAAAAGTTTAAATTATAATTTCATATGTTATTGAAACAGATAATAACTTACAGACTTCATTTATTAAAGTTTTGGACAATAAAATCACAGCAGAGTTGAATGGATTTTGCACAAGGCTTCTTAGAATCAATCTACAGAAGAAAACAGAAAATGGAGGGCTTTGGAATAATTTTTTTTTCCCCAACAGCATAAAGTGGAAGAAACCGCCTCCTTGGTGTGTATATATGAAATCCACATTTGTATTAAATCAGTTTTGGCTTATTACTGTCACAAAATGGCAGAAGATTGAAAAAGACATCAGATTCTCCTCTGTGCTGATATCCACCCTTGTGGCATTGTCAGTAAGCTGATTATTGCTCCCTAGGACTTTTCAGCTAATCTATACAAGTCACAAGAAACTTCATGTATGCATGTATGCTGTGGTGTATCAGAGCTTCTTGACTGCCAGTCACCCTTCTTCTCCCAGCTGTTTAGCAATCTTTGCACTAAAAATGGATTGTGGGTAAATACTTGGGTTGATTTGATGGGTTTATGATTGATTTGATATAGCATTTACTGAATGAATAAATAACATGGACAGAATTCATGCTTTGTGCAATTCCATTAGAATGGATTGGCTTACATGAGGGATCAAAGTAGTTTGCTGGTAGATAAGTGTACACAGGGGTAGGAACATGGTACCTTCCCCCCTGAAGATGTAAAATGTGACACAGAGAAAAACTCCAAGGCCAGCAAAAAAAAAAAAACAAACGTTTAATCTATAAAGAATTACCTAGAAAAGGTCTAGTGCTCACTTTGGGGCTGTTTTGGACAAAAAAAAGTATTCACATTTCTTTGGCCCTTTTTCTTCATAAGTACAATATCAATTTCCTTCTCAAAACAACAAAGATCATCCCATCAGCAGAGACACAATCACCATCATAAAATCATTTTCTTTGTATGCTCTTCATAGGGTTTACCTGTTATCAGCCAATTCTGGCACTAGATTTAAAGGACCCAGTCAAAGTATAACATATAAAAGATGTTAAAAAGCAAGGAACTTTCCCTGAAACAGGTCCTGTGAGCTCAGTTAGTAATGCTATGCATTCATGTGGCTTTTGACGCAGCTCACATACCAGGAACTTGTGAAAAGCTATTGCTTTCTAGGATTAACTAGACAACTGATTAGTGTCACAGAGCAGAAACATTTCATAACCCTTTAAATAGGCTTCAAAGAGTATTGTTAAACCAGTTACCTTAAACTTAGGCTTTGACACTTGCATCGCATGCAACCTTAATTTGATTAAAAACAAACAAAAACCCCACCCCACGCTGGTTTCTTTCTCTTCTGAGCTGATGATCTACTGAAGCTTAAGGAGATTGGGTCTGTTCTTCTGTCCTTTTAGCTCATGCATCAGTCATTAACAGCTTAGAATCATTACCTTTTTTCCACTGGCTGACTATTCTGAGGATGATGTACTGGAGGACAGACAGAAAGAGACAGACTGATTTTTGTAAGTTATGATACCAGAAGGTGGAAAGAAGTTGTTGTGAAATTATACAATAAAAATTTCAGTAATAAAATCATGGTAAATTGACATGGGAGAAAGAAACTGTATGAAACTTCAGAGGCTATCCTTCAGAATTCATTAAATTTTAGAGAAAGAGGAAAAGGAGAGAAAGAGCAGAGATTTAGCTTGATGTTGGAATTATGGAAAGGCCAAATATTTTATTGGTGTAGCTGGGCATAATTCAACTGAGTTTCAGTAGAACTCTGTATATCCTTTAATAGCAGCTAAATTTCAAAAACCAAAAATGCTTTGTATATTTTGCTTTAAGTTTGTGGGACTGGATGTAGTACACAGCCTATGCCAAAGTTAATAATAATAAAATAGTTTGAAGAGATACAAAAGCTACATAGCAGCAAAGGGCCATAAAACTTCTTTATATTAGAGGCTGGGTAGTAGAAAAGAGCTACTACTATGTCAGTGCCACATGAAAAATGGATTACTGTCAATTGGAATGAAACAAGGCCATGATGTCAGCTGAGTTCGTGCCCAACTTTTTCTTCTGCCTAATCTGCCAGTTTAAAATTTATATTACTCTCCGCCCTCTGAATCTTGTTTAGTAAGATTTTACTTTAGATCAAGATGATAAATAAATTGCTAGTTTATGCTAATATGCTCATTAGAGAGAGTTGGATATTTCTATCGAAACAATTGGTCTGGAAAATATTTTTGTCAAAAACTATATACATTCATATATATATGTCAGTGTTATACTTCTATGGTTGAATTTGACTCAAATGAGATGAAAGTCATAAAGCATAGCATTCCTTGCTCTATTCTTTTAACATATATATTGTGGATAAAGAATACTAAGGAAAACATCCTCATAAATTTTGATCTCATCTTTGTCCCTTTCTTGGCTTGCTTTTCCTGCTGTTCAATGAATTATCTTTAATAAATGACATATCTCAAATACAAACCATATGGTTTTAGACTGAAACAAGGCTAACATGTTAAATGATTGGTGATTACCCATGTCCATGCTGCTTTTCTTTTCTACCATATGAGATGGTAATAGAAAGTTGTGGTGGGTAAACTAGCAAAACACACTTGAATTATTTAGGGTTTTTTTTCAGGACTACTCAGCTGAATACATTGACCCTTACTCAGAAAGCGTAAAGGAGCCTAGGATTTCAGGTTAGGTGGGGTGAGCACCTCACTAGCAATTAAAGGGCCTTATAGCTGGTAAGTTCAGGTAGCTCTTTCCTGGAAAACACTGCCTATGTGTCCAGAGGAAATTCTTGTTTAATATGAATTTCAAATGTAGCTGGTTTTCAAAACTTCTACTGAGATCTATCTAACTTTAGTGTGTCCTTTAGCCCAGTCTCATTTCTTTCTCTTCAATTTATTACAGTTTTATGGAAATTACAAATCAGATGTGAGAACAAAGGGAAGAGATATTTTTAGCAAGCTTTAATATCCTGTTAGCAAACTCTCCAGAAAGAGTTAAGAAATGTTGACAGAGTGGATATTCTTTATTCCTCCTCTCCATCTTCTTGCTTACTAAAAATAAGACAGATTTATACACAGTTTTATAGAAAATCACTCTGTAATAAAAAGTGCCCATTGTAGAGTGTCAATGGATGTGATAACATGCATAATTTACCTCCGAGAGTATGTAATTAGAAAATTAACCTTTTACATTTCTGTCCTTAATCAGCCGCAACAGATGACTACAGGATAACACACTAGCAGCTGCATTTACTGTATTTCCATGCCATTAGCGAGAATCTGACTATGCTTGAGGAGACAGGAGAATTCAGTCTATGACTATGAAAAACACAGTGGTTGAGATGGCATGGTCGTTTTTTGCATTCTTTTTATTTTCCTTGCATTCCTGCAAAGGTGCATTACTGTGTCCAGGCATTGCAAGGACATTCCAGAGCCCCTCAAATTTTCTTGATTCCTGTGAAAAAACATAGAATCCTAGAATGGTTTGGGTTGGAACGGACCTTAAAGCTTATCCAGTTCCAATTAACTGCTATGGCGGGGGCACTTTCCACTCCAAAGTTGCTCCAATCCCTGTCCAATCTGGCCTTGAACATATGGAGCATCCCTAGAGTACCAAATGTATTTGTTGTGTATCATAGCTTTCTATCTTATTCTGATTCTGTACTTCACTCATGCTACTTTGAAGTTTCATCAGAATCTGTTTAGTTAGGCCTGATCAACAGAAAGGCTTAAATGTATGTAACAAAACTAGCTTTAGATTCTACTCCTGAAGGTGTTCCAATGTCAGTAAGTCATATTGACTAGGAAGAGAAGATTCAAGAGGCCCCTTTTTATGTTTAAATTCCCTTGAGGTGAGGAGTCCCAGACCTTAATCTTAGGATTTTATCAATTTGTTAATCAGTGAGGTTTAACACATGGTAGTTAAACAGGAGTGTCGCAGACTGGCCTGATTGCTAAGACTGGGAAAAGCACAGTGGTGAAGCACCGCCACCTCTTTCTTCCTCTTTGACACAACTTTCTAAACATTTCTACGTGTGGCAGTCTGGTAAAGATCCTGCTGATTGGAAAGGGAGAAATATAACTCCCATTTTTAAAAAGGGGAAAGAGGAAGTCCTAGAGGACTACAGGCCAGTTAGTCTGACATCGATTCCTTGCAAGATCGTGGAGCAGTTCCTCCTGGAACCCATGCTGAGGCACATGGACAATAAGGGGGCGACTGGTGACAGCCAAGATGGCTTTACTAAGGGCAAATCATGCCTGACAAATCTGGTGGCCTTTTACAGTGGAGACACAGCATTGGTGGATAAGGGGACAACAACTGATATCATCTACCTGGACTCAGGTGAGGCATTTGACACTGTCCTGAACAGCTTGTTCAGCATGGAGAAGAGGAGGCTCCAGACAGACCTTATAAACAATCTTCCAATACCTAAAGGGCTCAACAAAAAATCTGGAGAGGGACCTTTTACAAGGGCAAGTAGAGACAGGACAAAACGAATATTTTTAAAATGAAAGAGGAGAGATTTAAATTAGATCTTAGGAAGTTCTTCCCTGTGAAGCTGGTGAGGCCTTGGCACAGGTTGCCCAGAGAAGCTATGGCTGTTCCATCCCTGGCAGTGTTCAAGGCCAGGTTGGATGGGGCTTGGAGCAACCTAGTTTAGCGGAACCATTCCGTGATTGATTTTATGATTCTAAATCAGCTTTGAGGGACCACAGGGCAAGACAGGTCTGTCTCAGGAAATGTAGATTGTTTTTCTTGGACATCTTGTATTCAAAGCAGTAATGCCCCAGTGCCTCATAAACCAAAATGGTTCTGGGCACATTGTATAAGACCCATCTCAGTAAACATTAGACAACTAAAAGCTGTAATCTAAACTAGTCATATAGTCTTCCTTTATAGTCAATGGAGAAACATAAACACCTTTTAGGGGGTGGTTCATCTCATAGAATATAAGCATTTAAGACAGCTTAGAAAGATTGTCTGACAACTTAGTTCTCTTAATAAAAAGAGGTTATATAACTAGTTTAAATAAAGACAACCTTTCAGACATTTGAAATTAGACAAGACAAATCCCATGTTTCATTCCTGTTTGGAAAATCAAAGAACACAGAATAAGAAAAAAATAGCAGTAGTTTACAAGATTAAGTTGTCCCAAGAATAAGTTAACCAAATATTGGAAAATACTTTCAAACTATCTCTTCCAGATTTTTTTTTTTTTAGGAACTTACCTAGTGGACACATACAGTGTCCAGAAATACCTTAACCAACATTTTTTGAAAGACCTTATGATGTCTAAAATTTGAAACATGAATTCACTTTTGTTTACAGGAATTTAAACTATGTCTTTACATTTTTAAAGGATGTAAGCATAGGTTATAATGTGCACTTTGGCAAGAACACCAGGGGAAAAGACTATGGGTATTCTAGTAGGGTGGTTGAAACACAAATCACCAAATCATAAAACAAGAGGGGGGAAAAATATCAAAAATACAAATTCTTTTACTACAGCAAAAGATAATCACAGTGGTATAAAATCTGCAAGCATAAGTCTTAGAAAGGACACTAAGGAAGTAAAATCACATTACAATCCATATTACCATGTCAGAAGGGCTGAACTACTTGGAGAAGATATTTGGACGTGATAAAGCTGAAATAAATAGCAGAAACTGTTTTATAAAACATTATCACAGGTGGTTAATGACATTTCATGTTATTTAATATATATTTCCATTTAAGTGTTCTCACAGTACTTTCACATACAGATGACAGACTGAAAACAGTTAGCTATTTTACTCAGCTGAAATTATTTGCATTCCTATCATGTGATACTCAGGGTCCCTTTTACCTAATATATAGATGATAATGACCTGTTCTGCAATGGTATCTAAATATTATTTGAACATTGAAGGCATAACTGAGTTTTTTATTTCAAGTGCCTTTGACTTTGCCAATTGAATCTCTGAACTAATCCAAAAAAATTAGTAGTACCTAAAAGTCAGTGAGACAATCCGTACAAATTTTAAATGACATTTGAAAAATATCTACAACAAAATGGAATGCCATATGATCAGTAGGTAAATTGTTTGCTTATGGAATGGGGAACAAAACTGCAGCTTAAGTTACAGAAGTATTCAGGACTTAACTGTCCACTTGTGCCATAGTATATTCAGATAACCACTATCAGTCAAAGATTAACAGGAATCTGTACTCTTCAACACCTCTTCCATAACCTTCCCTGTATTATTCAATGCCTGAATAGCAGTGAAAAGTTCACAGTCGATAAATTTTGAGTATTACTGTTACAGAGTAGGTGGTACAGCATAGCAAGCCTATCAGAAATGTGCACTGGGATGCTCACAAGCTGGACAAAATAGAATAGCCAGAGCCAGTTTACTTCCTTGAAAGTGGCAGAATATTTTATTAAGCACCTTGTCAACAGTACATATTTTTGTTGTTGCTTTCGTTATTATGTTTATTTCAAGCTAGTATCTCTTTTGATGATTGACTTACTTGATACTGAGAATTATTCAAGAAAAACAATTTAGAAAACAACCTTTTAGCATACTATCCATTTAAAACTGTCAGCTGAAATAAATTTTAAATAGGAAAATAATTTTCAAATTAGGACACTGGGATTTTTAAACATTAACATCTTGAAAAACCTACCTTCTGTTATCAGCAAATGCATTGCCCGCTCTGTACCTAGTTACAGGACAAATTATGACCTTGGAACCTCCATTCATGTACGTGAGAATTCTCGAGGCTCCACGCAGCAGCAGTGTAACGGCTTTATGCAAAAAATGTGTATCAGAACATTAAAAACCCAAACCTGAATCTATTCTATTAAACTGTCTGTGCTTTCAAGTTAAACCACAACAGGTTTATAACCCCCATACTGCCTTATGCTGCACGTAAGAATGTCCCTGTGGCCCAGATGTTTGTGGTTGCTCTGAAGGCTTGTCACTATCAGGAGTGTGACAAGGCAGATAGTCTTTCCTTCCTTTCAGCAATCAATAATAAGAGATATCTTTGTTAGCTTCAATCTATCTTTCAGAGACTTGTTTAACTGCCACAAAAAGAGTTAGTCAAATATGCTGGCGTTAAGTGGCTATGTTTTTAGTGCAGATTTAACATTTAGTTCAGACTGGAAGAAGTAGCCTTTATTTGGGCTTTGAATATTTTCTCATGTACTTAAGCTGTAAGGTCTAACATGGAAGAGAAACAGAAGTGTAGATAATGATAAATACTCTGTTATAAGTGCTCAGCTGAGTAACTTAGTTAATTTCTGAAGTTCTTTTGCTTAACTACAAAACTTACCTAAATTTCTGATTTTAAATGAAATACTTGTAATTTCTGTCTACGAACATTCTGAATATTTAAAGTGAACATATAGCCTTCAAAAGCACCACAGGAGATTTCTGTTTCTTTAAGGAATTAACTGCATCGTTAAATGCAAAATACTCATAATATTCTTTTTCAGAATGCTTGTAGAAACCTTTCCTTCCTGCTTTTCCTTGTGTCTGTCTTCCTTTTAGCAAGTAGTGGCTTGGCAGAGCAATTCTAAGATTGACATATGCATGAACTCAAGCCTAACTAATTCAGCACTGATTTCAATTACAGGTTATTTTTGTAAATATATATCTTTGTAATACCTGGTGTTATTTTAATGCTGTGTAAAAAGAGAGATTTTTCAAAATAAGTGCATGCAAACAAGAGATGGTATTATTAAGCAAAACATTATGTTACAGATTCTAGGTCTGATTACACATTTCATAACCCTTAATAATAGATAGCACCATTGTTTTATTTATTCTAAACATTTGAGATTTTTTTTTCCCTGCATCTGTAAAAAATCTTTCTCAGAGACATTTTTACCAAACAAGAGTAACTTGGTAATCCTCTTCCTCTTATTCACTCCAGGGATTGCGATGATGATTCTGGGAACGTTATTCTGAATTACCTTTATATTTCTATTGCTTTCTCACTGTTGTTTGGGTTTGTTTGTTTGGTTTTTTTTTTTGAAACTTCCCATTAAAAATATATTCAATTTAATTTAAAGTTCTGGTGCCTCATAGTTTACTCCACGTCTGACATAAGGTGAAAGAAGAATGTGTGGTCCTATATTTGACTCTAGATTATAGGAATAAAATAGGTATCTATCCAAGTGTAACAGGATTCATATTTTCTTTAGAATGTTTGTTTTCACATATTATCCTTTACATCATTGCACAATATGAATACAAATGTTATGTGGAACAAAATCTGAATGATAACCTTTTATATGCCTCTTACACAATTTTAAATGCTGACAGCAGGTGAATGCCGCAGCATTAGTTTAAACATTTGATTCTGAGTTAGATTTTGCCTCAAAATAAGCTTAAAAAAAAAATCCAGGGTAGTTCTGAGCTCTGTCATATATTATTCTATTTTACATTCAAATAATGTACCATATATGTTTATATATATACAAGTATGAAATTAAAGTCAAACATTATTTTTGCCTTCTTTTCTAGATGGCTGGGAAAAAAGGCAGCTAACAATCCTTCCCCAACAACAGCATAAGCCACTTCTCCGTACAAGTACTCAAGAGAATAGGTAAGTCTTTTGGTGTGTTGCAAAGTTCAAAGGACAGCCTCTGCCAGAGCATACAGGAAATACTAATTCCATTATTTCTGGTTATGGAAGTCTCACTATACTTGCAGAGTTTCTCTGTATTCAATTTTCATTACCTGTGTTACCGTATTATTGTATCATCTGGAGAAAGGTCATGTTTAATAAAAACCTGTTCAGTCGTGCTTTTCATTATTTTTGATACATATTTCTTCTTGTTACACTTTCAAAATTTCATTTTCAGATGAACAACGTTCTTCTGTAGAAGTCCACATAAATAAAGACTCACACAAGCTGTCCCCCATGATCTGTAGATTCTGCTTTTTCTCAACTCTAAATAACAATTTTTCTTAATGCAGCAACCCTCTCATTTCAGAATGTTTCCACGTTGTACAATAACTTAATCTCAAAAAAAAAGCTTTCCTCCTTTCAAATTTTACTTTCTTAAGGGACTAAAAATTCATTTGAGCTAAATCTATCAGTGCCAATATTCCCACTACTTCTTGCTTGCTTTGTCAGAAAGGTTCAACATTAGCTTAGACCAAGATTTTCATAGGCTTTTACATGATGACACTTAAACTGAATCATTTACATGAATCACATATCATTAAAAGATAGAAAACATAGAAAAGGCAGAAAAGCTGTGAGCCTCAGAATTCACAAAATTTAGATTTTGCAAGCTGAGATAAATTTTGCTGGAAATATTTTTCATAAGAGGGGCAGAAAGTGATTTTGATAATACCAAAATGTTGTATTTTCTACTTTTAAAAATAAAGTGCAAGTGTTTTTGTAAATTGAAGTTATTTTAAATTTAATGTCTAAATTAACTATTTTATTTTTTAATCTTGTACTGCAAATCAAAATAAAATATATACTTTCTGAGTTTTCATTTTACTTTATGGAACATTCAAAAATGTTTTGGGTTTTTATTTCCTCTAACTGGTAATAGTTTAACTTCTAAGTCTTGAAGTACTACTTAAAAATACAAATACTGCAGAGTTGTCACCTATCTACAGATATAAATAGTAAAAAAAAAAAAAAGAAAAAAAAAATATTTTAAGGCTTTCTAAATGAATCAATCTTATAAAACAAATACTTGTCTGAAGTAGTTACTGAAGTTTCTTCATTGCAGGTTATAGGGTTTATGTTTCCTATTTATTGCTGACAAATGCATGATCGTAATTTAATGGAAAAGACATAGTTTTCACAAATTGGAAAAACTGGTTTTAGAAATTCAAAAACATTGGTGTTGAGGAAATCTGAAGTGATTCCTTCCCTCCCTCACTCTGCTTTTGTATCTTTTTCATTAAATGATATGCCTGCATCCAACACATAAAGTAAAAATAATATTGTTTAATTTCCTTAGTAACTTACTGATTTCCTGTGAGCACCAACTTATATCCTGTGGTGATTTCCTATTCACTCTGGTTGTACTGATGATCTTATAAGTTGCATAACTCTTATATGTGTCAGGTATTTGAACTGTATTATATGTTTATGAGTTGTTGTATCTATCGTTTTCAAAAATAACAAATATTTAACAATAGTTCAAAGGAAATGTGGCCAGTAATTCCAACAGATTATTTTCCAAGATATTTTGACTTAGATGTACCTTAGTAGTTTTGTAATGATCTTTTTGATACTGAGGTTTTACCTGATGGAGTCAGAAGTGGTGGTTCAGATGTATTAGTTGGCCTGAGATTAAAGGGTTTGTTGTATTTTTTTTTAAGCTCCCAAAACTATACCACTGTTGAATATTATCAAGCATCAGTAAGACTATGAAGTCTCTACACCTAAGATAATAGCTTGAACTTGAGAAATACTTTCTAGGAAATTATTGGGACATAGCAAATCTAGGAGCAGAATATCACATCTGTAGTTTTAGGTTGATTCTTTAAGTGAGAAATTGTAAAATTTTAAAGCATCTTCCTTTTAAGATTGAGTCAGAAACAAACAGAAGAACCCTCTGCAATAAGCAAATTAATAAATAAAAGTAGAATTCAAAAGAAGTACAATACAGATAGTTTTAGGAAGAGACATCTTTCTATTTCTGGAAAACTTTTGTCAAGATCTTTCCGAATACCACTTTGCAGAGCAATGCAAGAGGAATTCAAGCTTCTGACGAGCTCCTCTTCACTGAACTTTCATAACAATAATGGTGATATTTTTGTGGTGAACATAATTAGGTGTGCATAATTAGATGTTTCCACTGGGGAATCCAGGCTGATGAAAAGCAGGGTGGGCAAGACACAGTCTCACCAGCAAGGACACAAACCTGCAGTGTGTGAGCAAGCAGAGTGAGGAAGGTCCAGAGACAGTAACGAAGAGAGCAATAACAGATCCATCCCTCGTAGAAGCAGAGGAAAAAGCTGCATGGACTGCTGGTGTCATCAGGGCCCTGAGGAATGTATTCCACCATCTGGGAAACCCACCTTGGTCCTCACCCAGCTCTGCAGCTTAAGCCTTCTGTGAGCAGTGTGATAGCACTGCCTTCTGTTCCTTTCACTTTAACTAATGTTGAAGGGGAGAAAAATCTAAAAGGGATTGTTAAGGACGGACCTAAAATTAATGACTCATAGAATAGTTAGGGTTGGAAAGGACCTTAAGATGATCAAGTTCCAGCTCCCCTGCCATGGGCAGGGACACATCGCACTAAACCATATCACCCAAGGCCTCATCCAACCTGGCCCTAAACATTGCCAGGGATGGAGCATTCACAACCTCCCTGGGCAACCCATTCCAGTGCCTCACCACCCTAACAGGAAAGAATTTCCTCCTTATATCCAATCTAAACTTCCCTGTTTAAGTTTTAACCCATTACCCCTTGTTCTATTGCTACAGGCCCTAATGAAGAGTCCCTCCCCAGCATCATTACAGCCCCCCTTCAGATACTGGAAGGCTGCTATGAGGTCTCCACACAGCCTACTCTTCTCCAGGATGAACAGCCTAAACTTTCTCAGCCTGTCTTCATACGGGAGGTACTCCAGTCCCCTGATCATTCTCGTGGCCCTCCTCTGGACTTGTTCCAACAGTTCCATGTCCTTTTTATGTTGAGGACATCAGAACTGCACACAATACTCCAGGTGAGGTCTCACAAGAGCAGAGTAAAGGGGCAGGATCACCTCCTTCGACCTGCTGGTCACATTCTTTTTGATGCAGCCAGGATACGGTTGGCTTTCTGGGCTGCAAGTGGACACTGCTGGCTCATGTTCATTTTTTAATCGACCAGCACCCCCAAGTCCTTCTCCGCAGGGCTGCTTGGAATTCTTCTCTGCTCAGCCTGTAGCTGTGCCTGGGATTGCTCCAACCCAGGTGTAGGACCTTGCACTTGGCATGGTTAAACTTCATGAGGTTGGCATCAGCCCGCCTCACAGGCATGTCAAGATCTCTCTGGATGGCATTCCTTCCCTCCAGAGTATCAACTGAACCACACAGCTTGGTGTCATTGGCAAACTTGATGAGGGCGCACTCAATCCCACTGTCCATGACAAAGATGTGAAACAAGACTGGTCCCAACACCAATCCCTGAGGGATGCCACTTGTTACTGGTCTCCAACTGGACATCGAGCCATTGACCACAACTCTTTGTGTGCAGCCATCCAGACAGTTCTTTATCCACTGAGTGGTCCACCTATCAAATTGATGTCTCTCCAATTTAGAGACAAGGATGTTATGTGGGACAGTGTTGAATGCTTTGCACAAGTCCAGGTAGATGATATCAACTGCTCCACCGCTGTCCATCAGTTCTGTAGGTCCAGTCATAGAAGGCCACCAAATTGGTCAGGCAGGATTTCCCCTTGGTGAAGCCATGCTGGTCGTCACCAAGCACCTTGCTGATTTTCATGTGCCTTAGCATGCCTTCCAGGAGAATCTTCTCCAAGATTTTGCCATGCACAGAGGTGAGACTGACTTGTCTGCAATTCCCTGGGTCATTCATTTTCCCCTTCTTGAAAATGAGGGTTATATTTCCCTTTTCCAGTTGTCATGAACTGTTATCCTTAATATCCCTAGCCAAGTTTAAATCTAACTGGGCCTTAGCTTTCCTCACCTTGTCCTTAGCTTCCCGGACAACATCCCTGTCCTTTTCCCAGGCTCCCTGTCCTTGCTTCCACTTTCTATAAGACTCTTTTTTCCTTTGAATTTTCCTCAGCAGCTCCTTATCCATCAAAGGAGGTCTCCTGGTCTTCCTGCTGCACTTCCTTCTAGTTGAGATGCAATGTTCCTGAGCCTGTAGCAGGTAAATCTTGAATATCAACCAAGAGCCTTGGCCCCCCTGCCCTCTAGGGCTATAGCCCATGGAAATTTACTAAACAGGTTCCTGAAGAGACCAAAGTCTGCTCTCTTGAAGTCCAGGGCAGTGAGCTTGCTGCACGCTTTTCTCACTGTCCTGAGGATCTCAAATTTGACGATCTCATGATTGCTGCATCCAAGGCTGCCCTGGAGCGCCACGTTTCCAACGAGCCCTTCCCTGTTGGTGAGCATGAGGTCAAGCATGGCACCTCTCCTTGTCAGCTCCTCTATTACTTTGTCCTGGGTTTAGCAGTGGCAGTCATTTTTCTCTTTCTTGGTAGCTGGTGCAGCGCTGTGTTTTGACTTTCAGCTGGGAACAGAGCTGAAAAACAATGATGTTTTGGTTTGGCCAAGGACTTTGTGAGCCTCATGCTCTGCCAGGGAGGAGGGAAGCTGGGAGGAAGCAGAGACAGGACACCTGACCCAAACTGACCAAAGAGGTATTCCATGCCACAGCACGTCATGCCCAGGTTGTAACTGGGAGTTAGCCGGAAGGGCTAGGTGGACTGCAGGGTTGGAGGAGGTATCGGTCCGTGCTTGGTCGGGCTGGGGGGGCGAGTTATCGGTCACCTGGTGATGGGGTGTTGTATTCTCTTCCCTTGTTATTTCCTTTATCATTACTATTATTGGTGGTAGCAGTAGTGATTTGTGTTATACCTTAGTTACTAAACTGTTCTTATCTCAACCCGTGGGAGTTGCATTCTTTTTGATCCTCTCCGTCCCTCCGAGAATAGGGGAGGGCAAGAAGGGGGTGAGGGGGGGAGTGAGTGGACAAGCTGTCTGGCATTGGTTAAACCGTGACAGTTCTTTTTGGCGCCCAACGTGGGGCACAAAGGGGTTGAGATAACAACAGATCTGACCGGATTAATAAGTCAATTGTCAGAATGCTGATTTATTGGCTCTCAGAGTTGTTCCTCTTGATCTCACAGCTTCAGAATGTTGTAACTTACTTAGAGCCAGTATTTGCTGTGTTAGTGTTTATCAAGTGTGGGGCTTGGGCTAAGGTTCCTGTCTCACTGTACTTTATGGCAATGACTTGTAATACGGGCGGGCTCCAGCAGCAGGGCGGGACGGACGTGGCCGTGGACTGGTCCCTGGCCATCCGGCTGCTCTTCACCGTCCTGGCCCTCGCCTTCGCCTCCGTCTGCGTGAGGCTCTGGGAAGCCGAGGGGGGGCGGCCCCGGGAGCCGGGAGGGGGGGCGGCCCCGGGAGCCGGGAGGGGGGGCGGCCCCGGGAGCCGGGAGGGGGGGCGGCCCCGGCAGCCGGCGGCTGCTGAAGCGGCCCGGGAGAGCGGCCCCGGGCACCAAGAGGGAGCGGGACCGGAGGCCGCGAGGGGACGGCTGCCGGTGGAGGAGGTCGGGGCGGTCGAGAAGCGGGAGAAGGCAGCGGAGGAGCCGAGCTCCGCGGCCGAGCCCAGCCCCGCGGCGGCCGAGAGCATTCCCCGGAAGCCGCCCGCCGAGCCCCAGGAGGACGCAGGAGACCCCGCAGCATTTCCCAGCAAGGCAGAGGAGGAAGATCTGGACTCAGGAAAAGAGAAGCTGGTGGTGGGAGAGCCGGCAAGCACAGCAGCTACACCAGCCCCAGTGACAAGTACAGCAGCTACACCAGCCCCAATGACAAGTACAGCAGCATCGCTGGAGAGTTCTGAAGGTTTTGAATGGCCTTTGGGTACCCTTGGGACCTGCCTGCTGATTGTGATGGTGTTCACTATGTTGGCACACATGCAGAGTGTGTTTTACCCACCACCATAGTGTCTGATCCCAAAATTTAAGCAGAGTCGGGTTTGGGTCTTGTCTGGGGTTAGACAACAATATGGGAGGACCAAGAGGTTTTCCCCAAGGCTGGACAGCCATGAGTGGCAGGGCGTGTGAAACAGTATGGGCAAGTATCTAGTCCACTGGGCCCCTCCAGTGCTTTGGAAGCATTGGAGATGGAAGGCAGCTCTATGAAGTCCCCAGCAACCAGCTGCAGAAACTGCTGAAGGGGACAGTGAATTATTTTGAGCCTGGTGGGCCCATGGCACTTCAGGCCATCAGAGCAGAGATGTAACATAGAGATGGACTCATGATCGAGGGGTGTACTTAGCAATGGACACTATTGCCCAGGTTATTCATGTGTGTGAACACTGCACACAGTCTTTTCTGCTCTGAAAGACTGTTAGAAGAGATGGAGCCTAACATCATGGACCAGATGGACTCAGCAGCTTTATAGGGACTGGCCCATGCACTACGATGAGAGTGCACTTAGATAAGAGTGATGGTATACTGAAAATGTGGGATCTGAGCATGACGTGAATGGTATGGAATAAGGGGTGGATAATGTCCTAGGTTTAGCAGTGGCAGTCATTTTTCTCTTTCTTGGTAGCTGGTGCAGCGCTGTGTTTTGACTTTCAGCTGGGAACAGAGCTGAAAAACAATGATGTTTTGGTTTGGCCAAGGACTTTGTGAGCCTCATGCTCTGCCAGGGAGGAGGGAAGCTGGGAGGAAGCAGAGACAGGACACCTGACCCAAACTGACCAAAGAGGTATTCCATACCACAGCACGTCATGCCCAGGATGTAACTGGGAGTTAGCCGGAAGGGCTAGGTGGACTGCAGGGTTGGAGGAGGTATCGGTCCGTGCTTGGTCGGGCTGGGGGGGCGAGTTATCGGTCACCTGGTGATGGGGTGTTGTATTCTCTTCCCTTGTTATTTCCTTTATCATTACTATTATTGGTGGTAGCAGTAGTGATTTGTGTTATACCTTAGTTACTAAACTGTTCTTATCTCAACCCGTGGGAGTTGCATTCTTTTTGATCCTCTCCGTCCCTCCGAGAATAGGGGAGGGCAAGAAGGGGGGGGGGGAGTGAGTGGACAAGCTGTCTGGCATTGGTTAAACCGTGACATACTTGCAGAAGGAAGTTGTTTTCCACACAATCGAGGAATCTCCTGGGTTGCTTGTGCTGGGCCGTACCGTCATTCCAACAGATGTCAGGTGGTTGAAGTCACCCATGAGAACAAGGGCCTGTGAGTGTGAGGCTTTCCCTATCTGTCTATAGAGTGCTTCATCCGCAGGTTCTCCTTGATCAGGCGGTCTGTAACAGATCCCCACGCTAATGTCTCCAATCACTGTTTTCCCTTTAACCCTGACCCACAAACTCCCTGTTAACTGCTCACCTGTCCCCAGACAGAGTTCCATACTGTCCATCCTACCCTTAACATAAATAGCAACTCCCCCTCCTCCCTGTTTGCAAGGCCTCTCTTTTCTAAAGAGTCTGTAACCTTCCATTCCAACACTCCAGTCATAGGAGCCATCCCACAATGTTTATGCGATGCCTATTATATCATACCCCCACAGATGTGCACACATCTCTAATTTCTCTTGTTTGTTACCCATGCTACGGGTGTTTGTATAGAGGCATCTGAGCCGAGCTCCAAATGAAGCCGGCTCATTGGGTGGAGCAGCAGGAATTTCTCTGCATTGCTCCAAGCATTTATTATAGGTGCTGGCAAGTGGCTGGGTGTGTTGGGATGGAATGATGCCCCCCTCCCCCAACACATCTAGTTTAAAGCCTCCTTGACCAGTCTGGCAAGCCTACCAAAACTGCTCTTCCCATTAGACCAGCTCCACCAGCCCCCACTAGACCTGGCCTACAAACTTGGGTCCCATATTCAAGACACCCAAACCCCTGACTATGACACCATCCTTTTAACCATTTAATAACCTGGCTAATCCTCCTAGGTTTTTTTAGGTCCTCCCCTGTATCCTGGAGGATTGACGAAAAGACTATCTGAGCTCCAGAGCCCTTAACCACCTCTCCCAGGGCTCTGTAGTCCTTCTTTATGTTCCCTGTGCTACTACTATCTATATCCCTACCACCCACATGTATCACCAGAAGTGGATAATGGGGTACTTACTAGAGCAGGCAGCCTCTCTGCCACATCCCTTATCCGTGCCCCTGGTAGGCAACACACCTGCCTTGAGACCAGGTCAGGCCGACAGACGAGTGCTTCTGTCCCTTTCAAAGTAGAATTCCGTACTACTATGACCTGCCACTTTTTCTTGGCAGCACCAACAGAGATCTTCTTTGCTAGTGCATCAGCTGGCTGTTTCTGGCATGAGTATGTTTCCTCATGAGCCCCCTGCATGACAGCAAACCGGTTCTGCTTGGGGACAACAGATTTAGGAGGAAGTCCCTTGCTTTTAATTGTCCTTTTCCTCCTTTTTTTGTTTTTTTTTTTTTTTTTTGTTCCCAATTCCCAGTTTCGCGGGTTAATGACCTCCTTCTTTCCTCCATGAGCTAAAGGGGAAGCTTGAGGACTCTGCACAGTTTGGGCAGGGAGCAAGCATTCCTGCTTCCTCTCAGCTACCCTGACATCTTGTAGCCTATTAATAGCATCCTGCAGCTCAGCCACCTGCTGCAGGAGGACCTCCAACGGGGAGCACCAAGTGCAGCCTTGCACATTGTGTACCTTTCCCTCACCAGACCAGTGTAGCTACTCTCTACAGCCCGAAGTCTGCACTGCAGCCTCCCCTCTCATCAGCTCTGTCTGGGTGCCTATGGTGGCCACTGACACGGCAGCCAGAGCAGAGCCCCCAGATCAGGCCCTAGTCATACTGCAAGTGCTCACCATCCCACTCGCCTGCCTGCGCGAACTGCCTCGACCCGCTCTGTTTACTCACTCTGTTCCCCGTGCTTCTGGTCGCTCATGCTCCCTGGGGCAGGGTTAGTGCCGTTCCTCCTGCCTCCCCCCCCTGTGAGTCAGCTGCTCTTGTCAGCTGCTCTCGTCAGCTGCTCTCGTCAGCTGAGCTGCCAGTTCCTGGGCAGGTCCTGTTGAGGACTTGAAGCTCCCTCGGTGGCTCTTGTCGCTCCGAGTTGAGGCTTCTGGACACTGATCGCCCCCCCCCAGCTCCAGTGTTCAAGCCGTCCTCTCTCGAGCTACTCACCTCTTTCGTATATTAAAAACTGGTCACATATCTCTTGCATAAAAACAAGTAACAGGCAGAAACAGCTGCAGTGAGTAGAATAAATTTGATAACACTTTAAGTAGATTAGCCCCAGAAGAACATACTGTGTGCTTGCATAAGAAGGTAAAGAGAGAGAGGAGAATATCCAAAAGAAGTTTTATGCTCGAAGTGCCAGAAACTGAACACTAGCACTTGGAAAATCCCCATTTGTTTGTTCTCTTTAACAGTTTTATCTAAAGTTTTCAGTGGCATAATACATAATGGAATTTAAGATGGAGTTTTTAATATCCAGTTAATACCTGATGCTATAAGAAAAGAAAGAGATAAGTGCAAAGTATTGTGAAAGAAAAAGACATTGCCCCAGTGTCCCTGGGCAAGCAAGAGCAGCATCCTGTCACTGATGTCTGATACCTAATGTATGAGATCTATTGGTAAAGGCAGAGTAGATGCTATCTTCGTCTTACTGCAGTATGAGCAGATGAAAAACTCTTTTATTTATTTAATAAATGCCTTTTTTGATAGCTGGAATAAAAAAGGCTCTATGGGAAATGATAATTCTGTTATTTTCTACAAATTTCTAGCATATGGATAAATAATTAAGAACGTGTTTTATCTGTGTCAGAAAGTTAAGAGTATCTCAGGACTGCAGATTCGTAAGAGATTTTTATATAAGAAAGTTTGTGAAACTGGCAGACTGAGAAATTTCTGTCCACAGGGAAGGAGTAGAAAATGACAAGTCAGTTTTTACCATTTCTGTCCAAACTTCTTTAAGTCTACCTGGAAAATCAACACAATAAATAAATCATTAATCATCCAGGTTTTAACCTCTTTATGGAGACTGCCAGCCAGGTTGCTAGTCACTTAATACTGTATTTTTCACTATTAGCTGAGTTTAGAATATCAACTAATTTTATTTGATGTCTGTGACAGGGAAGCAACATTTAGCTCTTCTAGAATTAAGTCATTATATGAGTCATCAACCCTGTGCTTGTGCTTTTCCATTCTATAAATCAGGAATAATGGCCATTTACAGTGAAGGTACATGTCAACCTTGCATAACAAAGTTACCATATAGATTCTCCTTCCCTGTAAATATCAACACTAGTAGTCGAACTAGTTATCTATTTCTGCTAGATATTTTGTGACCTTTGCCCCTTAATGCTGCATGCTGAAAATGTCATCTTAGCCAGGGTCCTGGAATTGTTAATACTGATACAGCCGTACTGCCGACACCAACAGTACTTTCAAATACTCCAGATAATTGTATTTTCTTCCAGAAGATTTACCCTTGAAAGCTGTGTTTGCAATATGTAGTTAAGCCTCTTCAGTATGCCTAAAAGAAAATAGTAATCCATTCAGATTAACAGTTCAGTCTCACCATTTTGCTCAGTGTAGGCAAAACCTTTCCATCAGATAGAGCCTTTAAAGCTACAGTGGGTAATGTTAACAGACCATGCTCCCTACCAGTATAGCTAAGCCAGTGACAGTACCAGTGAAAAATGCTGGCTATCTTACAGAGGCCAGAACACTAGACTTTTCCCTTAGGATATGAGAAGTGGAAATTAAGGATAATCCTTGTGCTGGAGAAAGCAGCAGACCCTTTCACGCTCAACGTGCTATCAAAAGTTGTAACAGTTGAAATTCATCAAGTTAACTTGTGTTTCTGTCTTCTTTCTGTCAGAAAACTACAAATCATTTTGAATGTTTGAAACTATCCACATTAGAAAAGACAATAGATAAAAAATTCCAAATTTACATTTCCATACCAGGGTGTCTGGAAGTCCTTTAAGGTCTGGATTTCCTAATCTTAGGTCACACCATATGAATAGTGTCTTCAGATCCACATGTTTAAGGTCAGCCTGAATCATGCTCTCAGGGATGCCTGGCTGTTTACCACTCTGGATTGAAGACCATGAGAACCAGTTAACCAGTTTTGGCAGGCTGACGTAGTAAAAAAGACAGGAGAATTTCCAGGAGAAACTCTCTAAACAACAAATAAGGGCTATAGGCGCAGTTCCATAATCAAAACAGATTTATTTTTTTTCAAATGTAATACAGTAGGATATTTCTTCTTCCATATCACCAGCATTCTGTTCTGTTCAGCATTCAGTGTAATAACATATTCAACCTTGTGATGAAAAGACAGATTGCAACACTCAGAAAACAAATTATGCTCCAGCAAGGCTTTATTCAAATGAATAGTCTCAGTAACATCTGTAGCAGTACGCACATAAAGATGCCATTCACAGGTGTATGTACATACAAGAAGATTTTACAATCTCAAATAATATGAGCTTTTCTATTTTCATGTAAGTTTTAAAAAGCTGTTTCTATTTAGGAGTGGTAAAAAAAGTGGAAAATATTTTTTAAAACCATGCAGATACGATTTTTCTCTTTAGCAAAATTCCCTTTCTTATTATTTTCTTTTTCCTTTTTATCTCATTTTTCATAATATAAAAAAGGTGAAAGGAGGATAAAAATAAAATTGAATCAATTAAAAACTGCATTTTTTTCCATACTTTTTTTTTTTCTGCTAACAATAATATGGTTGCCAAGAGTTCATGTAGTCTGAACAGTCTGTGAGGTAATAGTTACATTTTACTATGTTGTTCAATAATTAGTCAAAAAATATTTACTTACTCTAATGATATTTAATTTAATAAATGATATTTACTTCAGTCAGTGTACTGGAAGGGTCAGCATTGTACAGTATGACACAAAGGTTTTTACTTGGCTCTTGTCCAAGCTTGTTAAATGTTCCCCACACTTCTTTGCAACCTCAAATGGTATTTCTCCAACTGTAAATGAAATAAAACTTTTACTAAAACAGAAGTGAAACTAAATTACTGATGAAATTGTGCTGAAAGTTTGGGTTGATGACAGGTATTGATAAATGTTAGAGGTCTGGTAGCTCATATGAAATTTATCTAGACCATGTAAACAACCACATCTAAACCTGCAGAAATGATGTTTTGAAACTCTCAATATTCAAACCATCAGAGGAGCTGAGTTTTATGTGCTTACCATTTCAGGTGGTGCTATTAAGGTGCTTCTTTATTTATTAAAACAATACAAATACGCAAGCTGACAAACAAGATAAAACTGAGCATGACTTTTCTAAACCCCAATAAAATTTGTCTACATGATGCCTGCTTCTTCCCTTTTTCACACCCTCAGGCTATATAATTTCTAATCAAAAAGAAAAAAAATCTTTATATAGTGTCATTTAAGCATTGGTTATATTACATGAAAAGTATTTCTGTGGAAATCAGTTTGCTATCATATATAAATTAAACTTGTTATTCTCTGAACTGTCTTTCCCTGCAACACCCTAATACTTCCTCAACAAATAAAATTGGCATGGTGAAGTCTGACAGAGATTCCTTATCAGAAAGGGAAGCCTTGCTGTGGTTCCAGGAGTTCTAGTCTTTCCTTTCTGAATTAGGATTAGAATAAGTTAGTTATCTGTAATGGTGTCTTTTCTGAAAGACGTGAATAAAATTGACCTTAAGGAAAATAAAAAGAACATTTTAACTGAAGTTAACAAGCCTAAGGCTCAGTAACAGTGTCTGTGGCTATCAGCTTTTTGTAATACCAGATTTGAAGACCATGAAATTCAAGTGCAGTTTTTACTTCGGTTCTGGTGTCATCTTCTTGATTTGATGTTCCTTGCTATATTGTACACCTGCAATTGGCAACCACAGTATCATAATTATTGAATGTTTATCTTGGGATGAAATGACCCTATTAAAGCAATAAGGAGCTCTAGGGAACAGCCAGATCTTGTTGTGTTTGAAGAAACAAAGGAGGACAATTGGGATTGGCAATACTAAAGGATCATTTATTTGAGCTTGGCAAAGTGACCATTTGGTTACCTAACTTGGCAAAAGAGCTAACTTTGAAGGTATCCTAAAGTGAACTGCTTTCATTATAATACTAAAAATCACTCTCACAGGTCAAAAAGACTCTGGCCCAGGTGAAGACCCCTCCTCTGAGTGCGTGTAGTGATTAGAAGGAATAACACAGCAAACATAATTATGTATGGACTACAAACAATCATTGTAACTGGGTGTGTACTACCTTGTAACTTGTATGTATAAATGTAATGAAGAAAGTTGACATTAGTGTGCTTGATTTGTGGAACAGTTTTCTGAGCACCCAGGACTGAATAAACACAGTATCTCTCCAGAGCATGTGGAACTGGATTTACAGCATGCCAGGCATATTATCTGTTTTTCAGACAACATTCTGGTGAGGAACTTATTTTATCTTACCAAAACCTTGCTTTCAAAATAGGAACAATATTGTTTATTTGGTTTGGTTTGGTTTAGTTTTCTTGACTATTCATACAGTGAGCTTCCTGAGATGGAGACTGGCACTCCTTACAGGAAATTTGTTACATGCCTTTAATAGAGTTATGGCATTGCATTTTAACCCCTGGTGTAAGAAAAAAAGACATCTTACAAGACACTACACAGTTCTTACAACACTTGAGATCAGACAGTTTTCCAAATCTGTGTTACCCTTTTCTCTTGAAAGAAGAGTGTATTGGTGTCAGAAGCTGGCTTGAAATGTGTTGACTCAATAAAAATATTTTTTTGTTTCTGTAAAAGTATGAAATCGAGGCAAAAAATCAAGTCTCAAAGGGTTTGCCTTCAGTATTTTGTTACCAAATTATTCATGGTGTCAAATACATCATATGCACCTACAAACATAATTGAATTAAATTATGAAGAAGAAAGCGGACAATGAGCACAGATGGAAGCAGTGGAAAGAATAAGAGATGATTAAAGCAACCAAGCTTGAAAAAAGAACTGTAAAATAATCACTCAGATTCTATGAATGTGAACACTTTCTTAGTTAAGGATGTCTATTTTTAATTAAAGAATATATAGAAATACAATATAATAAAAAGATTTCAATAGAATGTCAGCTAAAGTGTTATGAAGCATATGAAGTGGGTAAGCCTAAAAGTATAACAGTAACTCCCCACCCCAAAATGACCATGGAAGTAATTTGGAAAATTATGCAGTTAAAGAACTATTTTGAACAGTTACAGAACTATTCACTTTCCACACTGTTCTGGGTTCATCAGTAGCAGCCATTTTTTCTCCTTCTTAATAGCGGGTGCAGCAGTGTGTTTTGACTTTCAGCCTGGGAACAGAGCTCATAACACTGATGTTTTAGTCTGACCAAGGACTTTCTGAGCCTCATGCTCTGCTGGGGAGGAGGGGAAGACGGGAGGAAACAGAGACAGGACACTGGACCCAAGTTAACCAAAGAAGTCTTCCATACCACAGCACGTCATGCCCAGGATATAACGGAGAGTTATCTGGAAGGGTTGGGACTGCGGGGTTGGATGAGGTATCGGTTGGTGCTTGGTCAGGCGAGTTATTGGTCAGTGGGTGGTGAGGTGTTGCATTCTCTTCCCCTGTTATTTCTTTCATTGTTATTATTATTGTTGGTAGCAGTAGTGATTTGTGTTATGCCTTAGTTACTAAACTGTTCTTACCTCAACCTGTGGGAGTTGCATTCTTTTTGATTCTCCTCTCCATCTCTTCAGGAGTAGGGGGAGGGCAAGAAGGGGGGAGTGAGTGAACGAGCTGCCTGACTAGTTTTAAACCATGACATACACATATAAAACCAGGCACTGTTCATCCAGTGATAACTTCTAGAGAGACATGCTGCTGACTTTGAAATTTTAACTGTCCAGTTCCTTTTGTTAATACCTAAGAAGTCTTCAGGGCCACAAATAAAAAAGTGTTGTTTGAAGTTTAAAGTCAGGTGATCTTCTCATAAATTTAAGCAAACAGAGTGAAAAATGCAGACATACTATTTTTCTATTGTAATAAATTTGCTAAAAAACAAATCAGCCCCTTCCTTAATTATCTACCAAAAGTTAATGTTTTTAATAATTTGAGAAGAAATGGAGACAGGAGGGTTTTTTTCCACTGCTTGATACCTTTCAATGACATATTCCCCCCTGCCTCTGAAGAATACCACATAAACCCTTGTTAGGCAATCCACAACATGATAACAGCTGGCTGAACTTTCTCATAATAATAAATATAACTGAGTATTTGGCAAACATTGAGTTTTTGAAGCAAGGAACTGGAGTGCTAAGCAGAAGTGATTTCCTTCACTCTGCAGGCTGGATAACCTCAATAGCATGATTTTCCAAGGCATTGTTATTCACAGGCAGTACTAGATTAGACTGAAGTAGTTTAAGAAAATCACATATATAAGACTTTCATTAATCTTTCAAAATAAAATTATTAGGATAGTACATTTACTGCCTTGTTAAATTATAAAGATCAGCAGAACCTTTGAATTTTACTTTGTGGGAAAAAAAATATATTGAACCCTGGTTTAATTCCTATTTAAGACAAAATTAATGATCTTAGTATAAGAGTGCAGATAAAAACAAAACTCCACAGACATTTACTTCCAGGACTTCATTTCCCTGGTGTAGGTTGTCTGCCCTACAGAAATTATATAGACTTGGAAAGTAAAATGGTAGTTCTATATCTATATAGTGACAAAATTTATATTTAGTGGTTTTATTTATAAAACTGTCACTGGCAGAGCCACTTACAAATAAGTCTATTTCCCAGGCTTTTTAATTCACGGGATGACCACTGCCTTAGTGGTCAAGTCTACCTGAGGTGCTGCTTTGAGCAAAGGACCTTCATAAAGGATTATTCCTTGAGGGTGGTGAGACACTGGCACAGGTTGCCCAGAATATTGTGCTGAAGTTTTAGTCAAATATTTATTCATTTACTCTTAAAAAGCTTTGAATAAGTCAATTTCGCACAGATGAACTCCCTCACAGTCACATTTTTCATTTCTTATTCCTCACAACAAGGATATCTTAATATCATTATATTTTTTAATACAGACATAATTTGTTCCCTGATGACACAGCTGGCTAATGGATTCTTCAAGAAAAATGTGTAGAAAATGTCAACAACAGATAAATATTGGAAATATCCAGAGACAGTCTCAGCAGAATCCTTGATAGTAGCAAATAAGAGTAGTAAACAAGAATTGCTGCTTCTCAGAGTTATGATGCACGCCCACAGGAAGATTTTTCTATATACATTCACTGATCCATTTAGATTATATATTGTTGCTCATATGTGATAATTTTTATCTGTTTTAAATTGGTTACCTGAACTAGGAAAGAAAGACGGGGGACAAAGCTTTAGTTGAAATAAATAAATAAATTAATAAAGAACTATTTCTGACTGAACTTTCTAATTACTTTCTGAGCTCTCCATATGTTTCTTTTTATTTACTTACCTGTAATAATTCTTACAACATTTTTCACTTTTATTTCTGAAGAGGCCAATTGTTTTTCATTGATCAGCATGAAAAGGACAGCTATGTGGGAGGTCAGTGCTAAGGGGCTTTGCTGCAGTAGCATGAAGGCTGCCAAGACTGGTGTAAGACAAGATTATGATTTTTATGATGAAAAGCCAGAAAAACAATTTTAAAGTTTTGGTTAAAAAGACATCAGCACCCCTATGACTACTAACTTTATAAATATTTTGTGAAGAGCTGTCAGTATGTGCCTAGCTTTCCTCACGAAGAAATGAGTTTAATCTGCCTGGCTTCTTGTAACACTGAAGTTACTGCTTCTGTCCATTTGCATATCACTAATGAAATGTTTGTGCAGCCACTGTCTATACCCCCTATATCACTTGGGAGGTTGTGACTGCACAGCTTTGTTAGCAACCACAGTCTGGCTGGGCTGCCCGATGATAAAGCCAAATTTGTTGTCACCCAAACAGATGAGGCAGAGGTGCTTCATAAAGGCATCAGGCTGAAAGCTGTGTTTTTTCAGCCTGGAGAAGAGAAGTCTCCAGGAAGAGGCTAGAGAAGCTTCCAGTGTCTAAAGTGGGGGGCTACAGGAAAGCTGGAGAGGGGCTTTGGACAAAGGCTTGTAGGGACAGGACAAGGGGGAATGGCTTTAACCTGACAGAGGGGAGATTGAGATGGGCTCTCAGAAGTTCTTCCCTGCAAGGGTGGTGACACCCTGGCACAGGTTGTCAAAAGAAGCTGTGGCTGCCCCGTTCCTGGCATTGTTCAAGGTAAAGCTGGACATGGGTTGGAGCAACCTGGTCTAGTGGAAGGTGTCCCTGCCCATGACAGGGGTCTGGATTTGGATAAGCTTTAAGGTCCCTTCCAACGCAGACTACTCTGATTCTATGAAATAAATGGACTGTTAAGTGCAAAAGGTGCCTGAAGAAGATGAGAAATGGGATGGGAGGATTTTAAAGACTTGGAATTACCTTAGAGATCTAACAAAGACTGTGATTTTAGAGAACTGAAGTAAGTAGTTTTCAGATTCCAAGGAAAGAAAATAAGAGACAGGAACCTTCTCTACTTGTCTATCTTATTACGTACACCAGTACATATTCACTGAACTGTCCCTAGCACTGGAACTTCCAGAAAAACATCCAGGCTTGAGAAGACTTGAAAAGCTGTTGAATCTACTGTTGCTCATTATAGATATTCCAAAATTTAGCTGCCATCAACATTATGTTGGTGTGCTACTTTGGGTTTGAATTTGTCTGTCTTAACTGTTGGCAGCATGGGGTCCTGTAGTGCATTTATTTTCTAAACAGTGATGCATGTCAGTTTAGAGAAAGTGTGAATGAAGAAAGGAGCATATCCTAAGGGAAATATGATTATTATTTATACAATTCTCAGACCTGTTGGTTAATGTTTCATGGGTATCATTCAGGTTACAGAAATGAAAAAAGAATCTGTGATGTTAACATGACCCATATCAGAAATGTTAGTCAAAAAAAAAAACCCAGGAAATTTAAATCCCAAGGAATTTAAACCCCCAGCTTTTTAAAATATATAATTTGTCTCATGCTATTCCGGACTTCCAAGAAAGCTACATAACTTCTTTCTTTTTATAGCTCAATCAGAGAAAAATATGGTTTTCACATGTTTACAGGCAGGAGAGAGTTAAAAATAAAAAACAACCAGAAAGAAAAATAAGCTTAAAAAAGTAACAGGAAAACCTTGCAACACATTTCCACCTCTTACTGTGACTCAGACAAATTAAAATGAGGTGTAACCTTAGATCAATAGCTGTATAGCTTTTATGCAATAAATTTAGTAACATTTTTTGCTAACATTCTGAACTTTTCCACAAACATTTTACAAGTTCACAGTATCACAGTATGTTAGAGATTGGAAGGGACCTCAAAAGATCATCTAGTCCAATCCTCCTGCCGGAGCAGGAACACCTAGATAAGGTTACACAGGAACGTGTCCAGGCGCGTTTTGAACGTCTCCAGAGAAGGAGACTCCACAACCTCCCTGGGCAGCCTGTTCCAGTGTTCTATCACCCTCACTGAGAAGAAGTTTCTTCTCAAGTTTAAGTGGAACCTCTTGTGTTCCAGTTTGTACCCATTGCCCCTTGTCCTATCATTGTTTGCCACTGAGAAGAGCCTGGCTCCATCCTCATGACACTCCCCCTTTATATATTTATATACACTAATAAGGTCACCCCTCAATCTCCTCTTCTCCAAACTATAGAGACCCAGCTCCCTCAGTCTTTCCTCATAAGGGAGATGCTTCACTCCCTTAATCATCTTAGTTGCCCTGCGCTGGACTCTCTCCAGCAGGTCCCTGTCCTTCTTAAACTGAGGGGCCCAGAACTGGACACAATATTCCAGATGCAGTCTCAGCAGGGCAGAGTAGAGGGGAAGGAGGACCTCTCTCGACCTACTAACCACCCCCCTTCTAATACACCCCAGGATGCCATTGGCCTTCTTGGCCACAAGGGCACAGTGTCGGCTCATGGTCACCCTGTCGTCCACTAGGAGCCCCCAGGTCCCTCTCCCCTACACTGCTCTCTAGCAGGTCGTTCCCCAACCTATACTGGAACCTGGGGTTGTTCCTGCCCAGATGTAGGACTCTACACTTTCCCTTGTTATATTTCATCAAGTTATTCCCTGCCCAACTCTCCAGCCTGTCCAGGTCTCGCTGAATGGCAGCACAGCCTTCTGGCGTGTCAGCCACTCCTCCCAGCTTAGTGTCATCATCAAACTTGCTGATAGTACACTCAATTCCCTCATCTAAATCATTGATGAATATATTAAATAATACTGGTCCCAGTACCGACCCTTGAGGCACTCCACTAGATACAGGCCTCCAACTAGACTCCGCCCCATAGACTACAACTCTCTGGCTTCTCTCCTTCAGGCAGTTCACAGTCCACCTCACTACCCAATCATCCAGACCACACTTCCCCAATTTAGCTGCGAGGATGCTGTGGGAGACTGTGTCAAACGGTTTGCTGAAGTCAAGGTAGACCACATCCACCACTCTGCCATCATCCATCCACCATGTTATTTCCTCATAAAAGGCCATGAGATTGGTCAAGCATGACTTCCCCTTGGTGAAGCCATGTTGACTGCCCCTCATAACCCTCTTATCCTTGATATGCCTTAAGATGGCACCAAGGATAAGGTGTTCCATCACTTTCCCAGGAATGGAGGTGAGGCTGACTGGTCTATAGTTACCCGGGTCCTCCTTCTTGCCCTTTCTGAAGACAGGAGTGACATTTGCTTTCCTCCAGTCCTCAGACACCTCTCCTGTTTCCCAAGACTTGGTAAAGATGATGGAGAGTGGTCTAGCAATGACCTCAGCCAGTTCCCTCAGCACCCGCGGGTGCATCCCATCTGAACCCATGGATTTATGGATGTCCAGATTGCTCAATTGGTCTTTAACCCATTCGTCATCGACTAAGGCAAACAGCTCCGTTGACCGGTCTTCATCTGAGGTCTCAGCGGTACAGGACTCTTCAGGACTACCTACAGCAGAGTAGACAGAGACAAAGAAGGCATTCAGTAACTCTGCCATCTCTGTATCTTCTGTCACCAGGGCACCCATCGTGTTCATCAGTGGGCCTACATTGCCTCTGGTGTTAATTTTATCTGCCATGTATTTGAAAAAGCTTTCTACTGTCCTTGACCCCTCTCGCCAGCTTTAGTTCCAAGGAGGCCTTAGTCATCCTAGCTGCTTTCCTACATCCTCTAGCAGCAGCCTTATATTCTTCCCAAGTGGCCAGCCCTTCCTTCCATGACCTGTAAACTCTCTCTTCCACTTTAGCATACCCAGCAATTCCCTATTTAGCCACACAGGTCTCCTGACCCTCTTCCTTGACTTCCTACATGTCGGGATGCTCTGATCTTGAGCTCGGAAAAAGCAGTCCTTGAACGTCAACCAACTATCTTGGGCCCCTTTACCTTCAAGCAGCCTAGCCCATGGGATTTCCCCTAGCAATTGCTTGAAGAGGCCAAAGTTTGCCCTGCAAAGTTTGCCCCTAAAGTCCAGGGTTGTAATTCTACTTGCTATTCTACTGGCCCTACCACACAAGATCCTGAATTCTACCATCTCCTGGTCGCTGCAACCAAGGCAGCCCTCAACCTTCACTGCTTCAATCAGACCCTCCTTGTTTGTGAGGATGAGATCGAGCAGCGCACCTCTCCTGGTTGGCTCATCCACCATTTGCATGAGGAAGTTATCATCCATACACTGGAGGAACCTCCTGGACTGCGGCTGGGTTGCCGAGTAGTCCTTCCAGCAAACATCAGGGAAGTTAAAATCCCCCACGACGACCATGGCCTGTGACTGTGAGGCCGCTCTCAGCTGCCTGTAGAAGGCCTCGTCAACTTCCTCGCCCTGATCCGGTGGCCTGTAACATACCCCCACAACAGTATCGCCCCTGCCAGCCTGTCCCTTAATTCTTACCCACAGACTCTCAACTCGCTCATCATCTGTCCCCGGACAGAACTCAATGCATTGTAGCTGCTCTCGCACATAAAGAGCAACCCCACCACCCTGCCTGGCTGGCCTATCTTTCCTGAAAAGGACATAGCCCTCCATGACTATATTCCAGTCATGTGAGCTGTCCCACCACGTCTCTGTAATTGAAACCAGGTCATAATCTCCTGACTTAACACAGGTTTCTAGCTCCTCCTGCTTATTTCCCATGCTGCGTGCATTGGTGTACAGACATTTCAGGGAGCAAGCTGAGCACACCGATTTCACCCTAGGATTACAGGAGGCCCCCCAGTCTTCATCAATTCCGGAGCGCTGTCCCACTGAGGCAAGCCCAGCTACAACCCCATCCCCCTTCGAATCTAGTTTAAAGCTCTCCAAATGAGCCCTGATAATTCTTGCCCCTCTGTGCGATAAACCTTTACCACATGCCAGTGTACAGACTGGTGCCCTATAAAACCAGCTGTTATCAAAGAATCCAAAGCCCTGCCTGCAGCACCAGCCTCAAAGCCAATTGTTTATGGACTGAATTTTCCCATTCAGTCCCACATCATCAATGGAAGATGGAAGGAGTGAGGAATAGATCACTTGAGCCCCAGAGCCTTTCACCATCCGCCCCAAGGCCCTGTAGTCTTTCTTCATCCCCTCAGACTGCGGGAAGCAGCTTCCCCCTCACCCGTCTGGAAGACCAGCAGCGCGTAGTAGTCGGCCGGGTGCACCAGGTTGGGGAGCACCCTGGTGATATCCCTGATCCGGGCTCCAGGCAGACTACACACTTCCCTATGATGAGGGTCAACTCTGCATATCGGGCCCTCTGTTCCTTTCAGAATGGAATCACCTACTGCAATGACCCTTCTTTCTTTCTTATCAGAGGCAGTCTTGAGGTGTGAAGTCGACCACTTTTTCCTATGTGGCCTTGTAGGTGGGCCTTGCACCACATCCTCACCTACCTCTCCTTCAAGATCCAGGACCTCAGACCTATTACGGAGGGACACCTGGGGAAGCAGGGCAGGAAGGGAGGAGGGCTGCCCACGATGCCGAACCAGAACTCACTTCCAATCCTCATCATCTTTTTGGTCCCCTACCTCTGGGCGACAGCTACAGGGCAGGGGCTGTCTAGGGCCATCCCCCTCTGTCTGAGAGGGCACGGGGTCCATCCCCTTTTGGGGGGTATCTCCCTGGAGCTGTTCCAACTGGCCACCCAGGGAGTTACTCCACCAGTCGATCTCCCTTTCACACTCCCTGATGCTCCTCAGCGTCTCAACCTCCTCCTTAAGTTCAGCCACCAAGCTAAGCAGATCTTCTACCTGCTCACACCTCACACAGGTGGAATGCTGTCCTCCCTCCCCCAGCAGTAGCAGGCTCCGGCACTCCCTGCATCCAGAGACCTGAACAGCCACAGTTAGGGCCGGGGTCTCTGTCTGAGTTGCTACAGTCCTCTTACTGCTAGCTCTCTTCCTGGAGACGACCATATTGGTCAGCAAAACGACCTCCCTGTTCTCCCCTGGGCCGAACACGACACGTTGCTGCCCTCTCAAAGGCTCTTTCAAGTCAAGAGGCAGGGGGGTGGTCGCCGTCACTGTGGGAACGCCCCCCGCCACGTCAGCCGCTCTCTCGCATGGGCTGCTGGGACTTCGGGAATCAGGAAATGTCGAGAAATGTCGGGAATCGCGAAGTCTCTGCGCTATCCCCTCTGATTTTCCTAATCTCGGTAGAACCTCGATATCGCTGTAGCGTGCCGGCTGCGGCTCTAGCTGGGCTAGCCCCAGTCAGCTGACTGAATGTTGATATTTTCTTTTTAATGTCAAAGTTTATATAACTAACTCATGCAAGATTTCTTGTTCAGAATAATTAGATACATTTGTCAGTACTTTTATTTATTTATTTGTTTGTTTATTTATTGTTAGTGCATTGTGGATTGTTTGTTCACTTTTGCAAGTATTTGATAAAACCCCTAAAATTAGAAAATAAGTATGTTTGCTGTTTTTCTCACCAGGTACTGCTTTGCAAAAATCTGAATACCCTTACATTTTAGAAGTGAGATGAGGCTGAAGAAAGCAGAGAGAGCAGAGATACTGAAGAACGTCATACAAGAGAGTCTTAGTTTTATTTTTATTTATGTTTAATATACATAACTTTTCTTAAGATGTTACATTTCAAGAAAAAGGAACAGCTATATCAAGATTAGCTGGCACCTTTATTTGCATTGACACTAGTATGCTGGATTCTCTTTTTAGAAGGCTAATTTCATAGTCAGCTCCCACATAGTTCTGCTGCATCGTGGCAGATAAAATCTGGAAGGGGGTCTTACTCCTTTAGACTGAACGGAAAGTCTCAGTAAGAAGGGGTAAAAATAAACAAATTTGCTTGTATAGATGCATGAAGAACACGTTTTTTTCAGCCTTCAAAGAGAAAACTTTGTATCTCAAGACATTTATGGAGGTAGGAAGCTCCTCAATTTTCAGAAGAAAAATTAGCTTAAAAATGTTATTTCAGGTGTTCATAAACACATGCTATTCAATTCGAAGCCAGCAGTTTGTTTTTTTTTTTGTTTTGCTTTGGTTTGTTTTTCAAAAGGACATTAAAATTATTTCCAGTTTGTAACTAATTTTTGCTAGGATTCTTTAACTAACTACAACTACTTCAGTTGTAATTAAAAGCAAATAGCTAAGACTCAAGAATGGTTTTGTTCTATACTGTCTAAAACATGAACTAGTGCTTGCAGTAAATGTATTTTTAATATTTTTAAAATGTATTTTATATATATCTTAATATATGTCAAACATATTATAAACAAATCTCAGGAGGTACCTTTGGACATAGTCATCTAAGCTTTGCTGGAATAATAGCAGCTAAATTTGAGGCCACACATTAGGCACACATTTCCAAAGGAAGCTCTAATACAAAATCTGTTTTACTTCTCCTCCGGTTCATTATTTATTTTATTTGAATTGGGCAATTAAGCTTTGATTTCAGGAATGCATTCAAAGCACAGAAGTCCATGGAATACAGATTGTTTTAAATACAAATCAGGTATCTTTTGAGTTTTGCCTGTGAGAGATTCTGGTTTTGATTAATAGAAGAAATATATTAATAAATCTTTTAATCTAAGACCTGAAACTGAGCAGTTATTCACAACTTGAAGAGCACTGTGCCTTAACTACGAATTAAAAAAAAGGCACAAATTCTGCCAAAAATATGTAAAGATTTCCTCCTCTCTCAAAAAGACACCCTGACGGATGGGAGTCAGACTCTTAGGTTGGAAGAACAGAAGGAACACAACAGGCAAACACGCAGTTCTGTTCAATTTTTTTATTTCATGGACAAAATTCAACCTTGAATAAAAGTTAACACTAAAAGATGGAATGATAAATAAACATCAAAATGAATGGAAATTTCATATGAAGGATTTCACTCTTGCACAAAATAGTTATGACAAGAAATTTGGAAAGAAGCTGTTTTACTAGAAAAACGTCATATTTTGTGGAATAAAAAGGTTGGCATGCAAAGAATATGTAAAACATTAACATATTTTAGCGTTTCAGATCGCCATTGTCAAAAGCCCTAAAAGTCTAGCAGAACCAGATGTCATCAGTAATTTAATTTGCTTTCAATTCTTTATTTTTGTTTGAAATAAAAAATATGTCCAATCCTTGCAGATCAATAATATAAAGAGAAATTATTTAATTATTTACAAATGGAACAATATTATTCACTAAGATATGTAATATGGTTTGGGATTATTTTTTTTTTATATATAAATATGCAAGTTATTCAATTAGGAATTAAGAATTAGCCATTAACCCAAGGGAAACTGTAGGAAGAATAACTATTCCAGACAACTAAAATCCAATATCAAGACCTTTTCCTGATTTATGCATGAAAGACAGAATGGGAGGAAAATAAAGAAATTAGACATCTCTCTTTTCCATTCTGTTAAGAACATCAAAATACATTATATTTTAAGTAAAGAAGAATCTGAAAAAATGTAACATTAGGATAAAGTTCAGGTTATTAGATGCATTAGTGCATTCTAGAGAAAAAATATTTAGCATTCAGAACCTCATTCGCAGTCTGCCTTCCTCCCATAAGTGCTTTTCCTCCTCCATTCTCATCTTCCCTAGTAGTCTGCTAAATTTACAACTGAAACTCCAGGCAATGTGGAAGTCTCCGAAGCAGCTGTAGTTGTTTTCATCTACCTACAGTCAGAAGTTGCTTTGGTCTTCTTGATTCCAAGGAAACACAATGTCACCTGAGCAGAGGGAAAAAGTGACGGCAACAGTATACAAAACTTCCAGGGGACAGTTCAGTTTCAAGTATCAGGTTTTTTAATGAACTACTTGTGGTATTTTTATACATGGACATCACACAGAATGTCTCTCCACCTATCATACTTCCTTAGATGGCTCTCACTTACGCACATCGGAAGAGAGATGACTTCCTATACAATTTTAAGCATTTAAATGAGACTTTTTGAGAAATGTGATACTTGCCACATACTTGCCATACTTTCTGCAATGTTTAAGAGTTTCACTTATTTATTTAGATGGATTTTTACATTCTTTGAATAATTTTCTCATATTCTTGTCTACTTTCTTCCTGGGTTATATTTGCAAATGAAGAAACTAATTTCTTGGAAGTTGGTATAGTAGTATATAAGAAACTAATCTACCTATTGTCTTGGGCAGTGTTTCAGGTTGTGCATTTTTCATTATTGGAAACCTGAAATGTAATTCTGAAGATGCTCAATATACTTGGACAAATTTGTATCCTTAAGCACTACATATATTATTTTTGCAAGAAATACTACACAGAATTCCATTGCGAATTCTGTGAATTCACACTAGATTGTGGCAGTGACCACTCTCCAGCCGTAAACTCCCACTTTATCAAGGAAATTAATTCAGCTGTCTAGAAGCAAAGATATTTTATTTCTACAACAGCCAAAATCCTCCAAGTATTGGTGCAAAGTAACAGTGCTATTTTGTTGGCATGAGATAGAGATGGATTGGAATTTGCTAAGTCAACACCTTATAGTTTGATATGGCCTGTTATTGATATGAGTTCTCTCTGAATGGAAGGTGATCACTGTCATCTCTATAGTAAAGAAGGTCATCTTCTTCATATATTTTCTCATCCATTCAGAGCTGAAAGCAACATGGACTTAGGACAGGGTTAACCATTCCAGAATCCCTACCCCTAAGCATATTTATTTCACGCTTTCAGATAGCCTGGAAGTTTAATTCAGATGAATGCCTAACTCTTTCCCCGTTCAGTAAGATGTCTTTTTTTACATATCCTGACAGTGCCAATACTCTTTTCCAGGTAGGTCTGTAGTAGAAAAACAGCTGATGTATCATCAGGTAACTAACATAATCTTCAATTTCTCTGCTGTAAGCCTATGCAAATCTTACTGATTCTGAGTTATTGATTTATTCATAATGAGAAAACAGTGTGCATAAAGCAGATGCTAAACATAACGAGCCATAACTTTAAACCCAAACAGGATCAGTAGCATGGCTAAGAGAAAATTTTTGCTGTAAGTTCTTGTTTTTAAAGGTGCCATAATGGTAGGAATTGATTCTTTCTTTAATAAACTCTACAGTTCATGAAGATAACAAGGACGCCTTCTTCCCCTAAAGTATTCTGTGGCAGCTGTAGGAAAAAGATTTTTAGTTATGGGTTTGGGTTTTTTTGGTAAAACAATGAGAGGGATGAAACCTATGCAGGGTCTGCTATTTGTTCAAAGGAAAACTCTAAGCCTGTTGATAATCCACTCAGAAATTCAGTGCAGCAGGACTGCCCTATTGAGCATAGCCTATTTCAGAATGTCTATTGTTTGCACTTACAGCACATGAAACTGGATTTCTTTAGAAGTCACAGCAGCCTATTCTACACCATGAGGAAAGAAGGTCTGTCAAGCAAGAGTATCCTTTAATATGATATTTCTTCCTTATTCAAGGGGGTTATATGTTATAGAACGTGTATGTATGTATGTGTTTGCATATATATATATATATATATATATATATAGAAAGAGGCTGATGTTATTAAAGATCGTGATAACTTCCTAAGAGTGAAGTTCAGAAGGACTCAAATGCAGAGATCTATTTGCTCTTAATGAAAGGACTAAATAGAGAGCTGGACACAGTTGATTCTCACTCAAAATGAACCAAAGCTTTGGGGTGTTGGCTCATCTTTAATTCTACTGCTTTTTAATAAAAATAAATAAATATATTATACCAGGCCTTTTTAAGCCACATGCAGTGCACAAAAGAGTATAAAAACAGGCAACATTCCAGCAAAACTCAGTTGAAAAATACCACACAGAGGGATTTGGGCAACTCAGGGACTGCTAGCAGATAAAACATTGAACTGAGCTGAAGCTGGCAGCCTGGGCACCTGTGACACCTGAAGAGCTCCCACAGTGCTTAACCAAGGTTAGACAGGGCAAAATACAGAAGAATATAGAATTCTTATGAATTCAGAATTCTGAATACAGAGTAATACTTCCAACTTCACTCCTGAATAAGCTGCTCACTTTTGTTCTCTGTTTCTGGCAATTTTATTTTCTCTTTTGTTTTATTCATTTTCTCTGAGCACAAGCAAGTGAAGTCCCTACTCTATTCTTCGAGAGGGAATTCTAGTAAATTACCGAGACAGAGACCCTGGTTCTTTCTCCTCACTTTAATTATTCATTGACTGCTGTAGAAATACAGCTGTGCCTTTGAAGCTCAGAGCTAAAATCATTTTAAGAAGAAATTTAAATAGATGTTGATTTTGCTGAGTATGATGAATATCTTGATACTTTCAGAAAGATACAGATAGAACAAAAATTTTGCAATGTTTTGAACTGAAAGTGTTTTGGTTTTTTTTCATTTTAAGCTTATGGTTTGAAACATCTGTAGATTCATCTTCTACCAAGTTATATGAAGCCCTTGACTAGTATAGAGACTTTCAGCAATATCTGACCATTTGTTAAAACAGTATGTAAAGACGACATTATGAACTGTAAAGATATTCTATCAAACAGCAAAAAAAAGACAGAAAAAAACCCCCACCCAAACACCAAAACAGAGCAAGGAACAAAATAGACAGAAAGTAAGAAGAAAAAGAAAACCTCTAAATAGAGTTACAGTGTTTGTGCATTATACATGTAGTGTAATTCAATGCAGACCTATATGGAACAAAAGCACTAAATTTTTAACTGTGGAGACTTTTGCACCAACAAGAACAATTTTTGAGAAATAAGAAAAAAAATATTCATCTGTCTCTAAAAGATTTTCTCAGACTATAAACTTTGGAATTGCAGAGTCAAGAGGCAAGTCGACAACATTTAGCCATCAACTAGCTGTGGCTCCCCTCTTTCTTTAAATACTGCTTTAGCAGAGATTGAAGAGAGACCCTGAGCAGTTGTGCTAAACCCTGTATATACCATTATGGTTTTAAAGAACCTAAATTCAAGAATTCAACTACTTCTAAAAGACAATAAAAAAGTACTTTCAAACTTAACATTTCCATAGCACTTTCTTGTAGACTTTGTACTACATGTATCAGATATTTCAATAATAATAACAGGAACAACATCTTCGTCTGCCTCATCCCTTCAAAGCCTAAATTCAGCATAACTGCACCGGTGTTTGAATTTTAACAGTGTCATATGTTACACGGATTAAAACCCATCATTCACTATGCATTTTGGAAGGGATGTTTGTGGTTAGATATACAGACTGTTAAATTGGAGAGATAAAACAATGTTTAATTCTGAAGACAGCTCAACATGCCTGGAAATCTTAAGAAGGAATAGTTTACAAACAATGGGCAATGCTGATTTCAGTTAAGGCTTCCTCCCTGTGGCTCTCTGATGTTCTCTACAACATATAAAATCTAAACATTTCATAGTAACAGATGTCTTTTTTAACAGATGTCTTGTGCCTTTAACTGGTGTTGAATAAAAAGCTTGAGTACATCAAGTTTAAATCCTCTGAGAATGGATTTCAACTTAAACAGGGGAGATTCAGGTTAGATATAAGGAAGAAGTTCTTTACTGTATGTGTGGTGAGGCCCAGAAAAGCTGTGGCTGCCCCATCCCTGGCAGTGTTCAAGGCCAGGTTGGATGGGGCTTGGAGCAGCCTGGTCTGATGGAAAGTGTCCCTGCCAATAGCTCCCACATCCCTGGGGAGGCTGTTCCAGTGATTGTTCTCACTGTAAAAAAATTATTCATAATATAAAAATAAAACCTCTCCCACTGCAACCTGTACCCATTGCCCCCTGTTTTCTCTTTGTGGTTTCTTGAGAAGAGAGAGCCTCTGTTCTCCTTGTAGGGGCCCTTTAAGTACTGGAAAACTGTGATGAGCTCCCCCATCTTTTTTAACACATGGTTAGACATATTCCACTCCACTCCATTCCATTCCATGCCACAACCCAGCAACACAGCAGTCACAATGCCCCGGGACAAGATAAAAGTGAGCAGCCTCCTGTGTCTGCTGTCAGAGATGGCGCAGGGCAGCCCAAGGCTTCACAGAGGAAGTCCTTGAGGAGCTTCTGGAGTTACTTGTTTGGAGGTACAGGAGAGTGCAGCACCTGTACACCCGTGAATGATAAATCATACTGCCTTGTATCAGGGAAGGTTGCCCTCTTCGACTGAGCGTGCAACTTAGAGCTCTCCCCTGCAAGGCTAGCTCCTAGTGGGAGCCAGCTTCTTAGCTCATGGTAGGGAAAGCAGTCCTTTTCAGCTCAATAGCCATAGCCAGGTTATAGGAATGCCCTTTTGAGGAGCACTGCAGAGCTCACCATTCTTATCCCCCACAGAGGCAGAGGCAGCAGCCATAAGCAATGGGATACAGAGATGTTTCTGGGGATCCCAGTGATTTGGAGCACCCACTGATGCCCTGCCAGGTGTAGGAAGAATTCTTGCCCCCAGGCTTGATAAGGCTGGGGGGGTCTTTGGACCCTGTGAGTAGCCCCTGAGGTGGCTCCAGGTTGAGGGAGAATAGGGCTTGGGCATCTCCAGGGAAGTGTGACCAGCCTGTGGACCAGGAGCAGGTCTTGCTCACATGCTCAAGGATAGCTGATAGCCAGTGGTGGGGTCAAGAAGGAATTTTCCCCTGGAAGAGATTGACACTGATCCTGGGGATTGTTTGTCTTCCTCTGAGCATCGACCAGGACCACTTGTCAAGGCTCTTCCGATCCACTCTGGCAGTGTTGCTACCTGCTGATCATCCAGCATGAGGGTGGCCCATCATGTCCTGCAGCTGGGAGGGGGAAGGCTTTTTTTCCCCCATGGGGGGCATGCAAGAGTCCCAGGGGACTTTTGCCTTTGTCTGCAGCAGTGAGCCAGCTCTTTGAAAGGGCTCCTTTGAGCTGTTGAGTCACAAAGGCTGCTGCTCCTGCTCCACGCAGGTGAATGCTCATACCCCTGTTCTGGAGGAGGAAGATTTCACAACTTGCAGGGTAGACCCCGGGGGTTGCTGCTTGCCCTCTGTAGCACTGAGCACAGCCCCTTGTCTGGGCTCCCCTCTGGCTCAGTTCTTGCCTGCTGCTCTTGCACCTCCAGGGCACCACAAGTGTCCTGGTGCTCTCTGGCTCTGTCATGGTTTAAGCCCAGCCTGTAACTCAGAACCATGCAGCTGCTCGTTCACTCACTCCCTCCTTCCTTCCCCTGCTCCCGGAGGGATGAGGAGGAGAATCGAAAGAATGTAACTCCCACATGTTGAGATAAGAACAGCCCAGTAACCAAGGTATAACACAAAACCACTACGGCTACCACCAATAATAATAATGATAAAGGAAATAACAAGGGAAGAGAATCCAATCACTTATCACCTGCTGACCGATACCCAGCCCAACCAAAGCAATGATCCAGCCCTTCCGGGTAACTGCCCCAGTTCTATATCGTGGGTATGACATGCTGTGGTATGGAATACCTCTTTGGCTAGTTTGGGTCAGGTGTCCTGTCTCTACTTCCTCCCAGCTTCCCCTACACTCTGGCAGAGTGTGAGACTCTGAAAAGTCTTTGGTCAGATTAAACACTAATTAGCAACAATTAGAAACATCAGTGTTATCAACATTGTTCCCAGGCTGAAAGTCAAAACCACAGCGCTGCACCAGCTACTAAGAAGGAGAAAAATGACTGCTACTGCTGAACCCAGGACAGGCTCCATTGCCCGTTGAAAGCTCAAAGCA
This sequence comes from Neopsephotus bourkii, assembly GCF_033783945.1. Taxonomy (NCBI): domain Eukaryota; kingdom Metazoa; phylum Chordata; class Aves; order Psittaciformes; family Psittacidae; genus Neopsephotus; species Neopsephotus bourkii. Next base: position 888,049 of record NW_026900550.1, read on the forward strand.
GGAGCGAGTTCTGCTCTTCCTTTGGCTCCATATCCCCAGGGTTTCTGCTTGTGCACAGCAGCCTGTGTTTGGAAGGTGCTGATGCTTATGTGCATCATCTCTGAAATCAACCCAAAATGACACCCCATAGCATAAAATAATGAAAAAAATAGATTAAAAAACATAAGGTAAAATATAAGAAACCAATCCAAAATCAAATGGAATCATAAAATTAAATCCTGTTTCCAATTGTAAGCTTTGTGATTTGTGGCCTTGAAAGCGTTTTTGGAGCTGAAAAACCCTGGCATTGCAGGGGAATAACAATGCCATTTTTATTCATCTCATAATGAGTGTAGGAAATGAGATTGGATGGGATGGGGTGTGATGGGATGGGATGGGGTGGAATGGGATCGGATGGGATGGGACGGGACTGGATGGGATGAGAAGGGACAAGATGGGAATGGATGGGATGGCATGGGATGGGATGGGATGGTACAGCATGGGATGGGATGGGATGGAACAGATTGGCATTGAATGGAATGGAATGGAATGCACTACACTACACTACACTACACTAGAACAGAAATGGGATTGGTTATGCTATGTGATGCCTACAAGTCTGCATAAGTGATGCCCTAGGTCTCCTGGTGTCGTGGTTTAACCAATGCCAGACAGCTTGTTCACTTACTCCCAGTGAGTGGTGCCAGGCTGGAGGCAATCGAGGCCCACGTTAGCCCTCCCTCCCCTTCCCCAGGGGCTGCCCCTCCCCCCTTCCTCGCTCCCAGAGGGATGGGGAGGAGAATCGAAAGAATGCAACTGCCACGGGCTGAGACAAGAACAGTCCAGCAACTAATGTACAATACGAATCACCACCGCTACCACCAACGACAACAATGATAAGAGAAAATAGCAAGGGAAAGGAGTACAATACCACGTGCCAAACAACGAGTCCGACCCAGCAGACCCCCTGTCCTTCCGGGTAACTCCCAGTTGCCCCCTGGGCATGACGTGCTGTGGTATGGAATACGTCTTTGGTCAGTTTGGGTCAGGTGTCCTGTCTCTGCTTCATCCCGGCTTCCCCTCCTCCCTAGCAGAGCATGAGGGTCACAAAGTCCCTGGCCAAACCAAAACATCATTTTTATCAGCTTTGTTTCCAGCCCGAAAGCCAAAACACAGCACTGTACCAGCTACCAAGAAGGAGAAAAAATGACTGCTGCTGCTAAACCCAAGACACCTGGGTCCACTCAGGACAGCAGCTGTCCACAGTGCAGATCCTAGACCCATCCACGAGACAGGGGCAGGCTCAGCTACAACATGGCTCAGGCAGGGACTGAAAGACCCAGGCTGAACTGAGAGGTGTCCCCTGAACCCTTGGCAGGAGGCAGTGGGGTGGGGTTCCCAGCAGAGAGGAGTCCCAGCCACAGATGCTTTTGAGTACCCCAGTACCCTGGCAGAAGTAGACCTGCTCTGATCATGGGCTGTCCTTTACACATTGATGAATTAAACTTGGCTAGGGATACTAAGGGATATGAAGGATAACTGGATAGCAGGAAGGGATTCTACAGGTACATAGCAAATAAAAAACAGACTAGGGAGAATGTAGGCCCCCTCAGGAATCTCTCGGGAGAACTAGCTACAGAACATTTGAAGAAAGCTGAGGTTCTAAATGACTTATTTGTCTTGGTCTTCACTGGCAAAGGCTCTGACCACACCACCAATGTCTTGGAAGGCAGACGCAGGGTCTGTGAGAATGAAGACCCTGGGCCCACTGTAGGAGAGGAACTGGTTCAAGACCATCTTAAAAATCTGAACGTGGACACGTCCATGAGTCGTGATGAAATCCATCTGTGGGTCCTGAAGGAGCTGGCGAATGAAGCTGCTAAGCCACAGTCCATCATATTTGAGAAATCATGGCAGTCAGGTGAAGTTCCTGATGACTGGAAAAAGGGAAATATAAACCCCATTTTCAAGAAGGTGAAAATGAATGACCTGGGGAATTACTACAGACCAGTCAGTCTCACCTCTGTGCCTGGCAAAATCTTGGAGCACATTCTCCAGGAAGGCATGCTAAGACGCATGAGAAACAATGAGCTGGTTTGCTTCACTAAAGAGAAATCCTGCTGAACCAATTTGGTGGTCTTCTATGATAGGGCTACAGAACTGATGGACAGGGATAGAGCACTTACTGTCATCTACCTGGACTTATGCAAAGCGTTCGACATTGTACCACACAGCATCCTTGTCCGTAAGTTGGAGAGACATCAATTTGATGGATGGACCACACAGTGTTAGAACTGGCTGGATGGCCACACACAAAGAGTTGTGGTCAATGGCTCAATGGGCAGCTGGAGACCAGTAATGAGTGGTGTCCCTCAGGGATTGGTGTTGGGACTGGTCTTGTTCAACATTGTTATTGGTGACACGGACAGCGGTATTGAGTGAGCCCTCATCAAGTTTGCCGATGACACCGAACTGTGCGGTTCAGTTGATATGCTGGAGGGAAGGAATGCCATCCAGAAAGACCTTGACATGCTTGTGAGGTGGGCAGATGCCAACATTCTGAAGCTTAACCATGACACCTGAGTCAGAGCAATCCCAATCACAGCTACAGGTTGGGCAGAGAAGAGATTCAGAGCAGCCCTGTGGAGAAGGACTTGGAGGGATTAGTTGATGAGAAACTTAATATAAGCCAACTTCAGTTTGCACTTTCAACCCAGGAAGTCAACAGTATCCTGGACTACATCAAAGGGAGCATGGCCATCAGTCTAAAGGACGTGACCCTGCCCCTCTACTCTGCTTTTGTGAGTTCTCACTTGAAATATTGTGTACAACTCTGGTGTCCTCAACATAAAAAGGACATGGAACTGTTGGAACAAGTCCAGAGGAGGGCCATGAAGATTGTCAGGGGACTGGAGCACATCCCCTATGAAGACAGTCTGAGAAAGTTTAGGCTGTTCATCCTGGAGAAGAGAAGGCTGTGTGGAGACCTCATAGCAGCCTTCCAGTATCTGAAAGGGGACTATAGGGATGCATGGAGGGACTCTTCACTAGGGACTGTAGTGATAGGTGAAGGGGTAATGGGTTAAAACTTTATTGGGGAAGTTTAGATTGGATATAAGGAAGAAGTTTTTTACTGTAAGGGTGGTGAAGCACTGGAGTGGGTTGCCTAGGGAAATCTGGAATGCTCCACCCCGGTGGTGTTCAAGGCTAGGTTGGACAGAGCCTTCGGCGGCATGGTTTAGTGTGAGGTATCCTTGACCATGGCAGGGGGGTTGGAACTAGATCTTAAGATCCTTTCCAACCCTAATTATTCTAGGATTCTATGATTCTATAAAAAAAAAAAAAAAGAAGATATTAAAATCTGCTTATCTACTTAAAGACTCTATTGGTTAATTTTTAAAATTAAGTTTCAGTTCTAACTTCTATCAGAATATCTCATTTTATTGGAAGTACACCACCATCGAATACAAGAAGAAAAATGACAAATCAAATTCTCAAAATTTAAAATTCCGCCTTGGAGACAAGTGGGCTGCAGACAGGGCAACATAAATATTATTTTGAGGTTTCCAATTAAATGGAAAATGAGAAGTTATATCATGCAACAGGCATGATTAATTGGCAAATTCACTTTCTATTTAGTAAATATCTAATTTCAACATGATTCTCCAATATGGTTCAGCCTTTCTAATGCTTTTCTGCAGTAGCCGTGCCTTTGAGGATATTCTGTTTATACACATGGACCATGTGCCAGTTGTTATTTTTCCTGTCATAACAAAAAAAGTTCTGAAAGGAAAGTTTGCATTAACCATTCTAGTCATTGTAGGTCCATTTTAGCCAAAGCCTAGCTCCCATAGCAAGCCATGCAGACCCTAGAATTCACGAACTGAACTCTAACTTTCAGATAAGAGACTGCTATTGGTCTCTTCAGTTAATCAAATTTATTGTTATAATAAATTATGTAGCAAATTTGAGTTAAAACTTACCTTTGAAGGGACAATTATGTGAGAAAGTCAGGTTCATTCATTACATCAAGTGCACTTTAGTGAAGCAAAGCCCACATGGCTATCAGCAACTTGAAAGAAATAAAACCCACTAGTAGTCCAGATAACTCATCTAGGATGCAGGACTTGGTTTGTTTGGAGTTTGCTTGTTTTTTAAATAGCAATTCATCCTTCTTGGATCAAACTAAACTTTGCAAGTATTACTCATACTTACAATTGTTTTCTTACAATTGAGTGAAAATGTCAGGTTTAATAGAATCTGTGGCAGAATTTAGCTAAGTGCATCTGATTTTTCATGCAAATTTAGCCATAATTTTACCAAAATTCACTCAGAACAAATGGCAGAATAAGACTCAGTTTACTTCTCACTTCCTTACAGAAATGCCAAAGTGGACACAATCTAGGTATTCCGTCTCTTTACTGATGCAAGCTAGTTTTCACTAGTGTCTGCCACCTCATTCTACCTCTCCAACCTATGAAATGGAAAAATTGGTAATGAGAATACCACTGCTAGGGAATTAAGTGAAGCATAACTATTTAAAATTTCTGTAGAATATTGCTTATCTTGCTTCAAATTCAGGAAGTATAAAGACAAATTTATGCTGTTAAATGCAGACTTTTTCCATCAGAGAAGATCAAGAAGAAAATCAGAACCTGATCTTTCACTTAAGCTTTGTGTCAGACTAGCTCTCCACAGGTTCCAAATTCTGCTTGTTTCCTTCTAGAGACTTACTTCTATTGTCCTGTCTTTTAGTGCGTGTCCAGCTTTTAGTTTGAGACTGGTAAATTTGAGGAAAAGTATCAGTAGAGGAGACTATGCCTGGAACACACAAAATCATTTATAGAACTAGCTTAATTCAAATTATTTTTTTAAATGTGCGATAACCTTTCCACATTATGGGTTTGTTTTTTTGGGGGGAGTTTTGTTTGTTTTTGTTTGTTTGTTTTGTTTGTTTTTAAGATGGAGGTCACAATATTGGTTTATTGACAAATTTTGATGCTGAGCTCTTGCTTAATTTTTTTTGCCACATTCTTATTTGGGTTTTCTGTAAAGGTTTTTGAGGGAAATTTAAATAATTTATATCTGCCATATTGCCTGCATTGAATGTTTCAGGAAAACATGAAAGAACAGAAGTTTGATCTTCCTTTATAATGTTCCACATACTTTCTGAAATACCACTCGCACCTAGATATCATAAAATTTTACTTTAGGATTATTATATTTAAATGTTATTGGTACCAAAACAAGAATAAATGGTTAAACAATATGTTGCCTTATATGGACAAAAGCCTGAAACATTATTATAATATTATTGTTATATTATTATTATTATAATATATTATTATAAATTGAATCCATAACATCTATCCCAATTTTCCCTTTACAAAAAGATTACAAAAAGGCAAGTACTTGATAAAGAATTAATCAATCAATTTATTATTTATTATAAGACTAAAATAAAAGCAAAATATATGACTTGTTCAGGGCTACTTTTCAAAAAATAAAGCAAAACCAAAATAAAAGAAGGTTTCCATATAGTTTGAATTTTTTCATGATATAGAAGTTGTTTATTCTGTGCCTGGCGTAACTCAAAACAGTCAGAAACAGCACCCTAGTGACCTCTCCCTCCCCAAATAAAAAGATAGTACCATGGGGGTTTACCCGATACCGGGGATAACTTTACCTGGATTTTTTTAAATGTTGCTGCAGAACAACATGTTATTGATCAAAAGATACCTTTGGTAAGCTGCTTTCACTGATTTTAAAGCAAGTTATTTCACTCACAAATGATTTGACACATATTACAGCTGTTATATCTAAATACATCTGTTGAAAGTGTGTGCTTTTTCTTTTGAATAGCATTAAATACAATAAAGGGAGAATTACCATTTCAGATCTCCTCCACTCTCCATTCGTGAACAAGTGTAAAAAAATAAAAAATTCTTTTACCATTCTCTTTACAGTTCTCATTTAATTTTTTGCACCGTCATAGAGAGGTCTGCAAAATTACAACCAGAGATTCATTGACTCTGAAACTGTACAGTATATTACTTTCTTGCAAAATCATATTTCTGTCTTCCAAGAAATGTACAATCTCTTTTGTCCAGCAACTTCAGTCTGAAAGACTAGAATAAGTCCTATCCCTGTTTGACTCAAAGAAATGAACATCATCAGGCAGGTAAAATGCCAAGTGTCCCTCTTTAAAAAATTAGTAGTATTTCAATTTGTTTGTGTTTATGATAAAACAAATGATTAAAGACATACTTTATAGGTCATATTCTAAAGAATTGGTGTTTACAATCCATGACAAATCTAGTTAGATTTCTTTCGTTTTACATAATTTTCTCTGAATTATTTTTAGAATTATTTACAAAAAGCAAAATAATTCTATTTTAAAACTATATTTGTTAGGTTAAATGTAAAATTTCTCACAAATTCTTAAAATAATGTAATTTTAAGTTAAATTGATTTTTCTGTACACTTCATTTATTGGAGTAACCCCACTGTTATTGTCATTCCTTTGTAATACAATTTAAAGAAAAGAAAGAAGGAATTTACAGGATGGTTATCTGGGTGGCAGAACAGTTATAATTCATTTTAACATGCAGCTCCATAGATTTTTCAAGAAATGAACTAATAGTGTGGAAATGCATTGAACATAGAAGGTAGACAGAAGGCAGACAATAAATCAGTAAGTTACCTTAAAAATTATTTAGTTTGCCTCAGAAACCATTGTAAATATGGTTTCTCCATTATTCTGGACAGTTCACAATAGATCAGTTTGGAATAGTTTAATTACTGCTCAGACAGCCAACAGGGAGGCAAGAAAATTAAGCCAGTCTATTATTTATGTACATGAGACTATGTAAACCTGTAAAATAGCATATAGTTTTATTAGTATTACTGGTTTTTCTTACTGTAGTGCTATGAAGCACAAGAGATCTAAAGAAAGCTACATAGCTATCACCAGGAGTTCATCATTAAGCACTGTCTTACGTTCCATTTCCTAAGCTAACTCAAAACATTCCATATACCACATTGTAACAGTTTATTATTTCAAAGGCATGGGAGGGAGTTCCCATGCCTTTTCATGATGCAAAATCATAAACCATATAAACAGTGATGCAATGATCCAAGCAGTCTCACCATGCCATTTCCTTCTTTACTTACTCAGAGTTTCAATGTTTAATCCTCAGCAGAAGTATTCAACCTTTGCCTACTCCAGAAAAGCAATAGAAACTCAGCTTTTAAGAGCCCACACACACTTTGATCGTCAGCTGAGTCCTTCTATAAGGAATGAAATGCAAAGGCAGGTCCCTTCCCTCAAAAACTTCAAAAATAAACAGAGGAATAGGAAGACAAATAGTAAATAAGAAAGACATTTTCTGATTCTTTTCAGGGCTTTTGGTGGTACTGATCATAGAATTCTAGAATAGTTTGCATTGGAAAGGACCTTATGATCATCTAATTCCAATCCTCTGCGATGGGCAGGGACACCTTCCACTAGACCAGGTTGCTCCAAGCCCCGTCCAACCTGTCCTTGAACACTGCCAGGGATGGGGTTGCCACAGCTTCTCTGGGCAGCATGTGTCAATGCTTCACCATCCCCATAGTAAAGAATAACTTCATTAATGTTCCTGTTTGGTAGACTTAACACCTGTTGTCTAACTGTCCAGTGAAAGTTAAAAATCTATATAGATCTTTTTATCTTGATGGAATGTAACATGCTTTACACTTTGTGTATATGTGCACGCGACAATGAAATGATTATTAAACTAATGCTGGATTCCTGGCTTTGACCACAAGGTGAACAATACATAATGTGCAGAGCAGAGGAAAACTTTCACTGAAGCTTATATTTTTATTACCAGGAGTATAAAATACACTTAATCAGGTTCTATGCAATAAAGGAGACTAAATACCTACATCTTTGACTTACATCTCCACACCTGAAGATGTGTTTCACTATGTTGCCACTGTAATTCTCAGAAAGATTGTAAACTGTGAATGTGGCCAACAGTTATAGAGAGCAAACTACTAGTCCAGAGGAGGGCCATGAAGATAAGGGGGCTGGAGCACAGGCTGAGAAAGTTTGGGCTTTTCAGCCTGGAGAAGAGAAGACTGGGTGGAGACCTCATAGCAGCCTTCCAGTATCTGAAGGGGGCCTATAGGGATGCTGGGGATAGACTATTCATTAGGGACTGTAGTGACAAGACAAGGGGTAGCGGGTTAAAACTTAAATGGGAAGTTTAGATTGGATATAAGGAATAAATTCTTTCTTGTGAGGGTGGTGATGCACTGGAATGGGTTGCCCAAGGAAGTCGTGAGTGCTCCCCCGACAGTGTTTAAGGCCGGGTTGGACAGAGTCTTGAGTTACATGGTTTAGTGCAAGATGTCCCTGCCTTGTCTTCAGCCTTTTGTTGTATGTTCTTTCTCCTGTCGAGCTGAGAAGGGGAGTAACAGAGTGGCTTTGGTGGGCACCTGGGGTCCGGACACATAGTTCTAGAGTCCCAGGCTCTGCTCAGTCCTAGATTGCTGCCAACTGCATGCAGATCACTAGTTTTAGAAGTACAGGAAGAGGAAAGAGTTCTTAGCCATTGTTATGATGTTGGGGTATCTGCTTGATAGAAACAACACTGAAATTCATAGGCAGCTGTCACAAATTAGAGTACTATATGGCCTGCTCTCACTTATATTGAGACAATTGGGTTGTTTGAAGCTCAGTAGAATACGTATATGGTCAATACTACAAAAACTGCTTCTGGAGTCTTAAAATATCCAGATGCTTGCATTTCTGCAAAAAGTATTAATGTAGGTAGACCGAGAAAGAAATAAACAGTGTGGATTAAATAATCTGCATATCAGCATTGAAATACATTCAGAGGCAGGAATAAAGGCCTATTAAAAGCATTTTTTTAAATAAAATTAATTAGTTAGATTTTGTCTTTTATTAAGCTATTTCATTATCTTGTGTTTTATTTTCTATTATATTATTTTAGCATAAACAATTATAAAATCTAACAATTAAAGAAGAAAATGTTTTCACTTCTCTTTCCTGTTCCTCCCCCTCCATCTCTGCTTTCCCATTTCCTGAAGTTTAAGCAGCATAAACTTTCTTCCTGTATCATTTCCGAGCTAAATACCCAGCAAGGGAGCAGAACAAATAATTCAGCTGTTTTGCTTTTAGAGAACTGTGATCAAAGCCTGTACTTCTACTAGTGATGTAGTCTCTTTACATAAAGACATAAGTCAAATTTCAAGGCTGTCAACACTTTTCCTGAGTGTTAAATTCATCTTTAGAGTACTGATGGATTATGAAATACTCATTTAAAAATCAAATATGCTTCCTGAGGTTTGGATAATTGTTGTAACTGTCTATTTCACATTGACTAGTGTGGATAAATGTGACTATAAAAAATTGATAGCCGTTGAAGTTCCAGGAAAGAGTTTTGTTGTTCATGAGTAGGTAAATATTTAATCTAGTACTGTTATCTTCAGTGTGAGGCCACAAAGTACCAATGTCAAATTACAAAGCTAATGTGGATGAGCCTTTGAGCAGCTTGGTCTAGTGGAAGGTATGGCAGGGGGATGGAACTGGATGAGTTTTAAGGTCCCTTCCAACCCAAACCATTCTACAATTTTAATTACAACTTTGTGACTGTTGTTTCTTCTTTCATCATAGAAGGAACAATTGTTCAACTTGAGGGGAACAAGAAGGAATGATAAAGGACTAGGGTTTTAAAACAAATGTAGTTCACATATATGGAACACCTGCTTATAAGGGTCTAAGCTAGACCTCACCTGCTCAGAGAAAGTTCTGGATCAATTCATACCTGGCACTCAGCAAAATAAATCAGGAACTATTTTCAAACATTGAAGAGACTCAGCTAAATTCAGTCAAAGTTTACAGTGACTGCCAGAGCAATGAGTGCAACCCATGAAGGTCTGGCTGATGAGACTCACAGAGCTGGGATCCTGGTAAGGCATCTCTGCAAGAACATCCACCAGGGCTGACCCTCCCTCCCTGAGAGCTGCTTTATGCAGAAATCTTCACTCTGCCCTTTCCCTTGACCTTACTGGCATAGAGTCTGACATGATCTGCAGACAAGTGCTTATTGTGTAAAGAAGGAAAAGAAGAATATTTTGTCATGAGGGAAGATTTTTCTGAAAAATAATTTCTGTATTTCAGAAAACATATGACAGAAAACAGAGCAAGTGAATAGCATATTCACCTAATCCAAGCATAGGGACAGTTCAGAGAACAAGTTTAGGCACTGAACTCCTAATTCTGAACCACAATGCAGCACAAATATCTGCCTTACTACTTCCACGTCTCTCTCTCTCTACTCTTGAGCTCATCACTCTAGTGTTAATTGACAACTTGGTGTGAGGTAAATTAGTATCATTCAGGCAGGGGTATCTCTCACTACATCAGGTTGTTCACACCCCGTCCAATCTAACTTTGAACACTTCAGTGGTGGAATATCCGCAACTACTCAGTGAGAACAACCTGTTCCATTGTCTCACCACCCTCATGGTAAAGGGTAACTTCATTAATGTTCCTATTTGGTAGGCTTACCATCTTAAAATTCTTCCTTATCTCAAATCTAAATTTACTCTTTTTTAATTTAATCTAAACTGATTTAAATTAATCTAACATATCTGAAGAAGTTGCTGCAGCCATCTTAGAAAGGGCACTTTGGAACACAAGTGACAATGACACTTCAGAATGTTGAAAAAATGCAATTAACTTTTCTGTAGCACCAAGAAACAATCAAAATTTACAGAATATTTATCAGATAAAAAGCTATCAGAAAAAGCAGCACAGTCTCACTCAGCAGCCTTCTCAAGCTGTTTTTTCCAATTCCTGAGGCTTTTTTATATAGATGTTTATCTATTCCTTTGGATTTTTTTGTCTGACAGACCAGCTCTAATTTCAAAATTAAGTTTGAAGGATTTTGGCATTTATTTTTTATTCCCCTAAATACAAATATTCTAATCCTTTACCCTTGTTTTTCCATTAACGTATGTGTTTACACATTACAGAAAACAGGTGCAAGAAATTCATGCAAGGCTCCAGCAGTATTTAGAACATATGTAGCTGTAGAACTTCTTCCTCTTCTATTTCTGCCTCTATTATGGTACATGTCTGTAAGAATACAGGGACTCATGATCTCCTTAAACTGGAAATTTAAAAGAAAATGTCATTTTCATAGAATCACAGGGTCATATATGAGCAATACAAGAAAATGAGAAAACATACCAGGAAAGGTGAAACAAACTCCTTTAATTAGTTGCCTAAAAAGAAGTATCACAGAATGGTTTGGGTTGTAAGGGGCCTTAAGGCTCATTCAATTTCAACCTTCTGCCATAGGCAGGGACACCTTCTACTAGACCAGATTGCTCCGAGCGCCATCCATCCTGGCCTTGAGCACTGCCAGGGACAGGGCTGCCACAGCTTCTCTGGGCAGCATATGCCAGCTCCTTACCACCCTATATTTAACCAAATAGGGGTTTCTATATAGAGAAAAATTTATTTTATTTTTTTTTTCCCCGTGTTTCCTCTATAGCAAAGAAATCTCACTATTAACTACTGACCTTTCTATATGTCTCTTCTGTGTGAAGTAATTCATCAATATCACAGTTGAATTTAGGGTTTGATATTGTACCACTGAATTCAATAATATTTCTTGCCATTGGTTTTACATGATAGGCTTTTTTACTGTTAGTTTTTTTCCCCATTGACTTTACATGATAGGCATTTTCTCAGAAGCAAAAGGAGAAACTACTCCTATAAGTACTGGGAGCAGTCACTGCTTACACACAGTCTGCTTATGTGGAAGACCATGGGGTGGATACTTAGAGAATGATATATAAATATAACACAAAATAAATATTTTTTTTAAATGAGATCTAATTGTATGTATTACTGTTAAGATCTAGAAGTGCCAGAGTATGACAGATAGATTTGTTGGCATGATTTGCTCTCATGATTTGCCAAAAGCAATAGAAAGAACGTTCAGAAAAAAAAAATTGAATAATTTAACAGCTCCACAGCCATTATGAAAGTGATTTTTAAAGCTTCTGAGCTGTTGCTATATAACAACCGAGAAGGTTAAAAACACATATCATGATCCATGAAATTGCTAATATTCAGCTGAGCTATTTAAGAACAGAAACACCATGTGAGAAAGGAAAAATAACTACATATTATGCATTGCTCTCCCCCTCGCACACGTACATGTTTCCTTTGCCTCAGTTTCTACACAACTGCTGTTTGTAAAAACTATACATGGGAGAGAACTTGCAATTATTCAAGAAAAAAGATCATTTTCTGTTTCATTTAACTGCCCAATATTCAGCCACGCTGTAGCCATGATGGGTAATTTTAATGAAAGATAACATTTCTCATTGATTCAATTTTCACCAGTGCAAAGATCAGTTTCTCATGGTAGCAGTGCACAGACATTAATCATCCTTCATACTGAATAGTTGCTTTATTCTCATGCAAAAGCCTGCAGTTCTGTGGACTCTGCAACTTGGGGGTAGCAGAAAGTCAAAAGAGAAAGCAGCTGGCTCAACCCTAACGCTACATGTATTAATAAATTTGCCAAAAGGCAGCAAGACGAAAAACAAAAGGAAAAAATTTGTGCAATGGGAGTTCTTATAATCAACATTCAAGTGCTACAAACACACCAGCTTTTCTCTATGAAAGAGAGAAATTAGATCTGACCAACTTCTCATTAATTTATAATAGCGTTGCTATTGTCATGAGGACATAAGAACTATGAGAGAAAGTTTTATTAAAAGTGTTAAAAGTTCTATTAATTTTGCCTCTTTGAAATAGTCTTTCAAATTGTTTTTCCAAATTCTCTCCTTCATAGTAGAATGCTCTGCTTTTCTATTCGCTTCCTAATGTTCTCAAGAACATTTATATGTGGGTGATAATGTATTTTAAAATTAAGTCTAACATATGTAAATAATCAGGAACACAAAGTGCCTCTGTCAGAAGAAGGTGCATATCTGCTTTGCCATGCCAAAAAGTACATGATGATTGAAACAACGAGCAGTAGTAAAACCAGGTTCTGTTCTCTCTTAAACATGGTAATTACAATCAACAGCCAGAATCTGCTCAGAAGGAATGCAGAAAAACTTCTCTTTTTACTATTCTTATCATTTCGGTAGCATTACAGTGTGTATCTTCAGCTTGTCTCCCACTAGAGAATTTCTCAGTGTGATCAAAAGCCTGGATGATCATACTTCTACTATTTCCTTCTAGAGGAAAAACCAGGAGAGGATTTTAGCTGGTAGCTAATACAGAAAGAACCTTTAACATATATTTACAGGCTCTATTACTCCCAAGCCCCCAAATTCACAAATTCCTCCAGAAGGTTTTGCAGCTCTAGAATGCATTTTTCTTTGTAAGTAATCCGTATAAATGTTATTAAAAATATTTAGTAACTCTTATTTAAAAAACCTTTCAAAAATTAATTACCTCTAAGGTATTTAATTATAAAGTGTAAGATAAAGATTCTTTGCTTTGTCCAGAGAAAAAAATGTAGAAATTTAGCTGTCCATGACAAAGTCATTGTAGTTCATGAAGGAGCCTCGTGAAAAACTAATTTGTAAGCGCACCAACAAAATCAAACTTATTTGACCAGTACATTCATTATAAACCTCAAACATAACCATTGTTAAATTGTAAAACATTAATCATATTGCCCACTGTGGCTTGTTTTCTTCCTGCGCAAGGGAAAATCCTTAACATTGTATTTTGAATAAAATATTTGACTTGCAAAAAATACTAAGATAGAAATATATATGTGGTAGTGCACAGAATGCCTTCACTTTTGTGTTTAAAATAAAATAAAAAGAAACCATAAACTAACACCTAAAAACTGCCAGAGTGTTATAATATGAACAGAATCAAACAAGTGTTCATGGCCACGCTGGATGGGGCTTGGAGCAACCTGTCAGGTGTCCCTACCCATGGCAGGAGGTTGGAACCGGATGAGCTTTAAGGTCTCTCCCAACCCAAACCAGTCTGTGATTCTATGATATTAATAAAAATGTAATTGCAAAAGCATTATGTATGTAAACCACATTTCATATATCTTATTTATATGTAAAAAGATAAAATATTCACATGTACACATATCTCTATGCAACATACTACCCCTTCCAGGTTGTCAAGTTAAACAATTATGGAATTGTAATGGGCTCCATAGTTATAGCAGAAGACCTGAAGTCGAAGTACAGAATGACAGCATATGTCCTCTAGATACAAACACTAATGGCTTTAGAGTTTTTAGAACATAACAAAAGTATAACAAGGGGATATCCATGTCTCAGCTGAAGCCTTTAGTTATATAGCTGTACCTTGACAGATTCTGAAAAGGACCTTATGTTGGTGGAATACTATTGTGTTGGCGGTATAATAGTGTATATGAGTCATATAATTTGATTTTGATTAGAATTATGTAAGATGTAAAAGTTACCCATAACTAATACTATAGGCCAAGCTTTCTTTAGACAGGGCAAGGCGAAATGTCTTTAAACTGAAAGAGGGTAGATTTAGGCTAGATACTAGGATATACACTCATGTCACATACACATGTAATTATTAGCTTACCACTAAAAAAATAAAAACATACCTATATTGTTTGGATCCTGTCTACAGCCTATTCCTTGGGTTTGGTATGATATCCTCCTCATTGTGTGCAGTTGTAATTCTGACAAAATAAGACAAAATGAATGGTTCCACAAATATGACAAGTCAAATTCCACTTATGCTGAGAAACAGGATTCAGTATGAGCACCATATCACTACATATTAGTCATTACTTTCTTTTGTTTACTTTTGAAACCTAATGAATATTTTAAGCACTATATATGTCTGCATATTGTCAAATGATATGTAATTTGGAGAAGGAAGATCCCCTCTAGGGATATCCAATGAATATCCCTTGTGTATTCAGACTTTTTTTTGTTTTAGCATTTGAAGTCTATTTAATGAAGTGCATAAGGGTCTGTTAGTCTTTGGAATATGTGATATAATTGCTCATTTCTTTGGCTTTTGAGATAAATTACCTGAAACAAAAATGTAACAAATAATAACTAATTTTGCAAGATGATAATTTTTTCACCATTGCTTTTATGGTTGTATCATTTTTGTTTAGGCTGAAATTATCTGGCAAATTCAGCCTAACACTTGAACAGTTTTACCTGTAGTTCCAAAACCTACTGTTACAGATTTGTACATATTATATATTATATATATTGTATTCCACTTATAAAATGCTTCCTACTATTTTAAACCTGACAGTTGACCTAAATTCAAATTAGGGATCACATCATTAGTCCAGAATGAAAACTGTACAAAAGGATCATAGCATTCTATATCTAAGATCCAGGTCCCTATTCAGTACCCATTCTTTTTATTATTCTTTGATCTTTTCCCTAAGAATATATTTTTGAATGTGTAAAACATTAATGAGCCCACAAAATTTCAGGATTTCAGTGACATTTAGTTTCATGCGGAGAGCTTGCTTGGGATACATGTATTAGACGGAATAATTAATACCTTTATAAGGAGAAGGAAGAGCAGTGATTTTAATGTGTCTAAACTGAAAATACTAATCTCTGAGTTAAACAATGAAAAGAAATAATAACACCCAGACACCCAATAAACACAGTAGAGATATTAAAGTAACCAGAGACATAGGCAAGGAATGTTATTCACAAATAACTTCTCTACAGTTTGTTCATTCAGCTCACAGGAAGTTTCATACAAAATATTTATTAATAGCTATCTATAATGAGAGATGAAACAATGAAGTCTTTCCCAGGTACTAAAAAAACTAATTGTACAAAATCAGTTGAGTGCTGACTTGTGGTTTGCCCAGTTTTAACAAAAAGCAGGAGTCTCATGTCTCAGATTTCCCTGGTCTAACCACTAGATCGTAATGTGTTGTATATATACATATTTATGTGCTTCACACATGATAGTTCATTGCAGTAGTATCCACACATGTACTTTTATTGCCCAGGGATATACTGTAATGTAACATAGATAATGATAAATCCAAAATTATACATAATTATCTCATTTGTGTTTTTATTTCCAAGAAGAAAGAATACCAAATAAAAACATATAAAACTTAAGTGAAACATGCTGGAAGTCATCAACACAATAAGAGGAAACTCTCAGCATGAGGAAGGCTAATGAGATTATACTGCTCCTCTAGTGGATTGTGTATGACCAGAACATACGAATCAATATTAGTCTTTCCTATTACTAGGTTTCCTGTCACAGCTAACAACAAAACAAAAGCTATGTTGCAGCTTATGATATGATTATTCATAAGCAGAAAACAAGATATATTTCAGATTCTCATTATGTATCATACTGGGGTATCATGTATGGCATGGAAGAAAGAGAGGAACATTTCTAGTGTTATTGATTTCATGGGTCATCGTATGTTAGTTCCCAAGATTCATAATTCCACAAAAGTATCTTTTGACTAAAAGCAATTTTCACAATAATACAGGCTTTAATGGAGCAATAACAATTTACAGAGAAGACATGAATCTTGCAAAGCTTCGGTATTCCCAACTGACTAATCTTGGAGGACCTTATGTAGTTTTTATTACATGGCAAGTTTCACAATACGGGTATTTGCCAGTTGAAATCAAGGGAGAGATGTCATCAGTGTATATTTAAAGGAAAATTATCTCATGAAATGCTTTGCTTCAATACTCTTTTTGACCACCAGAGATCCCAGGAGAACTCCTGTTCATTGCTGTAGATCAGACTATCAGCATTCAGAACTAACTTAGAAATCTAGGAATACAGTTGGCATTTTTAAACTGGTAAAAAATACCCAAATGAAATTCTAATGTTATTTAATTTTCTTTCAGATTTACTACTAAGATTCAGTTCCTGAAAGATATTTAATGATGCTTACCATCATGTTTCAATTTTGCAATAAGCTAGTAAGTCATATTTTAATAAACAGTTTATGATAATGGTCATAATGAACCCTTTACACTGTTCCACCATTCTCATATTGTTGTTTTCTTCCATTCCAGGTAAACCTGAAATTCAGTTCTTTTTCTCAAAATCCGGGTATAGGGGATAGTGTTGACACAGCTGGTACAACTTCATCATTAGAGGTTTTCAAGACCAGACTGGAGAAACCCCTGGGCAACATGAGCCAGCCTCACAGCCCACTGTGTTTTGACCAAGATGTTAGACTAAAGACCTCTCAAGGTCCTTCCAAATTGAACTGTCCTGTGATCCTATGAAATCAATAGTACAATGAAGGTCCGTCACTCTGTGCAAATACCTTAGATTTAACATGAGCATAACTGTACCAGTATTCAAGATTAAGGCATGGATTAAGGCTTGGATTAAGGCACATTAGCTTGGATAAATGACCACTGTAATTATCACCATCTTTATTCAGGCCCTAGAATACACAATTTGCCTGCCTCTGCAAGCCAGGTTGAATGGGGCTGTGAGCAATCTGGTCTAATGGAAGGTGTGCTTGCCCTTGGTAGGGGCTGGAACTGGATAAGCTTTAAGGTCCCTTCCAACTTAAACCAGTCTAGGATTCTTGATTATATGATTCTACTTCATTTGCTGTCCAGGAGACAGGTCACAAAATTCTGATTTGAATTATTTCAGCACTGCTAAGCAGATATTAATTTATTTCTCAAACCCATGAGGACTACTGTTTTTTATAAAACTTCATAATGATATAATTCTGAAATACTCTGTTTTCAGTTTGTAGTCAAAAGAAAAAACAAATGAAACTATAGAACAGCTGCTTCTAGGACAGCAAAAAAGCCAGACTGATCTTGAAAATTGCTAATCTAGTTATTTTTCCTTATTTTGCTACTTTTGGTCACTTCTCATCTTACTAAACAAATGATATATTTTTCTATCCATTTTTCTATCTTACTTTCTGTAAGTAATTTGCACTGATAGTAGCTTGTAGAAAATACTCAGTAATCATATTCTGAAAATTACTGTTTAAGTTGAAGTAATAAATAACAATTTTCACAGTCCAGAGAAACGTTCTTTTCATACCATGACTAGAATAATGCCCTGTAAATTATACCTGTGAATTCTTATTATAAGATTTTAAAAATAATATTTTGAGAACAGTGTATCGAGTTAACTTGTGCATTATTCTGTCCACTTTTTTTCCCATTAATGAATTAAAATATTGATATGAACTTAAAACTACATTTTTGAACCATCAGAATAAACACTCAAATTCTGTTTTGCGAATATGTAACAAATTTTATGATGTTCAGTCTGGGTAGCTGAACTGCAACTAACAAACAATGACTGGGAAATTTGAAAAACTATTCAAAACGTTATTTTGTGCAACTTAATAGAACTATCAAAGAGCATGTGGAATTCTCCTTATGCAAAAAGAAATGAAAGTTTTTAAATCTTGAATCTCTATTATTAGCATGAACCATAAACCATTAGTAATTTCAATTCTCTGGAAGTTTTTATATAATTCTTAAATTATTTGGTGTAACTGCATCTTCACCACAGTTCAGAACAGATTTAAAATCCAGGTGCTATTAAAACAACAAAGAACATTTTTTTACATATCTCAAAAGTCTGGAGAAATATAAATGACAGACTGAACTGTAGCTTGACCACTTAATATATCATCCAAGATATTTTCAATCTTTTACTCATGTTTAAAAACAAACAATAAAAAATAAAACCAAAACTAAACCACATTAAAAAAAAACACCAAACCCTCAATATACTTTAGCATGTATTTCTGATTGTGTAAAGACTTTGAACAGAAGGCAAAGATACGGAAAGATGTCACTTTTTAAAGCTAAAATGAAATTGAGAGATGCACAAATATGATGTAGTTCTAGACAGTAGTGATGTGAAATTGAAAATACCTCTCCAAAATGAAATTCTATGATTCACAGAACACTAATTACAATAATTTTTGCTGAAATATACCCTTGCTGTTTGTTGAGGTATGACAGGATCAAGGGGAGAGACGTTTAAATGAAATGAAATTTCAGTTCTTTCAAATAACCTCAGGTCTAGGCAAGAAAAGCTAAGCTGAGAAGGATAACAGGAAACCTGTGTCTAAATAGGGAGTGTGGGGAGTGCTTGGGAGGATCAGGTGTACAAACCAGGACTCAATTCTCCTCCTCCTGCTTGTGTCAAAGATAAAAAGCTCTGTCACAGATATGCCAGTTGAGTAGGGAATTTTTCTTAGAAGATGATTGCGAGTTAAGACATCGAAATATTTAATAGCCCAGTAGTTAGGGCACCATCTTAAGTATTTAAAGCCATCTCCATTTATTTCAGAATAAAGATTGAAATCAAGTAATGAATCAAAGTATTTTACTGTCTTAATATAAAATGGATGAAATCTGAACTTTCATAATTTTGGGATATCTTCTGTCTTTCCTCTGTTTGTACTCACTGTATTCACATAAGCTAATTAGTACCATTTTTTCTTTACTTTTTCTGGCATTCAGAAACTCTATAGGCTTTACCAAGGTCTTAGATTTTGCTAAACTTAAGCAAACACATAAGTTTAGCATTTTATACATATCTATTTATATATACATATACATATACATATACATACACACAGAAGGAGAAGCAGCTGTTACCTTAATTGTAAGTATTTAGAGCAAAGGAACTTTTGGCAAAGGTACTAGACATCGCCTTATCGACCCTTTTCTGCAATTTATAAAGGGCTTAGTGCATAAACTGTTCCTTCCCAGATTTAGTACCTGGTATGTCTCATACAGGGACAGAAGTGCAGAGCTGACCTGTATGTCTGTATGGCAGGTATTTCAAGGGAAACTATCCTATCTGTAGCATATAAAATATAGATAAGCAGTAGTAATAATACCAAAAAGAAAAGGCTATCACTGTGATATCTAAACACTATATGCGAGTTAATGAAAGCACAACTACTTCAAGATCCTTTATCATCCTTTATATTTTACATCTCTTGTCCCTTGATCACTGGAAAAGACTTTCTGTTTTCATAAAGCATCCTTCCTTCATTTTCTGACCCTCAGTTCACCTCCCCAAGAAGTCTTTCTAAAGGCTTTTCCAGTGGGAGTTATGTGAGAACCTTTATTATATTGTATGAGCCAAGTTATTTTTCTTTAGAAACAGGTTTACTCTTTATTCTTGTATGACTCTGTCTTTCATTTCAAAGCAAACTATAGAACTTAAATATTTTACATGTTGTTAAATCAAAACAAGCACCCACATCCAAGATCAATGGTTCTACAAGGTGATGGCAAATGTAGAACACTCAAAGCCTTGTAAATATTTTAAAACTGTTTCAGAAGATTTGCAAGCAGTTGATGCAAATGCTGGAAGTACTGAAAAGCCATCAAAGAAAATTGGGGCTTTCATTATTAAATAACAAGACTCTGCAGTTCTATGAAAGAGCTGATATAGTTCTGAATGTCTCAGGAATTTGTGTTATATTTCTTTTGGAACTTCAGGTTCTTCATCTATGAGTAAAGCAAAAAAATATAGCACTGAAAGAGAACTGGAGAGATGTAATACAGAATTAAGCGTTCTTATTAGAGGCTAAGTAAAGATGTCTAAATATTGCGAAATGATCCCCATGCTAAAAAAAAAATATAAAAAAATATTGCATGCTGAGATTAGATAAGTGAAGGAAAAAAATGCCACAACAAAACCCCTTCTTAAACAGAAGAAATCCAACAGAATTTCTTGTTCCAGGAAGAGACAACAGCAGAGGGGATGCTCTGTAAAATGAGGAATTTAAAGGGAACAGCATGGAGATAAAGAGATGAAATCCTACTACACCCAGAAAGTAAACCAATAGTAGCAAAATCCTCATGAAGTAGGGGAACACAATTTATTTCCCAGGAATCAGCATGGAAGAACAGACCAGACTACTAGTAGCTTTGAAAAAATAAAGACTTTCCTTGTTGACCCATGTGGCCTTAGGTCCAATAACCATGACCTTCATTGCTTTTATAAGATAATCTTCTGCATCTTGATAGAATGAAATACAGGACAAAAGGGAATATTTTACAGCAAATATAGAGTCCCTGAATTTTATTCCCCCCTTGCTCCCTTTGCCTTGCTTACTGCATCTAAACGCTTCATGCTAATTTTGACAACCTTGAGAAATTATTCACCTAAAATTGTACCTCTAGATATGCCCCTAAGCATGTTTCTGTGCTATTTCCTTTCAGTTAAGTACTCTAATTTTGAAACTTTAACAGTTGATATTAGCTTGGTATAGAATAATTTTGTAAGCATAGGAACTGAGTTAAAGACAAAACATCTATCTTAACAAAACAAAACAATAAAAAAAACCCACAAAAAACCCCAAAACTTTTCTTTTTTTAAGTTCTTTTTCTGTAGAAAATAAAAAATTTCATGTGTACTTATCTCTGGTTTTCTGTCTTCAAATGATCTGGAAACAGAAAGGAGGGACAGAATCACAGGGAAAAATGCAGGTGCACTTTAAAGCTAATTTCAGCCTATCTAGAAAACTAAAGTACCAGAAGTCAGTCCTGATTTGCTATGATTTGTAAACTGAACAACTTCATACACACTCAAGGGCTTTTATGTGATCTGAATCCTTATTGTCTTTGTTATATTTGCAATGTGACCTGCTCAAAATGGTTGATTTATTTTTTTCCCTGTAATAAATGAAATAAATGATGAATAATTCTTGCTCCTATTTGAAGTAATGGTAAGTTTCCACATTATTTTACTTAAAGTTCGATACAGTAGCAGCTGAGTTACAGAAAAAAAGCAAAGGTACTCCTTTCCCTTGAAATCATATTTGCTCCATTAAGCTGACCTTTAAACATACCATTTTGTTAGTCTAACCTCATTATTTGAAATTAGTCACAGCTTTCTTGTTTTGTGCAATCAAATCTTAGAATCATAGAATCATAGAATAGTTAGGGTTGGAAAGGACCTTAAGATCATCTAGTTCCAACCCCCCTGCCATGGGCAGGGACACCTCGCTCTAAAACATGTTACCCAAGGCCTCGTCCAACCTAGCCTTGAACACTGCCAGGGATGAAGCATTCACAACCTCCTTGGGCAACCTATTCCAGTGCCTCACTACCCTAACAGGAAAGAATTTCCTCCTTATATCCAATCTAAACTTTCCCTGTTTAAGTTTTAACCCATTACACCTTGTCCTACCACTACAGTCCCTAATGAAGAGTCCCTCCCCAGCATCCCTATATGCCCCCTTCAGATACTGGAAGGCTGCTATGAGGTCTGCACGCAGCCTTCTCTTCTCCAGGCTGAACAGCCTAAACTTTCTCAGCCGATCTTCATATGGGAGGTGCTCCAGTCCCCTTATCATTCTCGTGGCCCTCCTCTGAACTTGTTCCAACAGTTCCATGTCCTTTTTCTGTTGAGGACACCAGAACTGCACATAATACACCAGGTGAGGTCTCACGAGAGCAGAGTAAAGGGGCAGGATCACCTCCTTCGACCTGCTGGTCACGCTCCTTTTAATGCAGACCAGGATACAGCTGGCTTTCTGGGCTGCAAGCGCACACTGATGGCTCATGTTCATTTTCTCATCGACCAGCACCCCCAAGTCCTTCTCCGCAGGGCTGCTCGGAATCTCTTCTCTGCTTAGCCTGCAGCTGTGCCTGGGATTGCTCTGACCCAGGTGTAGGACCTTGCACTTGGCATGGTTAAACTTCATGAGGTTGGCATCAGCCCACCTCACAAGCATGTCAAGGTCCCTCTGGATGGCATTCCTTCCCTCCAGTGTATCAACCGAACCACACAGCTTGGTGTCATCGGCAAACTTGCTGAGGGCTCACTCAATCCCACTGTCCATGTCAGCAACGAAGATGTTAAACAAGACCGGTCCCAACACTGATCCCTGAGGGACACCACTCGTAACTGGTCTCCAGCCGGACATTGAGCCATTGACCATAACTCTTTGTGTACGGCCATCCAGCCAGTTCTTTATCCACCAAGTGGTCCATCCATCAAATTGATGTCTCTCCAATTTAGAGACAAGGATGTCGTGTGGGACAGTTTCAAACGCTTTACACAAGTCCAGGTAGATGACATCAACTGCTTTACAGCTGTCCATCAGTTCTGTACCCCATCATAGAAGGCCACCAAATTGGTCAGGCAGGATTTCCCCTTGGTGAAGCCATGCTGACTGTCACCAATCACCTTGTTGATTTTCATGTGCCTTAGCATGCCTTCCAGGAGAACCTGCTCCAAGATTTTGCCCGGCACAGAGGTGAGACTGACTGGTCTGTAATTGCCCGGGTCATCCATTTTCCCCTTCTTGAAAATGGGGGTTACATTTTCCTTTTTCCAGTCATCAGGAACTTCACCTGACTGCCATGATTTTTCAAATATGATGGCCAGCGGTTTAGCAACTTCATTCGCCAGCTCCTTGAGGACTCGCAGTTGGATTTCATCAGGACCCATGGACTTGTGCACGTTCAGATTTTTAAGATGGTCTCGAACCAAATCCTCTCCTACAGTGGGCCCAAGGTCTCCATTCTCACAGTCCCTGCGTCTGCTTTCCAAGACTTGGGTGGTGTGGTCAGAGCCTTTGCTAGTGAAGACCGAGGCAAAGAAGTCATTCAGAACCTCATCCTTCTCCAAATCCTGTGTAGCTAAATCTTGATTACTCTCCTTTCTGTAAAGCTGCAACTCAGTTTAATAATTCATGATTATCTGCTTATCAGTTTTAGAAAACAAAATGGTTCATTCTGCTATAAATCATACCCAGTGCTGCATTTCAATTTAATGCATGGCAGCAAAACACTAACGTAATTGTTACAATTTGCAATTTTCAGATATGTTGCAAGACATTGGTGGCAAGCTACGTTTGTGTTGTAGGAGAGAACAAGACCTTCAGAAGTTGAGTAATGTTCTATAAAATTATAGTGATGGTAAGAGAGAATTCATTTATCCTCAGAGTAAAATCTGATTGTATTATAATGACTCAAATAGTTTTTTCTTATAAGTTCTCAGATGGAACATTACTCAATTTATATCTGTGTTAATGAATGAATACAACAATAAAACAGGAGGAGAAATTACTTTCTTAAAATTATATAGTTCCATATTTTCCTCATTTGTTGAATCATTCTACATATCCAATTTCCTCTGCTTAAAAGTGAAAAGATAAGGAATGTCTTTTATATTAGAAATGCTGAAAAGTAACACAGGCACACACAGGGAATCAGCAGCTGACTTTTATTCCCATTTTTTTAATAGTGAAAGAAAAAAATAAAGAATACTCCTTCCTATTACACTGCTCAGTCGCATTTGCCTATATTACATGGTGACCAGCAACATTTGCCATAGATCTGCGATTAATTGTAAGTAGAAGTGATTTGAAACTGAACTGGGAGACAATATATTGAAGACATTTCAGCAATTCTGCACTTGGATCAGAGCTATTTAACTCATATGAAGGTATACTCATTATATGGAAGTAGAATTGTTAGAAATGGTTTTTAAGAACACTCCAGGTAAAACATCAGAGTTGGTGAAAGAGTGAAGAAATGACTGTATGAATAAGTCATAATGTTAATATGCAACAAATTATTTGATTTTATAGAAATACTGTGCTAAAAAAAAAACTGATGGAATACTAGCTGTCTCCAGCAGCCTTCAATATTTTCCTGAATCATATGAATAAAGAATAAGTAAGAATATCATCCAACCTAGTACTCTATCAGAATTTTCCAGTAATAATTTATTTCTTCTTAAAAGACTGAGACAAAGACTTTAATTTTTAAAATTGGTACAGTATAGTAGGAACTACTAAAAACAGTACTTATGGTAAAAAAAAAGGTGAAAATATAAAGTGAATAGCAAATAAACATTTACTGAGTGATATCTATTAAATGACAGAACAATCTCACTAGGGAATGCCATGGGTTGTTTCACTTGGCACATTTTAAGTGGCTTGGAAGAATACTGCAATATTTTCTTGTACTGAAAGAAAGAGCTAAGTATTTTACACTGTTATTTTCACCTCCAGTTTCTGGTTTTGTACAGTTCTACTTTATTAATTTCATTTAGTGTGGTTGAACTGTATCGAGAATTGTGTAGGATCCATTTGCAGAGTAATTCTGCAACAGAAACCTGCAAAGCAGCACTGAAATACATTTTGAAATAAGGCAGAAAGAAATAGATTTTGTTCTCTTTCTCTTCTTTAAATAAAAACTTCCATGCCTGACCAATTTGGTGGCCTTCTATGAAGAGGCTACAGAACTGATGGACAGGGGTAGAGCGGTTGACATTATCTACCTGGACTTGTGTAAAGCGTTTGAAACTGTCCCACATGACATCCTTGTCTCTAAATTGGAGAGACATTAATCTGATGGATGGGCCACTCAGTGGATAAAGAACTGGATGGATGGCCGCACACGAAGAGTTATGGTCAATGGCTCAATGTCCAGCTGGAGACCAGTAATGAGTGGTGTCCCTCAGGGATCGGTGTTGAGACCAGTCTTCTTCCGCATCTTTGTCGCTGACATGGATAGTGGGATTGAGTGAGCCCTCAGCAAATTTGCCAATGACACCTAACTGCGTGGTTCGGTTGATATGCTGGAGGGAAGGAATACCATCCAGAGGGACCTTGACACGCTTGTGAGGTGGGCTGATGCCAACATTACGAAATTTAACCATACCAAGTGCAAGGTCCTACACAAGGGTCGGAGCAATCCCAGGCACAGCTGCAAGCTGGGCAAAGAAGAGATTTAGAGCAGCCCTGTGGAGAATGACTTGGGGGTGCTGGTCGATGAGAAAATGGACATGAGCCAGCTTCAGTGTGTGCTTGCAGCCCAGAAAGCCAACTGTATCCTAGGCTGCATCAAAAGGAGCATGGGGCTGTATTAAAAGGAGCATGGCCAGCAGGTCAAAGGAGGTGATCCTGCTCCTCTGTTCTTGTGAGACCTCACTTGAAGTATTGTGTGGAGTTCTGTTGTCTTCAACATAAAAAGGACATGGAACTGTTGGAACAAGTCCAGAGGAGGGCCACGAGGATGATCAGGGGACTGGAGCACATCCCCTATGGAGACAGGCTGAGAAAGTTTAGGCTGTTCATCCTGGAGAAGAGAAAGCTGTGTGGAGACCTCATAGCAGCCTTCCAGTATCTGAAGGGGGGCTATAATGATGCTGGGGAGGGACTCTTCACTAGGGACTGTAGTCATAGGACAAGGGGTAACAGGTTAAAACTTAATCAGGGGAAGTTTAGATTGTATATAAGGAAGATGTTTTTTACTGTAAGGATGGTGAGGCACTGGAATGGGTTGGCCAGGGAAGCCGTGAATGTTCCATCCCTGGCGGTGTTCAAAGCCAGGTTGGACAGATCCTTGGTGCTTTTGAACTCTAACTATTCTATAAATCTATGAAGGAAACTGAAACAGAATTAGTCAAAGCAGAAGAACATCCCTTGCACAAAAAAAAGCCATGAGTATGTCAGCTCTGTGATGCAGTGACAGGGTACTGCCACAAAAATGCATTCTCTGCTCTAGCAGAGAATCCTGATGATGCCTCTTCTGATGCCAGACTGGTTGCTATCACCACATCATCTGCTGTTGGTGCTATTTCATGCTTTGAAAACAAGGGAACACATTCTAGATCGTCTTGTGCAAAGAGAAGGAATAAAGCAATTTTGGAAACCAAAGTATATAACTACTCGTGCAGAAGACCAATAAACCCTGTCAATTATTCTTTGGCATCAAGATCTGAGAAAAGGAATAAAAATAAAATGAAACAAAAATAAAAACGTATGGGCATAAATCAGGAACAAGTTTGCAACTTGATGAGGGTCATAGGACAATGTCAAATGTATCACACCAGAGGCTCTGAACAGGATAATAGACAGAAATTTGGCACAAAGAGGAAGTAAGTATTTAGTTGCAATTACTACAATTAAAATTTTTAATAAGGTTAAAATAAAAGAAATAATGAAGGAGAACATATTGAATATTATAATTTTTAAAATCCTTTAGGCTTTTAGAGACAATGAAAAGTGTGGCAGCTTACACAGACGTTGAGTATGTTTGAGTTGAATGATGGCACTGCAAACTGCAGCCCCAAATAAACCAATACAGAGACTCCAAGTCCTTCCTGGATCTGACAAAATCTACTATGGGTATCAGTAATAAAGGTCAGCTATTTATAAGCAAAACCAAGCTGCCATCTAAGCCTGACAAAGAGCCCAGTTACTGAACATTATTATTCTACTGGGCTGTAGGCACCAGACCACAAAAACATTTTATTTTTTTTCCATGAAGATCACAAAACAAGTCTGGTAATAAAGTAACTATATATTTGAGTTGACTCATTACCTTCTTATGAAGTATTATCTATCCCATAGTTTAATCTCTAAAGCATCTTGTTCTTTAAGCTCTCTTCCATTGACACTTAGTTGTAAATAAGGTCGAATAAAAACACAATGCATTCTTAATACTTACTAATATATATATAAAATTGAATCATACCATCAAGCTATTATGTTTGCTCAAAGCATTTTATGTTATGTATGACATCAACCATTATTGTTAAAAAACCACTTGCAGTTGAAATGGCACTTTTATGCACAATGTCAAAAATTAGTCAGAAGTTTAGAGTCACAAATGACATAGCAACTTTACCGTAGTACTAACCACTTGCCGTTCAAGTACACTGATGAAAAAAAAAAAAAAAAAGTATTAGTCAAGTCTGCATTTAACCAGAAGAACAGGTTTCAAATGCCTACCCTGTGAGGAAAAGTGGTGTAGGATCTTTAAAGAATCTTTTTGTCTTGTCTAAAAATTTGCAATTCCAGGTATAGAATGACCTTTACCACCATTCAGAAGCAAACACCCATTACCAGGCCAAAGAAAAGAATGTCATATTCTGAGTTAGTGATATCCAGATGTTTTTACAGGAAGGTGGCAGCTGGACTTCTTCCACTGAGGTACAGACATGCTCCATCTCTTTCAGCTCATAGGATGCAGCAGGATTTCAACTCGCTGTGCTCAGTGGTAGTGATGTCAAAAATTCTAGCTTCGACAGAAAATACTGGAAAACATGCTTATAGAATGCCCTCTGTTAACTATATCCCTATGAAAAACATACTAGCTTGTCACGGAGGAAACAAAGACATCACTTCTACATATTCCATTGAGACAGTATGTTGATTAGTTCCTCAATCTGTTTCATGGAAGCTAATAGATCCTCTATTGGAAATTGATGTTTCTCCAGTGATACAATTAGCTGCCTAGGGACTGAAATGACTTTGACACTTCAATTTCTAGATCATATCTTAAATGTTTTGTTAGAAACTGACATCCAACATACACTTTATCATCTGCTTTGGATTTGTGATACTTTCAGGCTATGTGCCAGATGATTATTGTGGTAATGCTTTATGATGATGAAAACTGCTGATGTGTCTTCATTCAGACAGCTCTGAAAGTCTCTGACAGCACTGGTACAAGTTAGCACTTGGGCTGGCATAGCAGAAACAGAAAAAGCAATACACTCACAGTTCCAAATTTCTGCAAAAAGAAAAACCCATATTCTAACGATGCTTGTTCATGGCAGCCAGGAAAATTACTTCACAAGTAGCATTAGCAAATTCAAATAGCAATGCATTTTCTTCAAATTGAAGGACAACTCTGATCTACCTCAGTCTTACCACAAATACCAGTATTTACTCAGACTCAGATATGCCAGGTTCTTCTCTTTACAAGCATGTCCTGGGTTCAGCAGTAGCAGTCATTTTTCTCCTTAGTAGCTGGTGCAAGTGCTGTGGTTTTGACTTTCAGCCTAGGAACAATGCTTATGACACCGATGTTTTTAGTTGTTGCTAAGTAGTGTTTACTCTGAGCAAGGACTTTCTGAGTCTCATGCTCTGCCAGGGAGGAGGGGAAGTCGGAAGGAAGCAGAGACACGGTGCTTGACACAAATTGACCAAAGGGGTATTCCACACCACAGTACATCATGCCCAGGATGTAAAACTGGGGGCAGTTAACTGGAAGAGTTAGGTCACTGCTTGGTCAGGCAGGGTATCGGTCAGCGGGTGGTGAGAAGTTGTATTCTCTCCCCTCGTTATTTCCCTTATCATTATTATTGTTGGTCTCTTTCACAGACACCCCTTTGTTGTGGGGAAAGAGCTTGCGTGCCCTTGTGAGGTTGGGAGCCATGCTGGTGGTGGCATATGCCTCCAGTAGGGTCTCCTATGCCAGACAGGTCTCAACTGAAGTGTCAGACAAAGTGTGTCCATGGACAGGATGGGCTCCTTAGCCTTCGGGCAACCATCCTAGAAGAAGGGCAGATGGAGCTCCTTTAGCTCAGTAAGGCCATCCATCTAAGAGAAGGACACTAATAAAACCTACAATCTGAAGACTTTGCTGTCACCGTCCAAGCTCGCTAGGCCCTGGCAGATAAACCTCAGGTGTAAACAGTGGGGCCAGTTCCGCGCATGCTGAGTCTCACCTAAAAAACCCACTGAGCAGGCCTGAAGGGTTTACCCACACTTGGAAAGCCCTGTAGCGATAGGCGAGGGACAAAACGGCAGATAAGGTGCACTGGAAGCTGCAGACCCAACTCTGCATGCAGGCAGTTCAGGATATTCTCCTTTGAGAACTCACACAGAATTAGTCTCGAGGAGAAAAGACAACATAGAAAGAATTATTCCCAGCCTGTACCACACAAGGAGACTTTTCACTGTGCTTTTTGCAACTGGATTTGCCTATCCCACATTGGCCTTTTTAGTCATCAGCGCACTTGTTGTGAGAGTGGGTAAAGCCCTTCCCAAATCTTCATTCACGAAATCAAGCCATGATGATGATTATTATTGGTGGCATGCCGCAGAAAAAGTATGGACTCAGTCAGAGATCAATATGATCAGACAAAAGCCATTTATTGCAAAGCCTTAACTCCTTATATACTATTTCTTACATGCAGTTAGAGTGATTTGACGTATTATGATTGGACATATGTTTTGAAGACCCTTAGTGGCTAACATATAATTGGTTAAGCACAGGTGTGAGAACTTGACCTTGAAAGCTTGCCAACAGTCCACAGTTCTCATAACTCAGTGAATTCCAGCTTCTTCTTATCTTGCTTGCTTAAGCTTCCTCGGGCCTCTCACGGCCTTGCTGTATCTTTCAGGATTATTCAGAGTTTATGTACCAATTATCCATTCTCCCGTAAGAACACTGCCTCCACAGTGGCAGCAGTAGTGGTTTATGTTATACCTTAGTTACTGGACTGTTCTTATCTCAACCCGTGGAAGTTACATTCTCTTGGTTATCCTCCCATCCCTTTGTGAGCAGAGGGGGAGGAAGGGGGGGAGTGAGCATACGGGTTGTGTGACTGAGCTGCTGACTGGGCTTAAACCATGACAGTTCTTTTTGGCACGCAACGTGGGGCCCGAAGCGTTGAGATAATGACAGATCTGACCAGAATGTGTCTAATCGTATTTTGTGATAAGCATTCATTGTTTTGGATTTATAGTCACTTGTCACAATGCTGGTTTATTGGCTCTCAAATCTGTTGCTCTTGATCTCAGAGTTTCAGCATGTCTACCTTACTTACACCCAGTATTTTCTGTGCTGGTGTTTCTTGGCTGGGGGGCTTGGGGTAAGGTTCTTGTTTCACTGTACTTTATGGTAATAACTTGTAATACAATAGACCCATTGATCATGAAACTGATCTAGCTTGCATTCCCAATGTGGTCACCATCTCTATACTTTGGGAGGTATGTAATAGAAGTGTTTAGTGATTACACATCTTTTTGCCCCTCCTTGGGTGGTCATCCTATGAGGGAGACATTCCCACACACCCTAGTGACAAGTACAGCAGCTACTCAAAGTCTGGCTACAACAGGTAATTCAGCTACTCCAACTCCAAGCATAGCACTACACCAACCCCAAGCACAGCAGCTACACCAACCCCAGTGACAAGTACAGAAGGTACTCAAACTCCGACTGCAGCAGACAGCGCAGCTACTCCAGCTCCAACACAGCAGCTACACCAGCCACAGTGACAAGTACAGCAACATCATTTGAGAATTCTGAAGCTTTTGAATGGCCTTTGGATATCATTCAGACCTGCCTGCTGATTGTGGTGGGGATCACCATATTGGCACACATACAGAGCGTGTTTTAACCATGACCACTTTGTCTGATTTCAAAAGTTAAGTGGAGTCAGGTTTGGGTCTTGCCTAGGATGAGATGACGATAGAGGAGGACCAAGAGATTTTCCCTGAGGCTGGACAGTCATGAATGTCAGGGTGTGTGGGACAGCATGGGCAAGTATCTAAGCCAGTGGGCCCCTCCAGTGCTTTGGAAATATTGAAGATGGAAGGCAGCTCTATGGAGTCCCCAATGACAAGTTGCAGAAACTGCTGAAAGGGAGGGTGACTTATTTTGAGCCTGGTGTACTCATGACACTTCACACCATCGGGGCAGAGATGCAACATATAGATGGACTCACGATTGAGGGGTAAACCAGGTTAATTGAAATTAAAAATAAGCCAATTTAACTAACATGATGGTGAAAACTGTGGAAATTAATGATTCTATATTAAATTTTTGAAAAAAATGTCACCACTGGTGAAGCAGTGTAAGTAGGGATATCCTTCTTAAATTTGTGACTACACAAGGCAACTTTCTTATGCCTTACTCATGTGTTGATGTTTATAAAAACAGCAGAGACTGCGGTAAGGGAAGTTTATTGTGTTGCTTACAATGGCCACTTGTTTTTCTGAAGCTTAATGTGAATTTATAAAATATCAAGCTGTAACATTGTAAAATCTGTTTTTACAATATCAGTGCATGTTTTATGAATTGAGAAGAAATTTATTTTTATACTGAGCAGAAAACCTTCTTGTGGCAGTAACAATCAAAGAGTGGGGACAAAAAAATTGAAAAAAGGACAAAGATTAACTCTCACCATTAGAAGTGGTCCAGTAATACTACTGTTACTACTAATAATAATCATCGTCATCATCAACATCATCATCATCATTGAAAGTTCAGGAATATTTAAATTAAGATGTTGACTGACATCCTTAATTACTAACCATTATTGAATACTTATTCAAGTAAGGTCTCTGCAAGAATAACTTGTCAGGATTCTCCTTCATCCTAATATGGAAGTTCCAGAGGCACAATTCCTTTACTACAAAATTCTTGTAGCCTGAAGTCTCAACAGTTTTAGAGATTTTAAATTTCAAAAAGTTTTTTAATAAGTTCAAAAATATTTTTGCCCAAGTGTCAATAGATACTTGAGACAGTTAAATTGATATTTTTTTCATTAGCTATTAATTCAATACAATTGAACAAGATTTTGATAGTAATATTTATAGTATCATAGAATCATAGAATAGTTTTAGTTGGAAAGGACCTTACGATCATTTAGTTCCAACTCTCTGCCATGGGCAAGGATGTCTCACACTAGACCACATCTCCCAAGGCTCTGTCCAGCCTGGCCTTGAACACTACCAGGAATGGGGTAGACACAGCTTCTTTGGGCAGCCTGTGCCAGTGCCTCACTACACTCACAGTAAAGAATTTTTCTAATCTGAGTTTATCCTGTTTAAGTTTAAACCCTTTATTTATGTTTATGAAAGAAACAGTAATTTGTTGTCTAAATTTTGCAGTGCAAAATAGTACCAGTCAAAAATCTAAGTCAAAGGGATTTTCCAACAGCATTTACTGTATCACAGAATCACAGAATCCCAAGGGTTGGAAGGGACCTCAAGAGATCATCTGGTCCAACCCCCCTGCAAGAGCAGGGTAACCTAGAGTACATCACACAGGAACTTGTCCAGGTGGGCCTTGAATATCTCCAATATGGGAGACTCCACAACCCCCCTGGGCAACATGTTCCAGTGCTCTGTCACTCTCACAGTAAAGAAGTTCTTCCTGGTGTTAACGTGGAACCTTCTATGCTCCAGTTTACACCCATTGCCCCTTGTCCTATCACTGGATATCACTAAAAAAGCCTAACTCCATCATCCTGACACCCACCCGTTACATATTTGTAAACACTGATGAGGTCACCCCTCAGTCTCCTCCAAGCTGAAGAGACCCAGCTCCTTCAGCCTCTCCTCATAAGGGAGGTGTTCCACTCCCTTAATCATCTTTGTGGCTCTGCGCTGGACTCTTTCAAGCAGTTCCCTGTCCTTCTTGAACTGAGGGGCCCAGAACTGGACACAATATTCCAGATGCGGCCTAACCAAGGCAGAATAGAGGGGGAGGAGAACCTCTCTTGACCTACTAACCACAGCCTTTCTAATGCACCCCAGGATGCCATTTGCCTTCTTGGCCTCAAGGGCACATTGCTGGCTCATGTTCATCCTCCTATCCACCAGGACCCCCAGGTCCCTTTCCCCTTTGCTACTTTCCAGCAGGTCAGTCCCCAACTTGTACTGGTACATGGGGTTGCTCTTCCCCACATGCAAGACTCTACACTTGCCCTTGTTGAATTTCATCAAATTTCTCCCCGCCCAACTCTCCAGCCTGTCCAGGTCTCGCTGAATGGCAACACAGCCTTTTGGTGTGTCAGTCATTCCTCCCAGTTTAGTGTCATCAGCGAACTTGCTGAGAGTACACTTGGTTCCCTCATCCAGGTCGTTGATGAAAATATTAAACAGCACTGGTCCCAGCACCGATCCCTGAGGCACTCCACTAGTCACAGACCTCCAGCTTCCAGCTAGATTCTGCACTATTGACCACAACTCTCTGCCTTCTTCCTTCCAACCAGTTCTTGATCCACCTCACTACCTGATTGTCAAGCCCACACTTCCTTAGCTTATCTATGAGAATGCTGTGGGAGACAATATCAAATGCCTTACTGAAATCAAAACCACATCTACTGCTCTACCATCATCCCTCCACCTAGTCACTTCCTCATAGAAGGCTATAAGGTTGGTCAAACATGACTTCCCCCTCATAAAACCATGTTGGCTGTTCTTAATAACCCCCTCATCCTTGATATGCCTAGAAATGGAGTCAAGAATAAGTTGTTCCATCACCTTTCCAGGGACAGAGGTAAGGCTGACCGGTCTATAATTACCCGGGTCCTCCTTCTTGCCCTTCTTATAGACTGGTGTGACATTTGCCATCCTCCAATCCTCAGGCACCTCTCCCATTTCCTACGACTTACCAAAGATGATGGAGAGTGGCCTAGCAATGACCTCCGCCAGCTCCCTCAGCACCCGTGGGTGCATTCCATCCGGACCCATCAATTTAGGCAAAATACTGATATAAAGTTATAGTAGTTTCAAAGTGGATTTAAGGGTCAGATCCCAATATGCAAAGAGATGATCCCAACATTTTCACAAAGGTATATAAAAATGTTCACAGATTATTATCAGAAGTCTATCAAATTTCAACTTCAGTTCATTTTTATCCAGATGACACATAGCACACCTTTTGAGAATTTAAACTAAATGACAGAAATTGAATTCTTTTGATCCTCTGCTATATTTTTTGTAAGTTCATACTTTGAATATTCCCTACACATTTAGTAGTGTTTGCTTTTTATGCTTTCAGCAAGTTTAGGCCTTTTTTGGTCAACACCTTGGGAATGCTGAAAACACAAGAGCAGTGTAAATCTGAGATACAATAAGAGGCATATGCATGTGTGTATATGTATATACACCCCCATGATCCTATGATACCAGTCATCAGATTGTAGACTTGAAGAAAGGCCTCATCTTCTCAGCATTCACTTCAAAACACAGACTGTATTGCAGAGATCTAGTGACAGATGCAGCTCTGTTTTAGTGTCACTACCCTACTAAAAAAAAATCACTAATACATTTTTTTCTTTGATGTTAATGATGATTACAATGATAGACTCAGTAGTCTGTAATCTGTATTTTTATCTCTTTCTTGTTTGACTTATCATCTGAGCAGCCCAAATGGTAGCCAAGGACTCAGTTCAGGATAGCAGGCCTTATATACCGAAACACCAGCTGCCAAGTCAGACATAAACTAGACTGTTTAGATGTTAGGTACAAGCTTCTGGTGTATAGATATATCAGAACATACATACATAGTGTGGTGTTGGTGTCTCAGTCTCGTTTGAACAATAGAATCTTGGTAGAATTGGAGGAATAATTTCAAACTCAAAACGAAAGTAATGC
Organism: Neopsephotus bourkii; assembly: GCF_033783945.1. Taxonomy (NCBI): domain Eukaryota; kingdom Metazoa; phylum Chordata; class Aves; order Psittaciformes; family Psittacidae; genus Neopsephotus; species Neopsephotus bourkii. The sequence goes on from NW_026900550.1 coordinate 923,208, forward strand.
CTATGAATTTCAAAATATGAATGCACACTTTACTATTTTTTCTTTCTTTTTCTACATTATCTTTTTCCTCATACTTTGCAGTGCTACAAACTGAGTCAACTGATATGTATGAGATATGCAAGATGAGTACAGCCTTGCTTTATCTTTCGGGATTATTCAGAGTTTATGTACCAATTATCCATTCTCCCGTAAGAACACTGTCTCCACAGTGGCAGCAGTAGTGGTTTACGTTATACCTTAGTTGCTGGACTGTTCTTATCTCAACCTGTGGAAGTTACATTCTCTTGGTTATCCTCCCATCCCTTTGTGAGCAGAGGGGGAGGGGGGGGGGGGGTGTGAGCATAAAGGCTGCATGGCTGAGTTGCTGACTTAAACCACAACAGTTCTTTTTGTCACGCAACATGGGGCCCGAAGCGTTGAGATAATGACAGATCTGACCAGAATGTGTCTAATCATATTTTGTGATAAGCATTCATTTTTTCAGATTAATAGTCACTCATCACAATGCTGATTTATTGGCTCTCAAAACTGTTGCTCTTGATCTCAGAGTTTCAGCATGTCATACCTTACTTACAGCCGGTATTTGCTGTGTTAGTTTTTCTTGGCTGGGGGGCTTGGGGTAAGGTTCTTGTTTCACTGTACTTTATGGTAATGACTTGTCATACAATAGACTTATTGATCATGAAACTGATCTGGCTTGCGTTCCCAGTGTGGTCATCAGCTCTATACTTTGGGAGGTATATAATGGAAGCGTTTAGCGATTACACATCTTTTTCCCCTCCTTTTATAGTCAACCCATGAAGGAGACATTACTTTACATTCCCAGCCCCCCCCTACCAGACCATTTATAGAATCATCTGAGAGATCTGAAGGTTTTGAATGGCCTTTGGGTACCCTTGAGACCTGCCTGATGATTGTGACAGGAATCATCATGTTGGCACGCATACAGAGTGTGCTTTACCCACGACCATTTCTTCTGATCTCAAAAGTTAGGAAGAGTTGGGTTTGGGTATTGTCTAGAGTTAAACAATGATATAGAAGGACCAAGAGATTTTCCCTGAGGCTGGACAGTCATGAGTGGCAGGGTGTGTGGGACAGTATAAGCAAGTATCTAGGCCAATGGGCCCCTCCAGTGCTTTGAAACTTCACCACTGAACGAGTGCAAAATCAAGAGAAAATAGTAAAATACTTAAATGACGTTTGTTGTCACCCTGGTCATACCAGAGAGGGACAAATCATGGCAACGTGCTGGGGCTTGTCCTATGCCCACAGAGCCCTGTTCAACACTATCCAGAACCTTCAAAGGCAAAAAATATCTTTGAATCTGGTGGCGAAGAACAGACAAAACAGCTACTCCAAGTACAGCAACTACGTGAACCCCATCGACAAGTACAGCAGCTGCTCAAACGCTGACTACAATAGACAAGACAGCTAATCCAATTCCAAGCACAGCAGCTGCACCAATGCTGACAACAGATACTGTAGCCACTCCAACCACAGTGATAATCACTGTAGCTAAACCAGAGGTCCAATTTGTGGCAATTCCTGAAAAGCAAACGAGAACAAAGAGCACCCCGTACAGTGAAGAAAGTTGAAGAACCAATTCACTTACTACATGGGACAGAATCTGAACAAGAGCTATTATTACGTGAATCAGAGGAAGAGGAAGAAGAAGAGGTGAATTCTTGACCCTGGACCTCAACCGAGCTATAGAATATGTGAAAATATTTCACCTGTCATCCAGCAGAGCACATCATCACTTGGTTGCTCTGATGCTGGGACAATGGGCCCGACGGTCACGAACTAGAAGGTAGGGAACCCAAGCAGCTGGTATTACTTGCTAGGGAAGGGGGAATTGACAAAGAAATTGCAAAAGAGAAAGAGTCCCTCAGGCTTTGGAGGTGGCTATTGGCAGCTGTGAAAAAAATGTTTCAGTACATGAATGATGCTATGAGTCATTCGGCCAAGTGAGCTGCTCTAGAGAAAGACATCCAGTCCATGAGGGTAGCAGCCATTGTAGAGACGATCTAGAGAAGGCCGGATGCCAAGAATGCACCCATAAATCAAGATGAAACCGAATGTACATGATCCATGTGGCGGAAATTTACACGGAGTGCCCACTCTTTGTCATCAATAACCTGGCATGACATAGCACCACCAATGGTGAATGAAGTGATTTGTCAACTCCAAGACTTCTAAAACAATCTCACCCCTTCCATCACCTCATTTGCAGAAAAACTGTCCCAGGAATTCAAACAATTGAGAGACTATCTATCCAATCCATCCAGCTCCTCATGTGCACCAATCCACGTCTCAGCTATTAACAAAAGGCGTCCTACTGCTCGAGAGAAGAACTAGGTGACAATCGGATTTACTGGATTGTGGAGATCAGATGGCTTGGCACATCAGTCCCACAGAAGTATAAGGCTCTAGCAGATACCGGTGCAGAGTGTACCCTGATGCCATCAAGCTGTCAAGGGGTAGAACCCATTTATATTGCTGGAGTGACAGGAGGATCCCAGGAGATGACTGTACTGGAGGCTGAAATCAGCCTGACTGGGAGGAAGTAGCAAAAGCACCCCACTGTGACTGGTCTGGAGGCTGCATGCATCCTTGGCATAGACTACCTCAGGAGAGGGTACTTCAAAGACCCTAAAGAGCACCTTTTGGTATTTTGGCTTATATTTTATTATTTATTGTTTATTTTATTTTTATTATTTGGCTTATATTTTATTATTTTGGCTTTTGGTATTGCTGCTTTGGAGACAGAGGAAATTAAGCTGGGTTTCTTACTGACTTTTACAAAACTGGTCCCTGGCCAAGTTCAGCCATGGGAACATAACCCTTGTCTGCTAACCACGTTTCCACAATTCCCCCTTTTTCTTTTTCAAGCATATTTGTTACAATTTGCATAAGGCTTTGCTGAATACATTGAATAATAGAAGGCAAACAAATCAAGATGAACAAAAGCAAGATACATACAGGCAAAAAGTGGCTTAAAATACTGCTTAGCTAAGATCCTAGTCCCAGTGATCTTAACCAGGAGGTGAGGTCCCAAGAGTCACCTTCCTTTAATATGTGCAAGTTGTCTTTGAGTTGTTGCAGCTCCTTGTGTATAGAGCTAATATGGTCTGAGAGATTCATGCAACACGTATGGCTCTCTGGTAACAGGGGAGTACATCCTTCACATCAAGGTCTGGCATGGCATGTGTCCCCACCGCTCCACGCCTGCTGGGTTGCAGCCAGCAGCGGAGCTAGAGTTTCTTCTTGCTGGCAAACACAGAGGCCAACCCAGTCTTGCCCTTGACTGTGGTACCAGGCATTTGGTCAGCCTCAGTCCTTGCACCTTGTTGTCAATGCAGTTTCACCTGCTTCATTCAATACCAAGTTGTTATTACGGCAAGGCACACACACAGATTTGCATTAGCAGAGTAACTATTACAGGGTGCAGCAGCATGTTGAAGATACTGATGACAGCGAGGGACTAGCCAAAGAAATTTCTTACCAGTGGAATTCTCTCACTCTCTTAATTTGTTCCATTACCTGTTTTATAACACTACCATTGTATTAGAATATTTCTATCTTTTGCTTTAGCATTTTCTAGAAGCTACTACAAATTTGCATACTCTAACATTACTTTTACAGGTGACAAATCCATATAATAGAAGGTGTAGTTTCTTATCAGCAAATGGCTAGTAAATACAGGTGGTTTCATACACAAAATCAAAGCCTCTAACAACAGCTACTTTACAAACACACATATTCAAGATGTTACTTTTCAGTTGCCCCAAAATGATGTTTAGCAATCATTGTTTTTTCTCTTCCTCTATCTCATTCTGCTTGGGGTATTTACGTTCACCTCCTGCAGCTGAGGCATCAGGTTCCTCCATTTGTCTGTCTAGCTCATGGCAAGGCTTGACAAACTTTGCAGGCAGTCGCCATGGACCTGTAGGGAGGAGGACACAAATATACCCCCTTTTCCAGGTTATCAGTTCTTGAGAAGTAGATAGGTTCTGTATCTGCCACCCTGATGCTGCTTAGGTGACGGCTTGTAAGGCTTTTGGTTGCACTACCCCTCTCGCTTTTTCAGTTAGCAGTTCTTGTTTCAACCAGTCTATCTGTTCCTCCAAGTCTTGGATTCATCCCCAGATTACTTTAAACATATTAAGCTTGGTTTTGTTTTATTTTGTTTTGTTTTTTTTTTTCTCTCCTCGGCTCTGGTGTCCATCCTGGTCCTTCCAACGCTGGAGCACCGGGAGCTGAATTGGAGGGCAGCTGTTTTTGAACATGGGGACTAAACTCTCATCAAATAAACCCCCCCCCTTTTTTTTTTTTTTTTTTTTGAAGTTGCTCACCCTGCTTTGCACAGCTACAGCTGCCTGCCTGCTTCAGCAGCAGCCATAAATATCTGCCGGCAACCACACTTTTGCATTAACCCTTTCTTGTATGAAATGTTAAACTACTATCTATTAGAAACTTTTACATCAACCCAACAACAAAAATTACACAGAACACTGTCTGCCCTTAACACACACACACACATGCACACGTATGGGATCCCCCAAGCACAGTCCACACAACTACAATATTTGAAGCACAAAATCCCAACAATCATTACTTCCACTACACAATCCCACATACAGAACGTGGCACAAGGACCCTGTGGAGACTAACAGGAAAACCACCTCCAAGAAGCATCATCACAGTGCAAGGTGGCAGGCTTGACCCTGGTGGGTGTCCCTGCAAAGGCTCTGCCTCCCTCACATCGCATGAGGCTTGGGCTTTTATACTGACCAAAATGCACACTCATTCCGACACAGTTGGCCAGCCTATGTTGGAAGAAGTAGCCAGCAGTATTTATAAAGGTCTCCAAAGGTCGACAGACACCTGGACATACTTATTTTTACCAGCTTCTAGTACATGAGTATCACAGAGAGAATGTATTAAGTGAGTTGTATATGGGGTCATAAGTCCACAGTCCATCACAGTCCTTTCCACTGCAGGTCCTGATGCAGAACTTTAACGTAAAAAAGGTTGACCCCTTCACCTTAAGAAGGACTGAAAACATCCATAAAACGGATGTCCTGAGATCAAATTTCAATTCATTCAGTCATTGACAAGGGGTGTGTCCTGCAGCAGTGTTGACTTTTTCCAGTGTTTCACCCATCGAGCTGGCACCCACCGCAGACCAGAATCTGTAATTGCGAATATGCATAATAAAATATGTACATTTACAAGTATTCACAAGATGTAATAGGGTTTTTAACAAGATCACAACCTGTGATTAGTGACTTCTTGTAAAATTGCCCTTTCTATACGTTGAACAATGCTTACAACATATAAAGAATCTCAGACAATACTAAGAGGGGTGTCAGGCCATCATTGAAATACTGCAGTAACAGCACTTAGCTCTACTGTTTGTAGCAAATTGGAAAAATGACCAAATATCTTCTGCTCTTTCCAACCATCATCTGTCAAACATATCCGTCTGTGTGACTGATTTTGCTTGCATCTGTAAAGACAGTTAATCCTGCGACAGGTTTACTAGGATAAAAGATAACATCTTCAAACTGATTATTTTTTAGCATTATAAACATATTATGAGGTGGAAAATGTATATTAGGAGGACCAACAAAACCTATCAGAGCAAACTGAACAGCAGAGCTAGATTGTTGTGCCCAGTCTAACCATACCTTAGTAAGTGGCAAACAAATCTGTGATGGATCACAGCCTGTAATTTTCTGACAACGTGAACAACCTCGTATAATCAAAAGGGCAAATATTCTAACCAACTAGTTACAGCAGTCGCTGCTCTCTGTCTGGTGCAATTACCAGTCCTGCTTTCGCTAATTCTGATTGTAGTAGGTAGAGCAGATGGTTCTTGTTTGAATCTTTGCCTGCAATTAGGATATCATACGTATAGTGATATATAACACATTTTTTCAGTTTTTATCGGATTGATTGCAATACTCAGGCAACATACATTTGACAAAGAACAGGAGAATTTTTCATACCTTGAAGTAAAACAGCCCATTCATATATCTTAGCAGGCTCTCCTTTGTTAATTGCTGGGACAGAGAAAGCAAATTTTTCACAATCGCTTGGGTGTAGAGGAATTGTGAAAAAACAGTCTTTTAAATCAAATACTATTAAATCCCAACCCTGAGGTATCATTAAAGGGCTAGGCAAGCTAGGCTGCAAATCAAAGACATTCAATTGTCTTCTGTCGAAATTTGTCACATCTAATACATTTACCTGCAAAACCAATAACACTATTGGGGGGGGCAGCGGGCTGCTGAACTAATTTTCTTTACAGTACATTGTTTCTTTTTAAAATGTCCTGTCCATCCACAATTATAACATCTCATACTTTCAGCACCCCCACAATCGCCCTAACCTTATTGTAAAAGGGGTTTAACAGCAGCAGCAAAGGCAGTAGCCATGTATCCAGCCTTTTCCTCTGCTGTGTTCACTTTAAATCGTATCTGAAGGTGGGGAGTAAGCAACAATTGAGCTATCATACGGATATCATATGGTGCTAAGATATATGCAGAAAAAATATGTACGATAATTGCCTGAGTATACGATGATTTTAACCCGTAGGATGTTACCGGTTGACACGCCTCCTTTACTGCCTTTAAATCCAGTGCCTCCCACTCCTTTCCCCCCTGTGGAGTGTTAAACACTGGGAATGCTGAGGGACCCATAGCCAAAAATTCCCCCATAACAATTGCATTTTTGATCATCCCACACCAACCTGCAGCAGGGTTATTATCGTAATCCCCTACCCCGTGCCCAACACCCCCCTCCCACTCCGCTTTCTTTACTACTGGATTGTAGGAGGGTGGGGCAGAGGGTTTGGAGGTTTCTTTTGTCTCCAATACTTTAATTTCTTCAGCAGCTGTCACAGTTGATCGTCACTGAGGCTGGTTTGCATCTGCCAACGAGCTGAACTGTCTGAACCCTCTGAGTCGGGATCAGGAAGGGAAGGGTACAAGTCCGGTTCTGCTGGAGACTCTGGGTCTGGTTGCAATTCCGATTTGGGGTCTTCTTTCTCTGGGTCGGAGGTGACCACATTTGCACTTTCTACTTGTGCTTTCGGATGCAAGCACTGTTTCACTTTATCTTCCCCCTTATGCTGAGGAGGCTTCTGCGGTGCATAATCGAGAAGGGCGGTAAACTCTTTCCCTAAGTCTATTTCTTTCCCTATACCTCGCTTCCCTAAGAAGCATTTAAATAAATCATAGGCTGCCTGTCTTTCCATATCCATTTTTATTTTCCTCACAAATTACACAGCTTTGGCTGTTCTTCGCAAGCTTTACACAGCTTTACACAGTTTTACAGAGCTCTTTATATTCCTACACAGCTCTTTATATTCTTACACAGCTTTTTATATTCTTCACGAATTACACAGCTAGCTTTTTATATTCTTCACGAGGTACACAGCTTTGGCGCCAATGCAGCTTACCCCACAGACAGCCAAATTAGCGGGCGCTGAAGGCAGAGGCTCCTCTACCTGTGAACCGGCTCCTCTCCTCCAGGTCCTCGAGGCAACTCAGTACTCCTGTCCGGCAAGATCAGTGCCTTTGACCCTCCGGATGCTACTTTTCCGGTGCTTCCCCGCTCTGCTCGCGTCGACCCCAGCCTCTACAGGTACCTGGGCTTCTTTGTCTCACCTGGGTCTAAGTCCCTTTTTCGGGCGCCAATTTGTCAGAGACTCTATGTCGTCACAATGCGGAGGGAACACAGCACAACCAATATGATTGATGGAAGTGATCCGTTTATTCTGCTTAAGCCTAGGGTATATATAGAGCTAGATTGCTACACACACACATTCTTGGGAAACTCCTGTGGTTACATCCCTTTTTCTAACACCCTTGTTCCTCCCTTCAGGATACTCGTTAACTACAAGGTCATCTTATTCTTTTGCACAGCTGGTGTCTTACCGAGCTGGGTTTCTTACTGACTTTTACAAAACTGGTCCCTGGCCAATTTCAGCCATGGGAACGTAACCCTTGTTTGCTAACCACGCTTCCACAGGTAGACTACTGTGGCCTGAATGAAGTCACACCACCCTTGAGTGCTGCCATACTGGACATGCTAGAACTTCAGTATGAAGTGGAGTCAAACGTAGCCAAATGGTATGCCATGACTGATATTGCCAACGCATTTTTCTCAATTCTTTTGGTAGCAGAATGCAGGCCACAGTTTGCTTTTACTTGGAGAAACCTCCATTACCCTTGGAACCGAATGCCCCAGCACTGTAAACACAGCTTTACTACCTGCCATGGACTGATCCAGACTGCACTGGAACAGGGGCAACCTCCAGAACACCTGCAATACATTGATGAAATTATCATGTGGGGCAATACAGTGGAAGAGGTTTTTGAGAAAAGGAGGAAAATAATCCAAATTGTGACGAAAGCCGGTTTTGCCATAAAATGGAGTAAGGTCAAAGAACCTGCACAGGAAATTCGATTTTGGGAATAAAATGGCAAGATGAACATCAACATATCCCCACAGGTGTGGTCAAGAAGATAACAGCAATGTCTCCACCAGCTAATAAGAAAGAACAACAGGACTAAAAAGTCATGGCAGTCAGGTGAAGTTCCCATCCACCGGAAGAAGGGTAATATAAGCCCCATTTTCAAGAACGGGAAAATGAATGAACTGGGGAACTACAGACCAGTCATTCTCACCTCTGTGGTTGGCAAAATCATGGAGCAGTTACTCCTGAAATGCATGCTAAGGCACATGAAAAACAACAAGGTGCTTGGTGACAGCCAGCATGACTTTGATGTGTGGGTAGACTCCACAACTCATTAAAGTTGTAAAGTAGGCATGCTTTTTATTCAGCACTGAGGCACATGGGGGATAACTCCTCCAAAAGCATGCGCACCTCAGCGTTGTTTCCTCTTTATATTTATCCTATAAGGTTATACAAGCGCATGAGATTGCACAACATGCCTATACATATTCATGTCCTATTCCCTCTTTGTATTATAATGAGCTAAGAAGTCATTTGCGCTTGCGCAGTGCCTCCTAGTGGTCGTGAGCAAGGGTCTCAAGATGAATTAAATGAGCCTTCCTCGAGCCTGCACTTTTTATTTCTGGTCATTATGCATGCTCCCTGGAGGCTTAGTCTTTGTCCAAAGCGCAGAGTCAATTTAAGTCAGCCTAGGTGCCCAAAGGACTGGAATCAAGTCACGGTCCCTACTTTTTAACAATAACTATGTCCTTATATCTAGTTCTAGAATACACGGAGGCATCTAAAGAATGGGAATTAAGACACAGTCCCTTGACAATAGCTATGTCCTTATATCTTGTCTTAGCGTAATCATGAGTGACCAATGATATTGTTAAGCAAGTGTCCTGATCTATCCGCTTGTACATTGCAATTATGATGAGTAACATTGTTAAGTAAGGGGTTTGACCTATCCCCTTGTACATTGCAAATATTGTGTATGATAAGCAACAACATTGATAAGCAAGTGGCTCAACCCTAACCCCCCTGTACATTTTTTAACCCTTTGTATCAGCTTTCCTAAGGGGAAATCCTGCCAACACCAATTTGGTGGCCATCTATGATGGGGCTATGGAACTGATGGACGGGGGTAGAGCAGTTGACGTCATCTACCTGGACTTGTAAAGCATTCGACACTGTCCCACACGACATCCTTGTCTCTAAATTGGAGAGACATCAATTTGATAAGTGGACCACTCAATGGATAAAGAACTGGATGGATGGCCACACATAAAGAGTTGTGGTCAATGGCTTAATGCCTAATTGGACACCAGTAATGATTGGCGTCTCTCAGGGATCAGTGTTGAGACCAGTCTTGTTCAACATCTTTGCTGGTGACATAGACAGTCGGATTGAATGCGCCCTCATCAAGTTTTCCAAAGGTACTGAGCTGTGTGGTTTGGCTGATACACTGGAGGTAAGGAATGTCATCCAGAGGGACCTTGACACGCTTGTGAGGTGGGCTGATGCCAACATTATGAAATTTAACCACACCAAGTGCAAGGTTCTGCACCTGGGTTGGAGCAATCCCAGGCACAGCTACAGGCTGGGCAAAGAAGAGATTCAAAGCAGCCCTGTGGAGAAGGACTCGGGGGTGTTGGTTGATGAGTGTGCTCGCAACCCAGAAAGCCAACCGTATCCTGGGCTACATCAAAGGGAGCGTGACCAGCAGGTCGAAGGAGGTGATCCTGCCCCTTTACTCTGCTCTCGTGAGACCTCACTTGAAGTAATGTGTGCAGTTCTGGTGTCCTCAACATGAAAAGGACATGGAACTGTTGGAACAAGTTCAGAGGAGTGCCATGAAGATGATCAGGGGACTGGAGCACCTCTCGTATAAAGACAGGCTGAGAAAGTTTAGGCTGTTCATCCTGGAGAAGAGAAAGCTGTGTGGAGACCTCATAGCAGCCTTCCAGTATCTGAAGGGGTGCTATAATGGTGCTGGGGAGGGACTCTTCACTAGGGACTGTAGTGATAGGGCAAGGGGTGACGGGTTAAAACTTAAACAGGGGGACGTTTAGATTGGATATAAGGAGGAAATTCTTTCCTGTTAGGGTAGTGAGGCACTGGAATGGGTTGCCCAAGGAAGCTGCGAATTCTCCATCCCTGGTAGTGTTCAAGGCCGGTTTGGACAGAGCCTTGGGTTACATGATTTAGTACAAGGTATCCCTGCCCATGGCAGGGTGGTAGGACCTAGATGATCTTAAGGTCCTTTCCAACCCTAACTATTCTTTTATTCTATGACTGTGCATTTCTAATTGTGCATAGGAAAGATTCACTAGCTTTTCAGGATCTGAGGATCTCTAGATATGAGTATGTGTACAGGGATTGGCAGTGTTCCTTTTCAAACAGCAAAATCATTATGAAAGTTTAAATAAAATACCGTAACTCTTGCTTTATTCTAGTTGAGTCATATTATACTTGTTTCTTACTGGTAGAACTTATTGTTTGCAATATGACTGCAATGAGTTTAAGATAAGGGTTTATTTTATAGCATAACAAACATTCTGTTTTCAAATAATTTTAACTAGGGGAAAAAAACCCACATGCTTCAGTTATAATGATAATTGCTTGTCTCAATTTTTAGATCTATTAGTTACCTAACACATTTGAAAAACTAGAAAATCAAGAGCAAGACCATTCTACAAAATGCATTTGATTAGAAAAAAGAGACTTTCCAATGAGGTGTTTATCATGAAAGTTAAAAGCTGTTTATCCTGAAACTTGAATAAATAAACTGCAATGTCCTGTGATAACCTGGTAAAATACAAGAAAAAAGAAAAAGAATTATTACTGTTCTCCTTTTTCAATATCAGTTTAGTAGAGATGATTCGAGCCTGTAAGTCTTTTAGGAAAATATAGAGGGGGTTTAGGAATATAGCTTAAAGTTTCAAAATACTTTGTTCAAACCAGTGAGGGCAAGGAAGCAAGTCTGTAGAAGAACAAGAATAGATTCAAGATGCTACATTCCCAGGGCTATGATTTAATAATCACAACAGCATTTCACTGGAATTAGCATTTAGTTTTAGCTAAAAACATTTATAAAGCCACTGTTAAAAGAAGTGTCTTGATCCTGCACAGATCAGCAGTCTATAGTGTAATAAAAATTATAAACACAGCTGAACAGGGTTGAAGATCCTTTCTTTTTGATCTTTTTTGTGTATAACAACTTCTGGAGAAGCAGAGAGAAAATCCCCAAATATTACAGCTGCTTCAATCATTGTTACTTTATTAATGTATGTGCAATGAGTTGAAATATAGGCTTCCACAGATGATAGTTCAGCTCACAATACACAAATGCTGAAGGGCAAGATCCGTCTTTAATTAAAGTTGCCCAAAACTAACTTTAAGGTTTTCAGTTCCTGAACAGTAATTGTTCAGTCTGAAATTTTCTATGGACACTTTTCATTTTGGAAATTCTGTTCCAGGCTCATGGGATTTTGGTTGGGCAGAAAGAGTTTGGTCACATCCGAAAATGTTTTAAAAACAGGAAGGAGGAGAAAGAGTATGATAGATACCTGTATTAAAACATGCCCTCTAGCTTCTACGTATCACATGAAACTGATATGTGATGAAATATTAGCTTGACGCAGACACAAGGCAGGTTGTAGGTATAAAAGATACAATAATGCAGAACTAGAAAATTCTTTAGTCAACATTTAATTCATGATCTGATACTATTGCCAGATCTTTATCTTGGGTAGGGCCTTAGTTCAAGGCTTAAAACAGAAGTCATACAGATCGATAGTTTATCTCTTCAGGAGGGTGACTAATCATTTTAATGAGAATATTCTAATTAGGCAGGATTGAGTTGATGATTAAAGAATCCTGCACACTTGGAATTTTAATGAGGTTATCATTGAGTAAACATGATAATGAATTAAGAATGTATGGTGTCACCATTAAAGATATGGTCTTTTGTGAAATGCCCGAAAAAATCATGTAAAAGGTACTAATGATAGCCTGAATTCTACATGCTGGGTGTTGAGATTATAAACGTTCAGACAAAACACCCAGTAATTACATCTACTATTCTGTTTATGTGCTACAATCTATTAATAATACAATTGTAATAAAACCCTAGAATTTGTATATTTAAAAAAAACTGTAAAATCAAATTAACTTATGTTCAGTGAACCATCTGGGGGATCTAATTTCACTCTATTTAGAGAGAAATTACATTTGCAGAGTTCTGTCAGAGGTGAGATGCCAACGAACTTTATTTTATTTACTATAAGAGACAAGATTAAATGGGAAGGGAGGAAATAAAAAAATAATATAATTGAATATTTTTTCATTAAACATTTAAACTACTCCCATAATGACATAGTCATGCTCCTGTTTTGCATGTTTTGCTCAATGACACCAGTGATGTAAGCAAATAATTGAAAAGGATTTCTGTGAAAATTTGCATGCTTAAAAAACACTTCTTGACACCAGAGTAAATGATAAATTTACTTATATTCTTTTCTCCTCCAGCTGCTACATATTTTATGATTAGAGACACTAAAAAGAGGGTGCCAATTCAGTAAATACCCTGAACTTTTTACGTCTGAATATTACAGTATCACAGTATCACAGTATGTTAGAGATTGGAAGGGACCTCAAAAGATCATCCAGTCCAATCCCCCTGCCGGAGCAGGAACACCTAGATAAGGTTACACAGGAACGTGTCCAGGCGGGTTTTGAATGTCTCCAAAGAAGGAGATTCCACAACCGCCCTGGGCAGCCTGTTCCAGTGTTCCGTCACCCTCACTGAGAAGAAGTTTCTTCTCAGGTTTAAGTGGAACCTCTTGTGCTCCAATTTGTACCCATTACCCCTTGTCCTTTCATTGTTTGCCACTGAGAAGAGCCTGGCTCCATCCTCATGACACTCCCCCTTTATATATTTGTATACACTAATAAGGTCACCCCTCAATCTCCTCTTCTCCAAACTATAGAGACCCAGCTCCCTCAGTCTTTCCTTATAAGGGAGATGCTCCACTCCCTTAATCATCTTAGTTGCCCTGCGCTGGACTCTCTCCAGCAGGTCCCTGTCCTTTTTAAACTGAGGGGCCCAGAACTGGACACAATATTCCAGATGAGGTCTCACCAGGGCAGAGTAGAGGGGAAGGAGGACCTCTCTCGACCTACTAACCACCCCCCTTCTAATACAACCCAGGATGCCATTGGCCTTCTTGGCCACAAGGGCACAGTGTCGGCTCATGGTCACCCTGTCGTCCACCAGGACCCCCATGTCCCTCTCCCCTACACTGCTCTCTAACAGGTCATTCCCCAGCCTATACTGGAAGCTGGGGTTGTTCCTGCCCAGATGCAGGACTCTACACTTTCCCTTGTTATATTTCATCAAGTTATTCCCCGCCCAGCTCTCCAGCCTGTCCAGGAACAGAGCTGATCACACCGATGTTTTTAGTTACCGCTCAAATGTTTCAGTATGGCCAATGACTTTCTGAGCCTCATGCTCTGCCAGGGAGGAGGGGGAGACAGGAGGAAGCAGAGACAGGACACTGGAGCTAGCCCAGCTAGAGCCGCAGCCGGCACGCTACAGCGATATCAAGGTTCTACCGAGATTAGGAAAATCAGAGGGGATAGCGCAGAGGCATCATGACTCCCGACATTTCCTGACATTTCCTGATTCCCGAAGTCCCAGCAGCCCTTGCAAGAGAGCAGCTGACGTGGCGGGGGGCGTTCCCACGGTGACGGCGGGAGATTTAAATTCGGCTGAAACTCGCTACTTGTATTCAGTCAGCTGATTGGAGCTCGCCCAGCTAGAGCCGCAGCTGGCACGCTACAGCGATATCGAGGATCTACCGAGATTAGGAAAATCAGAGGGGATAGTGCAGAGGCATCACGACTCCCGACATTTCCTGACATTTCCTGATTCCCGAAGTCCCAGCAGCCCTTGCGAGAGAGCGGCTGATGTGGCGGGGGGCATTCCCACGGTGACGGCGACCACCCCCCTGCCCCTTGACTTGAAAGAGCATTTGAGAGGGCAGCGACGTGTCGCTCCCCACCAGGCCCAGGGAAGAACAGGGAGGTCGTCTTGATGACCAGTATGGTCGTCTCCAGAAAGAGAGCTAGCAGTAAGAGGGCTGTAGCAACCCAGACAGAGACCCCGGCCCTAACCGTAGGTGTTCATGTCTCTGGATGCAGGGAGTGCCAGAGCCTGCTACTGTCGGGGGAGGAAGGACAGCATTCCACCTGTGTGAGGTGTGAGCAGGTAGAAGATCTGCTTAGCTTGGTGGCTGAACTTAAGGAGGAGGTTGAGACGCTGAGGAGCATCAGGGAGTGTGAAAGGGAGATCGACTGGTGGAGTAACTCCCTGGGTGGCCAGTTGGAACGGCTCCAGGGAGATACCCCCCAAAAGGGGATGGACCCCGTGCCCTCTCAGACAGAGGGGGATGGCCCGAGACAGCCCCTGCCCTGTAGCTGTCGCCCAGATGTAGGGGACCAAAAAGATGACGAGGGTTGGAAGCAAGTTCCGGTTAGGCACCGTGGGCAACCCTCCTCCCTTCCTGCCCTGCTTCCCCAGGTGTCCCTCCGTAATAGGTTTGAGGCCCTGGATCTTGAAGGAGAGGTAGGTGAGGATGTGGTGCAAGGCCCGCCTACAAGGCCACATAGGAAAAAGCGGTCGACTTCACACCTCAAGACTGCCTCTGGTAAGAAAGAAAGAAGGGTCATTGTAGTAGGTGATTCCATTCTGAAAGGAACAGAGGGCCCGATATGCAGAGTTGACCCTCATCATAGGGAAGTGTGTAGTCTGCCTGGAGCCCGGATCAGGGATATCACCAGGGCGCTCCCCAACCTGGTGCACCCGACAGACTACTACCCGCTGCTGGTCTTCCAGACAGGTGAGGGGGAAGCTGCTTCCCGCAGTCTGAGGGGGATGAAGAAAGACTAAAGGGCCTTGGGGCGGATGGTGAAAGACTCTGGGGCTCAAGTGATCTTCTCCTCACTCCTTCCATCTTCCATTGATGATGTGGGACTGAATGGGAAAATTCAGTCCATAAACAATTGGCTTCGAGGCTGGTGCTGCAGGCAGGGCTTTGGATTCTTTGATAACAGCTGGTTTTATAGGGCACCAGTCTGGACAATGGCATGTGGGAAAGGTTTATCGCACAGAGGCAAAAGGATGCTGGGGCACGAATTAGCAGGGCTCATTTGGAGAGCTTTAAACTAGATTCGAAGGGGGATGGGGTTGTAGCTGGGCTTGCCTCAGTGGGACAGCGCTCCAGAATTGATGAAGACTGGGAGGCCTCCTGTAATCCTAGGGTGAAATCGGTGTGCTCAGCTTGCTCCCTGAAATGTCTGTACACCAATGCACGCAGCATGGGAAATAAGCAGGAGGAGCTAGAAACCTGTGTTAAGTCAGGAGATTATGACCTGGTTTCAATTACAGAGACGTGGTGGGACAGCTCACATGACTGGAATATAGTCATGGAGGGCTATGTCCTTTTCAGGAAAGACAGGCCAGCCAGGCGGGGTGGTGGGGTCACTCTTTATGTGCGAGAGCAGCTACCATGCATTGAGTTCTGTCTGGGGACAGATGACGAGCGAGTTGAGAGTCTGTGGGTTAGAATTAAGGGACAGGCTGGCAGGGGCAATACTGTTGTGGGGGTCTGTTACAGGCCACCGGATCAGGGTGAGGAAGTTGACGAGGCCTTCTACAGGCAGCTGAGAGTGGCCTCAGAGTCACAGGACGTGGTCGTTGTGGGGGAATTTAATTTCCCTGATGTTTGCTGGAAGGACTACTCGGCAACCCATCTGCAGTCCAGGAGGTTCCTCCAGTGTATGGATGATAACTTCCTCATGCAAATGGCGGATGAGCCAACCAGGAGAGGTGCGCTGCTCGATCTCATCCTCACTAACAAGGAGGGTCTGATGGAAGCAGTGAAGGTTGAGGGCTGCTTTGGTTGCAGCGACCATGAGATGGTAGAATTCAGGATCTTGTGTGGTAGGGCCAGTAGAATAGCAAGTAGAATCGCAACCCTGGACTTTAGCAGGGCAAACTTTGGCCTCTTCAAGCAATTGCTAGGGGAAATTCCATGGGCTAGGCTGCTTGAAGGTAAAGGGGCCCAAGATAGTTGGTTGACGTTCAAGGACTGCTTTTTCCGAGCTCAAGATCAGAGCATCCCGACATGTAGGAAGTCAAGGAAGAGGGTCAGGAGACCTGCGTGGCTAAATAGGGAATTGCTGGGTATGCTGAAGTGGCAGAGAAGAGTTTACAGGTCATGGAAGGAAGGGCTGGCCACTTGGGAAGAATATAAGGCTGCTGCTAGAGGATGTAGGAAAGCAGCTAGGATGACTAAGGCCTCCTTGGAATTAAAGCTGGTGAGAGGGGTCAGGGACAACAGAAAGAGCTTTTTCGAATACATGGCAGATAAAACCAACACCAGAGGCAATGTAGGCCCACTGATGAACGGGGCGGGAGCCCTGGTGACAGAAGATACAGAGATGGCAGAGTTACTGAATGCCTTCTTTGTCTCTGTCTACTCTGCTGTAGGTAGTCCTGAAGAGCCCTGTACTGCTGAGACCTCAGATGAAGACAGGTCAATGGAGCGGTTTGCCTTAGTCGATGAGGAATGGGTTAAAGACCAGTTGAGCAATCTGGACATCCATAAATCCATGGGTCCAGATGGGATGCACCCGCGGGTGCTGAGGGAACTGGCGGAGGTCATTGCTAGACCACTATCCATCATCTTTACCAAGTCTTGGGAAATGGGAGAGGTGCCTGAGGACTGGAGGAAAGCAAACGTCACTCCTGTCTTCAAAGAGGGCAAGAAGGAGGACCCGGGTAACTATAGACCAGTCAGCCTCACCTCTATTCCTGGGAAAGTGATGGAACACCTTATCCTTGGTGCCATCTTAAGGCATATCAATAATAAGAGGGTTATGAGGGGCAGTCAACATGGCTTCACCAAGTCGAAGTCATGCTTGACCAATCTCATGGCCTTTTATGAGGAAATAACACGGTGGATGGATGATGGCAGAGTGGTGGATGTAGTCTACCTTGACTTCAGCAAACTGTTTGACACAGTCTCCCACAGCATCCTCGTAGCTAAATTGAGGAAGTGTGGTCTGGATGATAGGGTAGTGAGGTGGACTGTGAACTGGCTGAAGGAGAGAAGCCAGAGAGTTGTAGTCTATGGGGCGGAGTCTAGTTGGAGGCCTGTATCTAGTGGAGTGCCTCAAGGGTCGGTACTGGGACCAGTATTATTTAATATATTCATCAATGATTTAGATGAGGGAATTGAGTGCACTATCAGCAAGTTTGCTGATGACACTAGCTGGGAGGAGTAGCTGAGACGCCAGAAGGCTGTGCTGCCATTCAGCGAGACCTGGACAGGCTGGAGAGTTGGGCAGGGAATAACTTGATGAAATATAACAAGGGAAAGTGTAGAGTCCTACATCTGGGCAGGAACAACCCCAGCTTCCAGTATAGGTTGGGGAACGACCTGCTAGAGAGCAGTGTAGGGGAGAGGGACCTGGGGGTCCTGGTGGACGACAGGGTGACCATGAGCCGACACTGTGCCCTTGTGGCCAAGAAGGCCAATGGCATCCTGGGGTGTATTAGAACGGGGGTGGTTAGTAGGTCGAGAGAGGTCCTCCTTCCCCTCTACTCTGCCCTGGTGAGACCCCATCTGGAATATTGTGTCCAGTTCTGGGCCCCTCAGTTTAAGAAGGACAGGGACCTGCTGGAGAGAGTCCAGCGCAGGGCAACTAAGATGATTAAGGGAGTGGAGCATCTCCCTTATGAGGAAAGACTGAGGGAGCTGGGTCTCTATAGTTTGGAGAGGAGGAGATTGAGGGGTGACCTTAGTGCATATAAATATATAAAGGGGGAGTGTCACGAGGATGGAGCCAGGCTCTTCTCAGTGGCAAACAATGATAGGACAAGGGGCAATGGGTGCAAACTGGAACACAAGTGGTTCCACTTAAACTTGAGAAGAAAGTTCTTCTCAGTGAGGGTGACAGAACACTGGAACAGGCTGCCCAGGGCGGTTGTGGAGTCTCCTTATCTGGAGACATTCAATACCCTCCTGGACACGTTCCTGTGTAACCTTATCTAAGTGTTCCTGCTCCGGCAGGGGGATTGGACTAGATGATCTTTTGAGGTCCCTTCCAATCTCTAACATACTGTGATACTTTGATACTTGACTCAAACTATCCAAAGAGGTATTCCATACCACAGCATGTCATCCCCAGGATGGAACTGAGAGTTACCCAGAAGGGCTAGGGACTGCAGGTTTGGATGAGGTTGGTTGGTGCTTGATCGGGGGGTGAGCTATCGGTCAGCTGGTGCTGAGGTGGATATTTTAAACACTAAGGGTCTCCTTTCACATACAGATATAAAGCATCCCAATATCTTTATATATAACCTCTGTAGATATATATGGCATACATTACTTTTTTTTCAGTATTTCTACCACTAAGATTTTCAAACCACCATAATTTGAGGCATGAAAGCTCATTTAAGAATGCAGTGTAGCATTAATGAAACACAAGAGGAATGCGGTAATAAGTTGAGTCCTTGATATTCTAATAATTTGATATTTAATAAGAAATAACTCAGAATAAACCACTGCTTCTACAAATAATTTCAGAATACAAATTGAATTATGAACACCATACGCCAGCTGATAGAATCATAAAACCGTAGAATGGCTTGGGTTGGAAAGCACCTTAGACACCATGCAATTCCAACCCCCCAGACATTGGAAGGGACAACTTCCACAAGACCAGGTTGCTCCAAGTCCTGCCCAACCTGGCTTTGAACACTGCCAGGGATGGGACAGCCACAGCTTCTCTGGGCAAGCTGTGCCAGAACCTCACCACCCTCACAAGGAAGAACTTCTTCCTAATATCTCTTCTAAATCTCCCCAGAGGCCCCAGAGTAGAAGATGTGTGTGGTATCATGAAACTCTTCTGTGTTCATCCACTTGAGCTGGGTTTCTACATCTCTAGCACTGGCGAGGATGGAAACCTCAGTCTGAAACAAGACATGCTCCTCAACCAAATGGTTGCAAATCTGTTTGAGGCAAGAAACACCTGTTCAGCTCCCTGTGGATTTGTTTTTCTTTTCTTATACTCATTTTTAGAAATGCCTGTCTCCCTTGGGAAAGCATACTAAGAACAGTAAGTTCTGCATCAGAGAGAAAGTCCATATGCCCAATACTTGGTCTCCAAAGAGGCCAACCATCAATGTCTAAAGGACAGCGTATGAGCAGAGCAGGTCTTCTTCTGCCAGGGTATTGGGGGTACTCAAAGACCTCACTGGCTGGGACCCATCTCCGCTGGGACTCATCTCTGCTGGGAACCCCACCCCACTGCCTCCTGCTAAGGGTTCAGGGGACACAGCTCAACCTAGGGCCCTCAGTCCCTGCCTGAGCCATGTTGCAGCTGAGCCTGCCCCTCTCTAGTGGATGGGTCTGGGATCTGCACTGCAGAGAGCTGCTCTCCTGGGTAGACCCAGGAGACCTGGGACACCACTTGTCACGCAGACTTGCAGGCACCACACAACATAACCCATTCCACTTCTAGTCTAGTCTAGTTTAGTCTAGTATGTTGCATCCCATCCCATCCCATCCTACACTCACCCTGAGCTGAATAAAAATGGCACTGTTATTCCCCTGCAATGCATTGGAGCTCAGTGATGACTTCAGAAATCATCCAGACTGTCTCCCATTGCACTTGCACATTTTCTTGTACAGACTGCCTTTGTATTATAGGAGTATGTCTCTGAAGATCAGTCATCTCTCCTTTGCTCTTCAAAGTAGCCTCCCACATATCCTGCCCACTGCTTTCCTGAAGTTCTTTAATCTGTTACTCTCCTTCCTCTCTTTCCTTTGATTCCTTAGCTTCACCTGGAGAAGAGAAGCTGCATGGAGACATCAGAGGAGCCTTCCAGTATCTGAAAGGATACACTGATGCTGGAGAGGGGCTTTTCATCAGGGGCTGTAGCGAGAGGACAAGATGCAATGGGTTTAAACTAAAACAGGGAAGTTCAGGTTAGATACAAGGAAGAAGCTTTTTACTTTGAGGGTGGTGAAGAACTGGAACAGATAGCCCAAAGAAGTGGTAAATGCTTCATCCCTGGCAGTGTTCAAGGCCAGGTTGGACAGAGCCTTGGGTGGCACAGTTTAGTGTGAGGTGTCCCTGCCCATGGCAGAGTATTGGAACTAGATCATCTTAAGGTTCTTTCCAACCCTACCCATTCTGTAACTCTATGATTCTATAAATTCTGTCACCTCACTGTGTCTATGGCCATTGTGGCCACTGACTATAACAAACCCTTAGCAATCCTTTCCAAACTTATGAGACCTGTTCAAAAACTGTGTGCCCATGTTAGTGCAGCACATATCCAAGACTCTCAGAAGTTTTTACAAGCCAGGCCTCTCACCATGATGGTCAACAGGCTTCTGGATGAAACCTTGCTTAGAGGAATCTCTTGTATTCCCTTAGTATATGGGAGTATATAAGAACTCAGTTTAATAACAAGATATAGGAACATCACTCTGTATTTGTTTACTCAAGGAAAGTTCAGAAGGCTAGAACTATGATTACTTTAAATATTTGTAAGGAAATTATAAAGATGCTGGGCCAAGTTTTGCACCAGCATGTGCATATTGGTTTAGATAAAGCAATGTGCGAAGCAGGCAGCAGAATCAGGCCCTTCACTCAGTAAATCTGCCAAAATGTTTATGCATCTCAGAGGCTATTTTTATATACACAGACGTTTCTTAAAAACAGAGCAGAAGGTTTTAGGAGAATAAACAGGTTATATTTCTACAGTATAATTTGTGTGAGGTCAAGGACATTCTATTAGAAACAATTTAAGGAAAGTAGTATATTATTTACACAACAACAACCAAAAAATCCCACAAATAAGCAGAGGAAAAGAAATCCACAGAAGTTCCCTAAACAAACCAGAATTGTCACTGTAGGCAAATTATCCATTTTTAAACTGCAACAAGGTGTGTTTAACTAGAGACAGAAGAATTCAACAGGTATAAAAATACTGGGAAACTAAGCCCCATAAGAGACAGAGTACCTCATCAGAAAACAAGAGTAATAAACACTGAATTTTTGCATTTCATTATCCCATACCACTAAGCACAGCTACAAATTTAACAAGACAATACTAATAGAACTACAGCAAAAATGTGCCTCATGTTACAATTTTTCACAATTCTAGATCTAAACTTTAAGTATATCTTAAAGTATATTCCTATAAGAGAAAAACTTACCTCTGCATAATGCTTAATCAAGAGCTTGAATTTCAAGTTTAATCTCATGTAAAATATGTACCCAAGTCTCTGCTGGATTATTTATTCCATTTACTCTCAGCTTGCACTCAGCCAGTATCTCAGCTGATGTAAAAGGATATGAAAACTTTCTGTATGTGCTCATGCACTGGAGGAAGAATTATTGAAACTCTGCATAAAATGCAAAGTTAAAGAGCCCTGTACCTGAATGAGGACTGACTGAAAACATAGGGTTAAAAAAGAAAAAAGAAAAAAAGATGGGGTAGGGGTAGGGAGAGAGAGGAAGAGAAAGGGAATAAACTGAACATATTCTGTGTAGTTTTTATCATGATCAAAATAGTTATATCTTGAATTCCTTAGCCCATATATTTTAACGGCTACTTAATTAGAATTTTATGGATTCTGATTTGCAGTTTTTCTCTATAAATTTAATAATTATTATGGAATGGTAAGCTTTTAGTGAAGTGAGACATCCACTAAGAACTGGCCTACTAAGTAGGTATTCTGACCTCCATTTTGTGTTACTTCTATCCAAATGAATGTGGCAAAATAAATTTAAATCCAGTGTAGAAAAAGAAGTAAGTTCATAATAGATCAGTAGTCATAAAGATGAAGAACTTGCATCATCTCCATGCCCTTGAAGTATCAATCTGTCAGTTAGTTACCTATTAGTTAGTTATCTCAGGATTGCTTGCATTTCAAAAACAAACACAAACATCCACATTTTTTTTAAATATATGCATGGAATGAGTGAGTCCACAAACAGAACAGATTAGTACTTGTATTAATGAAGCATTTTTTATTACTCATTAAAAAGCTATTAGTAAAACATTGTTATTTATGATAATGAGCAGCATGCTGTTAAGCAGTTAGGAATACAAATTAGAAAGCTATATTTATTAGTTGCAAAGTGAATTTATCTAAAAATGGGTGTCTTCAAATGTTTAGCATAGTTTTTAGGGATGACAGTTAAAACATTTTTAATGTTTATGTTCTTTATGAAAATCATGCATCTGCATGTACTTTGCTTCTGCTCATAATTTATGTCTTAGCTCTCCTGTATCTGCCACTTAGATATGCATGCTGTCTTCAACTACAAATAAGCGATCTCTAATGATTATTGTCCCTCATCCATCTCATCTCAGCTGTGAGTCTCAGTTAGCAATGCTTCAGAATATCAACAAATAAGTCCTAATAAGTGTATTGTGTTAATAAATAATTTAGACTTATGGACCTTTTGGGAAAGGCAAAAGCTCCCAAACTTTCATTTACATTCAACATTGAACCTTGCAGTATTTTCCTTTGGGACTGAGCACATCACCTTTTTTACCTTTTTCTTTTCCTTTTTCCTTACATGATAACAGCCTGACTGCACTGTTTCCTTTGAACCTCCACATCCACATGCATTGTGGTGTACAGCTTAAGGAGCACTATCATAGATATCTAAGCTTAAAGAAGGGAAGATTAAAGTGGTATAAAGTGCATTGGTTTAAAATCAATGAAGCTGGTTAAATTATAATTTCATTTCATCATTTCATAAACATTTAAAATACTAGATCAGCCAACAATAAGGCCTGTATGGGGTTTTAAAAATGAAAAACCTTGTTAAACTATTAAGGTTTGCCACGTGCCTGGAATGATGCACCTGTCTTGCTTCTAATTACAGTAGCTGTGGCTTGGCTAATTATTTTAGTCTTAAACTCATGTGTAATCATGAGCAGGACCATGAAGACACGTAATTGCCACATAAGTTCTTTAACAAGGAAACAGCTCATGATGTGTTTGGCCTTTGTATAACTTTAAGAAGTTCAAGTGTGTGTAGGATGTAGCAGAATTTTAGGTTAAATTTTCTTTCCTACCTAAGAAATTTAAATGTACATCACCTACCTCCCATGAGAGGAAAATTACAAACAATTATTAAATGTATAGAGAAACACTGCAGCCATTTGTATACTTACAGCTGCTCAATAATTCTGCCCCTTCTGTCTCACAGAAGCTATACGCCAGTGTGATTCCAGAATCAGCATCATCTTTGTAACTGAAATCTTCACTAGTAACGACAGAACTGCACAAATTATATCCTAAGTTACTTTCCCATGTTTTATCTGCTTAAAATTTACTTATTTTTAAAAGAAATTAAAAATTAAAATGAAATTGTACATTATTCTTTTGACCTAAACAGCTTAGAATTACAAAGAAAACCAAATCCTCTGTGTTCCAAACCCACCCAATACAATAGTGTCTCTATAATTGTTCAAAGCTCATCTCTCACTTTTTCATGTTGCATAATTTTCTTAAAGCAATTGCATATCTAGATCATTATGTATTTTTAGATGTGATGTTCTTATATTTGCTTGCACCAGATGACGTGAGTAAACTTGCTTTGTGTGTTGGCAGCAAGACAAGCATCTCTGGAATACACTTGCACAGTGACAGGTCACTGGAGTTTTCTGAGTTATTTTTCTTCCTCAATACACAGGTCAAGTTGTAACATTATGAGACATATGGGTATTGATGCGTGTCACTTTATAATGAAATAATTGATATAACATCAAGTTTGACCCACTCTTTGTACAATGAGAAAAGAAAGTCCTTGTACTGGAAACGCATACATAGAATCATAGAAACTTAGAATAGCTTGGGTTGGAAGGGACTTTCAAAGCTCATCTAGTCCAACCCCCTGCAATGAACACGGATGTCTTCAACTAGGTCAGGTTGCCCAGAACCACATCCGGCCTGGCCACGTTTCCAGGGATGGTGCATCTGTCACCTCTTTGTGCAACCTGTGCCAATGCTTCACCATCCTCATTGTAAAGAATTTCTTCCTCACATCCAGCCCGAATCTCCCCTCTTTTAGTTTAAAACCATCACCCCTCATCCTGTCACAACAGGCCCTGCTAAAAAATCTCTCCCCATCTTTCTTATAGGCCCCTTTTAAGAACTGAAAGGCTGCAATAGGGTCTCCTCAGAGCCTTCTCCCAGGCCAAGCATGTCCATTAACTGCTGCCCAGCAGCCAGGGTTGTTCTTCAACCTCCAAAATTTCTCAGGGTTGTCTTTCTGTGCAAAAATGAACCAATGTGGTTCAGAGTACCCTGCTAGATAAAAATGAATTAAAAACACTCACAGACTCCTTGCTAGTTGTTTGTAATTACTGCCTCTCAGCTGATACATCCTAACTGCATGCTTCCAATTCCAACATTTCATGAAAACATGAAGCAAGTTAGCGCAAACCCCCTTAAATCGCTTACTTTATCATTCACTGTTCAGAGTTTATCTATTACATTCTAACTGCCTGCCATGGGCAGGGATACCTTCCACTAGACCAGGTTGCTCCAAGCCCTGTCCAACCTGGCTTTGAACACTGCCAAGGATAGGGCATTCACCACTTCCTTGGGTAACCTGTGCAAATGTCTCACAACCCTTACAGTAAAGAACCTCTTCCTTATATCTAAAGCGAACGTCCCCTGTTCAAATTTTAACCCATTACCTCTTGTCCTATTGCTACATTCCCTAGTATTAGGAGAAGATGACTGGTACAATACTTCAAATTTGAAGCAAACTGACAGTAGATATTGCCCATAAAGTATAAAATATGGGTTCATCTTCCTTTTTTATGTGAGATGTCTCAGACCAAAGCTTGTATATTCTGTGAGAAAGTCTTGATGTTAATGAATTAAGGGTTGCTAGATGGGGCTGTTTTCCATCTCTGCTGTTTAAATGATGCTAATGGACGATGCTGGGAGTACAGGATTCCTGGGACTTAGTGTGTGCTACTGGAACAGAACTTTCTAGTAAACTTGAGACTCTCCTTTGAGAGTTCTTACCCTGTTCCCAGTTTTATGATTTTACGTGCCTATTGAATGCAAATACATAATTGCGACCCTATAATTTAGGGTATTCAACTGAGACTTTTATAGTGAAGTTTTATGCCTCTCCATGGTAAATCATGCTGCAGTGTAGTGTTTTCCGAAGCCCATTTAATCTTGCTTTCCATTTTTGCAACTAAACAGCTCCAACAAGAAAGGTGTATAGCTTCTGTGAGACAGAAGGGGCAGGATTTGAAATTAATGACATTGAGCAGCTGTAAGTATACAAATGGAAAAAGAATACTTTAGGACTTTTATTAACAAGGTCAGTGAGACTGAATAAATCTAGCTTGTCTTTTTGGATCTGAGTTTCAATGTCATAGAAAATAAAACAACAAAGCAATGATTTCCCTGTTTTATTATAATCACACAGGTGCTGTAGCCAGAAAACAAACACCACAGTTAAAAAACCAAAAACATTTGCCAGGCTAGAGACCCAACTAATCAACTTTCTTGTCAGTAGTATTAAATAGCATGTATTTAGTCTTCATCTTACACTTAGAAGACAGTTTTTCTAAGAAGAAACATATCTATAACGAATATTACAACACAATATGGATTCATGAGGACACCAGATACAGAAATCCTGATTCGCAGAAATCTCTGTAAATATTTCTGTGGATCTAGAAATATCGCCTTTCACACAACTGTATTTTCAAGCAGTGCTTCCCTCAAATTCAGAATTTCATCTTATACTTTCACATTTACGTTGCATGTACTTCAGTCTATTCTGTGCTACTTAGATGAGAGCATTTACCAACTTCAAAAAGCTGACATTTCAAAACTTTTAGTCTAATCTCTATGGTTTGCTAAGATCCAAGGGAAAAGAATCATTTCATTATGATCACGTTGTGATTTTTTTGACATCACGTTTCTAACAATGAAATCTGTCTTCTGTTTATAAACCTTCAAACAATTGGAAATTAAAGTAAAATAATTCAGTTATATCTCATTGTCTTTTATAAACAGAGATACCGAAACTGCCTCCTCTGTAGCTCCCAACTATGCAACATGATATAATTTGGAAAGAAAGATCTGATCACTATTTCTTGGCTTCTGTTCTCTATGTTGCTGGCTTCTGCAGAAAGGAGACAGAAATACATAAACTATGTTGGCAAGCAAGTTAACACTTGGCTTTTACCAGTTGCTGCATCAAGCACATAGCTGGCCAAGAATAAATTACAACAAAATAGAAATGTACTGATCTTAAAAGAGGAAAAAATCCTACCACATATGCCTCCTGCCACACACATACATATATGAGACAGAACAAGATGCAAACTCACAAGTGGAACTCAGGAAATAAACATAGTACCAAAATCTTTAATATTTTTTTCTCCCATTTTTGCTTTTTTCACTGGTGCTTGTTCTATTCCAGTCAGGCACAGCTTTCCTCAATTAATACTGAGCTCATTTGCTCCCCTCAAAGGACCTTGTTTTCTGCATCACCTCAGGCATTAAGATTCTTTTCTTTTTTCCTGGAATGCTATATGAAGCTGCAGGGAGCTGCAGAAAATACATTAATCACATCTGTTTCTTATAGGCTGTGGAATCGCAAGCTTTTTTTATTATTATTTTTTTGAAACAAAGTCAGTCACTCTGAAGTTTCAGAAAAATATTTGAAAGATTTGGAAGACTGTTTTCAGCAGCAGCATTATTTTATTACACAGTAATTTCAATACATTCTAACGATTTCATAATTAGGGAAACGGTCTCTTTACTTCTATTTCTAGCTCTTATGAGAGATGCTGTCACAGAAGCAATAAATAAAGGCTAAAAGAAATTTATTGTCCAAACTCAGTTAAAGTTCTACCATCAATTACAACTTCAAGATATCACATAGATTCATCACTACATTGCTTATGGTCAAAGATCCAAAACACGGGCTGACCTCATGAAGGGAGGGCTCCCAACCTCAAGGAGTTCCCTTGGACACACCCAGACCCAAGGGGAGAGTTGTCAACTGCAGACCTGCTGCTCTGAGAAGGCCTTCTCAGGGCTATTGTCAGAGTGGGTATACCTACCACACAATATACCCCGTGACCACAGTCACCTCTTGCTTCCAGAATTAACAGGGAGTGCAGTCTTAGTGAGTCTTAATGCTTACTGTGGATCAGGATTTCCCAGTTATTTTACTGATCTTACCATTGTATGCTTAATGTAACTTACCATCATACAAACCTTGCAATGTGGACACAACTAACAACAGTCATCTAACGACAAACTCCACATATAACCTTTCTTTAGTGTTGAGGCTTCCTCCCACTCTTCCCACTGGCTTCGTGGGGTGCATCCCACCACATGTGGGGCATAGACCTTCCTTGAAAATGTCCAGCTCCACCCTGTGTGGAAAATTAATTCCATAGCACCCTTGTACATTGTGTAGGAATTAGTGTAAATGGCAGTAGCACTACCTTCTGCAGCCAACAATAGAGCTCTGTCCTCCTACCTGTGTGCTACCTTCACTCACTACAGCTGTCATCCCAGTGCCAATTTCTAATGCTACTTCTTTATATTTACACCTTAATCACACTCAACGAGTAGATGCATCAATAAACCATCCTCCCTCTGTGTCTGAGCCTGCCACAAACTCAGGTTCTTCTTTAATAGAAGGCTTACCGTGCTGACTTTGCAAGGCTATGTCTGCATTTATGGATTACTGCAATTGGAGACTTTGACTGGACCCTCTTTTAAATGAGATAACTGACTAATTCCTTTTAGACATGTACCCCATTTCCGAAGAGTGACCTTTGGAGATACTCCCTTGAGAGTAGGTGAACCATTAAGAATTCAGAAGGGAAAAAGGACTTACAATATCTTGCGATGTGTGTCATTTCTCAGCTTCCTTAGCCAGTCTAGTGAGGGACAGGACCACCTTTTCCCAACCTTGTTAGCGTAGGAACAAACACATAACCACCGGAATGGTTATATGAGGTGCTTTATTGCAGCGCTGGGGAACCAGGGGTACGCACCCAAATCTGGCTCCAACCTCATCACATCGCGTTCGCAATTTATACACATTTAGCACAGGTTACAACATCTACTAATACATATTCATTAAGGATTGCCACATCATAAATGTTACAACATCAGCCTCTTCTGCGCTTGCGCAGCCCCCTCTGGTGGTCGTCCTGATGAAGTAAGGAGTCTTCCTCAGATGAAGTAAGAAGTCTTCCTCAGGTCGCCCTCTTCACCTTTCCCTTACTGGGACATATCCCAACCCTTGTGTGGATGCTAGCACTTTCTTATCAGTTTCTGGTATGCCTTTTCGGCTTTCTAAAATATCGGTTCTACTCGGGTATAGCTTCACAGTTCATTCCTTTCTACACTCCCTGTACCATATATGGTTAAGTTAGTTTCTGTTGCTAAGAACCACAGTTACAGGATGGTACAGGCATAGTTGTTGCTAAATCTGCAGCATAGCTAAAATTTAAAACAGCAAAGCTTTAGCCACATATAAAGGCCTTCAATTTATAAACCTTTAAAATATAAAATATAACTATTTCTACTATGCTTTCTTCTATTGTTATTATATGTTTACCCTATCATAAAACACCCCCCCTTCCTTAATATCAAAAGAGGGGAGTTCTATGATAGAACAACCACACAAAGTTACAAAAAAACGTTACAGAGAAAAACTTCACGAGAAAAACTTCACTATTCTCTAACAACCTGAGTACCACTGTCTGGTTTCTCTAAATGATGTAGAAGACAACAGTAGAGGCCTGACTGGTCCTGATGGTCCCTTTTGGAACACACTACAATATGAAATGTGGTGGCAAATCCCCACTCCACTCTTAACAAATCCTACAGGTGCAGTGGACCAGTCTCTGATAGGCCAAATCCTCATTCATTTTCCTTGTGAGGAAATCCGAAGGGGGATTCTTCCACCATACCAGTTACCCCACTCTATTTACAGCTTTCCCTGATGGTTTAATTCCTCATTTCCCCACTTGTTGCTTATTTCAACCACTAATTTGGGCCCCATATCAATGAAAAAATTCCACATCAACTCACAGCGTCCCCATGTGGGGATGTGTCTATGGGGATCTTCAGCAGCAGGCCATCAGCAGGCGGTCAGTGGTGGGGGGTGGTTTTCTGTAGCGGTTTCCACACAGGGTCATTGCCTGCTGCACCTCTGGCCCATCCCAGTGTGTCTCGGAGCAGCTCAAGGTCCTGGCCAGGCTCAAACGCAGTTTCTGACAGGGCCATTTGACTCCCACACCACGCTCCAGGTCGGCCCTGCCCCGCTGCAGCCAGGGAGTAACCATTTGTGTCAAGTCTCTGCCTGAGCCAGAATGGAGGGAAGCTGTGGTGTGCTTTCTTCTGTGAGGGCTTTGTTGGGCTAGGTGAACCTGCCACAGATGTCCAAATTCAAGAATGTAAAACCAAATCTAATTCACTGATCTTCACAGTACATAAAGTCGGACAACGTATTAAAATTTTAAAATAATTCTATCTACTTCTTTGACAGTTTTAAGATTTGACTGATTTATTTTCTTGAACAAATGTCAGTCACTTAGCTGTGCATTCTTTAAAACTTAAAAAAAGAGTGTATATTCAACCAGTGTGAAAACCAAACTTTCAAAATCACTTAAATGCTGCTGTTGAGCAGTTCTAAATGTCCTTCAGCATTTAATAGATTTTATAATACACTATTATAATCTATTAGTACACTATAGTAATATACTATTATAATCTATTAGTACATGTCTGCCAATCAATGCTAATGGACCCCAAACTCGATTATCAAGTAACATAGTCTATAGCAAGTCCGTAACAGGTGCACTTCTTATTCAGCACTTGCATTAACAAACGAGGTCAAAATTCTCAGAAGGATAAATTTTCATATTTATCAAAACATTTGTTATCAAAACAACAGGTAAACTGAC
The DNA here is from genome assembly GCF_033783945.1 of Neopsephotus bourkii. Taxonomy (NCBI): domain Eukaryota; kingdom Metazoa; phylum Chordata; class Aves; order Psittaciformes; family Psittacidae; genus Neopsephotus; species Neopsephotus bourkii. The sequence continues at coordinate 953,753 of NW_026900550.1, forward strand.
TGTATACTCTCCAATGATCTATCGCTGTCATGAGAGGAAATTAAAAATAAAAAATAAAAGAAAAGCCCAAATCTAACGACTTCACACAGATTAAGCTGTAATTCTAGGAAAGGTGAATAGCATGAATCTCACCTTGGAAGCTGCTGACTTGTAGTGTCTGTTGTAAAAACCTCACATATAAAGGACTAAGTTAAACAAATTTGGACTTAACTTATTAATAACAGATGCTGTGCATGTACAGTCATTGCATTTATCGAGTTTTGCACTTTGATGTCTTTAGCACCAAGGAAAATAGTAAAGCTGTATCAAGCAACATGCCTAGAGAGGAAATTACTTGATTTACTCTCCTCCCAAAAGTTAGTATTATAAATCTGAAGATCAAAGATAGATATTTGAAAGGACAAACAAGATCTCGGCCACTCAAAATGAAGAAGATATATATATTTTTTCTTCTTTACTTAAGGTTATAAATCATCTTCAAGAGAGAAGTTGTATGCAGTGATGGTTTTATACCTAAGCTTTCAGTAGTGAAAGTATGAAAATACAACCAAACCTATGGACTGTGAAAATACAAACATAAGACATAGCTAGCTTGCATCTTCAGTCTTCAGTGATTTATATTTTAAAGAGAACTCCACCAAAAAGTAGAAGGTCAAAACATCCAGAAACAGATGACAATTTTAAGGCAATAGATTTCATGCTTATAAAAAGTATAATTTTTATAACCTTTTTTTGTTCTGGGAAGTTCTTCAAAGAATTTTAGTGGTTTAGACATCTGTTCAGAGCTGAGACTTTTTTAGTATCTGATGGCTGTTCAGTGGCTTTTGAGAAATAAGGTTATTAGTTTCCTTTCCTTAACAAATTTTTCTATGGTCTCTGTGACAATATTTTTATGAATTCATTATAAAGGCAAATAGATTTATCTTCTTCTTTCAGTGCAGAAAAGTTTTATTAGTTAGTTCACACAGCAAGAGGTCAAGAAAAGAGAATGCGTGAAGACTCCTCACCCATTTATGACAGTTATTTTTGTAAATGAGATGAGAAAGATCATTTTGACTAACCTAACTGACTGTGCTACAGCATTTTGTTTGAGTACAACTCAACACGAAGTACTTACATGCTTCTTTTTCTATTTTCTTTATCACAGTTGTTTTTTCATCTAGTGTATGAAGAAAAACAGTTCAATGGTTTAATGCTTTCTACAGCTGCTGGACTTCTGTCCATGTCACACATCCAGTAGCCTGTGGACAATATTTTAGCAATAGATGATAAAATGTTACTTTTAGAACATGAGAAGTGAGAAATTTCAATTTTTCCTCAAGACTTGAAGTCCTGTATTCAAGCATAACTTATTTAAGGGTTCAGTTTGCAAGGAACATGAATAGGTGACATGGCTATTTGTTCTGGAAGTATATTTAGATTCTCTTGCAAGAAAACTTCCTGGTTTATGACAGCTGATGAAAAATTTCACTAAGATACAAACATTACAAGCAGAAATAATGTAAATAACTAAAATAAAGCATGGTTCTATAAACTTGTTTTCAATACTGCATAGGAAACAGACAGACTTTGATTTTAACACAGTAAAATAGTTCAATACTTTCATTTGTTTGCAGCTACTTAAAAGTAGTTCTCACACTAATTACCTTCTTTGCATTCAATAGGCCTCAGGAAACAAGGTCTTGGCTACATTTCAAGTTTTATTTAGCTCTGCAAAAGACCTTATTTAGTGTATTTTCCTTCATCATTTGAGGAGTTGCCAACCTCACCACATCCAATTTCCATTGAGATCTTTTTCTTTTAAAAAGTTGTGTTTCTCATCTCACATTACTGTTCATCAAGCAGAGCTTCAGTAGAGATGCTGAAATTAAATGGCAAATAGCATCCAACATGAAAAAACATCCTGGTTTTAACAGAAACAGGAATATAATGAGGTTTTGTTGTATTGTATTTGGTGAAAAAATCATAGAATCATAGAATCATAGAATAGTTAGGGTTGGAAAGGACCTTAAGATCATCAAGTTCCAACCCCCCTGCCATGGGCAGGGACACCTCGCCCTAAACCATATTACCCAAGGCCTCGTCCAACCTAGCCTTGAACACTGCCAGGGATGAAGCATTCACAACCTCCCTGGACAACCTATTCCAGTGCCTTACTACCCTAACAGGAAAGAATTTCCTTCTTATATCCAATCTAAACTTCCCCTGTTTAAGTTTTAACCCATTACCCCTTGTCCTACCACTAAAGGCCCTAATGAAGAGTCCCTCCCCAGCATCCCTATATGCCCCCTTCAGATACTGGAAGGCTGCTATGAGGCCTCCACGCAGCCTTCTCTTCTCCAGGCTGAACAGTCCAACTTTCTCAGCCGATCTTCATATGGGAGGTGCTCCAGTCCCCTGATATGGATGGCATTCCTTCCCTCCAGCGTATCAACTGAACCACACAGCTTGGTGTCATCGGAAAACTTGCTGAGGGCACACTCAATCCCACTGTCCATGTCAGCGACGAAGATGTTAAACAAGACCGGTCCCAACACTGATCCCTGAGGGACACCACACGTTACTGGTCTCCAGCTGGACATTGAGCCATTGACCACAACTCTTAGTAGTCCATTCATCAAATTGATGTCTCTCCAATTTAGAGACAAGAATGTTGTGTGGGACAGTGTCGAACTCTTTACACAAGTCCAGGTGGATGACAGCAACTGCTTTACCGCTGTCCATAAGTTCTGTAGCCCCATCATAGAAGGCCACCAAATTGGTCAGGCAGGATTTCCCCTTGATGAAGCCATGCTGGCTGTCACCAGGCACCTTGTTGATTTTCGTGTGCCTTAGCATGCCTTCCACGAGAATCTGCTCTAAGATTTTGCCAGGCACAGAGGTGAGACTGACTGGTCTGTAATTCCCTGGGTCATCCATTTTCCCTTCTTGAAAATGGGGGTTATATTTCCCTTTTTCCAGTCATCGGGAACTTCACCTGACTGCCATGATTTTTCAAATATGATGGCCAGTGGCTTAGCAACTTCATTCGCCAGCTCCTTCAGGACCCGCAGTTGGATTTCACCAGGACCCATGGACTTGTGCACGTTCAGATTTTTAAGATGGTCTTGAAAACGTTCCTCTCCTACAGTGGGCCCAGGATCTTCATTCTCACAGTCCCTGAATCTGCCTTCCAAGACTTGGGTGGTGTGGTCGGAGCCTTTGCCAGTGATGACTGAGGCAGAGAAGTCATTCAGAGCCTCAGCCTTCTCCAAATCCTGGGTAGTTAGATCTCCCGAGAGCTTCCTGAGGGGGCTTACGTTGTCCCTACTCTGTTTTTTATTTGCTATGTACCTGTAGAATCCCTTCCTGTTATCCTTAATATCCCTAGCCAAGTTTAATTCTAACTGGGCCTTAGCTTTCCTAACCTGGTCCTTAGCTTCCCGGACAACATCCCTGTCCTCTTCCCAGGCCACCTGTCCTTTCTTCCACTTTCTATAAAGCTCTTTCTCTTTTTTCGTTTGAATTTTCCTCAGCAGCTCCTTATCCATCCAAGGAGGTCTCCTGGCCCTCCTGCTGCACTTCCTTCTAGTTGGGATGCAACACTCCTGAGCTTGTAGCAGGTGGTCCTTGAAGACCAACCAAGAGTCTTGAGCCCCCCTGCCCTCTAGGGCTATATCCCATGGAACCTTACTAAGCAGGTTCCTGAAGAGGCTGAAGTCTGCTCTCTTGAAGTCTAGGGCAGTGAGCTTGCTGCACACTCTTTTCACTGTCCTAAGGATCTCAAATTCAACCATCTCGTGATCGCTGCATCCAAGGCTGCCCTGGAGCACCACATTTCCAACGATCCCTTCTCTGTTGGTGAGCACAAAGTCAAGCATGGCACCTCTCCTTGTCAGTTCCTCTATTACTTGCAGAAGGAAGTTGTCTTCCACACAATCGAGGAACCTCCTGGATTGCTAGTGCCGGGCCATACTGTCATTCCAACAGATGTCAGGGTGGTTGAAGTCACCCATGAGAACGAGGGCCTGTAAGCGTGAGGCTTTTCCTATCTGCCTATGGAGTGCTTCATCCGCAGGTTCTCCTTGATCAGGCGGTCTGTAACATATCCCCACAGTAATAGTGAATACTGAAATAAAGCTAAGCTTCAAGCTTTAATTGCCTCCAAAGTATTTTTATTTTAATCAATTCTTCTGAAAACACAGTGGAGCTAATCAAAAAGTAGGTAATTTTCACATGTTACACTAGGTGTTTGGCTAAGTTAATTCTTTGTTACCTCATTCCGTCTGAACAGGAAGTCACGAGCAGTTTATTACTGCATATTGTGCCTTGTGAATGCTGCACTGTAATCAAGAGGTAAAGAATAAGATATGAGCCTGTTGGACGGACACAATTATATCGCCAATTGTACCAGAAGAGAATAAGTTATCTTCTACAGAGCCATTAGAATGATTTGGGGATTTTTTACAACACTGGTTGTCTTCAGGAAAAAAAAAAAATGTATTCGAACCATAATTAGGTACATTACTATAAATTTCATGGTAAAAATCATCATCTCTAACAGTAAAAAATAACATTATAATCTTCTGAGTTATGAAATCTATCTCCAAAATAGTTGATGATGGTCATAATGTATTTAGATTCTCAGGCAAAAAATGAAGTCAAGAAACTTTCACAGTATAGAAGGATGCCCAGTATCTGAAAGCTAGTTTTATAAGTGCTAGTTATTTGCTTCATCTCCCTTTATGATTAATGATGTGAAATAGGTATTTCCAGAAGATAGCTCATCCTACCTATAGGAAGATTTTTGGACAACACATTTTTAAATCTCAAAATATTCAAGAGATGAATTATAGAATCATAGAATCACAGAATGGTTTGGGTTGGAAAGCACCTAAGATCATCTAGCTCCAACCCCTTTGCCATGAGCAGGGGTACCTCATACTAGACCATGTTGCCCAAGGCTCTGTCCAACCTGGCCCTGAGCATTTACGACTTATTTGGGCAACCTCTTCCAGTACCTCACCGCCCTCACAGTAAAGAGGGTTCTAACCCGAACTTCCCCTGTTTTAAACCCATTACCCCTTGTCCTACCACTACAGTCCCTGTTGAAGAGTCTCTCTCTGGTATCCTAGTAAGATACTCTGAAAGTTCAAAATTAGCTAGGACAGAAAGTAAAAAACATAATTGTATCATTTATTTTCACCAATTTGCCCAATAGCCAATGATAGTTCGGAAGTGGCATCATCTGAAATAGTAAATGATGATCTGAGGAATAGTGCCACCGAATACACACACAAGAAGCTATTAAGTTGGTCTGCTGGATAGAATATAGAAAATCCTCAGTGAGATTTTGCTGATTTTGGGTGGGAGAGTTAATTTTTTTCATAGAAGCTGGTATGGAGGCATGTTTTGGATTTCTGCTGGAAACGGTGTTAATAATACAGGGATTTTTTTGTTATTGCTGAGCAGTGCTTACTGCAAGGTCAAGGTCTTTTCTGCTTCTCACCCCACCAGTGGGTAAGGTGGGAATGCACAAGGTGTTGGGAGGAGACCCAGCAATACAGCTGACCAAAGAGGTGTTCCATACCATACAACATCAAGCTCAGCATATGAAGCTAGGGAAGAAAAAGGAACAGGAGGAGGGATGTACAGGGTGAGGAGGTTTATCTGGTTTATCTTCCCAAGTGACTGTTGTGTGTGATGGAGCTATGCTGTCCTGGAGATGGCTGAACACCTGCTTGACCATAGGAAGCGGTGAATGAGCTGCTTGGTTTGCTTGTGCAAGCTGTTTTTGATTTACCTACTAAGCTGTCTTTATCTCAGCCTGTGAGTTTTCTCACTTCTCTTCCAGTTCTCTCCCCCATTCCACTGTGATAGGAGTGAGCGAGCAGCTGTGAGGTGCTTAATTGCTAGCTGGATTTAAACCATCACACAGATCTAATGAAAGTAATGGATACTTACATATAGCCAATAAATGCAAAAGGTGAACAAAAAGGAATACAGTGACATTGTTCTTATACACTGTTAGGTTCTAAACTTACAGTAAAAGCTCAGAATTTGGATCAATGTCTATAGGGAGCTCAAAACAAACTTCTGTTCAGTGTGAACAGCTAGTCAAAAGGCATCCAAATTGTTAGCTTGGAAATTCAGCTGGGATGAAAAATACATAAATAGAAGGTTACTACCATGCAGCTGGAATGCCCTTGAGTTTCATTATTGCACTTTCATATTCATATTTATTTAAAATTATCCATATTCAATGCATATCTATGTTCCATGTGTTAGGCCAACATTAGTTTTAGGTAAAGGTCGCTTGTCAAGCTGGTGTTGTTCCTATTAGTCACCACTAAAGAAGCACAGCAAACAAAGGGTCCATTTTACAAAATAAACTGTCTGAGACTGGTTATTGACTGAGCTAGAGAATCCAGGATGCTTTATTATCTCTGAACTCCATCAAAAGTAGAGGCTACTACTTATATGCCAAGAGTGACCAAGGTGAAAATGTGCAAATAAACTGTTATTTCTAATCCAAAGTTGATATGTTCCCAAAATAACTCTTAATAAAATTCATTTATTGTTTTCTAATAATCTCTCCCTCCAAAATTTCAGGTTAAATGACATATATATATTAGTGTTTTCAGTTTGTGTGGCAAAGTATTTGCAGCAGGGTGGCTTCTGCCAGAAGCTTCTAGAAGCTTCCCTTATGTTCAACAGAGCCAATGCCAGCTGGCTCTAAGGTGGACCCACTGCTGGCAAAGGGCGAACCCATCAACAACTGTGTTAGCACATGTGGAATAAATTATTTAAGAAGGGATGTGGTGGTGGGGGGAGAAACTCTGACAACACCAGCAGTAGTGAGAAGACAGCAGTGAGAATATGTGAGAGAAACAGCTCTGCAGACCCCAAAGCCAGAGTAGAAGGAGAAGGTGTTCCAAGCGTTGGAGCAGAGGTTCTCCTGCAGCCTGTGGTTAAGACCATGGTGAAGACAGGCTGTGCCCCTGCAGCCTGTGGAGGTCCATGGTGAAGTAGGTCTTGTCCTGGAGCATGTGGAGTCCATGTTGGAGCAGATATTCCCCTGCGGCACATGGAGGACCCCATGCCGGACCAGGGGATGCCTGAAGGAGGCTGTGGGAAGCCCATGCTGGAGCAGGTTCCTGGCAGGACATGTGGCCCTGTAGAAGGTACCCATACTGGAGCAGGTCATGAAGAACTGCAGCCTGTGAGAAGGAGTCATGTTGGAGAAGTTTGTGAAGGACTGTATCCCATGGGAGGGACCCCACACTGAGGCAAGGGAGGAGTCCTGTCCTGAGGATGAATGAGCAGCAGAGACAACGTGCAATGAACTGACTACAACCCCTATTCTCTATCTCCTTGCATGGTTGGCAGGGGGAGGAAGTTGAGAATTTGGGAGTAAAGTTGAGCATGGGAAGAAGGGAGGAGTGGTGGAATGGTGTTTTAAGATTTGATTTTATTTCTCATTATCCTAATCTGAAATTGTTGGTAATAAACTAAACTACTTTTCCCAGGCAGAGTCTGTTTTGCCTGTGATGGTAATTGCGGTGATCTCTCCCCATCCTTATCTTGACCCATATGCCTTTCATTATATTTTCTCTCCTCTGCCCATCTGAGGAGGGCAGTGATAGAGCAGCTTTGGTGGGCTTTTGGGGTCCAGCCAGGGTCAATTTCCCACAACTGGCTTTTAGTCTAGTAAGAGTATACTTTTTATTCTTGTGACACTACATTTAGATCCATTTGATCTTGAGACCTCTGAACAAAAATAAAAATGGGACAAAATTCTCCATTTTGTAATTTAATAATTTTCCTGAATTTGGCCAGTATTCAGAAATAAATTTAACCACTGCTGAATTCCAGGAATAAAACCCAGGGAATTTACCATCAATAACTATAAGTAGAACATTTTCTTTTTAATTCTCAGTATAATAATTCAGTAAGTAAAAACACTGTACAAAGGGTTTTGGTTTTTTTTGTCTTAGACTGGCACAACACTGCCCTCCTTCTCTGTCTACCTATTCTGTTTCATATTGCTACTCATTTCTGCTATTTACACCTTAGAAAAAGGAATAGAAGAAATGAGATATGAAACCATAGCATCGAGCATGAGAGCTGTAAGAAGGTGGGTTACCTGTGCCATGTATGGATGCAGTAGGAGAGATATTTTGCTTTAGGTGTATCTAGTAATTAGTGTGTCAGAATTTCTGAAGGCAAGGTTAAGTTAAGGGAAGAAATAGACATAGACCATGTAAGACTATAGAAAAGCATATGCAAGGTGATGTAGGTTTTTCTTTAAATACTGGAAAGACAAGCCAAAAGCACCTGGGAGTTTTTAGAAAATTTTCATCTTCAGAGAAAAATTAGAAAAGCTGCAAACAAAATACTACCTTAGGCACTGTCATATTTAACTTTTATGAGGAATAAATGTATTTTCACATTCATATTTTTAAGTCATATTTTGCTTTCTTTGGATTTGTATTACACAGTGAAAAAAAGAGTTTGGAAAATAAGACTGAAACAGTGCTTGTTTATCACTTCTATGCATGCAAATACCAGTGTCTGTCTCACACATACAGTGCATCCCTTATTAACAACAGGAAGCTGACTTCTGATGAGACTCGAACTCTCCTTATTCAGTGCTGAAAGATGGTTGTTCAAAAACACACACACCTTCAGGACTGACGGATACCACAGGTGACTCTGCCAGTCAGTAGAAAGGACAGTGGGAGACCTAAACCTAACTGATGAGAGGTAAATCTGATAACACACAGATTGATTATAGCAATAACTCTATTGATCAACTTCAGTCCTTGAAATCTCTGAGTAGCTTGAGGACATTAGTACTTGTAATTCAAGGAAAATAAACACACTCAAAAGGTCAAATAATAATGGAGATTGCAGTCACTAATTTCCAGCAGCATAACAGATATGAAGGTGACACTGGGATGAGGGACCTTAGAATCATAGAATCATAGAATAGTTAGGGTTGGAAAGGACCTTAAGATCATCTAGTTCCAACCCCCCTGCCATGGGCAGGGACACCTCGCCCTAAACCATATTACCCAAGGCCTCGTCCAACCTAGCCTTGAACACTGCCAGGGATGAAGCATTCACAACCTCCCTGGACAACCAGTGCCTCACCACCCTAACAGGAAAGAATTTCCTCCTTATATCCAATCTAAACTTCCCCTGTTTAAGTTTTAACCCATTACCCCTTGTCCTACCACTACAGTCCCTAATGAAGAGTCCCTCCCCAGCATCCCTATAAGCCCCCTTCAGATACTGGAAGGCTGTTATGAGGTCACCACGCAGCTTTCTCTTCTCCAGGCTGAACAGCTCCAACTTTCTCAGCCGATCTTCATATGGGAGGTGCTCCAGTCCCCTGATCATTCTCGTGGCCCTCCTCTGAACTTGTTCCAACAGATCCATGTCCTTTTTATGTTGAGGACACCAGAACTGTACACAATACTCCAAGTGAGGTCTCACAAGGGCAGAATAAAGGGACAGGATCACCTCCTTTGACCTGCTGGTCACACTCCTTTCGATGCAGCCCAGGATACGGTTGGTTTTCTGGGCTGCAAGTGCCCACTGATGGCTCATGTTCATTTTCTCATCGATCCCTGAGGGGCACCACTCGTAACTGGTCTTCAGCCGGACATTGAGCCATTGACCACAAATCTTTGTGTGTGGCCATCCAGCCAGTTCTTTATCCACCAAGTGGTCCATTCATCAAAGTGATGTCTCTCCCAGTTTAGAGACAAGAATGCTCAGAGGCTATCCAAACATCATCATGTTTCAGACATTTTTGGAATTTCAATTGCTTAAATTAAAGGGAGACTGGTGAAATATTCAACTAACAAATCTGTGATCAGTTGTTCAGTCCACAGCATATGGGAATCAAACATATTAAAGACCTCTGAGTATTCAGACAAGATTTTTAAAAATGATGAAGTGTACGACATGTAAGAAGCAGAAGGCAGGATAGGTCAGTTACTTTCTAAATCCCAGAATCTTAGATGTCACTCTACAGTTCTGTGCATTTGAAGTCAGTAGCTTGGAATCCATGCATTAAAGATCTCTGGTTACATTTCTGATTTGGATATAAATCACAATTTCACACTGAATTATGATTGTCAAAATAGAAAAGGTGAAGATTATAGGATCATCTTGTCACCAGTTCAACACTTACCAGAGGTGAATATCTTACTTGCTAAAAGATATAAAGAAAGAGTTTTGATTTTTTGAAATAGTGTCTAAAACAGTAAGTTTCCTCTGCAATTTAAGGGCTCTGTATTATTTTAAGGAAGAGGTAAGCTAGAATAATTTACAAAGCCAAAAGGTGTGAAAGAGGACTAAAAATTGGCAAAAAAGGAACAGCTCATAGTAGTCAAGTTTGGGGCAAGAGTCAACAAAATTAATCAAAGCATGAAGAAACATGGAGAAAATAAATAATTTAGCTGTCCAATTACACACCTAAAGATGATAAAAAGAAGCTTAGAAATACCCTGTTTATAAGAATATATTCTTAGTCTTTCATATTACCGAAAAGCCTTAGAAAGGTTTACACCATTATAAGGGTTGTAATTATCTGGGATTTACTGAAGAAATAGAAAGGTGTAAAATTTTATTTTTTTCTTAAATAGCATGTCTTTGTCAGAGTTACTAGGTGCCTCTAAAGTGCCAACTTCATTTATTGCAAATCATTAAAACAAATCTGAAGTAATTCCAATCCAAATCCTTCCACTGTGGATGCAAATTCCTCATCACCAAATACTCTAGTCTTACAAATCTGTTCCTAATTGTCCATGCTACCTGCTAGCTATATTTTTAAATATATGGGGCAGGTTATTGTCAGAAATTGGTGAACAGATTCTTTGGTTTCTGTCACTGTTGTCACGGTAGCTCCAAGTGTTAGGTTTGTCAAAAAGGTAGGTTTCTGGGGTGATGTCTTTGAAATATGGGAGAGCATTTCTTACTTATTGAGAGGATTAGCAGTGGTTATATCCTAAATTAGAGGATGTTTGCTCCCAGAGCCTTTCTGAAGAATCTCTTGGAAAGCTAAACTGAACAAAATAGACTAATAATGTTATGATACATCCATATTTAAGATCAAGTAGCAAACAAACAAACAAACAGAAATAATGCCATAATCACAAAATCAATCCTGGTAAAACGTACTGTGAGAAACAAGGATTCTGAAAAGAACCCATGGATAATGATGAATGAACTCTCAGTGGTATGCTGTGCCCAAAATAAAAAAGTGTTATCCCTGGATGAGCAAAAAGGAGAACACTGAGGAAGATGAAGGAGAACATATAACATCTCATTTGAGATTTGTTGACTACTGCTGTACCAGTGGTGTCCATAAATCAGTGAATGTTGATAATGATAATGTGAAGAGAGCCTTGCAATAAAAGAAGCTCAAGGAGCTACTGCAACAACCTAAAAAGAGCATAAACTTGGAAGAGTGAAAGAGGGAATGTCATCTGGTAGCCATCAACCAGAAGGTTACCTTTGTTCTCCAGTAGTTATCACTGAATGTAAATAGTACAGCCTAGATCACAATGTCCATTGTTTAACAAAGAGTAAATTGCCTATTAGAAAAATCAGCTGCTCTTAGGGTGGATTCTCTGTAGCTGTGCATTTTCTAGCCAATATTGTTTTCTAAAAGAAGCACCAGTTCAAATAGGAATCCATTCAGATTTATGAAAAGGTCAGGAAGTCAACAGAAAATAAAAAATACTTATTTGCATAGGCTGCATCTCCATTAATTAAGGGATTAAAAAGTGACACAAGTTCTAAAGCAGTGCATGTCTACTTATATCTGAGCAAAAGCTCTAACCACCTGTTTGCCTTAGAAGCCCATATTCTCACTAGCAGTAAGCAATTGTACCCATCTGTACCTTCAGTAGCAGGGACTGAAAAAGGGAAAATTCTGGAAAATCAGAGGGGATAGAGCGGAGCCACCGCGATTCCCCACATTAGCCAACACTTCCGGATTCCCGAAGTTCCAGCAGCCCTTGCGAAAGAGCGGCTGACGTGGCGGGGGGCGTTGCCACGGTGACGGCGGGAGATTTAAATTCGGCTGTAACTCGCTACTCACACTCAGTCAGCTGATTGGAGCTAGCCTAGCTAGAGCCGCAGCCGGCACGCTACAGCGACCGCGATCTTCTACCGAGATCAGGAAAATCAGAGGGGATAGAGCGGAGCCACCGCGATTCCCCACATTAGCCAACACTTCCGGATTCCCGAAGTTCCAGCAGCCCTTGCGAAAGAGCGGCTGACGTGGCGGGGGGCGTTCCCACGGCGAACGGCGATCACTCCCCTGCCCCTTGACTTGAAAAAGCCTTTGAGAGGGCAGTGACGTGTAGGTGCAGGGAGGAACAGGTAGGTCGTTGTGCTGACCAGTATGGTCGCCTCCAGAAAGAGAGCTACCAGTAAGAGGGCTGTAGCAACGCAGACAGAGACCCCGGCCCTAACCGTGGCTGTTCAGGTCTCTGGATGCAGGGAGTGCCAGAGCCTGCTGCTGCCGGGGGAGGGAGGACAGCATTCCACCTGTGTGAGGTGTGAGCAGGTGGAAGATTTGCTTGGCTTAGTGGCTGAACTTAAGGAGGAGGTTGAGAGGCTGAGGAGCATCAGGGAGTGTGAAAGGGAGATCGACTGGTGGAGTAACTCCCTGGCTAACCAGTTGGAACGGCTCCAGGGAGATATCCCCCAAAAGAGGATGGACCCCCTGCCCTCTCAGACAGAGGGGGATGGACTGAGACAGCCCCTGTCATGTAGCTGTCGCCCGGAGGTAGGGGACCGAAAAAATGAGGAGGGTTGGAAGCGAGTTCCGGTTCGGCGTCGTGGGCAGCCCTCCTCCCTTCCTGCCCCGCTTCCCCAGGTGTCCCTCTGTAATAGGTTTGAGGCCCTGGATCTGGAAGGAGAGGTAGGTGAGGATGTGGTGCAAGGCCCGCCTACAAGGCCACATAGGAAAAAGCGGTTGACTTCGCACCTCAAGACTGCCTCTGGTAAGAAAGAAAGAAGGGTCATTGTAGTGGGTGATTCCATTCTGAAAGGAACAGAGGGCCCGATATGCAGAGTTGACCCTCATCATAGGGAAGTGTGTAGTCTGCCTGGAGCCCGGATCAGGGATATCACCAGGGTGCTCCCCAACCTGGTGCGCCCGACAGACTACTACCCGCTGCTGGTCTTCCAGACGGGTGAAGGGGAACTTGCTTCCCGCACTCTGAGGGAGATGAAGAAAGACTACAGGGCCTTGGGGCGGATGGTGAAAGACTCTGGGGCTCAGGTGATCTTCTCTTCGCTCCTTCCATCTTCTGTTGATGATGTGGGACTGAATGGGAAAATGCAGTCCATAAACGATTGGCTTCGAGGCTGGTGCTCCAGGCAGGGCTTTGGATTCTTTGATAACGGCTGGTTTTATAGGGCACCGGCCTGGACGTTGGCATGTGGGAAAGGTTTATCGCACAGAGGTAAAAGGATGCTGGGGCACGAATTAGCGGGGCTCATTTGGAGAGCTTTAAACTAGATTTGAAGGGGGATGGGGTTGTAGCTGGGCTTGTCTCAGTGGGACAGCGCTCCGGAATTGATGAAGACTGGGAGGCCTCCTGTAATCCTAGGGTGAAATCGGTGTGCTCGGCTCGCTCCCTGAAATGTCTGTACGCCAATGCGCGCAGCATGGGAAATAAGCAGGAGGAGCTAGAAACCTGTGTTAAGTCGGGAGATTATGATCTGGTGGCAATTACAGAGACGTGGTGGGACAGCTCACATGACTGGAATATAGTCATGGAGGGCTATGTCCTTTTCAGGAAAGACAGGCCAGCCAGGCGGGGTGGTGGGGTTGCTCTTTACGTGCGAGAGCAGCTACAATGCGTTGAGTTCTGTCCGGGGACAGATGATGAGCGAGTCGAGAGTCTGTGGGTGAGAATTAAGGGGCAGGCTGGCAGGGGCGATACTGTTGTGGGGGTCTGTTACAGGCCACCGGATCAGGGTGAGGAAGTTGACGAGGCCTTCTACAGGCAGCTGACAGCGGCCTCACGGTCACAGGCCGTGGTCGTCGTGGGGGATTTTAACTTCCCTGATGTTTGCTGGAAGGACTACTCGGCAACCCAGCCGCAGTCCAGGAGGTTCCTCCAGTGTATGGATGATAACTTCCTCATGCAAATGGTGGATGAGCCAACCAGGAGAGGTGCGCTGCTGGATCTCATCCTCACTAACAAGGAGGGTCTGGTTGAAGGAGTGAAGGTTGAGGGCTGCCTTGGTTGCAGCGACCACGAGATGGTAGAATTCAGGATCTTGTGTGGTAGGGTCAGTAGAATAGCAAGTAGAATCGCAACCCTGGACTTTAGCAGGGCAAACTTTGGCCTCTTCAAGCGATTGCTAGGGGAAATCCAGTGGGCTAGGCTGCTTGAAGGGAAAGGGGCCCAAGATAGTTGGTTGACGTTCAAGGACTGCTTTTTCCGAGCTCAAGATCGGAGCATCCCGACACGTAGGAAGTCGAGGAAGAGGGTCAGGAGACCTGCGTGGTTAAATAGGGAATTGCTCGGTATGCTCAAGTGGAAGAGGAGAGTTTACAGGTCATGGAAAGAAGGGCTGGCCACTTGGGAAGAATATAAGGCTGCTGCTAGAGGATGTAGGAAAGCTGCTAGGATGGCTAAGGCCTCCTTGGAATTAAAGCTGGCGAGAGGGGTCAAGGACAGCAGAAAGAGCTTTTTCAAATACATGGCAGGTAAAACTAACACCAGAGGCAATGTAGGCCCGCTGATGAACGGGACGGGTGCCCTGGTGACAGAAGATACAGAGATGGCAGAGTTACTGAATGACTTCTTTGTCTCTGTCTACTCTGCTGGAGGCAGTCCTGAAGAGCCCTGTACCGCTGAGACCCCGGATGAAGATAGGTCAACGGAGCGGTCTGCCTTAGTCGATGAGGAATGGGTTAAAGACCAGTTGAGCAATCTGGATATCCATAAATCCATGGGTCCAGATGGGATGCACCCGCGGGTGCTGAGGGAACTGGCTGAGGTCATTGCTAGACCGCTCTCCATCATCTTTACCAAGTCTTGGGAAACGGGAGAGGTGCCTGAGGACTGGAGGAAAGCAAATGTCACTCCTGTCTTCAAAAAGGGCAAGAAGGAGGACCCGGGTAACTATAGACCGGTTAGCCTCACCTCCGTTCCTGGGAAAGTGATGGAACACCTTATCCTTGGTGCCATCTTAAGGCATATCAAGGATAAGAGGGTTATGAGGGGCAGTCAACATGGCTTCACCAAGGGGAAGTCGTGCTTGACCAATCTTGTAGCCTTTTATGAGGAAATAACACGGTGGATGGATGATGGTAGAGCGGTGGATGTGGTCTACCTCGACTTCAGCAAAGCGTTTGACACGGTCTCCCACAGCATCCTTGCGGCTAAATTGAGGAAGTGTGGTCTGGATGATCGGGTAGTGAGGTGGACTGTGAACTGGCTGAAGGAGAGAAGCCAGAGAGTTGTAGTCTATGGGGCGGAGTCTAGTTGGAGGCCTGTATCTAGTGGAGTGCCTCAAGGGTCGGTACTGGGACCAGTATTATTTAATATATTCATTAACGATTTAGATGAGGGAATTGAGTGTACTATCAGCAAGTTTGCTGATGACACTAAGCTGGGAGGGGTGGCCGACACGCCAGAAGGCTGTGCTGCCATCCAGAGGGACCTGGACAGGCTGGAGAGCTGGGCGGGGAATAACTTGATGAAATATAACAAGGGAAAGTGTAGAGTCCTGCATCTGGGCAGGAACAACCCCAGGTTCCAGTATAGGCTGGGGAACGACCTGTTAGAGAGCAGTGTAGGGGAGAGGGACCTGGGGGTCCTGGTGGACGACAGGGTGACCATGAGCCGACACTGTGCCCTTGTGGCCAAGAAGGCCAATGGCATCCTGGGGTGTATTAGAAGGGGGGTGGTTAGTAGGTCGAGAGAGGTCCTCCTTCCCCTCTACTCTGCCCTGGTGAGACCTCATCTGGAATATTGTGTCCAGTTCTGGGGCCCTCAGTTTAAAAAGGACAGGGACCTGCTGGAGAGAGTCCAGCGCAGGGCAACTAAGATGATTAAGGGAGTGGAGCATCTCCCTTATGAGGAAAGACTGAGGGAGCTGGGTCTCTACAGTTTGGAGAAGAGGAGATTGAGGGGTGACCTTATTAGTGTATATAAATATATAAAGGGGGAGTGTCACGAGGATGGAGCCAGGCTCTTCTCAGTGGCAAACAATGAAAGGACAAGGGGTAATGGATACAAATTGGAGCACAAGAGGTTCCACTTAAACCTGAGAAGAAACTTCTTCTCAGTGAGGGTGACGGAACACTGGAACAGGCTGCCCAGGGAGGTTGTGGAATCTCCTTCTTTGGAGACATTCAAGACCCGCCTGGACACGTTCCTGTGTAACCTTATCTAGGTGTTCCTGCTCCGGCAGGGGGATTGGACTAGATGATCTTTTGAGGTCCCTTCCAATCTCTAACCTACTGTGATACTGTGATACTGTGATCTCAGTCCTGGCCCTGCTATACCCATCTCCAAAAAGAAACTTCTTGCTTACAGATTCTTAGGAGGAAGAACTTGCTAAAAAAGCATGTTGGGCAAACTAGGAAAAGATTTAATAGCAGAACCTGTTACTGAAGGATTACAGAGCTGGGCTTGTTCAGCTTGGAGAAGAGAAGGCTCTGGGGAGACCTTGTAAGAATCATCTAATACATAAAGAGAGCCTATAAGAAACTAGGAGAGGGACTTTGGACAGGGCCTGTGGGAGCAGGACAAGGGGGAAAGGCTTTAACCTGACAGAGGGGAGATTAAGATGAGATCTCAGTCAGTTCTTCCCTGTGAGGTTGGTGAGGCGCTGGCACAGGTTACCCAGAGAAGCTGTGGCTGTCCCATCCCTAGCAGTGCTCAAGGCCAGGTTGGATGGGGCTTGGAGCAACCTGGTCTAGTAGAAGGTGTCCCTGCCTGTGGCAGGGGGTTGGAACTGGATGAACTTTAAGGCCCCTTCAGAAGAAAACCGGAGTTACTGTCTGGGATTCTAACTATAGAATAGACAAGAGATCTCTTTTCTACTGCCTTTTACAGTTTGATTTCTGAAGGTAAAAATAATTATTCTCAGAAAGATAAGCTTTTCTTTTTTTCTTCCACCTCCAAGCATTCCAAAACACATTCAGTTACCGTAACACTTCAGCCTTGCTGTCCATCTAGCTAACTAGGAGACAATAAGCTTATTCAAAATGAGATGGAGTTCTATGATATCTACAGATTTTCATAGCACATATACACAACTGTAAGGTTATCCAAAGACAACATATTTTCTGATGTTTTTTATAGTTTTGACAAAGTTTAATAATGATAACAGGATATTGTATTGATCAGATTAGAATACTGTTGCATGTTTAGGAGCTAGCAATCCACATAACAGTTAGCCTGAGCAGGCTATATACCTATGCTGCACGTTACAGTGTGGCTTTCAGGCACGTGTTTTTTTCAGAAATTACCTGGCTGCAGAATAACCTCAGTCAGCTCATTGTCACAGAGGAGCCCACAGGCAGCTCCCACTTGGTACCAAGGATTACACCACCTGCGTGGCTTTACCTTTATTTAAAAAGGCATCAAGAAAGTTCTCATGAGAACATCCTTTAGGAAGAGATTTTTTCTTGCAAGGAAACTAATAGATCGAGTGACCACAAGAGGGAGCTTCTCTCCATGGACAGCACTCACCCTGTGCAGCACACCATGGGAAAATCCACTTAGGCTTTGTCTGATGCTGCGCAAATATGTGGTGCACAGCATCTGAGGGGATGTAAATTTACTCACTAGCTATATTCCTTTTCTTATTCTGTCTTATTGAAGGAGTTAAGCCATTTGTAGTAAGGCCTTACTGAGACCTGGAGAGAGCCCTGCATTGTCTCTCACCTCTCCTCATGGTTCTTCCCTCCCTGCCCAGCAACAAAATAATATTGATGAAAAAGGAGCTGCAGGTTATGCTGCTCTCATCAAAGTGAGAATTATCAAAAAGGCAATCTAATGTGTGAAACAAATGAATGAAAAGAATCTTTGTATTCCTTATTTTTTCAATTAAATCTTGTGCTGTTGAACAAGTGCACACTGAGAAGCTGATTAAGGAATGGGTTGGGGAATTCTTTCATGTCACATTATTAAAATGTTCCATTAAATATATTTAAAAAGTACAATTGTGTACTGCTAGATTATCTAAAAAAATCCTCCCCTAAAGCAGTGAGGCCAGCTAAACTCTAGAGGAACTACATGAACAATAATATGCTTTGAGACACCTCTGTCATAGATTATCTTCATGCTTCATTCATCAGGATAATAGCATGATACTAGAAACAAATTTCAGTATCTTCTGTGCTTTCTCACATCTGATGTTGAGTGGTTTGCGATAGCAGTGTCAAGGGATTACTCGTTTAATACAAGAAGGATACACTCAAGGACATAAACAGACTCTTTTACTGTCTTTCAGGAACTTGTTTTTTCCTGAAGAATTTAGACTGCAGTTTTAAACATCAAGAGCTAGCAGAAAACTTCCTTAAAATTGCACATGTAAATGTATAACTCCTCCCACTAAAAATAATCATTTAGAGTAGATACTTGTTTTGTTCTTGAAATGCAAGACACCATGTACATTTGAGTTTCAAATGTCAGTCTTGCAGGGTTATATGTACGTCTAACTTTCTCCGTATCTAATAGTCTTGCTCAGTGGGTTAGATGACTTCATAGAGGTTGAAGTATCTCTTAAAATCCAATGGCAATCAATATGAATAAAGAGAACTCTTGATTTGCATGTAACTTATATATATATGACTCCTGAAGTATCTAAGTTGGACCCACCACTTTTGAGTAGTCTATATTCAGCAGCAGAAATATACCGATAAGTAACAACACAAGCTTACAAAATGAAGATAATGAAACACATCTGGCATGCCCTAAGCCTGTTGGAATGTGCCAGTGAATTTGCAGCCGGGCACAGAAACAGCCAGACTCATGAAGCCTACATTTTTAGAGCTTTAGCAGTCATCCTATAATTGTTCTGCATCTAGGTCTATATAAATAGCAGAGATAGATACAGAATGCTGGTGCCAGTTTTACAAAATATTATCCCAGTCAGTAGGATGCTGCAATAAATTGGTTTATCATTAATAATGTCTTTGCTTTTTATCATGACAACATTAATCAAGATGAATTAATTTGGAGTTAATGTGACTGCAATATGAATTGCCAATGGTGTTTACTTGTAAATTCCAGTTATGAGGACAGACTTAACCTCCTTCACTCTCAAAACCAACCTTTATACCTGCATTATTCCACATGAACCATGGACTTCCATGCTAGTGTTGATACTGATGTAAAATGGAGTTTTCTTCCCCTTACAGATTTTTATGTTTGCAGATTTCTACCAAAACAATAGTCCATCCAATGTTTCTCCTTTCAGTTCTGTTCCCAGGTAGCAGTCCTTGGTAAAACAATTTTAATCCAGTTGACTAATGCACTCTTGAACAATCGTGTGACTGATCTTTCCTGGAAAAAAAAATAGTACCTTTTATTTTTTTTTCAGTCTCAGGTACCATAGGGTAAATGAAGTTTC
Source organism: Neopsephotus bourkii (assembly GCF_033783945.1). Lineage (NCBI taxonomy): Eukaryota > Metazoa > Chordata > Aves > Psittaciformes > Psittacidae > Neopsephotus > Neopsephotus bourkii. The sequence goes on from NW_026900550.1 coordinate 973,364, forward strand.
TCATACATAGGTTAGAAATCAATAGAAAAACTCCTTCAAATGAACTGATATCTATAAAATTAAAAACAAGTTCCTGAGATTCAGTAGTCAGATTTATGAAGAATTTAAATCATTCAAATCTTGGAGTTCTCTACCTCAAAACTTTATATCAATTCTCTCAAAACTAGACATAAATTAGAAAATAACTAATTGCCTTAAGTACTGTCTATACGGAAGATCACAGCTACTGATTCTGCACAGCTATGTACAGAAAAAATGATGAAAACTACATTAAGAAACAAAAACTCAAAGCCCAAAACTCTTAAATTCTAGTTCAGTGCCTCCACATATAACTGTTCTGGGACAGTATTCACTATGTTTCATTAGCAAAATATTAGATTTAACAAAAGAGTCTGAAGCTAGGTTTTAAAAAAGAAGTGTTAAATATCTGAATGTTTCAGGATCCTACCATGGTGAGTTCAATCCAGAGGATTCTTAATTCTCAAATCTGTATAATTGTCGTGGTTTATCAGCCATGCAGCCACTCGCTCACTACCCCAACCCCTTCCCCACCCCCACCCCCCCTCACGGAGGGATGGGAAGAGAATTGTAAGAATGTAACTCCCACATGTTGAGATAAGAACAGTCCAGCAACTAAGGTATAACACAAACCCACTACTGTTATCACCAATAATAATAGTGATAAGTAAAAAAACAAGGGAAGAGAATACAAGCGCTCACCACCTTCTGGCTGATACACAGCCTGATCCGAGCAGTGACCTAGCCCTTCCAGGTAACTGCCCCTAGTTCTACATCCTGGGCATGACGTGCTGTTGTATGGAATACTTCTTTGGCTAACTTGGGTCAGATGTCCTGTCTCTGCTTCCTCCCGATTTCCCTTCCTCCCTGGCAGAGCGTGAGACTCAGAAAGTCCTTGGTCAGAATAAACATTACTGAGCAGTAATTAGAAACATCAGAGTTATCAGTGCTGTTCCCAGGCCGAAAGTCAAAAATCACAGCAATTCACAGGCTACTAAGAAGGAGAAAAATGACAGCTACTGCTGAACCCAGAGCAGTATCCACCCCTTATTCCATACCATTCACGTCATGCTCATATTCCACATTTTCAATATAACATCACTCTTATGTATATACATATCTATATACATGCACACACACACACACACACAGAGAGATCATTCTTTAGTGCATGGACCGATCCCTATAAAGCTGCTGAGTCTATCCGCTCCATGATGTCAAGCTCCATCTCTTGTAACAGTCTTTCAGAGTAGGAGAGGCTGTGTGCAGTGTTGGATCGTAGCCTACTGATGATACCGCACAACTCATCTCGTTTCATCAGTGTTTATTCCTTTTGGGATGATGGTCAGAGGGAAGTCAGGGCCAGTCACTGGTGACCTGAAGAAACCTAGTTGGTGGGCTATAAAAGTGCTACATAGCAGGCAACAGCATACAATTGAGTTCATTGGCTGTTTTCCCCTAAAATAAAATCTCCTTGAGGTATACATCGAACTTCCCCATCTCCCTGCATTACCCACCAAGTATATCTAGGTCCCTGAGCAAAACCAATCCCACGAGTGGGTTTGCCTTTACCTGAAGCAGGAATAACCCAAACTGTCTTCCCCATCAAATTCTTCATGTGCACCACAGGAACTTTATCCCCTTCTACAGTATATAAAAGTTCTGACTGGGCTGGGCCAGCCCTCTTGGCAGATCCTCTGGAGTTGACCAACAAGGTGGCCTTTGGTAAATGTGTATCCCAATCTTTGAAAGTCCCACCACCCATTGCTCTCAGTGTAGTTTTTAACAGCCCATTATACAGTTCGCTTTTCCCAGAGGCTGCTGCATGGTGGAGGACATGATATACCCACTCAATACCATGCTTTCTGGCACAAGTGTCTATAAGGTTGCTCCAGAAATGAGTTCCACTGTCTGACTCAATTCTCTCTGGGGTGCTGTGTCCCCACAAAATCTGTTTCTCAAGGCCCAGGATAGAGTTCCGGGCAGCGGCATGGGGCACAGCATATCTTTCCAGCTGTCCGGTGCTTGTTTCCACCACGGTGAGCACATGGCACTTGCCTTGGCAGGTTGGTGGCAGTGTGATATAGCCAATCTGCCAGGCCTCCCCATATTTGTACTTCAGCCATCATCCTGCATACCAAAGAGGCTTTAACCGTTTGGCTTGTTTAATTGCAGCACGTTTCACACTCATGAATAACCTGGGCAATAGTGTGCATTGTTAAGTCCCCTCCTCGATCAAGAGCCCATCTGTATGCTGCATTTCTGCCCTGATGGCCTGAAGTGTCATGGGCCTACCAGGCCAAAAATAGTTCACCCTTATGTTGCCAATCTAAGTCCATCTGAGCCACTTCAATCTTAGCAGCTTTAGCCACTTGTTGGTTGTTCTGGTGTTCCTCAGTGGCCCAACTCTTGGGTACATGAGCATCTACACGGCGCACCTTCATCACCAGGTTCTGCACCCAGGCAATGATATCTTGCCACAGTGCAGTAGCCCAGATGGGTTTATCTCTGTGTTGCCAGTTGCTCTGCTTCCATGGCTGTAACTGCCCCCACAGGGCATTTGCTACCATCCATGAGTCAGTACAGAGATAAAGTACTGGCCACTTTTCTCATTCAGCAATGTCCAAGGCCAGCTGGATGGTTTCACCTCGGCAAACTGACTCAATTCACCCTCTCCTTCAGCAGTTTCTGCAACTTGTTGTAGGGGACTCCACACAGCTGTGTTCCATCTCCAATACTTTCCCATAATACGGCAGCAACCCATCAGTAAACAAGGTGTACTGTTTATCAGTTTCTGACTGTTTATTATATGGTGGGGCCTCTTCAGCACACATCACCTCGTCCTCTGGTGACATTCCAAAATCTTTGCCTTCTGGACAGTCCATGATGACTTCTAGAATGCCTGGATGACTGGGATTTCCTATTCGAGCTTGTTGTGTAATTAGTGCAGCCCACTTATTCCATGTAGCATCAGTTGCATGATGTGTAGAGGAGACCTTGCCTTTGAACATCCAGCCCAGCACGGGCAGCCGGGGTGCGAGGAGGAGCTGTGCTTCAGTGCCAATCACTTCCAAAGCAGCTCGGATCCCTTCATAGGTTGCCAGTATCTCTTTTTCACTTGGGGTATAGCTGGCCTCAGATCCTCTGTTTTCCTGACTCCAAAAGCCGAGGGGTCGACCTCAAGTCTCCCCTGGAGCTTTCTGCCAGAGGCTCCAGGTAGTACTATTCTCCCCAGCTGCAGTGTAGAGTACATTTTTCACATCTGGCCCAGTCCAGACTGGTCCAAGGACTACCGCATGAATTATCTCGCGTTTAATTTGTTCAAAGGCTTGTTGTTGTTCAGGGCCCTATTTAAGATCACTCTTCTTCCAGGTCACATGATAGAGAAGGCTTACAATCAAACTGTAATTTGGGATGTGCATTCTCCAGAACCCTACAGCACCCAAGAAAGCTTGTGTTCCTTTCTTTTTCATTGGTGGAGACATTGTTGTTATCTTGTTGATCACATCTGTGGGGATCTGTCAACGTCTATCTTGCCATTTATTCCCCCAAAATGAACCTCCTGTGCAGGTCCCTTGACCTTATTACATTTTATGACAAAACCAGCTTTTAGCAGAATTTGGATTATTTCCCTAAAACTTCTTCTCTCAAAAACTTCTTCCATGGAATCGCTCAACACAATAATGTCATCAATGTAGTGGAGGTGTTCTGGAGCTTACCCCTGTTCCAGTGCAGTCTGGATCAGTCCATGGCAGATGGTAGGGCTATGTTTCCATCCATGGGGAAGTCGGTTCCAAGTGTGCTGGATGCCCCTCCAAGTAAAAAGGAAGTGTGGCCTGCACTCTGCTGCCAAAAGAATTGAGAAAAATGCATTGGCAATATCAGTCATGGCATACCACTTGGCTACCTTTGACTCCACTTCATACTGAAGTTCTAGCCTGTCCAGTATGGCAGCAGTCAAGGGTGGTGTGATTTCATTCAGGCCACGATAGTCTACCGCTACTCTCCACTCTCTGTTAGACGTTCGCACTGGCCACATGGGGCTATTAAAGTGTGAGCGGGTCCTACTGATCACTCCTTGACTCTCCAGTCTATGGATCAGCTTATGGATGGGAATCAGGGAGTCTCGGTTGGTGTGATATTGCCACCAGTGCACTGTTGTGGTCGCGATTGGCACTTGTTGTTCTTCAACCTTCAGCAACCCCACAACAGAAGGATACTCAGACCAGGCAAGGTGTATAGCTGCTTAATTTCCTGTGTCTCCAAAGCAGCAAAACCAAAAGCCCATCGGTGCTCTTTAGAGTCTCTGAAGTACCCTCTCCTGAGGTAGTCTATGCTAAGGATGCATGCAGCCTCCGGACCAGTCACAGTTGGGTGCTTTTGCTACTTCCTCCCAGTCAGGCTGATTTCAGCCTCCAGTACAGTCAACTCTTGGGATCCTCCTGTCACTCCAGAAATATAAATGGGTTCCACCCCTTGATAGCTTGATGGCATCAGGGTACACTGCACCGTTATCTACTAGAGCCTTATACTTCTGTGGGACTGATGTGCCAAGCCATCTGATCCCCACAGTTCAGTAAATCCAATTGTCCCCTACCTCCACCTGGCTGGAGGCAAGGCCTCTCTAATAGTCATCACAACGTTTTCTTGTAGAAAGGGATTATTCTTTATCACAGGAGCTGGAGTAAAATCAGCTCTTCCACTCCACCTGGGAACCTGCTCACCAGAGACTGAAGTCGCAGCTTTCATGGAATGATCATCCTTGATCTTCCTTCTCCTCTTCAATTCAAGCACCTGTTCCTCCAGAGCTGAGGTAGGTTTTCCCTCCCACTGTCTCATGTCTTCTCAGTGATCCTGCAGGTAAAGCCATAGGGTGGCCCATGGCATGTACCTCCTATATCTTCTCCCTCAAGCAGTAGGATGCCTTTTGTTAATAGCTGAGATGTGGGTTGGTACATGTGGGGAACTGGATAGATCAGATATATTATCTCTCAATCGTTTGAACTCCTGGGAGAGTTTTTCCGCAGCTGAGATGACGGAAGGAGTGAGATTGACTTCAAACTCTTGGAGTTTATGAATCATTTCATTCACTGTTTGTGGTACTATGTCATTCCAGGTTACTGTTGCCAATGAATGGGCATGTGATGACGGTGCATTCCATGTAAGTTTTTGCCACATTGGTTGTGTACATTCTACTTCATCTGGATCTATGGGTGCATCCCTGGTGTTTTCCTTGATGTGATAGATCATCTCTACAATGGCTGATTCCCTCGGAGACTGGATGCTTTTCTCTAGAGTAGTCCACTTGGCTGAATGACTCATAACATCATCCTTGTATGGAAACCTTTCTTTCACAGCTGCCAAGAGCCACTTCCAAAGGCTGAGGGACTGTTTCTCTCTTGCAATTGCTTTGTCAATTCCCCCTTCCCTATCAAGCAATCCCAGCTGCTTGGCTTCCCTACCTTCTAGTTCGTGACTGTCGGGCCCATTTTCCCAGCATCAGAGCAACCAAGTGATGGTGTGCTCCCCTGGCTGACGGGTAAAATCTCTTCACATAGTCCATAGCTCAGTTGAGGTCCAGGGTCGAGAAGTCACCTCTGCTTCTTCCTCTGATTCATGTGATGATGACATCTGATCTGATGCTGTCCCAGGTAGTAAGTGCATTGCCATTGCTTCTTGTCTCTGGGGTTGGTGTAGCTGCTGTGCGTGGAGCTGGAGTGGCTGCACTGTTTGTTGCTCTCAGTATGCGTAGCTACTGTACTTGTTGCTGGGGTTCATGTAGTTGCTGTATTTTGATTTGGAGTAGTTGTTTTGTCTGTTCATTGCCGTAAGACCCAGGGACATTATTTTCCTTTTCAAGGTGCTGGATAGTGTTGAACAGGGCTCTGTAAACATAGGCCAAGCCCCAGCATGTTGCCATGATTTTTCCTCTCTGGTATGACCAGGGTGACAACACACGTCATTTAAGTGTTTTACTATTTTTTCTGGATTTTGCACTTGTTCAGTGGTGGAGTTTAAAAGCAGTGGAGTGGTCCATTGATCTAGATACTTGCCTATACTGTCCCACACACCCTGCCACTCATGACTGTCCAGCCTCAGGGAAAAACTCTTGGTCCTTCTATATCGTTGTTTAACTCTAGACAATACCCAAACCCGACTCTTCCTAACTTTTGAGATCAGAAGAAATGGTCGTGGGTGAAACACACTCTGTATGCATGCCAACATAGTGATCCCAATCACAATCATCAGGCAGGTCTCAAGGGTACCCAAAGGCCATTCAAAACCTTCAGAACTCTCAAATGATGCTGTAAACGGTCTGGTGGGGGGGGCCAGGAATGTAAGGTAATGTTTCCTTCACAGGTTGACCATACAAGGAGGGGAAAAAGATGTGTTATATACCTCCCAAAGTATAGAGGTGGTGACCACACTGGGAACGCAAGCCAGATCAGTTTCATGATCAATGGGTTTATTGTATTACAAGTTGTTACCATAAAGTACAACAAAACAAGAACCTTTTCCCAAGACCCCCAGCCAATAAACACTAACACATCTAATACCGGCTGTAAGTAAGGCATGACATGCTGAAAGTGTGAGATCAAGAGCAACAACTTTGAGAGCCAATAAATCAGCATTGTGACGAGTGACTGTTAATCTGAAAGAATGAATACTTATCACAAATACGATTAGACACATTCTGGTCAGATCTGTTGTTATCTCAACACTTTGGGCCCCACGCTGGGCCCCACGAAGAACTGTCATGGTTTAAGCCCAGTCAGCAACTCAGAACCACGCAGCTGCTCTATCACTCTCCCCTCCTCCTTCATTTCTCCCGCTCCTGGAGGGATGAGGAGGAGAATCGAAAGAATGTAACTCCCACATGTTGAGATAAGAACAGTCCAGTAACTAAGGTATAACACAAAGCCACTACTGCTTCTACCAATAATAATAATGATAAGTGAAAAAACAAGGGAATAGAATACAACCGCTCATCACCTACCAACCAATACACAGCCTGACCCAAGCAGTCCAGGTAACTGCCCCAGTTTATATAGTGGGCATGAATGTGCTGTGATGTGGTTTACATAGTAGGCATGATGTACTGTGGTGTGAAATTGTGACCTCAGTTTTTGTCACAGCAAAGAATTGGGAAACAAAACCGAAAAACCCCACCAGAAACACACAGACACTGTCCTAAACAAAATTTATGAAGAGGAACTCTGCAGTACTTATGAAGTCTAAAGCTCAGTAAAGATGCCCAATTGTCATGCTGCAATTTTTGAAAGATAGGACAATCATCTTCTTTAATTCAAGGCTTGTGTTGTAAAACAACAACAACAACAAAAAAAAAAAAAAAGCACCAACCCCATAGATCTAAAGTTGATGCTCCTTTACATGCAATTCTCAATGCTAAATTGTTCTTTGCTAAGGGAGTTTTATGTCCATAGAGGATGAAAGATTTTTCAGCAAAAATATAGTGTGGTGTAGTCATTGTTTTGGTCTTCTAGTTTACTGACTAAATTTTGTACCTTAAAGTAAATAGCAGATACAACTGACTGTTAGTGAAAACAAAAGGCCATCCCCTCAGGTACTATGTTTCTGATGATCCATGAAAATGTTTTTAATTAGGTGGTGGGTGACACTGACTATCATTAAAAGGCAGTGAAAATGCACAAACTATTGCAAAGTTTTCGCTGCTAAGTGATACCCAAAACTATGATGTTTATCAGGAGCAGAATTTGTGCTACCCTGAAAGCAAGGTATTGGTTTCAGATCCCACAAATCTCTTGCTTTCTGTTCAAAATCAGTAGCAGGTATGTGAAGACTTGGGAAAGAACAAGCTTCTTTTTCTTTTTCTTTCCCTTTCTTATTTTAGAACGGTGTTTCAGACATATGCTGAAATCGCTACCTGGTATTCAGCAGGCTGACAATGTCAGGTTACAAATTCACAAGCAGAAGTATTTCTGTGTTACATGATGTTAGAATGCTGATTACTGATCACAATATTCGTTCTCTATCACCCAGTCATGTGTCTTGAGTAATCCTCACCTCAATGTCACAATGTCTCAACATTGCTGGATGTCTAATACCAACGGAGACCTACTGTTTTCAAGACACTTGATGATAAAACTGGTGAAAAATAGGTTTTGTGAGATCAGACTTAGTTTTCGTAATTTGAAGTTAAGCAGCATTATCAGTTTGAAAGTTAAGAATAATACAATCACTTCCATTCTCCGTACTGCTGCTGAACTGCAAGAAGCAGTTCATTTTGTCAGTAATACGGTGGAGGTCTATGATAGCTTCTCCATCCAGTGGAGTTCTATTAGTCATAGAACCCCAGACTGCTTTGGGCTGGAAGGGACCTTAAAGCTCATCCAGTTCCGTTCCCCTGCGACAGGTAGAGACACCTTCTACTAGACCAGGTTGCTCCAAGCCACATTCAGCCTGGCCTTGAACACTTCCAGGGATGGGGCAACCACAGCTTCTCTGGCCAACCTGTGCCAGCACCTCACCACCCTCACAGGAAAGAACTTCTGCCTGATATTTCATGTCAATCTCCTCTCTGTCAGGTTAAAGCCATTTCCCCCTATCCTGTTACCACAGGCCCTTGTCCAAGGCCCCTCTACAGCTTTCTTGTGGGCCCTTTTAGGAACAGAAAAGACAATAAATTTCTAGCTCAGGAAAGAAGAGCTAAGGGAGACAGTGCTCATCCAAATTAACATTTTCAAAACTGGCATGACTTTAAATACCATAAAAATCCCCATCCTCTGAAGCAGAGAATCAAAACAAGAATAAAAATGAAACAGTTAATAGGGTGGGTTAGTGATGTTGTGCTACATCTGAATCTTATTAGGTGGGAAAGTACAATTAGATCCTGATCAGTGATAAGATCAGCTCATTTTAGAAAATAACGCTCCTGTAAGCTGTTACCATACTAAATACACATTAAGCTACAGTATCTAACTCTGTTTTCCTAGCCTGTTAGAATTCCCTTCCTCAGCATCCCTAAAAAAGTTCCCCTTGAAGCACCTCCAGGAAAGGAAATTTCAGTGGTAAGGCATGTTACTTTTCATCACAGCTCTATGGAATGAATTACTGCCACTCACCTGAAGGGCATAGAGGTGTAAACAGTAACAAGGTCAAGCACTGGAAATAATAACTTAAAATGCACTGCATTTTAAATAAAATAGGATACCATGAAGAAATTGTGTCATGTATCAACAGACATGTGAGCAGGCAAAAAAAAAATTAAGAAGGTATGTTAACTTGGAGAAGAAAAATGTGGTAATTTTTAGCCTCTCATTTTTCGTCTGTGCTGATCATTTTCACTGTTTTGAATAATGAAGTGTACTATAAAACATGTAGGAAAAGACTTCTGACTAAATGGCCCTAAATGTAGCTGTTCAGGTCTCTGGATGCAGGGAGTGCCAGAGCCTGCTACTGCTGGGGGAGGGAGGACAGCATTCCACCTGTGTGAGGTGTGAGCAGGTAGAAGATCTGCTTAGCTTGGTGGCTGAACTTAAGGAGGAGGTTGAGACACTGAGGAGCATCAGGGAGTGTGAAAGGGAGATCAACTGCTGGAGTAACTCCCTGGCTGACCAGTTGGAACGGCTCCAGGGAGATACCCCCCAAAAGGGGATGGACCCCGTGCCCTCTCAGACAGAGGGGGATGGCCTGAGACAGCCCCTGTCATGTAGCTGTCGCCCAGAGGTAGGGGACCAAAAAGATGATGAGGGTTGGAAGGGAGTTCTGGTTCGGCATCGTGGTCAGCCCTCCTTCCTTCCTGCCCTGCTTCCCCAGGTGTCCCTCTGTAATAGGTTTGAGGCCCTGGATCTTGAAGGAGAGGTAGGTGAGGATGAGGTGCAAGGCCCGCCTATATGGCCACATAGGAAAAAGCAGTCGACTTCGCACTTCAAGACTGCCTCTGGTAAGAAAGAAAGAAGTGTCATTGTAGTACGTGATTCCATTCTGAAAGGAACAGAGGGCCCGATATGCAGAGTTGACCCTCATCATAGGGAAGTGTGTAGTCTGCCTGGAGCCTGGATCAGGGATATCACCAGGGCTCTCCCCAACCTGGTGCACCCGACAGACTACTACCCGCTGCTGGTCTTCCAGAGGGGTGAGGGGGAAGCTGCTTCCCGCAGTCTGAGGGGGATGAAGAAAGACTAAAGGGCCTTGGGGCGGATGGTGAAAGACTCTGGGGCTCAAGTGATCTTCTCTTCGCTCCTTCCATCTTCTATTGATGATGTGGGACTGAATGGAAAATTCAGTCCATAAACAATTGGCTTCGAGGCTGGTGCTGCAGGCAGGGCTTTGGATTCTTTGATAACGGCTGATTTTATAGGGCACCAGTCTGTACACTGGCATGTGGTAAAGGTTTATCACACAGAGGCAAAAGGATGGTGGGGCACGAATTAGCAGGGCTCATTTGGAGAGCTTTAAACTAGGTTCGAAGTGGGATGGGGTTGTAGCTGGGCTTGCCTCAGTGGGACAGCACTCCAGAACTGATGAAGACTGGGAGGCCTCCTGTAATCCTAGAGTGAAATCGGTGTGCTCAGCTTGCTCCCTGAAATGTCTGTACACCAATGCGGGCAGCATGGGAAATAAGCAGGAGGAGCTAGAAACCTGTGTTAAGTCAGGAGATTATGACCTGGTTTCAATTACAGAGACGTGGTGGGACAGCTCACATGACTGGAATATAGTCATGGAGGGCTATGTCCTTTTCAGGAAAGACAGGCCAGCCAGGCGGGGTGGTGGGGTCACTCTTTATGTGCGAGAGCAGCTACCATGCATTGAGTTCTGTCTGGGGACAGATGATGAGCAAGTTGAGAGTCTGTGGGTGAGAATTAAGGGGCAGGCTGGCAGGGGCAATACTGTTGTGGGGGTCTGTTACAGGCCACCGGATCAGGGTGAGGAAGTTGACGAGGCCTTCTACAGGCAGCTGAGAGTGGCCTCACAGTCACAGGCCGTGGTTGTCGTGGGGGATTTTAACTTCCCTGATGTTTGCTGGAAGGACTACTCGGCAACACATCTGCAGTCCAGGAGGTTCCTCCAGTGTATAGATGATAACTTCCTCATGCAAATGGTGGATGAGCCAACCAGGAGAGGTGCGCTGCTGGATCTCATCCTCACTAACAAGGAGGGTCTGGTCGAAGCAGTGAAGGTTGAGGGCTGCCTTGGTTGCAGCGACCATGAGATGGTAGAATTCAGGATCTTGTGTGGTAGGGCCAGTAGAATAGCAAGTAGAATCGCAACCCTGGACTTTAGCAGGGCAAACTTTGGCCTCTTCAAGCAATTGCTAGGGGAAATTCCATGGGCTAGGCTGCTTGAAGGTAAAGGGGCCCAAGATAGTTGGTTGACATTCAAGGACTGCTTTTTCCGAGCTCAAGATCAGAGCATCCCGACAGGTAGGAAGTCAAGGAAGAGGGTCAGGAGACCTGCGTGGCTAAATAGGGAATTGCTGGGTATGCTGAAGTGGCAGAGAAGAGTTTACAGGTCATGGAAGGAAGGGCTGGCCACTTGGGAAGAATATAAGGCTGCTGCTAGAGGATGTAGGAAAGCAGCTAGGATGACTAAGGCCTCCTTGGAATTAAAGCTGGCGAGAGGGGTCAAGGACAGCAGAAAGAGCTTTTTCAAATACATGGCAGATAAAACTAACACAGGAGGCAATGTAGGCCCGCTGATGAACGGGACGGGTGCCCTGGTGACAGAAGATACAGAGATGGCAGAGTTACTGAATACCTTCTTTGTCTCTGTCTACTCTGCTGGAGGCAGTCCTGAAGAGCCCTGTACCGCTGAGACCTCAGATGAAGACAGGTCAACGGAGCGGTTTGCCTTAGTCGATGAGGAATGGGTTAAGGACCAGTTGAGCAATCTGGACATCCATAAATCCATGGGTCCAGATGGGATGCACCCGCGAGTGCTGAGGGAACTGGCGGAGGTCATTGCTAGACCACTCTCCATCATCTTTACCAAGTCTTGGGAAACGGGAGAGGTGGCTGAGGACTGGAGGAAAGCAAATGTCACTCCTGTCTCCAAAAAGGGCAAGAAGGAGGACCCGGGTAACTATAGACCAGTCAGCCTCACCTCCATTCCTGGGAAAGTGATGGAACACCTTATCCTTGGTGCCATCTTAAGGCATATCAAGGATAAGAGGGTTATGAGGGGCAGTCAACATGGCTTCACCAAGGGGAAGTCGTGCTTGACCAATCTCGTAGCCTTTTATGAGGAAATAACATAGTGGATGGATGATGGCAGAGCAGTGGATGTGGTCTACCTTGACTTCAGCAAAGCATTTGACAGTCTCCCACAGCATCCTTGCAGTTAAATTGAGGAAGTGTGGTCTGGATGATCGGGTAGTGAGGTGGACTGTGAACTGGCTGAAGGAGAGAAGCCAGAGAGTTGTAGTCTATGGGGCGGAGTCTAGTTGGAGGCCTGTATCTAGTGGAGTGCCTCAAGGGTCAGTATTGGGACCAGTATTATTTAATATATTCATCAATGATTTAGATGAGGGAATTGGGTGTACTTTCAGCAAGTTTGCTGATGACACTAAGCTGGGAGGAGTGGCCGACACGCCAGAAGGCTGTGCTGCCATCCAGCGAGACCTGGACAGGCTGGAGAGCTGGGCGGCGAATAACTTGATGAAATATAACAAGGTAAAGTGTAGAGTCCTGCATGTGGGCAGGAACAACCCCAGCTTCCAGTATAGATTGCGGAATGACCTGTTAGAGAGCAGTGTAGGGGAGAGGGACCTGGGGGTCCTGGTGGACGACAGGGTGACCATGAGCCGACACTGTGCCCTTATGGCCAAGAAGGCCAATGGCATCCTGGGGTGTATTAGAAGGGGGGTGGTTAGTAGGTCGAGAGAGGTCCTCCTTCCCCTCTACTCTGCCCTGCTGAGACCCCATCTGGAATACTGTGTCCAGTTCTGGGCCCCTCAGTTTAAGAAGGACAGGGACCTGCTGGAGAGAGTCCAGCGCAGGGCAACTAAGATGATTAGGGGAGTGGAGCATCTCCCTTATGAGGAAAGACTGAGGGAGCTGGGTCTCTATAGTTTGGAGAAGAGGAGACTGAGGGGTGACCTTATTAGTGTATATAAATATATAAATGGGGAGTGTCACAAGGATGGAGCCAGGTTCTTCTCAGTGGCAAACAATGATAGGACGAGGGGAAATGGGTACAAACTGGAACACAAGAGGTTCCACTTCAACTTGAGAAGAAACTTCTTCTCAGTGAGGGTGACGGAACACTGGAACAGGCTGCCCAGGGAGGTTCTGGAGTCTCCTTCTCTGGAGACATTCAAAACCCACCTGGACACTTTCCTGTGTAACCTTATCTAGGTGTTCCTGCTCCGGCAGGGGGATTGGACTAGATGATCTTTTGAGGTCCCTTCCAATCTCTAACATACTGTGATACTGTGATACTGTGAAAGCATGCATGTTATTATTTAATTATTATCCATCATCAACTTTTAAACATTCCTACAATGCATTTCCTCTAAAAGGTCAATTCAAAATTTTTTGCTGTGTACTCTATCTACTAGTATTGGTTGTCTCCCTGCAGCAGCCTGCAATTCAGAGATACTAGGCAGGCAGGCAGACTGACACCAATTAAAAAAGCATACACCACCAATAGCACTGCTATCAGCTTTTTTGACTGCAGCACAGTGCAAACATTCAGTAGATAGCAAATTTTTTTGCTAAGCTGAATCCCAGAAAATACAGTGCTAAAAGCTCCTTTACACATTGATGAGAGTCCTCTCAGATTAATCATAGAATGGTTTGTGTTGGAAGGGATCTCAAAGTTCATCCAGTTCCAACCCCCTGACATGGGCAGGGACACCTTCCACTACACCAGGTTCCTCCAAGCCCCATCCAACCTGGCCTTAAACACTGCCAGGAATGGGGCAACTACAGCTTCTCTGGGCAGCCTGTGCCAGTGCCTCACCACCCTCACAGGGAAGAACTTCTGCCAGAGATTTCACGTCAATCTAGCCTTTGTCAGGTTAAAACCTTTCCCAGTTGTCCTGTCCCTACAGGCCTACAGGCTTGTCAAAAGCCCCTCTCCAGGCTTCCTGTAGTCTCTTTAGGCTCTGGGAGCTGCTCTAAGGTCTCCCTGGAGCCTTCTCTTCTCCAGGCTAAACAAGCTCAGCTTATCTCCAGAGAAAAGCTGCTCCAGGCCACTCAACATCTCCATGGTGTTCTCTAGACTAGATCAAGCAGGTCCATATCCCACTTGTGTTAGGGGCCCCATAGCTAATAAATTATTCTGATAATAAAGCTAATAACAAATAACCATATTGACAATAATAAATAATAATAAATGTTAAGAATAGTAATTCATTATTCTGCTAATAAAGCAGAAAAAAATAACAGTTTCTGACTCCAACAGGCCATGTACCTGCACAGCCTGCAGGATTATGACAGTTTTAGGTATCCATGTAAGTGGATCTCTACTTGCCTAAAGGAATTTTCTGGCACACAACTAGACACCTGCAAATGGAGGAGGATTTTGCTGAGTACCGTTATAACATGTTGCATTAATGTAATATTTTAATTGTAATACAAATTAAAGAAAAACTAATCAAGTTTTCCAAAGGAAGATTATTCAGAGTTAGGAACCTGAAATAACAGTCATTCAACAAAATATAGTAATACTACTGAGTGAACATACAGAAGTTTTAGAATGTAAATCTAAACCAACCTTGATTCTGTCTCTATATTGATAAAGTTTAAAATTAATTCTGAAAAGTGATTAAATATGGCTTGCATTAACAGTTAATTTTCAGTTATAAAGCTTTCTTTTACTGGGCCTCTATGATGAATTTTTTTATCAGACCTCCCTACAAGACATACTACTATTCATTTAAAGTCTCTTTTATTAATGGATATCAAGTAAATATACCATTTTGAGTTTTTATTATAAAATAATTCTGATTTTTTTCTAAAGTAGATCTTAGATCTGTTTGATTGCAATTATTTCTTCACCCTCCTGTATTCACAATTTTCCACTGAAATGAAATAATTATAACATCAGATCATAAATTCAAATTTATAGAAAGTTTTTACTTCTTTACCTTTGATGACAATACAAATGGAACCTGAAATGCAAATGAGCCCCTGAAACAGGTCTCTTATGTGTACACAAGTATCTAAACCCTTCTTAGTGCTCACTATTATTCTGATAGCTTCCCCATACGGCCTCAGGTAGGGCATAGACTAATGCAGCTCTAAATCCTTCAAACTACACTCACTAGCATTGCATCAATCTCTAAAGATACATTTTGAATTGCAAGACTATTCCATTGTTTTGCCAACCAAAATGTAATACTAAATACTTTATAATGGAAAAGTTTTATGTTAATAACTTGAACTTATTTCTTTTATGTTAGCTTATTGATACATTTTTGAAAAATTAATAGAATGTTAAGTAAAATCTATGTAAATTCTGTGATTTGTGGAAGTGTGGAATGGTTCATGGGAAAACACTGAAATATAAAAGAATTTCCTAGGTGGATTGTGTTCAAAAGGAAAGATGATCTTATGCTGCAAGAGGGGCTTTATGTAGTGCTAGAACCTCTGTCATGTGTATGCAGGAGTTCTGCATACTACCTTGTCAGACCTTCTGTTGAGAAAATTAGGAAAATGGTAAGCAGTGGTCAGTTAAACTTGTACACAGCTATTTACAGTTGAAACACTGGACTGGTCAGTTAAAAATTTTAAACACTCCACAGCATCCAAAAAACTTACTGTTTTTTAATCCTGTGCTATTTAAAGTACACATAACAGACTTTGTTGAGGTTTTATTTAGAACATATCAGTGTAGCATTCAGTGTAGCTTTTGCCTCAGTTTTTTGCCTGTACATGATGCTGGAAAGACTGCTGTCTACCTCTAGCATCATTTCAGAAACAACAAAAACAACTAGCCAAACAAGAAAACCCCACACCAACCCCCACTACTTCAGCTGGGCACTGAGGTGATATTGTCATATCCTGAGGTTAAGATGAATATCTATTGAGCCAAGCACTGTTTTGAATAAAGGTTAAATCATGAATTTGCTACAGTAAGACTCCTTTCATATGTAAAGTGTTTTACAACAAAGGAAACAGTGGTGAATCAATCAGTATAGTGGCAGGTGAAGCAGTTTGTAACTTCCCTGTCATGTCCTCAAACAGCTGAACACCATGCTTCCTTTAGAAGTCTCACATGCACTAACTGTTATGATAAATTTCTGTGGGAGTTTAAATGAGAAGAAAAGGGTTAAGAAGCTCTGTCTATTTCTTAAATATACAAGGGACCATCAAACTCAAAGATAGGACAAGTTTTTGGTCAGTTAACACAACCTACTAAATTCCTGTCTATATCTGTTGACAATTCTGATTAGAATATGTGTAGACTTTTGTCGTGGTTTAAGCCCAGCCAGTAACTCAGAACCACGCAGCTGTTATCTCACTCCCCCCACCCTCTTTCTTCCACCCCACTCATGGAGGGAGGGGGAGGAGAATCGTAAGAATTTAACTCTCACATGTTGAGATAAGAACAGTCCAGTAACTAAGGTATAACACGAAACCACTACTGCTACCACCAATAACGATAAGAAAAAATAAGGGAAAAGAATACAACTGCTCACCACCTGCCAACTGATACACAGCCTGACCTGAGCAGTAATCTACCCCTTCCGGGTAACTGCCCCCAGTTTATATAGTGGGCATGATGTTTTGTGGTATGGAATACCTTTTTGGTTAGTTTGGGTCGGGTGTCCTGTCTCTGCTTCCTCCTGACTTCCCCTCCTCTCTGGCAGAGCATGAGACGCAGAAAGTCCTTGGTCAGAGCAAAAGTCACTGAGCAGCAACTAAGAACATTGGTGTTATCAGCTCTGTTCCCAGGCCGAAAATCAAAACCACAGCACTGCACCAGATACTAAGATGGAGAAAAATGACTGTTACTGCTGAACCCAGGACAATTTTTAATAGAGAATATTTACTGAAAGTATGTATAGAAATATGACTTTTAATCTGAAGTCATACAAGAGGACTATCCCAGATTAATCTTTGGGTGGGCTTTGGGATTTTTATTTTTTTAAAGGCAAATGCATTATTTTCTCCCACTCTAACTGAGGTAGTACCTCAGTTAATGTTTATGTGAGAAAACAGGAGAAATAATGTGGCTATATTCAAGTTTACATAACTCTTCCACTTTGTGTGTCAAAGTATCTGCAGCATCCCACCATCTCATCTATACCACGAGATCTTTTCTTTCTCTCTAGAGACATCCTTTTCTTAAGTTCTGGATTCTATCACATTTTCATTAATGGTGTTTGTACAAAGGCCAGGAGTACTAATGAAATATGCTAAGATTGAAAACTGGAGGAGCACTCTAGAGTAAAAAAAAACCAGGTAACTTTGGTGTGATATTATAGGGAAAAGGCATAAAAGTGCAATGATGTTACATTGAAATCTAGCACTTGAAAACAGAGCTGAAGTATTTTTCTGAGATGATGAACTAGAAGTAAAAGAGCCAGAAAAACACCTGAGGATACCAATTAATACGTGGCTGAATGTCAGGCATCATGGGGAAGGTAAATGTAACAATAGGATGCATTACACGTTTTCTAGTAAGATATTTCCAGCAAAGGATGTTAATAATTATATTGTACAGAGCATTGACAGGCATTTTAATGTAATACTCCATCCAACTTTTTAATATATATATATATGTAAATACTACGTACTCATATACTTGGAAAAGAAGAATTAACTGAGAGAATGCTTACAGAAGACTCCCAGTATGAAGGCTCACTCAAGGCCTTGTTCATTTTACATTAACCTTGTAAAATAAAAACAGAGGAGAATAGACTTTTCTGTATAAGTTTCCAGGGGTCATATAATATCTAGGTGTCGTGGTTTAAACCCAGCCAGACAGCTTGTTCATCCACTCCCCCTCTTCTTGCCCTTCCCCTACCCCCAGAGGGACGGAGAGGAGAATTAGAAAGAATGCAACTCCCACGGGTTGAGATAAGAACAGTTTAGTAACTCAGGTATAACACAAATCACTACTGCTGCCACCAATAATAGTAATGATAAAGGAAATAAGAAGGGAAGAGAATACAAAACCTCACCATCAGCCGACCAATAACTCGCACCCCCCAGCCTGACCAGACACCGACCGATACCTCCTCCAACCCCGCAGTCCCCTAGCCCTTCGGATAACTCTCCGTTATCTCCTGGGCATGACGTGCTGTGGTATGGAATACATCTTTGGTCAGTTTGGGTCAGGTGTCCTGTCTCTGCTTCCTCCCAGCTTCCCTCCTCCCTGGCAGAGCATGAGGCTCTCAAATTCCTTGGCCAAACCAAAACATCATTATTTTCATCTCTGTTCCCAGGCTGAAAGTCAAAACACAGCACTGCACCAGCTACCAAGAAGGAGAAAAATGACTGCTACTGCTAAACCCAGGACATTAGGAGAAAAAAAAAAATAAAAAAAAGTCTTTCACATGTGGAATAACAATGGTACAAACCGCTTTTGCTATAAGCTCTATATAAATACAGTTCTCTACTAATTTAGTCAGTAGAGTCAGAGAATAATGACATGACTACCTTTTTACAACAGTTCTGTGAGCTAGTTAGTTTACACTGGAAAGCTAACTCAAAAGATACAGCCATAAAACGCTACCTACAAATTCTGCAGAAATTGAATTCTAGGCCATTTCCTTCTAGAGACAAAAAATTCTACTACAGTTTTTTTCACATGTGTACTCATCACTTTCCTCCCCTGCCTGACATTATAGAAAGAAATAGTATATTATATCTAGAAGAATCTAGGATTATGGTCTAGCAGCTACATCATTTTTTTAACACTCTTTCTCCATACTCCTCTCTGATCTTTTAGGAAGATTAGCAGAGAGAAGGAAGTGTTGGATCACTATTTCTGAATACCTAGAAGCTGCTTTGTTAGTGAAGGTTGATCCCCAAATGTAAAAAAAAAAAAGAAAGCTCAATATTTCTTCTAGTTGTCACTGTTTAGGTCTAACGTAAGTCACAGTGTACAGGGATCTAGATGCTCTCTTAATACTTTTATTCCCACTGTGTGGTTTCACTGTGTTTTAACCATTTCATACCTTAGAATTGATTAGACAGCTGTAGTAAAGGGTGCTACAGAAATGAAATTATGTAACTATTGCAGATATATTATTTAGCTATTAAAAATTACAAAATCAGCATTTTTTATTGGAAGTAAATAGCTTTCTAGAATTTTTCCTATCATACTTTATTCAGAATAATAGTATTTTGAAAGTCTGAGTTAGGTTTTGGTAGTTATATGAAAAGCTGTCAATAACCACGCTCTACTTTTGGTAGAATTAAACAAATACAAAGCAGATTAGAGAAATGCTGGAGCTTATACATACTTGGGTAGAAATGTGGCCATTAACAAATCCATCCACATCTAGCTTTGATAGCTAATAATCTGCCTAAAAAAGCACCTAGACCTCAAAGCAGTAAGAACTCAGAACAGGCAACATACCGAGTTTTTTCCCTATTCAACCGTGTTGCATATTGTAATCCCAGTTACTTTAGGATATAAACACACCTTATTCTTGTGTTCTCTAATGTTATGTTAGTACACATGCTGCAACCTTTTAAACTCAGGTTTGTCTTTACCCAGTTTAAGAAATATAATATTTGATCTCAATTAGCTGAACTAGCACAAGCAATGATCAAGTTTCTACCAATGCTGACACAAGCTGCTTAGATATATTCATACTTAAACATGTACTGCCACCTGTGGTCCAGGCAACAGCTTTAAACTGACTGTGCATTTGAAGAGGCAGTGTTGATCCTGTTTTTCAGCAGAATAGAAAAAAAACCCTAAAAGGGTGTTCAAAATTGTGTATTAAAACACATACAAGTCGCATTTTATTTGGTACTGAAATGTCTTGTCTAGAAAATAGTATCTTGATTGTTATAAACATAAAACCAAACAAAGTATACCCAAATCCACTACTTTCTTCTGCAGTTATAATTTACATTTAGGTAATCAAGGACTGGATGCTTGTCACAGACCCTTATCTGAATAACATCTTCATGAAGAAATCTTTTTTTTTTTTTGCATTGTTCCTCCACAAATCCCTCATGTTTTTGCTATTCAAAGTAAACTTTGAGTAGAAATGGCTCTGCTAAAAGATGAAACAAAATCAGGTGCTGCTCATCTTCAATGCACAAAATCATGATTTTTTCACATTTGCATATTTGAACCCAGTTTGAAAAGAAACAGCCCAGACCAACCAGTATAGCAGAATAGCTGAATAGAGTGAAGAAAGAGATACTGCTAGCTCCTGCAAGCTACATTACTCTATCTTGGACTTTCACTTATCCATCTTCTCTGACCCAAATCTACTCAATGACTGTAGTAAATCTGAATTTTGCCTAAACAGATGAGAAGCCTTCACCAGTTCTATACTTTCTCATCCTCATTGTATTGGCACAGCTGTCAGAGCTCTATCTGCATCAGCAGACCCTGAAATCTCTTTTCTCCTTCCCAGGCTCTTAAGCCTGGGCTTAAAGCTGATGTGGCACAGCTAGCAGACCCTGGAAGACGCTTTCATCAAAAACTCTATGAGAAGACTTATCTACATGCTCCCCCTACTGTCCTTCTGTTTGGGAGCTGCATTTAACAGGCTTTTGCCCTCGGTCTTGATTTGACCTGTTGCAACTGTGTCTGTACTCAGCTTTGTACCTGGTACCCTATCTTGGATCTGCTCCATCACTGGGGACTTGTCCAGTGAGCACTGGTTACTACAGAATCCCAGACTGGTTTGGGTCGGAAGGGTCCTTAAAGCTCATCCAGTTCATCCATTAGACTAGGTTGCTCTAAGCCACATCCAACCTGTCCTTGGAAACTTCCAGGGATGGGGCATCCATAGCTTCTTTGGGCAATCAGTGCCAGCACTTCACCACCCTCCTAGTGAGAGTGGTGAGACACTGGAACCATCACCATGTTAGAGCTGCTTGTCTCTTCTTGCCAGGTATGCTGCAATTGCCCCCTTCACGTGGCAGGGCACTGCCCCAGCTTCACCTTCTGTTACCCTTGGCTCCCAGCTCAGTTATGAGTCAATAGCATCTTGCCTCATAATTTTGAGAGACTAAAAGGAGGTCTACAAAAAGTTGCAAGTTAAAGCTATGAAAAGAATGATTTCTGGTGCTTAGTTTTTGAATAGTAAGTATAAAATATTAGTTTCATATCTTAAAATCCAGTCTTTAAAGACAGGTGCATTATTAGGACCTAAAGCCAACAACTATCTCTGAAAGTGAAATCATCTCATTTATAAATTTTAGGTCAAGAAAACACTAATGTGCTTTAGGAAGTGCTCAAAAAATGCGTAAATGAGGCTCTTAGTGACATGGTTTAGTGGTGGACTTGGTAGTCCTGTGGTAAAGGTTACACTTGATCTTAAAGTTCTCTTCCAACCTAGTTGTTTATATGACTCTATGATTTACAAGAGATCATACTTTTCATCCTCAAGAAAGGTTATTTAACTTATTATGATATCTGTAAATACACTCAGAGCAGGCCTACTGCAGCTAAGCTAACAAGGACAAGTATCATAAGACTCATAGAACACCAGGTTGGGTGGAACATCAAGAATCATCTGGTTCAATCTTTTTTGGCAAAGCATGACCTAGATGAGATGTTCCAGGCCCCTGTCCAAACGATTCTTAAAATAATCCAATAGCACTTCCCTGAGGAGATTATTCCAATGGCTGGTTGTTCACGCTACAAAAAAAATTTACCTTTATTGCTGTTGCATTAAGAGTATACAGATTTGGCAGAAAATACCCCCTTTGCATTCCAGCCAGTCTTCAGAGGCCAGAGGGGCTGGGGAGAGCTCAGCTTAGTTTCTGATTATCACCAATTCACCCCTGTACATCCAGTCACATTCAACAGGAACTTTCATGATTATGGAGTCAAAAATGGTGCAGCTTTTTGAAGCAACAGAAATGCAGGTTCAGAAGTGGCACTGATAAATTCACTTAGTACATTAGCACTAAAACCTAGAGCTACCCAATAATTAATGGAGGTCATATGGGAAAAAACACAACAGGCTATGAGACAAGGGGGGGGGGGCACAAAATTGCAAAAATGAAATATATAAACCTTTAGAATCAGTTTTAAGTAATGTTAAGTTTGATGACTTTGCAACAGTAGCAATGGAAAATTACTGAGGTGCTTGATTCACAGAAAATAAATAAAGTACAGCTAGAGAACATACTGAGAATTCTTGTATAAGATAATCCATTGTAGTTGATGTAGTTCTAGGCCCTATGACCTTAGTACAAAATGAGTGTAAGAAAAACAGGCTAGAAGAACAGGATGTAAGGATAAGGAGCATCTGGGAATGGCAGGTGTCCAGGATGGGCTGCAGTTAACTACCTGATAAGTAGAAGGACAGGATGATTGTTATATCTGTGGTGTTAACAAAACAATTAAGCTGGTATAAACATCTACTGAGCGTGCTTTGAAGGCTGCCAGAAGTGATGAAGATTGTTGGAAGAAGTCAACGACCCTCAGAGACCACCACCACTATTTTGTATGTATGAGGGGAACTTCCTGGAAAATGATGTAATCCATACGTAGCCTCATGAACATGTAAGTATGCCCAGTGGCTATATAAGGATGGCTTGTATTGAAATAGGGGGACACACTTTAGGAGGAACTATCCCCCATGTCTGCCTCAATAAAGAATACCTGCTTGTGAACTTGAAAACTTTTTTGGCAAGTTTGCTCCTGGAGTTTTCTCCGAGCCACTTTTTAGCTCTATGTTCTCTCCCCTTATTAGTTCCCTTACCATCATTACTATAAGTGGTTGTAGAAGTAGTTATTGGATTGTTTTCATCTCAGCCCATGGCATACAAAGGGAAATGTGTGTACTTTTTTGTATACCTGTAAAAATCCTGCTGCTATCCCTTACTGGAATGTAAACCACACTGACCTTAATGGAAAGATAAGGTTTTGCTTTCTAGGAAATAAAATCCTTTTAGCTTGCGATAGGATAAAACAAAGATTATCCTTGAGATTTGAGTGCCGAAAGAAGACCTGGAGAATACTTGTTTCACATCCCAGTTATGATACAGCCATTAGCTTACATCATAAAGTGTCATTCTGGGCAAGGTTGTAACTAAAACTCTTTCCTTTCATTCAGCACATGTAAGAAATGGTACTTATTTCTTCTGTGTTTTCTCAAACAAATCTTTTTAGAGTCTAAGCTCTTTTGTCAGTTTCACGTCAGTATTAGCCATTATTATAACACCTTTTAGCTACTGCTATAAGAATTTCTAACGCATGATTACAGATATCTTGTCCATAAATGAGGAAGGAAAATTAGGTCATTACAGCTCATCTGTGGTTCTGAATTTATATAGAGTAGCAACCTCTCTTAGTGGCAAAAGGATGCCTTTGTACAAAGAAATATTTACTGATAATTTGGACTTCAAAAATAAGTGAGAATTAGTTGATGCTGATTTCTCAGTGCTGTAGCACCCAGAAGCCAGATTAGAAATGCAGTGGGGTTTTCTTTTTTAATAAAAGTAGGTCTGTAATGAAATTGTTTTCTCGGCATGATCTTCTGCAATGTTTAGTCCCAAAACATTTGCAATTGTAGTCTCTCACGGAGAACAGAGTTATGTAGAAAGTGATTTTAAACCATATAGCTATTTTCAGAATCTGTTGGAAAAAAAACCAAACAACTGGAGCAGAGAGGACAAAAGATTCACAAGCACCGTATTAAGTGACAAGAGTCTAATTTGAACAGCTAAATTTTGTCCAGAACCTGAAAGGTCTGTTTGCCTGAATAAATCATGGAATCCTAGACCACATATATAAGACTGAGGTTAATACTGTTTAGTGAATGAATGATAAAAATAAACGTATTTGAATAACAAGATCTCTTTTAGGTGAAAACTGCATCTGACTGTACTTCAGTGCATTCAAAGCATTAATTCAAAATAATACTGCATTAAAAATATTTAATAGGTCATAAGAACACAAAAGTATTCTTTTGTATCTCAGTTGAACATTCCTATAAAAAAAGCTTTCATATTCTGTGGGTACTTCATAGGTTTAGAAGGCCTTTCATAAATATTTGTGTTGACTTCTGTACTTTTCAAGGCAGTTCATTACATTGGCAAAGGGATCTTGGAACCTTGTTGATGCCATATCATATAAAAAATATTTATTTTCCTTTAAAATATTCAAATCCATAATGCAAAAATGGAAATTTAGAACTTTGTTAAGCATGCAAGAAAGAATAAATGAACACATTCTTGCCTTGAAATTTACTAAATCTGAATCTGATTAGGCATGCTGGTTAAAAGCAAACAAACAGCAACCCCTTCTTTTTTCTTAATGTTTTTCTATGAGGTTATTTGGCTAGTCAGGACATGATATGCTGATAGCTTTTGGATAAAAGAAACTGAAATGTGCAAACTTCTTCAAATAGCAGAAATTCTTCTTGCAAAAGCAGCCTTCTGTTCCTGTTAGAATGTACAGAAAATGCTGGCACAGTGGTGGTTTGTGTCATATATGAATCAGCAGATGTTGAGAGAGCGGATAGTCACAATGCTTTTAAATTTCATACCAACACCAGGTTTAAATCTGGAATATGGTAGTGAGAGTTAACTAATTCAAAAATTATACTCCTGTTCTATGTTATAGCAATATTGGTATTCCCTGGTTAAAAACAAATAAATAAATAAAAGCCTGGTGTTTTATTTGTTTTGAGTTTGGGGTTGGTTTTTTTTCCCTGTCTTCAAGACCTATGCTGTTTTAAGTCAAATTATAGAGACATGTTCAACTTAACTGCACAGTTCCTGTTAGGCAATATTTGTTTGACTAGTGACAGATTCTTAAAGTTCACTTTTAACTCTCTCAAAAACGTACCTGATTTAATTTTAAAGGAGCTAAGGTTGCAAATTTTCTGCTTCAGAATATGTATAGGTATACTGAGTTGTGAAGTATTAGAACTGTTCTAGCTTGCTTTTAAGAAAGCTAGACACAGTCTCTAAGGTCCTGATTTTACTGTTTTAAATTAATGTAGTCTGATCCAAAACAGCTTTTGAATTTTGCAATCCATTAAAAAAATGATCTGTAGAACTTTTATTTTGAAACCAGAACAAAAACATGACACTTTTGCTTACATCTAAGTTAGAATGTTTTCCTCCTGTTTATCTGTATACTTTATTCATCAGTTGAGAGTTCTGTGTATTGAACAGCACCTCTGTGAGTGCACATAACTCTGAGGACCTGGAAAATGAAACCTTATTTCTGAGGGGAGCACTGGCCATGCAGCAATGTAAGCAAACCTCAGAGAAAGCCACAAAGAGGCATTTAAAAGAACATTTAAGAACTAGTGATAACAATTCACTAGTTATGCTCAATTTTTTTCTAACACAAAGAAACACAAACAGGGCTTCTAATTTGTTTTTTGGTGTTTTTTTTTTGTTGTTGTTGTTTCAGGCTTCTGTATTGACATGCAGGTGTTGAAGCCAAAATGTAGAACCAAATTAAGTTAATATTTATCCCAAGGAACATGTTCTCAACTATTTGAAGTGTTTATTTTTTATAGCTGGAATGTTCCTTGCTGTTATTACTATAGTAATAAATCTTGTAACAGATTTCATATTTCATACCTGTGGCTCAACTTGTATTCTTCCCTCAGTGTTCTTTGGCTGTGCATGGAACAATAGCATTGAAGACATGCTTCTACTTATCACTGTGTGCTAACCTTCACGAAAAACACAGCATTTTTGCATTAAACCGTAATTACAAATGGTGATGTCACCATAACAGCTTTTCAGTGTACTTTTCCTTGTTGTGTGTTATAGAGATAAGAATGTCTATATGCCAGACCAAACCCTGAAGTCAGAAGGGGGCATTATGTTGTGTCTTATAATAGGCTTTGTGTCTCTCTGATTTAGAACAGATGCTTGGTGATCAGCATTTTTCCAGTCATACACAGAAAGTGATTGAAAGGTATCTTTATCACTTCTCTTAGTCACTGTAACCCTGGCAGATATACTTAAATTTACAGTAGAAAACAACTATATCATTAAACCAGAATGAAATGCATTATAAGTGTCTTCCTGTCACAGTAGCATGGTTCTGTTTGGTATTGGAATGCACACCTTTTATATGAAATTAACTATTGTCACAGAAGTAATTCAGGAGAATACAGGAGAAACAAATGCAATCTGCAATGTGAACTTAACCCATGCTGTAATTAAAATTGTATTTCTTGACTTCATCACTGAACTCCAAAGCTGGGCACCTCTGATGTGAACAACCATTAATTCTGCTAGTTGTCCTCAAGCTCATACAAAGGCCAGCATTTGCCAGCAACCAAATAAAGCTGGTTTGATTTTAATGATAGTCAGTGGCACATCATAACTCTGTGTTCCTTTTTTAAAACTTTTTAACACACCTTTTCCATCATATGCAGTGTGCATCACCCAATACTATTTCTCCTAATCTCTCATGCTGCATCTGCTTGTCCTACTTGTTAAAGTAGAAAGATCATGTTAACTAGTATGGAATTATGCCAAAAAGATTAATTAAATAAATAAGTAGTAGGTCACTTGGACAATTCTAAGGGAAGGTAGGAAAATTTACATATATGATTAGAGAGAACTGACTTCCAGTTAAAAATGACTCACCTATGCATGCAGTATCTAACAGACTATCAAGAGGATATAACTGTGGACTGCACAGTCACACTTAGTGTGACTTTTGTGGCAAAGGCACTATAGGTAGCCATAGGAGGGTAAAAAGTGGAAAATTATATACAGAACATAATAATCATAAAAGTCTTTTAGGAAATGGTACCCATGAATAAATAAAGGTTATTCCAGAGATCTCAGGCAGCAAACAGGCATTCCATACAATGTACTTAGTCATAAATATATCACTAATGTGGAATTCATGAGACAATATTATGTCTTGTTTACCTTTTCCAGACAAAATTTAGGAAAGCTGCAGCTCAGTGTTTTGAGTAGTTATAAATAAGCATTCCCCTAACTTTTTATTTTTACCTATCTTGAGTAATAGCAAACAGTTCTTTCTTCCATCATAGGTTTATTCTAAATTCAACATCAAAATTAATCAAACTGCCTCAATTAATCAAAATTATATATTATCAACCTGAGTGCAATCATCTATCAAAGATCATTTCCTTCTGCAATTTATAAGGTACATAATCAGTGCAACAAACTGAGTCTACACTAGCTGATAATTGTGTGTTAAATAAAATAGCAAAATTATCCAGTGGGCAAAAAAAGTTTGGCAATTCCTGGGCATCCCACATATGTGTTATGCTTTTCATGCCAGTCTTGTCCTTATCTGACTCTGTGCTGCCTTTGTCATCAGTCAGAATGTGTCCTTTTAGTTTGTTATCAACTAGGAACATTAAGAAACCCAGGATAGCAATACTGAGAAACAGCACTTTTATTTCAAATTCATTTCAAATGTGAACATGCTAGGCATACAGAAGGAAAAGAAATCATTCACTAGTGATTCCTTGAGTGTTTCTGTTAGGCTGGGTTTTCCACACTTCGCCAGATTGCATGTCTGGGCTTTGACTCACTAAGTTAGAATGCATCATACATTTTTTGTAAACAGTGTTTCTTTGGCTGAAATTGTTTCAATTTCAGCAATGTATTACAGAAATACAGCAAATCACTGCAGAGTTGTCTAAATGTTTATAATTAGCTGGCAAATGTAATCAGCATATTACTATGAAACACCTTGTGTTACTTCTTAAGAGTTTGATAATAGATTTTAGGCAGACTGTAGACCAGTCAAGGAAGAAAAATATCTCCAACTTTTTGTCTTAAATTTCTTCAGCATAAAAGAAGAGTTAATGCTCTTTTTTTATGCACCAGGAGGCAGAAATACATACATCTATGCTAACTCTTTGTCATATGCTGATGTTTAATTCACAACTGTAAAGAAGCTTTAGCTATTTAATGCCAAAATTGCTATCTTGTGAGCTGGCAGTTGAGTACAGGTAACACTAAAAATCAGTCAAGGTTAAATCGAAAGTAGTCATCCAGCTTATAAGTCAGAAGAAGGAAAAAAGTCACAACAAAAGTGTCCCATTGTCAAGAGAGGCAGAACGTACTTAAAGAAACCGAGATTTAAAGTAGATAATTTCCAAAGTATGAAAAGCCACTAAAGTTCATCTTGATGGCACAAGGCCTTGAGCCTACAGGAAACTTGTAAAGGGAATTATTAAAAGGGAAGGTAGGCACAGGACAAAGGGGATTGATTTTAAACTGACAGAGGGGAGATTGAGATGAAACATGAGGAAGAAGCTCTTCCCTGTGACAGCTGTGAGGCACTGAAACAGGTTGCCCAGAGAAGCTGTGGCTGCCCCATCCCTGGCAGTGTTCAAGGCTGGGTTGAACAGTGCTTGGAGCAACCTGCTCTAGTGAATGGTGTTCCTGCTTGTAGCATGGAGTTGGAAAAGGATAAGCTTTAGGGTCCTTTCCAAGCCAAAGCATTCTATTCTGTGATTCTATCTCCAACCCTGAAATGACATTATGCAAGTTTTGAAATCCTGAATGAGGTTTGTCAGTGCTCAGCTGTAAGACTCCCCCAGCTTACATATACATAACTTAGGACTTAAGCCCCTGTTGTCTGACATACACTATTAGAATATCTCGTACTTTTATAACCATGACTCCTGGTTTATGGTTTTTCAGGTGTTTCCTTTTCATGCTCTTAGAATCATAGAATCATAGAATAGTTAGGGTTGGAAAAGACCTTAATAACATCTAGGTCATACCACCCTGCCATGGACAGGGACACGTCGCACTAAACCATATCAACCAAGGCCTCGCCCACCTGGCCTTGAACACTGCCAGGGATGGAGCATTCACAACCTCCCTGAGCAACCCATTCCAGTGGCTCACCACCCTAACAGGAAAGAATTTCTTCCTTATATCCAATCTAAACTTCCCCTGTTTAAGTTTTAACCCATTACCCCTTGTCCTACCACTACAGTCCCAAATGAAGAGTCCCTCCCCAGCATCCTTATAAGCCCCCTTCAGATACTGGAATGCTGCTATGAGGTCTCCACACAGCCTTCTCTTCTCCAGGCTGAACAGCCCCAACTTTCTCAACCTGTCTTCATATAGGAGGTGCTCCAGTCCCCTGATCATTCTCGTGGCCCTCCTCTGGACTTGTTCCAACAGTTCCATGTCCTTCTTATGTTGAGGACACCAGGACTGCACACAATACTCCAGGTGAGGTCTCACGAGAGCAGAGTAAAGGGGCAGGATCACCTCCTTCAACCTGCTGGTCACACTCATTTTGATGCAGCCCAGGATACGGTTGGCTTTCTGGGCTGCAAGCGCACACTGCTGAATCATGTTCCTTTTCTCATCAACCAGCACACCCAAGTCCTTCTCCGCAGGGCTGCTCGGAATCTCTTCTCTCCTCAGCCTGCAGCTCTGCCTGGGATTGCTCCGACCTTGCACTTGACATGGTTAAACTTCATGAGGTTGGCATCAGACCACCTCACAAGCGTGTCAAGGCCCCTCTGGATGGCATTCCTTCCCTCCAGCGTATCAACCAAACCACACAGCTTGGTGCCATCGGCAAAGTTGCTGAGGGCTCACTCAATCCCACTGTTTATGTCAGCGATAAAGACGTTAAAGACCAGTCCCAACACCGATCCCTGAGGGACACCACTCGTAACTGGTCTCCAGCCGGACATTGAGCCATTGACCATAACTCTTTGTGTGCGGCCATCCAGACAGTTCTTTATCCACTGAGTGGTCCATCCATCAAATTGATGTCTCTCCAATTTAGAGACAAGGATGTCGTGTGGCACAGTGTCGAACTCTTTACACAAGTCCAGGTAGATGATATCAACTGCTCCACCGCTGTCCATCAGTTCTGTAGGTCCAGTCATAGAAGGCCACCAAATTGGTCAGGCAGGATTTCCCCCTGGTGAAGCCATGCTGGCTGTCACCAAGCACCTTGTTGTTTTTCATGTGCCTTAGCATGCCTTCCATGAGAATCTGCTCCAAGATTTTGCCAGGCACAGAGGTGAGACTGACTGGTCTGTAATTCGCTGGGCCATCCACTTTCCCCTTCTTGAAAATGGGGGTTATATTTCCCTTTTTCCAGTCATCGGGAACTTCACCTGACTGCTATGATTTTTCAAATATGATGGCCAGTGGCTTAGCAACTTCATTCGCCAGCTCCTTCAGGACCCGCAGTTGGATTTCACCAGGACCCATGGACTTGTGCACGTTCAGATTTTTAAGATGGTCTTGAAAACGTTCCTCTCCTACAGTGGGCCCAGGATCTTCATTCTCACAGTCCCTGAATCTGCCTTCCAAGACTTGGGTGGTGTGGTCAGAGCCTTTGCCAGTGATGACTGAGGCAGAGAAGTCATTCAGAACCTCAGCCTTCTCCAAATCCTGGGTAGCTAGATCTCCCGAGAGCTTCCTGAGGGGGCCTAGGTTGTCCCTACTCTGTTTTTTATTTGCTATGTACCTGTAGAATCCCTTCCTGTTATCCTTAATATCCCTAGCCAAGTTTAATTCTAACTGGGCCTTAGCTTTTGTAACCTGGTCCTTAGCTTCCCGGACAACATCCCTGTCCTCTTCCCAGGCCACCTGTCCTTTCTTCCACTTTCTATAAAGCTCTTTCTCTTTTTTCATTTGAATTTTCCTCAGCAGCTCCTTATCCATCCAAGGAGGTCTCCTGGCTCTCCTGCTGCACTTCCTTCTAGTCGGCATGCAACACTGCTGAGCCTGTAGCAGGTGATCCTTGAATATCAACCAACAGTCTTGGGCCCCCCTTCCCTCTAGGGCTATATCCCATGGAACCTTACTAAGCAGGTTCCTGAAGAGGCTGTAGTCTGTTCTCTTGAAGTCTAGGGCAGTGAGCTTGCTGCATGCTCTTCTCACTGCCCTGAGGATCTCAAATTCGACCATCTCGTGATCGCTGCATCCAAGGCTGCCCTGGAGCACCACATTTCCAACGAGCCCTTCCCTTTTAGTGAGCACAAGGTCAAGCATGGCACCTCTCCTTGTCAGTTCCTCTATTACTTGCAGAAGGAACTTGTCTTCCACGCAATCGAGGAACCTCCTGGATTGCTTGTGTCAGGCTGTCCCATCATTCCAACAGATGTCAGGGTGGTTGAAGTCACCCATGAGAACAAGGGCCTGTGAGTGTGAGGTTTTTCCTATCTGTCTATAGAGTGCTTCATCCGCAGGTTCTCCTTGATCAGGTGGTCTGTAAC
Organism: Neopsephotus bourkii; assembly: GCF_033783945.1. Classification (NCBI taxonomy): domain Eukaryota; kingdom Metazoa; phylum Chordata; class Aves; order Psittaciformes; family Psittacidae; genus Neopsephotus; species Neopsephotus bourkii. The sequence continues at coordinate 1,004,685 of NW_026900550.1, forward strand.
ATATCCCACAGTAATGTCTCCCATCGCTGTTTTCCCTTTTAACCCTGACCCACAAAATCTCTGTTAACTGCTCACCTGTCCCCAGACAGAGTTCGATACTCTCCAGCCTATCCCTAACGTAAAGGGCAACTCCCCCTCTGCGCCTGCCAGGCCTGTCTTTTCTAAAGAGTCTGTAACCTTCCATTCCAACACTCCAGTCATAGGAGCCATCCCACCATGTTTCTGTGATGCCTATAATGTCATACCCCAGTAGACGTGCACACACCTCTAATTCCTCTTGTTTGTTACCCATGCTACGGGCATTTGTATAGAGGCATCTGAGCCGAGCTCCAAATGAAGCCGGCTCATTGGCTGCAGTAGCTGGGATTTCTCTACATTGCTCCGAGCATTTATTATAGGTGCTGGCAACTGACTGGGTGCGTTGGGATGGAATCTTCAGATTGCATAATGAAGCACACAGCTGCACTCATCCTCCAATTCAAAGAGAAATGATTTGTGTTAGAAGTACGTGAAATCCTATCTCAGTCTACACTGAAATTAATAAAAAAGCCAGACAAGCCTTCACATAATTAAATATTCAAAGGCTGAACATGTACTTTTCCATCGTCTTTTGTTAACACTGCTGGGTTTTAACTGATCTTTTCCAATTTTCAAAGGAATGAATCAGCTTAAATATGTGAGGTAAGCTTTATGATATCTGGAATTTTAGTAGACTTGGCTTTCAGAAACATGAACTAATGAATGAAGATGTAGAAAATACCATTTCATTAAGAAGAATTTGGAACTGCCTGTGTGAGTAATGATATTTCAAACACTATGGGTCCAGAATCATTACCAAATTCAGAATAAACAGGTTTTTATTTTTGCCTGAAGGTATTAAAGCCCTTTAAAAGGCCAAACATTTGTTAAAGCAACCTATAATGTGGATATTTTATAGCCATGAAACAAATGCTGAAGCCAAGAGAAACAAAATCTTCAGTCTAAACTTTTCAAATATAGAAAATTTTGGAATTTAAATTCATATGAAAGCATTGAATAGTGAAGTATGATTTTCTGAAACATTAAACATCCACAGATACATTTAAAAAAATTGTAAAATTAAGTTGTTTATTCATATCTATTTAGCTGATTGAATGTGAATAGCTTGGTCTTAGTGAATTGCTTAAGACACATAGTGAATTAGTGACAGATGAGAAAAGAGAACAGGTGCCTCAGACATTCATTTTTTTTCCTGTGTTAAATAAAAGCACCTTTTTGCTTGACACAGCAATGAATTTTAAATTTTTTATGTCCTGGTATTAGCTTACCATGAGGCATCTAGTGAAGGCAAAATGAGCAACTCACTTTTGTTTTTCTAAACTAACCTGGGAGGAAGGAATCAAGCAAGATTAAAGAAGTTGTTTGTTCTCATTTGCATAACTGTATGCCCATTAGAAAGCTGTGCAAGAGTATATAAGATATCTAAGATCTGATTAGATTTATAGCACAAGAAAAAATAATTATAGCAGCTCATGACTTCCTTTCAGACAGTATGCATGAGAATAAAGGAGTAAATACTACATCAAGGAAATCAAAGAGCCAAATGGGGAGAACAAGCTTTATTGGGACAGCCATTTCCAAGGATATGCAAATAGGTATGAGAGGGTGATACACAGAAATCCATCCGTCCTCAGAAACAGAAGGTACAAAAAAGTGTGCTAAAAAGGATTTCATTCTTTCCCAATTCTAAGCATGGACAAGGCCTGTCACAAGGATAAAATTATATAACATTCCTGACTTTGTAATTAAGCCTGACATGGAAACATTTTCTAGAAATTTTTCAGCTCGTAAATTATGAGATTCTAGAACAAGATGACAGCAGACTTAGTTTATTTGGTTACCACTGTCACGGGAGGAACAGAAATACCTGCTATAGCTGGCAGCTGGAGTTACAGTAGCACCCACTTGTCACTCCAGGGCAAGGGTCTCTCACACAAGAAAAGCCCATAATCCTTTTTCTTGTCACTTCTCCCTTTCAGTTTCTTTGCCAAAACTATATTAAACTCTCCAAGAGATTTCCAGATCACCACACTCATATCCTATGGTTTTCTCCCAGATATACAAATAAGTTGAATTGGAATTTCTACATATAAGCAAAGATGATGAGTTCATCCATTATCTCCAAAGGGTCCTTCAGTGCTGAACAAGTGTGTAGCTACCAAAATCATGACAGAAGACATGAGAATTCTCCACCATAACATGTACTCAGGTTGTGCTTAGACCATCATACCTCCAGCCTTTCTTTATTTTGCTACATGGCCTTCCTTGAGCAGAGAGTGAATCACAGTAGCTCTGTCCTGAGAAGGCATAGAAAACCAAGAGTGGACTGTTTATACTGAGCTTTATTGCTGCCTGTCTTATTTTCTCTCAAACTGCCTTGACATCCTTTGGCATTAGACATGGGGTGTATGAACACTTGCTCAGGAGTGTTATGTCATTGGTTTCTTACCATCATAGAAATCAGAGGTAAAGTTCCTTTAAGGTATCTAATCATCCTTCAATACCAGGGAGCTGGAAGGATGTTCCTGAGACACACTTACCAATCTTTTATGTAGTCTAGTTCTACATATATCACATTTATCTCAGGAAGTTAACAGAATCGCTGTTATGGAATTTTATTCTTAGTGTTCAATCTTAAATTTCTTTGCATAATATCACCCTGTATGTTTACCTAATGAGCTTGATAAGCTATAAAGAGAGAAAGGCCACTTCCTGGCCTAGCAGGTTTTCGAAAACTCTTTCAACTCCATCACAGATACTGGACTATTGTTCTTAGCTCTTGTGATACATGCAGTAATTGGACAATATTTCACTTCCACTGACAGAGTGAATCCAATATATTTGTAATATAGAATCACAGAATCATAGAATTATCTGGGTTGGAAAAGGTCTTTAAGATCATCAAGCGCAACTGTTCCTCAGCACTGCCAAGCCTACCATTAAACCATGTCACTGAGAGCCTCATCTACACAATTTGGTAACACTTCCAGGGACGGTGACTCCACCACTGCCCTGAGCAGGCTGTTCCAATGTCTGACCAACCTCTCCAGAAAGAAACTGTTCCTGGTATCCAATCTAAACCTCCCCTGGTGCAGCCTGAGGCCATTTCCTCTTGCCCTGTCACTTGATCCTTGGGAGAAGAGACCAGCTACCTCCTGGCTCCATCCTCCTTTCAGGTAGCTGTTGAGAGCATTAAGGTCCCCCCTGAGCCTTCCTTCTCTTCTCCAGACTAACCCGCCCTCAGGTCTGCCAGCCATTCCTCATCACACTTGTACTCCAGACCCTTCACCAGCTCCATTGCCCTTTTCCTGGACCCACTCCAGCACCTCAATATCTCTCTTGTAGTGAGCTTAAATATGAAAGTGATTAGAACAGAGAGAAGTTAACTACAAATAGGACAAAGCAATTTCTTTTTTATACTGTGCATGAGGTTTTAATGATTAGCAACAACCTAAGGTTTTAGTATATGCGTTGAACTCCCCATCTCAAATTGAGTTCGTTTGAATTTTATCAGCAATAGTACCAGTGGCAGTATATCTGAAGATCTCAAAAATCCAGTTATGATCTGAATCCCTTCTCTTCCTTCCTCTTCCCCACCACCTGGTAACTATGACATGGCACTGTATATTTTCCTCCTTATTCTCCTGTTTTCTTCTTAACATATATCTGCATGTATGTAATCTGCCCATAAATTCTTAATACAGGGCACTTGATTCAGATTTGGACACTGCAAAATAAATATTACATTTAGTAGAAAAAGCCTAGAGAAAGGGGTACTTTTACCTCTCAGGATCATTCACTAAAAATGGTTTGAGTTTCCACAAAAATCAGCAGCATGCATCCATTAAGTTTTCATTTCCCATGCCTATACCAAAATTCCCTTCAGGATTAAACTCAGATTAGTAAGCTAAATATTGTGAAGAAGCATGAATATAGTCAGCTCTTCTTTTATCAGGAGAAAAACATCCATTACAAAAGCAAGTCAACTAATTTAGATCAAAGAAAATATTATTGTGACTGTATGTTATTTAAAAATAGTCAAGAATAAGCTGTGCTGTGAAAGATGAGTGAAAGATAGAACTTTGTGTGCTGTCACCAGCAGCAATCACAAGGTGATGGTTCAGGAAAAGATATGAAAAGACTGCAACTGGTTTTCCATATCTTGCTAGCTCACAGAAATATGGATCATATAGATTTTCCTGAAGAGGTGGGTCATATCCTTATTGATGTATCTTTGCATGTGATAATCCCTACATACTCCCCTTCAGTAGTCTATTTTTTTTTATCTGTTCATATAATTGTAAACATAATTTGTGCCAGCTAGTTGCAATAATCTCTATTGCATATTGTAGATGAAAAAAGAAATCTATAAACCTCTTAAATATTAAACCTCTATGCTTGCATCTTCCTCTGAGCAGTTTCTGTGTTGGGAGAAGCATTTATCCTTTATCCAAGGTGTTCATGACTAGTCTCCCTCACTTCTCATTTAATTTTCAAAGCTATATATCTCTTATGTCATACACAAGCCTTTCCATAAATTCAGCATTTTCCTGGTCTTTTCCATACCTTCCTTGCTCTATTATATCTATTTTGAAAGAAATGGATTTTGCTTCATTTAGTGGAACAGTTACACTGTTTAGTTGTCAATTCCTTTGTTAATAATTGCTGATGTTCTATTTGGATTTGACCTAAATAAAATATTTATTTTGGCCATTTCTGAATTTTCACCTAATAACCAAATCAATATCTTAAACAATTAAAAAAATATATCCATTTTAGAGCTTCACAGGATTGTTTCGTCTGTGTGTCTTATTTTGCATTTCTTGACACTGAACTTCATTTGCCATTTCATTGCCTAGTCAGTCAGTAAAAGACTGACTCATGACAGTGAGTTTTAGTTTTGGCTAGTCTGAATCATTTCATGTCATCAGGATTTGTCAATTCACTATTAGACACTTTTACCATAACATACGCAAATATACAGAGCCAAACCCCAGCACGTTGCCATGATTTGTCCCTCTCTGTTATGACCAGGATGACAACACACCTTGTTTAAGTGTTTTAATATTTTTCTTGATTTTGCACTTGTTCAGTGGTGAAGTTCCAAAGCATTGGATGGGCCCACTGGTTTAGATACTTGCCCATACTATCCCACACACCCTGCCACTCATGACTGTTCAGCCTCAGGGAAAATCTCTTGGTCTTCCTATGTCATCGTCTAACCCTAGAAAAGACCCAAACCCTAGTCTGCTTAACTTTCGAGATCAGACAAAATGGTCATGGGTAAATCACACTATAGTGATTTACATTGTGATGGGTGACTATTAATCTGAAGCAGTGAATGCTTATCACAAATTCGATAAGGCACACCCTGCTCAGATCTGTCATTATTTCAACCCTTTGGGTCCCATGCTGGGCGCCGTGAAGAGCTGTCATGTTTTAAGCCCAGCCTGCAGCTCAGAACCATGCAGCCGCTCGCTCACTCCCTCCCCCCTTCCTCCCTCCCTGCTCCCGGAGGGATGAGGAGGAAAATTGAAAGAATATAACTCCCATGGCCTGAGATAAGAAAAGTCCAGTAACTAAGGTATAACACAAAACCACTAATGCTACCACCAATAATATAATAATGATAAGGGAAATAACAAGGGAAGAGTATATAACTGCTCACCACCCACCAACTGATACCCAGCCCGACCTGAGCAGTGATCTAGCCCTTCTGGGTAACTGTCCCCAGTTTCTATACTGGGCATGATATGATGTGGTATGGAATACCTCTGTGGTTAGTTTGGGTTGGGTGTCCTGTCTCTGCTTCCTTCCAGCTTCCCGTCCTCCTTCAGAAAGTCCTTGATCAGGGTAAACATTACTTAGCTAAACATTACTTAGCAACAACTGAAAACATAGGTGTTATCAGTGTTGTTCCCAGGCTGAAAGTCAAAAACACAGCACTGCACCAGCTACTAAAAAGAAGAAAAATTACTACTACTACTGAAGCCAGGACAGTAAAGTCAAGTAAACTGAAATAGGCTGTTTTCTGGAATCTCTAGAACATTACAAAAATTTAAATCCACATGAGAATAGACAATTGCCATGTGTATTATAGCTTGTAATAAATCAGAGAAGAAAGACCCATAGCTATTAAGTGTAGATTCATTTACTTAACTAAATCCCAATTATTTAAAAATGAAAAAGAAATAAAAAAGGTACAGACTTAACGCTCTTAAAAGCTTATGTTTCAAAAAATAACAGAGGTATAACCAGGTATGAAAGTAAATATCACTTTTACTTATTTTTTTTAATAATGAAAAATGTAAAAACCTAAGTGACAGGGTTTTTAATGTAAAAAACACAAGAAACAAGCAAATAACTAAAAAAGAAACAAACAAACAAAAACCCACAAAGCACTTACATGGCTTTCCCAGTGTCTTTTGCTTTGCTCTGATGCAGTCTTACAAGTGCTTAGTTTCTTATCCCCCAGTTCCTCATATACCTACATCTAAGAAGGGTATTGTGAAATTTCATTATGCAACATTGTTATCTTTTCATAATGTGCTGTGCAGCTACCTTTTGTACAAAAGAATATTATAGCAGTTTTGTATGCTGTCAGAAATACAGGGCAGGAACCCTTGTTGAAGTTACATAAGGAGCTTCATCCCTATTAAAGCTGATCCTTGCTTCAGGTCCTCTGCTGATCAGGTTTTGGCAGTACCCCTTGAAATAACTGGCAACCTATTGGATGGTTACCGTTTCAGAAGTTCTAATTTTCCTTTCATATGAGGTACAGCATTAGATACGTATTTCCTTTGCTACAGCAGATGTAGAACTTAGCAGCCAAATGATCAATATACACCCAGGCTTTGCCCTTCTACAAATGTTCCAGTTATCAAACATACGGTCTGATGTTACAAGTGTTGCTTAAATGTTGTAAATGAATTCATCTGTGCAAGAACACTGAAGCCAGGGAGGACTCCACTCTGTTTTATACTGTAGGATTTGCAAAATGCTCTCTGTTGAGCTAGTAAAGACATTGCCATCAAGTTTCAGGGGATGGCAGATGTTATTTTATGCAATGCGCATTTTAAATAACAACAGAAGATATATGGGCAGGGAAAAGGCAGTAAAGGCTTTAACTCGACCATGAGATTGCTGTAGTTTCAAAGGAACTATAAATACAGATTCTCAAAATGTTTTGAAAAAAATTAACTTTTAGAAAACCCTGTAAGAAAGTTACAGGTTATATTGAAGCCACTTTTTCTCCTACAGGGAAAAAGACTCCTGGATTAAGACCTAATGCACATCAATAATTTTATAAGGTAGAATATTAAGGAAAAATTTCTACCCTATTCCATCAGCAGAAAAAGGTGAGATTGTGCTGTAGTTCCTAAAAATACTTTATAGAATCATTATTTATTACATGTTAGATTTGGTGTTCATTAGAGTTTTAAGATATTTTCTTATGGTGGGAAGCAGACAATTTGAAATTTCATAGACTCGTAGAATAGTTTGGGTTGGAACCTTCAAACTCCTCTAGTCCAACCTTCCTGCAATGAACAGGGACATCTTCATCTAGATCAGGTTGCCCAGAAGCACACCCAGCCTGATCTTGAATATCTCCAGGGATGGGACATCCGCCACCTCTCTGAGCAACCTGTGCCAGTGTTTCACCACCCTCATTGTAAAGAATATTTTCCTCACATCCAGCCTGAATATTCTCTCTTTTAGTTTAAAACCATCATCCTTCATCTTGCCTCAACAGGTTATGCTACAAAAATTTCTCCCCATCTTGCTTACAGGTCTCTTTTTAAGAACAGAAAGTCTGCAATAATGTCTTCCCAGAGTCTTCTCTTCTCCAGGCTGAACAACCCCGACTAGAACCATAAACTTTGAGACAAAAAAACCCAACCAACCACCTGAACAAAACCCTGAAATAAAAAACCCCAAAAGAGCAGACAAAAAAATAAAGAAGTGTTATTGTAAAAAAACATGATACTGCAGTACAAAACGTATTTCAACATAATGAAATAACATTTTAAAAATTTTTTGGTTTGGGGAATCCAAAGGGCTAATAAGACATACAGAAAACCTGTCTTTTTCTCACATCTCTGAAAGTCTATCACCTTCGAGAATCATGTGTATACTTTCTAAAGACAGATTTTAGTGAGAGATCCTGTCATAAATGCTATTAACAGATCTGATTGAAATACTTTTGCGGCAGGTGTGTTGTACTATCATAAACACAAAGGTATGAAATGAGTTCTGAATGTGTGCTAAGATATAGTTACAGCAAACTTCTTGTATCCTGACTCCACATATTAAAACATTCATATTGTGTTAATTTTCAGGATCCTTGAATGTAATTTTTGAGTATGTGCTGAGAGTTCTCAGTCCTTGAGAAAGGTGTTCATTGCTTTATGGGGTTGGGTTACATAACCTTGTGAATCTGAGGTATAAATGTAAGGTAGGATTCTATAAACATCCCTTAGTCACATATGCCTACCTTTTAACTGACCATCCCTTTCAGGAAAAGTGAAAAGTTACCCTCTGGCAAAGCACTGCATATGCACCTGCTAAAGGAAGTTTAGAACTCATGTCTGACAGTTCCTAGGAAAATGTTCCAAACCCAGAATATCTACACAAAAAAATTTCTCAGGACTCTCTATACTGCTTGGACAGCTACAGATTAGTATAAAAGCTTAGGTAGGGAAAAAAAATAATATTTATACTTCTTCAAAGGGACATTGGGCATGCTCAGCCTGGAGAAGAGAAAGCTCTGGGGAAACCTTAGAGCAGTTTCCAGTGCCTAAAGGGGATACAGGAAACCTGGAGAGGGGATTTGGATGAGGGCTTGTAGAGGCAAGACAAGGGAGAATGATTTAAAGAGAGGAATTTTAGACTAGATATTAAGAAGAAATTCTTCATTATGGTGGGCCCCTGGCATAAGTTGTCCAGAGAAGCCTTGGCTGCCCCTGTTCAAGGCCAGATTGGACAGGGCTTGGAGCAACCTGCTCTAGTGGAAGGTGTCACTGTCTGTGGCAGGAGGCTGGAACTGGAAGAGCTTTGAGGTTCCTTCCAACATAAACCAGTCTGGGATTCTATGGTATTCCAGTTAACTAATAAAAACTGCTTCGTTTGGAAAAGGTCTCAAGAATCAGTATAATTACTTCTGGTCATATTATTTCTTCACAAACTGGACTTTTAGAGTTGTTGTTTCTATGGACTTTTTGGACAACTCAGAAAAGAGCAAAAACACAGTCTTAGACATGAATAAAAAAACTTTTTCCCTGACACTGAACATAAACTGACACTTTTTTCACTGACACTGACACACATAACTGAAGTTATGCTGGAGGCTTTTTCAAAGAGTTAGAATGTGCCATCAGCCTGACTGCAGAGAAAAGAGAGCATGATCTGAGTGCAACACAAGAGCAAGTAAGTTTCAGCAGGAGAGAGTTTTTACTGAACTGAGGATCAAGTCTCCCAAGTTCTGCATTTCAGTAGCAGTTTTCAGGGTGTCATTTTGGGTTGTTATAAGAATGTGATCTTGGTCATGATAAAGACAGCAAGCCAATCTTATTTTCTTAAGCTTAGGAGCAGTAATATCTTCTAGCATGGTATCAGACCATCTTTATTTCAGATGATGTATTTTTTGCCATGGACTGAGTGAACAGTAAGGTATTAGGCCTATGCATTTGTAACAGCTTTAGAAACTCACTTTATGTACTTTCATATAAGAAAGTAAATCTAAAAAACCAAATTAATTGAACAGCAGCAGTGGCAAAACAACAAAATAGTTGTATACTATTTATAGATTAATAAAGCAATAGGGAAAGCAAGAACATATACCAGTAACACCTGTGGTTGCTATTGTTCACCAAACTACATTAAGAATAGTCTCAAACAGCTTGAACAAACAGTTTTTAAGAGCAGATATTTGTGTTTTTAATCAGATATTTACATGCAGACTTACAATACATTAAAAATAAATGAGCTTTAAGAGACATAGCTATCAAATTCATGCAAAATCACCTATGTATATTGTCTTCATGTTCTTCCTCTCAAAAGAGTTGAGGTATCTTCTTTCCTTCACTCTTAATTTGCCTCTTTTATTCAGAACTAAGTTTTATAAATACCTGCATTTATTCATATGAGTACAATAAATTACTCAAACGTGTAGAAGTAAAAATCTTCAGCAAATGGACTGTCTTTAGATATTTCTAAACAACCCAGGTAACATGGGGTTACTCATGGTTCACTAGGCCTACACAAATATTGAATAAGAGCAAACAAAAATTCAAGTACTAACAGGCATTTTATCTAGCATGAAAAAAAGCGGTAACTTCTATTTCAGTTGATAATAGTGTCTACTATGAAGCATGGTGGTATTGTGAGTTTTGAAACTCAAATAAGACAAAAACATTACTCTGTTAAAAAGGCAAATAAATAGGTGTTCTTTTAGAAATAAATTTAAATATACCATAAAACTGCATAAGGGATATAATAGCTTTCTTGCTGTGATTAGGCTGTTGCATTTCCTGGTTAATAAAAACTGAGTTTCAAATGTGGTAAGAAAATAAAAGAAAAAGAAGAGAAGCAACATTTTCATCCTTGCCTTGACAAGGTTTTGAGGTGTAATAGAACTTTGCATTCCTTTACAATTAGTTTGCTTTATTTACATTCTGATAGCATTAGCAAACTTATTAAAAAGGAGATACAAACAAAATTAGTGCCAATTACACATGAAAATAATTAGATTTCATTAATCCAAGAATTCATGTAATCAATTGAATTATTGATATTCTCATTTCGGATATCTCATTATTCTTCACACTAATTAATCACAACCACTAATGAGTATTTTTGAAATGGGACTTTTTACTTACCCGGAATGGAAAATTCTTTAAAAAGCCATGATATCTACTTCAGGGAAACAAACAAGTTCTAAAAATTAATATATTTTTATTTTCTTAGAAAAGATGTGAATCTATAAGGTAACAGCAGCTTTCTTGGTTTTAAATGAGAAACTAAAAATATCTCCTTATGGGACTTTCAATTTACAGTATTGTCTACAGTTACAGACTTAAATTACAGAAGAATAGAGCTCATGATTTTTACTTTTTATTCCAGTACTGACTGAATTTGGGAAGCACTATTTGCTTCCTTGAATATGCTGTTATTCAGCAAGGATAAGAGCACATGAAAATGGAGGATTAACAAATACTGGAAATAAACATAGGGTTATTCAGTGGTCTTTACTGAATTACAGTAGTAGATTTTGGAGGTTGTCTTAATCTTGTGTCTCTGTTCCATCTGGAAGTACATCCCATATTTTATGGTGTCACATAGAGAAAACATACTAAATGTGACAGTCTAGCAAACAGGGTCCTCCCTCGCAGAGATTTGAGGGAGGACATCTCTGCCCTCCCTTACAGAGATGTAAAAGAAAACACTTTTGAAAATGAAGATGTTATTTCTGATATGATAAAATGCACAGAAGTATTTGAAGATATGAAATCCCAAACACATTTGGCTTTTAACTGAGGAGACCAAGGGAAGGGAGATAAGGACATAGGGAAACTAATAAAGATCATGGACTATTTCTGATGGACAAGAATGGGACAGTTGTGGAGGTCAGAGAAATAATATTGGAGAGAATGATGTCAGAAAACAAAACAAAAACAGAAATATCAGAATCAAGTATAACAATTTTAATTGTACAGGCTACAAGATTGTTGTGGTTTAAGCCCAGCCTGTAGCTCAGAACCATGCAGCCGCACACTCACTCCTTCTCCTCGTCCTCCCGCCCTGCTCCAGAAGGGATGGGGAGGAGAATAGAAAGAATGTAACTCACACGGGCTGAAATAAGAACAGTCCAGTAACTAAGGTATAACACAAAACCACTACTGTTGCCACCAATAATAATCATGATAAGGGAAATAACAGGGGGAACGAATGTAACCACTTACCACCCACCCACCGATACCCAGCCCAACCCGAGCAGTGATCTAACCCTTCCGGGTAACTGCCCCCAGTTTATATAGTGGGCATGTCGCGCTATGGTATGGAATACCTCTTTGGTTAGTTTGGGTTAGGTGTCCTGTCTCTGCTTCTTTCCGGCTTCCCCTCCTTCCTGGCAGAGCATGAGACTCAGGAAGTCCTTGGTCAGAGTAAACATTACTGAGCAACAACTAAAAACATCAGTGTTATCAGCACTGTACCCAGGCCGAAATTCGAAAACACGGCACTGCACCAGCTACTAAGAAGGGGGAAAATGGCTGCTACTGCTGAACCCAGGACAAAGACAAAAATCAATTCCCAAAGAGTCTGAATAAAAAAAACCCTCTCTTTAAAAGCATATTTAAGAAAAAAACAATAATCCAGAGAGCAGAGAGAAGGCAAGGAGACAGAAAAGTATAAGAAACAATAGTGTGAACACCAAGGTGCAAGAAGGAGGGGGAGGAGATGCTCCAGGCAGAGCAGAGATTCCCTTCCAGCCTGTGGAAGAGACCATGGCAGAGATGATATTTCCCTGAAGCCTGCAGGCAAGTCCACACTGGAGCAGATATTCACTCTGCAGACCATGAAGAACCCCATGCTGGATCAGTTGGACATTTTCTGGAGGAGCTGTGGCTGATGAAGAATGCAAGGTGGAGCAAGGGAAAAGTGTGATCAGGAAGCAGCTGCAGAAAAGAGCTGCTCAGGGAAGGCAGGAAGGGAGGCTGAAAAATCAGGAGCGAAGGAGTGAAGTTGAGCCTGAGAAAAAGGATGGGGAAGGGGAAGATGGTGTTTTATTTTTTATTTTGTCATTACCCAATTCCATTTTAACTGAAGAAGATTCATTTTACCCAAGCTGAGATGGTTTTGCCCATGAGAGGGACTGGTAAAAATTCCTCATCTTTATCTCAACCCACATGCTTTTACATTTTATTTTTTTCCCTGTTAAGGATGGGGAGTGAGAAAGAGGCTGGGTTGGCATCTAGCAGCTGACCAATGTCAACCCCACACACAGTTGCCAACAAAAAGGGCAGAGTGCATTGATACTGTCATTTCTTGACTGGATTAATTCTTTTTTTTTCCTTAGATAATTGTTTTTTTTAAAAAAAAGTAATAATGCTCTTACTTTAATTTGTAGTGCTATAAATACCTTTTTTTTTTTTTCAGTTTAAAATACCTGGTTTAGGGCTCTGAGGGTTTCAACTTTCATAAAAATGTTAAAATAGTTATTAAAACTTATTTATTAAAATTACTTTTGCTTGGTAAGATGATATTTAAAGATGTACAAATAAGTTTTATTTCATTGAGGACAAAAGCTTACCTTGTAAGCAACAGAAGTAACAAAAGCTCTTTTCTTCAGGCGTTATGCATTACAGTAGAAACTATGATATCTAGTCAGCTGCCCATGCCATGAAGTGGTTAAATGATGCTTAGGGTATTCTTAATACCCTTCTTTACCTTTGGATTCTTTATAGAATTGTAGAATCATAGAACCATAGAATCTTTTGTAGCCCTAAGGAACGCAACATGCAACAAATGTTGTGTGATGGGTTCTGAATATTGGAGCAAGTCATTGATAACAGTTACTTGAGATGCGCAAAGTATTTTAAATTCTTGTTTAAGTGAACCTAGCAGTTTTATTAAATAAAAGTCTGCATGTAGCCAGCTGACTACCAAAATCATCCTAAGGTCCTACTACTGGAAGTAGCTTCACAAAAATATCTAATTCTGTAACATTTTAAAAATGGTGTCTCCTTAAAGAAATAACTAAACCAATTCCAGAAGACCCATACAACAACTTTTTTAGGATTATTCAAATGATATCTCACTAGAGGAAAAAAAACAAACCCAAAGCTTACACGGGCAGAGAGTAAAAAGGTACTTTAACATAATTCTTAAAAAAAAAAAAAGGCGGAACCTGCCTCTGGGAAAATCACTGTAGTATTTCTTAAATAAAAATCCATGCTAGGAAAAGAAATAATCAAATTTTTGAACAGTCAGGGACTGTGAGCATGATAACGAGCTCTGGCACCCAATCAGGTAGAGAATTAACTATGCTTTTCAAAGCTCCATTTATTTATAAACTAGATCAAAGTTGTCTGTCAACTGTCTTTGAAGAAAAGCATTTTTAATTCCTATTTTCCTTCCTCCTCTGCCACCCGATTCCAGCCTCCTACTTTCAGGGTTCTGACAACTTCTAATGGCACCTTCCAGCAAATCACTGAGTGCAACATAGACAGATGGCTGAAGAAAACACTTTCACATGGAATTTGAGTGATTGCCATGTACAGAGCTTAGCGTGGACTTGTAAAAGAGCATGTAAAATGTAAAAGAGCACGCTGTTTTAGAGTTGGAGGAGAATACTTCGACATGCTACATTTAGGCACCTAATTTGAATTAGGAGACTACTCAAATTGTCTGTGCAGACAGACACCTCCTGCTAGAGGGTTATTCTGATCAGACATTCACCTTATGGCTTTTTACTGTTCTGGGCTAGTTTGTTGCCTTTCAGTATTTCATACAAATATAAATCAGTTGTCAATGATTAGAGTGAAAACCACTTCCACAATGAATTCCTGCACTCAAATTGCTACAAATTGCTACAACTTAGACAAGGCAACCAACTTTTAGAAAGGTGACTGTAATGTTTTCAGCTGTACTGCAAGCAGTCCAGTCATTTAAAAATAACCACAAGCATAATTGGGTTACTCATAAACACAGTAAATCATACCTTAGAATAATCTGTAGAGTCACAATAGAATATTTGTAGTACTTGAGAAAATACATTCCATGTTGGCCTGTGCCATTTATGATGCAATGTGAATAAAAGCTTCTGTTATACTGCACCTATTGTAACTGGGAAGCCTTAGTTATATTTTATATTGCCACAACATGAAACTTCAAGAAACAGCCAGCTGCTTTATTGAAATCTATGAAGTTTACCTTGCATTATACATGAAACCAAACTTCGATAGAACAAGGCTGAAGACAAAAATTGGTCTCTAAAAAATATATTGGTAGGACATAAGCAGACAAATTTACAATCCATTCTCTAAATACAGATAGAACTAAAACTTAAAAAAATTCATCCACTATCAGTGTGCATATTTTTTGCTGTCAGACAGTTTTATTGTTCACACAATACCTAGCACCATCAAAGTCTCAACAGTATTCCCAAACTCTAGTATAAGTTATCTTAATGACTTATTAAGACTAAGAATCAAGAGTGTGGCAAATTCTGCAGAAGTGATTTGTGTATCACTTATTTAAATTTTGCCTTCATGTATTTATCTTTCAGTTAAGAAAAGTGAAACCTTGGAAATTATTCCTCCAGTACACTTAGGAGTCTCATGCCTACAGACACTGAACACAAAAAAAAAAAAAAAAAAAAAAAATCACTAAACAAAATACTGTGGGCCCACAGGTACATTGAAACTAAAAAGATAAAAATAATGTATCTCCTGTTTCCATATTCTTGTTTTTATAATAATGGGTTCTTCAGCTTCTTAAAGGAAAAAGGAAGGCTTTACCAAATGCATTTGGTCCTCTGGATTATTGCCTTAAAACCAGAAATATTCTTTCTTAGTCTAATCTTTGGTAACAACTAGTTTCTTGGGCACACTCAGGGAGTGGAATGTTCAGGCAAAATATACTGTAACAGTGTCAGACATGAAAATGTCTTGTGTGATGTGCCGCATAAATATAACACCCTCATTAAAGGCATTACAAAGAATCTTCATTATTGTACCATTTCAAAAGTATATTTGTTCTGTTCAAACCACGGGTGGTATTATTAAATATTAGTGCATCTCATGCGGTTTGGTGCTCTTCTCAGAACTGCAGCAGATCATAACGTAGCACTATCAATGAAAATGGAAGTTTCCATTCATAATGCTGAAGATAGCAGCTTGAAAATCAAGTTTCTAAAGATGCTTTTTAAATAAACAAATGAAAAGAAGCATTAATAGGTTAATTGAAAAGTTTAATGTATTAAAACCCCATTACTATCCCTCCATGATTTTTTTGATGGAGTCAATAGCACTTCATGGATCAAGTTCTTCTGCATTTGTTCCCATAAACACCTGACAACTTGCCTTGAATACCATCAGGCAAAAAGAATCAGTCTTCTCCAAGCAGACCTTACATTTCCTTGATTTTTTCAGAGATTTTTGTCAGAGTAAAGATTTCAGGATTTGATTTTGTAAATTTCCAATTGTTCCTAGTACTTTGTAAAGTTTCAGTTAAACAAGGATGCCACTTTCATTGTGAGTACTCAGTTCATATAGTTCAGTCACACAGCTAAGTTATGTGCACTATATTTCAATTAAAATTAAACATTTAAATTATTCTCATAATTCCTTAAAGTGACACTATGTCTTTAGTTAAAGCCAGGGCTGAGAAAACAATTTGGCATTGAATAGTTTATCCATATATAGTTCTGTTTTGTTTGGCTTTTTTAATTTCCACTATTCATTGAATACTACAGTCCAAACACAGCTTTTTGAGATTTTTTTTTTAATTCCTTATTATTTTAAATTTATATATATTCTTCTTTAAGTTTTCTTAAATCCATTAGTATTTCTGTAAACTCAAGATTTCATATTTTATGCATTTTTGACCATTAAAAAAATAGTTCAAAGCAGGAACAATGGAAATTATTTTATAGCAGAGTGGGTAATTATGGGCCTGTTTTAATTTTATTTTTATAATGCATGTCCGTTTGCAGTTAAAACTTTACATTAAGAGAAAAGATAAACTAAGTAAATTTTTTTTTTCTGTCTTATTTGTGTTAAGGAAGCACATAGAAACCATAATAGAAAGAAATATAATGCTAAGTAGACAAATATTAATATACAATATTAGTACTAAAAAGTCAGTTCTCTAAATAGAAGAGATGGAATCCGAAAAGAAAAGGCAGAAGATTTTTCAAAACGGCAAAATGATGGGCAGGGTTACACGGCACACTAGAGTAAGTGAGCAATGAAACCTATATTTCCTACCTTCCCGTGTGCTTGCCTTCTTCCTGAACTATGTTGCCTCTTGTATTCAATTAATCAATATATCAACATTCTGTAATGCTTTTCCCTGGAGAAAAATACACAGATATGAATTAATGGAGACCCATAAACCAAGGATAAGAAGATAAGAAACATCACTATCTCAGTTACCTAGGAGTTGGAAAATGAAAAGTCTAGGATGCCAATTCCTTGCAACTATATCACTAGAAATATACCAGTGCAAAACTTGTTTTCCTGAGGAAGAGAAAACCCAGAACATTCAAATGATGATGTGGGAAATCTACTGCAAAACATTTGTCTTGGATTACTTAACTCCCAACCCTGCATCTTAATCGTGCTTCATCCTCCTGACATGAAGTGTGATGGACACATCTAAGCCTAAATTCCCCCCCTCCTTTAAGGTATCACAGTATCACAGTATGCTAGAGATTGGAAGGGACCTCAAAAGATCATCTAGTCCAATCCCCCTGCTGGAGCAGGAACACCTAGATAAGTTTACACAAGAATGTGTCCAGGCGGGTTTTGAATGTCTTCAGAGAAGGAGATTCCACAACCTCCATGGGCAGCCTGTTCCAGTGTTCTGTCACCCTCACTGAGAAGAAGTTTCTTCTCAAGTTGAAGTGGAACCTCTTGTGTTCCAGTTTGTACCCATTACCCCTTGTCCTATCATTGTTTGCCACTGAGAAGGGCCTGGCTCCATCCTTGTGACACTCCCCCTTTATATATTTATATACACTAATAAGGTCACCCTTCAGTCTCCTCTTCTCCAAACTATAGAGACCCAGCTCCCTCAGTCTTTCCTCATCAGGGAGATGTTCCACTTCCTTAATCATCTTAGTTGCCCTGCGCTGGACTCTCTCCAGCAGGTCCCTGTCCTTCTTGAACTGAGGGGCCCAGAACTGGACACAATATTCCAGATGGGGTCTCAGCAGGGCAGAGTAGAGGGGAAGGAGGACCTCTCTCAACCTACTAACCACCCCCCTTCTAATACACCCCAGGATGGCACCGGCCTTCTTGGCCACAAGGGCACAGTGTCGGCTCATGGTCATCCTGTCGTCCACTAGGACCCCCAGGTCCCTCTCCCCTACACTGCTCTCTAACAGGTCGTTCCCCAACCTATACTGGAACCTGGGGTTGTTCCTGCCCAGACGCAGGACTCTACATTTTCCCTTGTTATATTTCATCAAGTTATTCCCTGCCCAACTCTCCAGCCTGTCCAGGTCTCGCTGGATGGCAGCACAGCCTACTGGCGTGTCAGCCACTCCTCCCAGCTTAGTGTCATCACTCAATTCCCTCATCTAAATCATTGATGAATTGTGGAGCAATGGTTATTCTCACGAGGGCCTGCACAACGCAGGATTAGAGCCGAGTGAGACAGCCTTGAACTCTTTCTGACTCAGCTGAGCCGAGGAGGCCTGGAGTTGAAGAAATGTAAGTAGAACGCTGAAACAGGAGCTTGCTGGCCACAAGGAATGCACCGCTTATCACAAGGCATGCACCCTGCTGTTGTAGAGATAAGTGTGTAAAACTTAACTTAGCCAATAGCAATGGATAGACAGGCACGTGAACAGTTGTTGGGGACCAATGATAGCTTTGCTTTAGGAGCGTGGCTGATTTAGAATCCTATATAAACACTGTGTATGCAAACAATAAACGAGAACGACCATACTCATATTGAGGTTGCGTCGTTACTCCGGGCCCGACTCCCACTCCGACATCTGGTAGCAGAGGATGGTTCCCGACCAAAGATCTCCGTGACTGTGGTAAGCAGCAAGAGGAGGGTCGGAGCGGGAAGAATCGGCTGGGGGAAGCCCTGCTGGGGACAAGAGGCCCAGGCAGACGTGGAAAGCTGGCGTTAGAGTAGCTCTCTAACCCCCAGGTGCAGCTATGGATCAGGAAGCTGCAGCCAACTTGCTCGCCGGAATCCTCTCCAAGAGAGGGAAAGAAGCGCCAGTGAAGCGGCTGATACGATTAATTAAGTTAAGCCAGAAATGGGGACATGTTGAGGGCATTTGGATGATATTTTCCGTATCGGAATGGCGAGACTTTGGGGGAACCATGTGGCAAAAACTGTGGACACCAATGGAACTCTGTCCTAGAGACCTTAAAAGAAATGAGGGCAGAGAGGGAAGCCCCCCCCCTTGTGCCTGGCACGGCATCACAGAAGCCTCCTCAGCATAAGGGGGAAGATAAAGTGAAACGGCGCTCGTGTCCAAAAGTACAAGTAGAAAGTGCAAACGCGGTCACCTTCGACCTAGAGGATGAAGACCCCGAATCGGAACTGGAACCAGACCCAGAGTCTCCGGCAGAACCGAACTTGTACCCTTCCCTTCCTGACCCCAACTCAGACTCAGACAATTCAGACAGTTCGGTTCATCGGCAGATGCGATCCAGCCTCAGTGACGGTCAACTGCGACAGCTGCTGAAGAAATTAAAGTATTGGAGACAAAAGAAACCTCTGAACCCTCTGCCCCACCCTCCTACAATCCAGTAGCAAAGAAAGGGGAATGGGAGGGGAGTGTTGGGCACGGGGTAGGGGATTACAGTAATAACCGTGCTAAATGTTATCATCAAAGTTGCAATTGTTATGGGGGAATTTTCGGCTATGGGTCCCTTGGCATTCCCGGTGTTTAACACTCCACAGGGGGGAAAAAAGTGGGAGGCATTGGATTTAAAGGCTGTAAAGGAGGCGTGTCAACCGGTAACATCCTACAGGTTAAAAACATCGTATACTCGGGCAATTATCTCACATATTTTTTCTCCATATATCTTAGCACCATATGATATCTGTATAACAGCTCAATTGTTGCTTGCACCCCACCTTCAGATGTGATTTAAAGTGAGCACAGCAGAGGAAAAGGCTGGATACATGGCTACTGCCTTTGCTGCTGCTGTTAAACCCCTTTTACAATAAGGTTAGAGCGATCGCGGGGGTACTAAAGATATGAGATGTTATAATTGTGGACGGACGGGACATTGTAAAAAAGAAACAGGGTACTGTAAAGAAAATTAGTTCAGCAGCCCGCCGCCCCCCCCTTGTCAGTGATTGAATGAATTGAAATTTGATCTTAGGACATCCGTTTTATGGATGTTTTCAGTCCTTCTTAAGGTGAAGGGAGCAACCTTTTTTACGTTAAAGTAAAAGTTCTGCATCAAGACCTGCAGTGGAAAGGTCTGTGATGGACTGTGGACTTATATACAACTCATTTAATACATTCTGTCTGTGATACTCATGTACTAGAAGCTGGTAAAAATAAGTATGTCCAGGTTTCTATCAACCTTTGGAGACCTTTATAAATACTGCTGGCTACTTCTTCCAACATAGGCTGGCCAACTGTGTCGGAATGAGTGTGCATTTTGGTCAGTATAAAAGCCCAAGCCTCATGCAATGTGGGGGGAGGCAGAGCCTCTGTGGGGACGCCTGCTAAGGTTGAGCCTGCCACCTCGCACTGCGAAGATGCTTCTCAGAGCTGGTTTACTGTTAGTCTCCACAGGGTCCTTGTGCCACGTTCTGTACATGGGATTGTGTAGTGGAAGTAATGATTGTCTGAATTTTGTCCTTCAAATATTGTAGTTGTGTGGAGTGTGCTTGGGGGATCCCGTGTGTGTGTGTGTGTGTGTGTGTGTGTGTGTTGGTGTATTTTTTCTTGTTGGTTTCATGTAAAAGTTTTTAATGGGTAGCAGTTTAACATTTTGGGCAAGAAAGGGTTAATGCAAAAGTGCAGCTGCCGGCAGGTATTTATGGTTGCTGCTGAAGCAGGCAGGCAGCTGTAGCTGCTGCTGCCAACCAGGCCAGCCTTCCTAGCTGTGCAAAGCAGGGTGATCAACTTTTGGAAAAAAATAAAAAAAAAAAAAATCAAAAGAGTATTTGGTGAGAGTTCAGTCCCCATGTTCAAAAGAAGCTGCCCTCTGATTCGGCTCCCAGTGCTCCACCAGTGGAAAGGCCAGGATGGACACCAGAGCCGAGGAGAGAGAAAACAAAACAAAACCAAGCTTAATATGTTTAGAGTAACCTGGGGATGAATCCAAGACTTGGAGGAACAGATAGATTGGTTGAAACAAGAACTGCTAACTGAAAAAGCGAGAGGGGTAGTGCAACCACAAGCCTTACGAGCCGTCACCTAAGCAGCATCAGGGTGGCAGATACAGAACCTATCTACTTCTCAAGAACTGATAACCTGGAGGAGTGGCTATATTTGTGTCTTCCTGCCTACAGGTCCATGGCGAATGCCTGCAAATCTTGTCAAGCCTTGCCATGAGCTGGACAGACAAATGGAGGAACCTGATGTCTCAGCTGCAGGAGCTGAATGTGAATACCCAAGAAGAATGAGATAGAGGAAAACCAATGATTGCTAAACATCATTTGGAAGCAACTGAAAAGTAACAGCTTGAATATGTGTGCTTGTAAATTAGCTACTGTTAGATGCTGTGATTTTGTGTATAAAACCACCTGTATTTACTAGCCAGTTACTAATAAGAGACTACACATTGTATTGTATCCATTTGTCACTTGTAAAAGAGATGTTCGAGTAACACCTGTATTTACTAGCCAGCTACTAATAAGAAACTACACCTTGTATTATATGGATTTGTCACCTGTAAAAGAAATGTTAGAGCATGCAAATTTGTAGTAGCTGCTAGAAAATGCTAAAGCAAAAGATAGAAATATTCTAATGCAATGGTAGTGTACCTTGCTTATTACAATGTTTGCAAAGCTTACTTAGTAGATCACTTAACAAAATTTTCCTTGTGTGACAGAAAGCATCCTGGTTTGTGCAAAAGAAAAACGGGGGAATTGTGGAGCAATGGTTATTCTCACGAGGGCCTGCACAACCCAGGGTTAGAGCCGAGTGAGACAGCCTTGAACTCTTTCTGACTCAGCTGAGCCGAGGAGGCCTGGAGTCGAAGAAATGTAAGCAGAACGCTGGAACAGGAGCTTGCTGGCCACAAGGAATGCACCGCTTATCACAAGGCATGCACCCTGCTGTAGAGATATGTGTGTAAAACTTAGCTTAGCCAATAGCAATGTATAGACAGGCACGTGAACAGTTGTTGGGGACCAATGATAGCTTTGCTTTAGGAGCGTGGCTGATTTAGAATCCTATATAAACACTGTGTATGCAAACAATAAACGAGAACGATCATACTCATATTGAGGTTGCATCGTTACTCCGGGCCCCACTCCAACTCCGACAATGAATATATTAAATAATAGTGGTCCCAATACTGACCCTTGAGGCACTCCACTAGATACAGGCCTCCAACTAGACTCCGCCCCATAGACTACAACTCTCTGGCTTCTCTCCTTCAGCCAGTTCACAGTCCACCTCACTACCTGATCATCCAGACCACACTTCCTCAATTTAGCTGTGAGGATGCTGTGGGAGACTGTGTTAAATGCTTTGCTGAAGTCAAGGTAAACCACATCCACCGCTCTGCCATCATCCATCCACCACGTTATTACCTCATAAAAGGCTATGAGATTGGTCAAGCATGACTTCCCCTTGGTGAAGCCATGTTGACTGCCCCTCATAACCCTCTTATCCTTGATATGCCTTAAGATGGCACCAAGGATAAGGTGTTCCATCACTTTCCCAGGAATGGAGGTGAGGCTGACTGGTCTATAGTTACCCGAGTCCTCCTTCTTGCCCTTTTTGAAGACTGGAGTGACATTTGCTTTCCTCCAGTCCTCAGGCACCTCACCCGTTTCCCAAGACTTGGTAAAGATGATGGAGAGTGGTCTAGCAATGACCTCTGCCAGTTCCCTCAGCACCCGCGGGTGCATCCTATGTGGACCCATGGATTTATGGATGTCCAGATTGCTCAACTGGTCTCTAACCCATTCCTCATCAACAAAGGCAAACCGCTCCGTTGACCTGTCTTCATCTGAGGTCTCAGTGTTACAGGACTCTTCAGGACTGCCTCTGGCAGAGTAGACAGAGACAAAGAAGGCATTCAGTAACTCTGCCATCTCTGTATCTTCTGTCACCAGGGCACCCATCCCGTTCATCAGTGGGCCTACATTGCCTCCTGTGTTAGTTTTATCTGCCATGTATTTGAAAAAGCTCTTTCTGCTGTCCTTGACCCCTCTCACCAGATTTAATTCCAAGGAGGCCTTAGTCATCCTAGCTGCCTTCCTACATCCTCTAGCAGCAGCCTTATATTCCTCCCAAGTTGCCAGCCCCTCCTTCCATGACCTTTAAACTCTCCTCTTCCACTTGAGCATACCCAGCAACTCTCTATTTAGCCACGCAGGTCTCCCGGCCCTCTTCCTTGACTTCCTACTTGTCGGGATGCTCTGATCTTGAGCTCAGAAAAAGCAGTCCTTGAACGCCAGCCAACTATCTTGGGCCCTGTGGAAGCGTGGTTAGCAGACAAAGGTCACGTTCCCTTGACTAAGGGACCAGTTCTGTAACTATGGATATAAGAAGCAATCTCAGCTATTTGGTCTTAGCCGAACTCTGAGGCTTGTACTGGTGTTACCCAGACTGCAAGGCCTAACCTTAGGTTATTAAGGGTCAGCTACGTGCAGTAAAACAAAGAGTCTTAGTAAGCTGTAAAACAAAGGGACTTGGTAAGTCGCTCAAGGTTAGCAGGATGTAGGAGCAGGATAGTGAAGTTGCAAGAAGCACGCTAAAAGTAGCAAATGTGACAGAAAGCAGAATTTTCCCACTCGCTTCTAATCTTCCAAAAATGTGTGTGTGTAGCAGTTTAACACTATATATACCCTGGACCTCAGATGAATAAACGGATCACTTTATCAATCATATTGATTGTGCTGTGTTCCCTCCGCATCGCGACGACATAAAGTCTCTGACAAATTGGCGCCCAAACAGGGACCAACACCAGACCGAGAACAGGGACCCCAACGTGGGACCGAGACCAAGGGGAGACGAAGAAACCCAGGTACCCGTAGAGGCTGGGGTCGACGCGAGCGGAGCGAGGAAGCACCGGAAAAGCAGCGTCTGGAGGGTCAAAGGCACCGATCTTGCTGGACAAGAGTACCGAGTCGCCTCGAGGATCTGGAGGAGAGGAGCCGGTTCAGCGGTAGAGGAGCCTCTGCCTTCGCCGCCCGCTAATTTGGCTGTCTGTGGGGTAAGCTGCATTAGCGCCAAAGCTGTGTAACTCGTGAAGAATATAAAAAGCTAGCTAGGCAAACAGCACTGTGAAAATATAAAGAGCTCTGTAAAACTGTGTAAAGTTGTATAACTGTGAAGAATATAAAAAATGGATATGGAAAGACAGGCAGCCTATGATTTATTTAAGAGCTTCTTAGAGGAGCGAGATATAGGGAAAGAAATAGATATAGGGAAAGAACTTACTGCCCTCCTTGATTATGGCAATGGTGTAGGGTGTTTTCAAAATCCACATAAGGTGTTTGAATTAGATGAGTGGAGAAGGTTTGGTGATATACTTGGGGAACAGGTCACAGATGATAATAAGCAGGCACGCAAATTGGCAAAGAATTGGAAATGTGTTATACAATGCATGCAGAAATATGCTGCGGAACAGCGTATCGCTGCTATCACGAAAGAAAAATTAAATAATGTATCTGTACCCGAGTCATCGCCTCCTCCTGGAGCGATAGCGTTTCGAAGTGGGGAAATCCCGATGCTGCCTTCTGTGGCTACTTTTCAGTTACCCCCAGTCCCCTGTTTGGCTAATTCTGTACGGATGAAGCTTTCCGCTCCTCCGGATCCAGGACCTTCTGGTTTGGATCCATTAAATGAGCAAACCTTAAAAGATGCCAAGGTTCGAAGCGGTGATAAGACCTCACGATGTGAGGGAGTAGATTGGAAAGCTATCTATAAAGAGGCTATTCAAAGTGAGGATTATGAAGGAGCTAGATATATCCACAAAACGAGTGCCTTTCCTGTAATATATACGCCTGATGCACAAGGCAACTTTGATGTAACCATAACGCCCTTAAATTGGAAAATTTTGAATCAACTTCGACAAACCGTGAAGAATCTGGCTTACAGTCCGAGCCCGCAAGACAAATGTTAGACTATATTTGGGGCTCAGGCTTGTTGCTTATTGAGGACATTAAGAGCAGTATCAAATTAATATTGACTCCTTCGCAGATGTTGTTGTGGCAGATGTATTGGCAGGAAGAATGTCAGGAAGTATGCAATGTGCAAAGAGATCCTAGAGACCCTTTGGTAGGAGTAACCCTAGAACACCTTATGGGAATAGGTGCATGGTCTAGCAAGGAAGCGCAAGCTGGTATGGGACCAAATCTGCTTAAAGAATCAATGCAAACAGCTATGACAGCATACAGATCCAACTTATATGAAAATCACACAGGGCAAAAATGAGCCGTTTGACACATTCTTAGATCGTATTGCAAATGCAATTTCAAAAGCTCATAATTTACCCAAGTATATGAAGGGTGCACTTTTAAGACAGTGTGCGCTGCAAAATTGTAATGCTGCCACAAAACAGATTTTGATACAGCTTCTGGCAGATGCGTCTATAGTGCAAATGCTGGAGCGAATGTCTTGTGTACCCATAGGACACCAGGCATTGCTAGTAGAGGCAGTTCAATCTTTAGGTGATAAGGTATTGGCAGCTTTGACACCACTGCAGAAACCAGGTCGAAATTCTGTCCCCAAGGGGAACGGTCCACACTGCTTTCGCTGTGGACAGAATGGGCATACACGAAGGGAATGCTCCGCAACGACCTGGCACGGCATCTCAGAAGCCTCCTTGGCATAAGGAGGAAGACAAAGTGAAAGGGCGCTTGCATCCGAAAGTACAAGTAGAAAGTGCAAACGTGGTCACCTTTGACCTAGAGGAAGAAGACCCCAAATCGGAATTGGAACCAGACCTAGAAACTCCAACAGAACCGGACTTGTACCCTTCCCTTCCTGATCCTGACTCAGACTCAGATGGTTCAGACAGTTCGGCTCGTCAGCAGATGCGAACCAGCCTCAGTGATAGCCAACTGCGACAACTGCTGAAGAAATTAAAGTATTGGAGACAAAAGAAACCTCCGAACCCTCTGCCCCACCCTCCTACAATCCACTAGTAAAGAAAGGGGAGTGGGAAGGGGGTGTTGGGCACGGGGTAGGGGATTACGGTAAGAACCCTGCTAAAGGTTGGCGTGGGATGAACAAAGATGCAATTGTTACAGTGATTGAATGAACTGAAATTTGATCTTAGGACATCCATTTTATGGATGTTTTCAGTCCTTCTTAAAGTGAAGGGAGGATCCTTTTTTACATTAGACTGTAATGGACTGAGGACTTATAACCCCCTATACAACTCATTTAATACAATCTCTCTGTGATACTCATGTACTAGAAGCTGGTAAAAATAAGTATGTCCAGGTTTCTATCGACCTTTGGAGACCTTTATAAATACTGCTGGCTACTTCTTCCAACATAGGCTGGCCACCTGTGTCGGAATGAGTGTGTATTTTGGTCAGTATAAAAGCCCAAGCCTCATGCAATGTGGGGGAGGCAGAGACTCTGCAGGGATGCCTGCTAAGGTTGAGCCTGCCACCTCGCACTGCGATGATGTTTCTCGGAACTGGTTTTCCTGTTAGTCTCCACAGGGTCCTTGTGCCACGTTCTGTACATGGGATTGTGTAGTGGAAGTAATGATTGTCTGAATTTTGTCCTTCAAATATTGTAGTTGTGTGGACTGTGCTTGTGGGATCCCATACGTGTGTATGTGTGTGTGTGTGTGTGTGTGTGTGTTAAGGGCAGACAGTGTTCTGTGTATTTTTTGTTGTTGGGTTCATGTAAAAGTTTTTAACTGGTAGCAGTTTAACATTTCAGACAAGAAAGGGTTAATGCAAAAGTGCAGTTCCCAGCAGATATTTATGCTTGCTGCTGAAGCAGGCAGGTGTTTGTAGACGTAATGATGCAGCACACTCCCCATCTAACATATCTACTTTTCAAGAACTAATAACCTGGAGGAGGGGGTGTATTTGTGTCCTCCTGTCTACAGGTCCATGGCAACTGCCTTCAAAGTTAAGCCTTGCCATGATCTAGATGGACAAATGGAGTAACCTGATGCCTCAGCTACAGGAGCTGAATGTGGAAACCCCAAGCAAAATGAGATAGAGGAAGAGAAAAACCAATGATTGCTAAACATTATTTCGGAACAACTGAAAAGTAGCAACTTGAATATGTGTGTTTGTAAAATAGCTATTGTTAGAGGCTTTGATTTTGTGTATGAAACCACCTGTATTTACTAGCCATTTGCTGATAAGAAACTGCACCTTGTATTATATAGATTTGTCACCTGTAAAACAGATGTTAGAGTATGCAAATTTGTAGTAGCTGCTAGAAAATACTAAAACAAAAGATAGAAATATTCTAACACAATGTTAGTGTTATAAAACAGGTAATGGAACAAATTAAGAGGGTGAGAGAATTCCACTGGTAAGAAATTTCTTTGGCTAACCCCTTGCTGGCATCAGCATCTTCAACATGCTGCTGCACCCTGCAATAGTTACTCTGATAATGTAAATCTGTGTGTGTGCCTTGCCGTAATAACAACTTGATATTGGATAAAGCAGGTGAAACTGCATTGACAACAAGGTGCAAGGACTGAGGCTGACCAAATGCCTGGTACCACAATCAAGGGCAAGACTGGGTTGGCCTCTGTGTTTGCCACCAAGAAGAACCTCTAGCTCCACTGCTGGCTGCAGCCCAGCAGGTGTGGAGCGGTGGACACATGCCATGCCAGACCTTGATGTGAAGGATGGCCTCCCCTGTTACCAGAGAGCCATGCGTGTTGCATGAACCTCTCAGACCATAGTAACTCTATACACAAGGAGCTGCAACAACTCAAAGACAACTTGCACAAATTAAAGGAAGGTGAATCTTGGGACCTTACCTCTTGGTTAAGATCCCTGGGACTAGTATTTTGAGCCACTTTTTGCCTGTATGTATCTTGCTTTTGCTCATTTTGATTTGTTTACCTTGCATTATTCAATGTATTCAGCAAAGCCTTATGAGAATTGTAACAAGCAGTTGGAAAAAGAAAAAGGGGGAATTGTGGAAGCGTGGTTAGGAGACAAAGGTCATGTTCCCTTGACTAAGGGACCAGTTCTGTAACAATGGACATAAGAAGCAATCTCAGCTGTTTGGTCTTAGCTGAACTCTAAGCCGAAAAGTAGCAAATGTAATAGAAAGCAGAATTTTCCCACTCGCTTCTAATCTTCCAAAAATGTGTGTGTAGCAGTTTAACACTATATATACCCTGGACCTCAGATGAATAAACGTATCACTTTATCAATCATATTGATTGTGCTGTGTTCCCTCCACATCGCGACGACATAAAGTCTCCCCTTTATCATCAAGCAGCCTTTTCCATGGGATTTCCCCTAGCAATTGCTTGAAAAGGCCGAAGTTTGCCCTGTTAAAGTCCAGGGTTGCGATTCTACTTGCTATCCTACTGGTCCTACCACACAAGATCCTGAATTCCACCATCTGGTGGTCGCTGCAACCAAGGCAGCCCTCAACCTTCACTGCTTCGACCAGACCCTCCTTGTTAGTGAGGATGAGATCCAGCAGCGCACCTCTCCTGGTTGGCTCATCCACCATTTGCATGAGGGAGTTATCATCCATACACTGGAGGAACCTCCTGGACTGCAGCTGTGTTGCTGAGTAGTCCTTCCAGCAAACATCAGGGAAGTTAAAATCCCCCACGATGACCACGGCCTGTGACTGTGAGGCCGCTCTCAGCTGCCTGTATCTTAGGAAGTCTCACTAAATTTGATGGTTTGTGCCTGAGCACAGCTTAAGGCAGAAGTTTGTCCCTGTTGAGGATGTTTTTAAGCATTTGTTTCAGGCATACTTAAACTTCCTCAGAATTTTAGGGCTTGTGGAGCAATTTAAGTTTATAAGTTTATAATATAAGTTTATAAACTAAAAAGTTTGTTTTCACAGAAGGGAGTACAGTTTGTTCTGAAATGGATTCAGATACATATTTTTCCCTTCTGCTTGAAAGCCTATTTGTTTGTTTTGAAAAATCAGGAAGAGTAGCTTGTGAAATGGCAGGATGACGTATAATTGAACCCTTGAAAGTAATTCTACAGCTATTATGTAACTCAGCTGGCCCATTGAGAACTGAGAAAATAGGACATGAGTTTAACATTTCATAGTAGAAGCAATTTGCTACAAATTGAGGTAGCATTTTAGGTACATGGGTTAACTTGTCAAATTTCAATTCAGTAAATATGAAGTCATTCACTGCACCTGAGAAAATGGGGTTTGGATTCCTGCAAACATTATATACAGCATTGTCTTAGAATTAGAGGCACAGATACGTTAACAGTAAGAGAAGTGTTCATTAAGGTAGTTGGATATGCTTCATGTCACACAGGTGACAAATCACAAACTATATTGTTAAACTGGCTGCAAATTTACATATCTCACTAAAACACCTAAAAACAATCTGAATTTGGCTTCTAGCAATTAAATGTGAAAAGGGATAATTACATCAAATACTTAAATTGGTTTAGAAATGTAACACTTAATTATCTACTTTAAGCTTCTTTTTTTTGTGTGTGTAATTGCTAGTATGATTTCCTGTTTGCCAAGTGATAAGGAAAAAAACTTATATATCCCTTCTGCTGCACCAGTTGTCTCTTATGCCATAAGCCTCATCATCTTAACACGCTTCCATTTTATTCTCAACTACCTTCATGCTAGCTGGAAAGCTAGGAAAAACGTCTTTCTTTGCTTACATTTTTCATCTTAGATATTGTTATTGGCAGACATTAGGAGACATGATAATCCCAAATAGAAGCCAAACGGGGAGGGAGAGGAAAGGTGCAACAGGAAAAGAACCTAAGTTTATCATGAAGCTGTTCACTTCATGTTTTGATATATGATCATAAGCAAAATTCAAAACCATTTTGAACATCCTGATTTTCATGATTTTCACCATGTTGACTCTGTACAGTAGAAAAGTGTCTACAATATACAGACCATGTGTCCAAAGTGACACTGGCATAAAAAACCTGGAAATGGAACTGGAAGTAAAAATATGTTATATAACTATTTGTACATACAGATTCTTTACTTACACGTTATTTTGAATTATGTTCTGGGTCATTTAGTGATTTGTCTAGAATTATCTGAAACAAAAGCTTCACAAAAGATTTACTTGAAAACCATGTCATTTACTATATATCCTGTATCACATCAAGATGGGGATTCTAACAGTCCATTCAAAGACATTAGGAGATTCACCGAAAAATACCCTGTATTATTGTGACAAGTGTTTAATTTGATTGATTTCAGGGGAAAAAAAATCAGATTTTCCATCTAATATAGTTACCAGTCTGTTAGAAGATCAGCAGCCCTTATAAAAATTAGAGAAATATCAGCAAGCACAGACTGTACCATAGCTGAAATCACACCAGAAAGCCCAGCACAGAGACCATTCTTGTAAAAAGACCCACCATGTCTTAATTATTCCAATGAGGTCATAAGCTTTTAACTATTCAGGGACTTCTACCTCCTCCTGTTTGCTTCCCATTTTGCCTGCATTAGTGCAGGGACACTTCGGAGAGGCAGCTAAGAGTGTTAATT
Source organism: Neopsephotus bourkii (assembly GCF_033783945.1). Taxonomy (NCBI): domain Eukaryota; kingdom Metazoa; phylum Chordata; class Aves; order Psittaciformes; family Psittacidae; genus Neopsephotus; species Neopsephotus bourkii. The sequence goes on from NW_026900550.1 coordinate 1,035,286, forward strand.
TCCCAGTACATGTTTGAGAACTTTCCCCTTGAAAATATTCTGTAGGTGTTTAGCTGTTTACACGTCTACTCTCAAAGGATCCACTTCAGATTCAGCTGGCCAGCCTGCCAACTGAATATACATTTGCCTTATGTAGTCCAGTGGATCCTGTCTCTTCCAAAGAACTGCTGAACCTCAGGAAGAGTCCCATGGTCACAGACACCAAACCCTATGAGCTGCACAAACCACAGGATCCACTGAGTACTCCACAGGCCTTTCTGCTTTACCAGCAGGATCAAAACCCCATTTGGGCTCCCATTCCCTTGAACATTGCCCCCAGAGCCCTGTAGTTACATTTGATACTTCCCAGGTCACACCAGTAGTATCACTGGTGCTTACATGAAAAAGGATAGAGCAGAGTAGCAGTCAGAAGGCTGGAGGAGCCTCTGTAGTCTCTCCAGAACATCCTAAGTGCAAACCCCAGGCAAGAAACAAACCAACAAACCTCCCAAGTTGACAAGTCAAGTCAGCAGATGGGAGTCCCTGTCTGCTGCAGTAAGGAGTCTCCCACCACTGTCACTCACCACTACCTTCTACCACTTATGTCTGTCTCAGGCTCTGACTTCTGAGATGCTCCATTCAACAACATTCCTAGATCTTCATCAGCTGCAAAGGCCATTAACCTATTCTGTAACTGCAGATCATGATGTAGGGTAGGAGCGTTCATCCTGGTAGGAGGAATCTTCAGTTTCCAGCCTTCATCATGATGGGAGTTTCTACTTTCTGATTCGACAGGTACAGGCTCTTCCTGCCCTTCCCCTGCAGTTGAAGATTCAGATTTTCGAAGCTGTAGGGACTCAGAGAAGATTGAGTTGATCTTCTTACCATTTCTGATACTGCACAGCCTACTGACTCCCACCCAAAACACTATTTCACTTAGCAGCACAGCTCCTCAGCAACTGTGTATTTCATGCAGGCTAAAAGACTATGTGCTCAAGACTCTGTAAGAGGTCATAAACACTCTTCAGTCAGAAGCTTGCAGAGTTGCTGCCTTTTTACAAATTTCTCTATGGTTCCAAGAGTCCAATAGCAAATGGACAGTCACTTTAGCAGCACTTGAGGAAAACCCTGTGCTGTGTGCTCATAATAACTAAGAAACTACAAGCAGCACCAGTGATGATTTTGGCTGGGATACAATTAATTTTCTTCATAGCAGCTGGTATGTTTTGGATCTGTGAGTTTTCTCACTTTTACCCTTCTGATTCTCTTCCCCATTCCACTTGGAAGGAAATGAATGAGTGGCTCTGTGGTGCTTAGCTTCTGGCCAGGATTAAACCATGCATATACTGCATGGTGCTTATATAGGGTAAGAGTGCTTGACCCTGACCAATCAGGGATTATCTAGAACAAAGACTACAGGCAGCCTCTATCAAGGGCAGCCCACAGAATTCATTAGAAGCTGCTAGAGCTACTCTTACTGTATTCTTAGTCTTACCTGGTAGCATCAGAAATCCCCAGAGGGGTCCCAGGAGTTCCCAGATCCCAGGCAAAGTGCCCAGAAAGCTTGGCAAGATCTCAAGAAAATCTCAAAGAAGCAGTGCCCAGAAACTGCTGTGCAAACTGCTGCAATCTGCTGGCTGTCTTTGGTAACAAAACACTAAATTTCGTTCCAAGCATATTTTCTTTCTTTTACCAAAACATTAAAGCATTATGGTAGGTAATATTGCTTGGTTAAGGTAGTATATCTAATTTGAATTTGTGTTTTTGTGTATATTTCTAAAATACATATTAAAGATTGCTCCTAAATTTGTCTATGTGAATTGTTCCTTTCAATACAGAGTACACTTCTGTATCAAGACTTTAAAATTATATATTATAAATTCATAGAAAGTGGAGTAGTTTCTTATGGCAATTTAAATTTAGTCTACAGTCTTAAAGAAGGTTCAAGCAGAGAGACATTCATCACCCAATAAATAGCAAAGAAATTAGAGAATAGGTCACAGAATTTGCCCCAGTTGCAACACTTTTTGGAGTATATTTTCTTCTTTGTATATCACTTTCTTCATTTGGACAGATTCAAAATTGAATGATGAATCAGCTGAAAGACCTGAAAACATATTTGGTGTTAATTTACTGATGTTTCCTGTAGTGACCATGTCAAGAAGAATCTACTAGATGTCTTATGTGCAGTCTTAACTACTGGCAGCAATTCAAAACATAAATAGTTATTTCTTGGGGTAATATAAGAATAGTATTACGTAGAAAAGTGGATTGTTTATTCTTTAAAAATAGGAAGACAAACAATGTATATATTTTAAATGGAGCTGTTCAAAGTCATGTGCATTACATAATAACTTTTCCTTCCTTGTGCATATAATCAACAATGAACATAAAACCAAGAAATAACCCAATATAATATTTTAAAATTACTGCATCATTGAAAAATGTTGCCATGCAAGATGAAAGTCAGGAGTCAGTGTTTCCGGTTACAATGTCCAAAGTTTTGATGAATACAGACTTGCATGCACTGGGAGTGGCCTATGGAAATCCTTGCTGTGTTTAAATTTTTCCAAGAACATTGAGTTCTCTCAGTTGATGGATATTATTACACTCTTGATTGACTTTCTTTAAAGAGATGGAAAATTTTATTCCTTCTGAAAATTATCCCTCCACTGAGCTCAATAGAACCCAATTCAGGAAAAAAAGGAATGTAAAATCTCTTCCTGGCAGGTAAAAGAAGAGAGGAAAGTGATTTTCCACCTTTCTCTTTATCTACCTATATAATCTACTATCAGTTTGGGGTGCCCTACTGTTCAGGGAAAAATTGTTTTCAGTATGCCTTTAAAGACTCATCGATGTAATATTGAAGGTTCAGAGACAGCACTGCAAAGATCACCAGTCATTTTAGGAGCAACAGGCACCATGGATAAGCAGCAAATCATTGTTTTCAAAAGGTCATTCAGCACTACTGAGATCTGCTATCTTACATCAAGACACATACAGGATGTTTTCACTAAGAATGCTAGATGACATTCAAAGCAAAGGCTTGCTATAGAGTGCCATGACGGCTATTTTCAGTAACTTACCATTTGGTTCTGTGAGTGATGAGCTGCACAGTATCACAGGACATACTCTTCTGACTGAGCTGGAAACCTGATTCTGAAATGTACCTGAATATGAAATGAAACTAAATGTCATTAAATTTATTGCAGAACTACATTTACCTTCAAAAAAGTTTGAGAAATTGGTGTTTGTTGACTGGAGTTATACATGATTTGCTCTCCTTTATTACCTGATTTAGAGTAGCCCTATACCTGCAATTTAATATTTGTGCTTCAGTACCTGAAGCTGTGGAGAACAGTTTTGTACCTCTCCCAAAGTGCAGTCAGACACATCCAAGACAGAATAATACAGAGAAAAGAAGAAAAAATGAGAATAACAGAAGTATTACCTATTTGCGCAGGCTGTTAGCTTCCACAGTTCATCTTCTTGAGTCATTTCTCATTTAATTTGTATGGATAAGAAATACAAGGTGAATTTCAGATGTCTTGACTGTCTCATCTTCTGATATTTGAGCTTAGCATACGCAGCTATGGAGGGCTGAGGGTGAATTTTAGAGAAGGAAAAATGTAGTGTTTTGGTCATGGAAATAATGTAATGTATAATAAAATACAATGGGACAATGCAAAAATATTCAAGCAAGTGGGTGAGTGGATGAAGGGTGACATCTCCAGTAGAACAAAGAATGAAACAGGAAAAGAAAAATAAGTATCTACCAATCTTTGTGGAGAAAGCTGACAGAAATTTCCAGGTCTGTGGTTTGCAAGGAGACAATCTTATCTTGAAAACTTTAAATAATTCTTGAAGGATAATTATGAACAGAGATCTTCAGCAACACATTAAGAATACCAGTTGGGCAAAAAAAGGAGGAGTGCGCATAATTTGTGTGTACTGGAGTGAAAGGAAGAAACCAGTATGAATATAAATTCTCACCACTTATGACCCATTCTGCTAAAATTCCATGGCAAAGCAAAACACAATCAAGAAGAAGATGCTTCAAGCTTTAACTTCTGGGTGTGGCTGTATTTACTTCTACCTCACACATGCATCATTTTTAATCTGATAGCTAATATATGGGGTGCAAAGCATTTAATACATTCCATTTGAAGAATTCTACTACTGAGGTAGTAACAGTGTACTCTGTGACTGCGTGTCTTACAATGTGATGAACAAAGAACCAAACAAAGGCATAGAAAAAAATAGCTCATATCAACTTAATTGAAATACTGTTAGTGAACCCGATAGTGAACCCCAGTATATAGAATCTGGGTTGGAAGGGACCTTCAAGCTCATCCAGTTCCAACCCCCTGCCACAAGGAGGGACACCTTCCACTATATCAGGTTGCTCCAAGTCCCATCCAATCTGGCCTTGAACACTGCCAGGAATGGGGCAGCCACAGCTTCTCTGCACAACCTGTGCTAGCGCCTCACCACCCTCACAGGGAAGAACTTCTGCCTAATGTCTAATCTAAATCTATTCTGTTTATATTTGAAGCCATTCCCCATTGCTGTATCCCTACAGTCCCTGATGAAGAGTCCCTCTCTAGAATCCTTGTAGGCCGCCTTCAGATACTGGTCTCCACACAGCCAAATCTTCACAGTGGTTATCTTTTTCAAAAAAACTGTAAGTGTTGATTTGACAAGAGTAATAAAATAAGGGTTTACAAATACAAACTATCCTTGAATATCCTTGGAGTTACAAGAATGTCAGTAAGAACTGTCATGTAAGAAGCAAGTATGGAAAACATGGGAGACCTGCAGGAGAAAGTTTAAGACTTAGAGAAAGGTGAAAGTGGGGGTTAATAAGGAAGGCAAAATAGAGACTTAGATCCCCTTTTATATGTAAGAAGTATCTGTAGCTGTTCCCAATTTTGTGCCATATACCCATATGGCTGATGATGATGATATCAGTTAAAATGTAAATAATATTTAATAATAGTTTTTTAATATGCCTTATTACATTCTTGAATTTCAGGAACATCTAGATCTATCTTGAATCTGTAACTGCTGTTTATACTTAATATGAAATAGGCCAGTGCCCTGAGCCAAGAATTTTGGGGTAGGTGGTAGAGCTGAAATCTAGAACATAATCCAAATTCTACATCTAACATATCTTTACATAATGTTCTGTCACAGGTGACAGACGGCAAAAAAAATCCTGCTTTAGGAAACTTACTACTCAAAGGCTAAACATATATGGTTCCAAGAGAATCATTAAATGACACTTTTTACGTCATGCATCATAGCATAAGTCAGATTTAACATATAAAGGCACAGTAACAGGTAACCTCGTTAGAGGAGGTAAGCATTTTGAAGGTTTCCAGGATTTATTTTAGTTTAATAAATAAAATAAGAAGAATTCTGTAATATGCTACGTCACAGAAGATATTAGTGAAATGGGTGAAACAGAAAAAGGTGAACAACAATATGGAGGTGTGAAAAAATTATCGCTAGAGGAAAAGGATATAGGTAACAGAGGAGATATGTTACCTGTGAACACTAATATGAAAGAAAAAATCATGCAAAGAAAATATTTTTATTAGCCTAATATGTCCTCTTCCTACTATTTAGGATGGTAACAATCAAGTTACTTTTCTAACTTTAAACTACATCTGTAGGTGTATGTAAACCGGAGATGAAAACACAGTAAAAAATAAAACCAGAACTCCAATACGTTGAAAACACACTAGAAGTTTTATGCTGTGAGTCATTAGCTGTAATTCACTTAATTTCAGTTTCTATGTTTTAGTTAAAGGAAACTAGGAGATAATGCTGCAGAAAACATTCTTCATGAGACATAGGCATGAAATGATGCTAGTTCGTGTTAAAATAGATATTACAATGTGTTTAGGAAAAAAATGTCAGGTAGCTAAGATTTTTCTGTGTTTGTGTCTGGCCTTATTTGTGCATGCAGCTTAACGTAAGGATTGAAAACTTTTCATAGAGAGCTTGCCAGATTGTGTTTCATATTTTCCAAATTACACATTCTTTGTCTGCCAGCAGAAATTTAGTCAGAACCAAGAAATACTGCCCTCAAATAGACAAGTTGCTTCTGGCAATCTGTAACATTTTGCCTCTGAAAGGAAATACACCCTGGTTTTCAGCCTTCCCTAAATTTGGTCCTCCATATGAATGAGATGGGAGTCACTATTTCAGGATGACATGCTTCCCACCATCCAGTACAAGCCATACAACATGCCATTTAATGGCTAGCTGTGTACAGTCTTTGACAGGCTGTATTAGGACTTTTAGTGCCTGTAATTGTTGCATGAAAATTGACCATACTAATTTTAGGTCTCACTGCCTAAATTATAAGCCCACATAAATTTGATTATGTGTAATATTTTATTTTGCAGAGAAGCAGCCATTACTAACAAATAATTACTTTATTTGGGAGCACTTGACATAAGAATTTGGACTGTAATCACTCACTTGTGCTTTATAATAACAGCTCTTGTAGCATAAGGAAGGAGGAAGAATTTAGTAGACAGAAGGTTCCTACAGTGAGTTAGCACTCAACCACAATGCTCCATCAATGTGTACTCCTGATGTTCTTAAAAGTGAATAGATGTAAAACTGATCTCTTGTGGTTGAAAAATACTGCCCACATGTTTTAAAGTGTTAATATATATAACCTGCTCAGATTTCGTGTCAGGTTATTATTTTCTTATTCTTTAAATTTTCTCACAATTTTGTCCCAACATATCTGTGGCCTGAGTGCTCTGTATTCTCTGTTAAGGAGTAGAGCCTGAAACAATATCGGAGAAAAGTAAAACTGGCATCTAGAAGGAAAATAAAGACTCAGAGGCAGAGAGACCTATGATCAAAATAAAAGTATATTGAAAAAGACAACAGAAGTTAATGAGAGAAAGAAAAAAAAGATCTGATGAGGCGTTCCCCATTGTAATATTCCTGGCTATCAAAAGGGTAACATACTATGCCTCTGTAGAAGATGTCCAAGTGTTTTCCAACAGAGATATTCTGAGCAACTGGTGATTCTACCTAGGTAGCCTTAGATGAGAAGGAAAGCTCAGTACACTTCAGCATGTTTGCCACCCTCCAGTGATCTTGAGAGAATCTTTGCTGGACATGAAAAATTCAAAATTTGATAAGAAAACAAACAAAATCCCGCATGTTGCTCCTTTCCTAATATTCACTGAAAAGAATCTTCAGGTAAGAGTTGACAAAATAAGCAAGTATTTATATTCTTCCATTTTTTTCCATACTGAATGCTAGGATCATTCCACTACCATCTGGGCTGAACACTCCTGGAATGATTTGTGAGGAATTTCGTCTGGTTTTTAATCAAAAGAGTAGGAATATTGTAACCAAGTTGCCCTTCAACGGTAGTTTTATTATTTACTTTTATTTCTTTTTTGAGGAGCCTTGTAACTTGTAACTACTTCCCTACAGAATCTGCATTATTACCATGGACATGATATTGTAGGCAAGATCTAGCAGCTGCTTCCGAAAACTTCAGCCAAACACCTGACTGACAGAGCTTCTATATAGTATGCATCCATGTGAGTAATTATTTGTGCATGTCTTATGTTCACACACTTTTAGGAAAAAAGTATAGCTGAAAAAGTAATTTCAGAAAAGCTTCTGGAATTAGAGAAAGTCTGTCATCAGGTACTGCTGGGGCTGTTAGGACAAATACGTATTTTTCAGACATACTATACAATCCCAGGCACAGCTACAGGTTGGTTGGAGAAGAGATTCAGAGCAACCATGAAGAGAAGGACTTGCGGGTGTTGGTCAATAAGAAAATGAACATGAGCTGTCAGTGTGTGCTCACAGTCCAGAAGGCCAAACCGTATCCTGGGCTGCATCCAAAGCAGTGTGACCACCAGGTCGATGGAGGTGGTCCTGCCCCTCTACTCTGCTCTTGTGAGACCTCACTTGAAGTATTGTGTACAGTTCTGGTGTCCTCAACATAAAAAGGACATGGATCTGTTGGAACAAGTCCAGAGGAGGGCCACGAGGATGATCAGGGAACTGGAGCACCTCCTGTATGAAGACAGGCTGAGAAAGTTGGGGGTGTTCAGGCTGGAGAAGAGAAGGCTGCATGGAGGCCTTGTAGCAGCCTTCCAGTATCTGAAGGGGGCCTATAAGGATGCTGGGGAGAGGCTCTTCTTTAGGGACTATAGTGATAGGACAAGGGGTAACGGGTTAAAACTTAAACAGGGGAAGTTTAGATTGGATATAAGGAGGAAGCTTTTTACTGTAAGGGTGGGGAGGCACTGGAATGGGATGCTCAAGGAAGCTGTGAATGCTCCATCCCTGGCGGTGTTCAAGGCCAGGTTGGACAGAGTCTTGGGTGACATGGGTTAGTGTGAGGTGTCCCTGGCCATGGCGGGTGGGTTGGAACTTGATGAACTTAAGGTTCTAATCCTAACTATTCTATGATTCTACAATTATCATTTTCTTTTAATTAAAGAAAAATAACTCCCCGAACCAACAAACATTAAAAAAAAATAATTTTATCCTTTACAAATGAACATCAAATTCCTGCAGCAGCAATGACATCAAACGTGCAGGTGACCAACCCATTCAGATTAATGTATTTTATAATAATTATAAAATACGATAATACAATTCCACTTATATCCCTTGGGCACATTAATCTGTATGTCTTAAGTGAGTTTTCCTTTTATTGGCCTATGATTTCAGAAAGTTGGACCAAGTGTCTTGAGAAAGTCTTTCATTGATTATAGTAAGCCATTTGGAGGGACTGGTATTAACTATTTAAGTTAAGCAGTAGTTGGTGAATTGATATAATTGCCAGGCTCTGTCATAAAAGGTACTGTTTTTTATTCCTTTCTCATATTTAATTCAACTTGAGTTCAGTGCAACTCCCAGTAGAAAGAAAAATTCACAAACAAAACAACATTGCAGTCATCACCTGGATTGTTGCTGATAGTTTAATAGTTCTCATTTTCTCATGAACTGCAATTGCTTATAAATGTACTGTGCAAAAAGTTACATCACCTGAACTTGATTATAGTTTTCAATTGTTCTTTTATTCTGTCTTACATTGTTTCAAATGAAATAGGAAGGAAAGGTGTCTTCCTGCTTATATATCAAAGTTCAGTAAAATAAGATCACGTTATTTCTGGGAAAAAAAAAAATAACAAAACCAAAAAGCAACAGAGTGCAGTGCTAAGATAAATGGTTAAAAAAAACAAAGAAAGAGAAAAGCTCTCAGTGAAAAAAGTGTGCTTTAAAGGCAATATTGAAATGTACCACTCTCACTGCATGGTTGCCTATAGCATCAACATCCACAATATCCTGGATGAACAGGCTTCATGCACAAAATTTCCAGGAGATACTGGAAAGATATTCTTATGCTAGATTCTATAAAAGGGATATTCATAGGTAATGTATTATTTTAGTTTTTCCAAACACTGGGGTTGAAAACATAAGAAAAGGCAAGGACAGATGTGAGAAGGGGTTGCCCTTGTAAGAGGAAGTCAGTGGAGACACATGCTTGAATCCACTCAAGTATTTAACAGTATTATGTTGGTGTTGTAATTTCTATTGACAGCATCTGTTACTTGTCATGGCCCAGAGGCTGTCAAATTAGAATGCAATATTACAGCTTCCATTTCAGGTTATTTTTTCACATTATACCTGAAACAACAAATAAATCTGAGGTTTACACTTCCTCTGTCCACACAGCACATGCATTTAACTAAAAAGCATTAATTGGTCTCTTCAAACCTTCTAGATTTTAAGGAAAAGCCATATATGCAGTTAACAAGTGGCTGAAAACTGAAGAGCAAGCTAACAGTCTTACACATTGAACAGTGGTCTTGATATGTAGGTGATGATGAAGGGACATCTTCTGTTGTAATCCTATTACTAAAAACTCCAACCCATAAAACAAACCCACAGAAAACCCCACTAAAACAATTTTAAAAAGCTCCACTAGAAGACCATCAGGCACTCAGGTCATTGTAATTCTTGGAAAAAGGTTTTTTAGACCTTGACATGTTAGTTCTTTGATCTCACAATGCTTCCACACATGGCAGAGTGAACATTTTTAACTAGGTGGCATATCTTAGCCTCGCTGATTAGCTAGCTTGTGTCATTAAGCTTACTGAAACTTCAATTCTTTCTAGTCATCCTTCTCCCTATTGGAGCAAAATTCATGGATTTTGGGCATATAATTTGGCTTATAACTCTAAACTCCCTTAAGTTTGTCTTGATGAATTTGTGTCTTTCAGATTATCAGAAAAATAAGACTTATTCATGCTTCAATTTCTCATGGAATAAATTTCACATAGTGCTTGTTCTCCTTTTGATCTCGGTGTCAGCTATACTTACTACCGTACTTTAATATATGCCATGTAACTAATTCAGCTTATATAGACACAATCTAGACTTTCTTGCTATGTTATATTTTCATGAAATCATAGAATCCCAGAGTGGTTTGGGTTGGAAAGGACCTCAGGATCATCTAGTTTCAGCCCCCCTGCCATGCACAGGGATGCCTTCCACTCCACCAAGTTCAAAACTCTCTCCACCATGTCCTTGAATACTGCCAGGGATCGGGCAGTCACAGCTTCTCTGGGCAACCTGGTCCAGTGTTTCACCATCCTTAATTCTCACCATATATTTTGATAGTGCACTTTCAGAATCCTATACTTAAGGTTAAACTTGATAGAAAAGGTATCATAAAAGCACAAGTAAAACATCATCATATTTGAAGTAAAGGAATACCACAACTCAGAAATGCCAGTTTGCTTCATTTTGCTGTATTTGTAAGCATTTACCTTTCTTCAAAATCAAACCATTCTTTTAAGAGACTTACTAATCAGCAACAAATTTAAAATCAGAAAGTGAAAATGCTCACAAATCTTCGTGCCAATAAGTATTAAAAAGTGATAAAAAACAAAAACCGAAACCAAAAACCTCAACAAACTCAATGTCTAGTCTAGGAATCTCTGCAAAACCAACCCAAATGTCACCTAGCCTTTCCTGACTTATTCAGTACCAGGTACCCATATATGAATGTGGGAGGCAAAAGCGATAGGATTTGCGTAAGAAACACTCTGGGAACAAGCTATGAGGTTTTGATACCTGTTGTAAAGGGTACCATTATGCAAATCAATGTCGATCAAAATTTGACCAGGATGGCCAGCCTTTGACTTTACTGGGAAACACCAAGCAAAGCGTGGCTAGGTGTCGTGCCATGACAACAGATTACCACTCCAAATGGTCCCCTTGCGGAGCTGCTGCAGTTTGTGTGCCAGCACAAGCGGCAGTGCCGGAATGGTCCTGGTCACCTCAGAAGAGACAATAATTCAAGACACATCAGTTGTGCTTATTCCAACTGGCACATATGGCCCACTTGGTCATGGAAAGGCAGCACTGTTAATTGGACGATCCTCTCCAAAAATAAGAGGCCTTTTTGTGCTGCCAGGAGTCATAGATTCTGATTTTGAAAGAGAAATTAAAATAATGGTGTGGACTCCAATGCCACCATATACTATACTGGCAGGAAGCCAAATTGCACAACTAATATATTTTTCACCCCAGTCACCAGGTGCTGTCCAGACCATGTGGGGCTCCGGATGTTTTGGATCTATGAGGATGCCTGAAATTTATTGGACCCAACAATTAACTATGGATCGACCTTAATTGTCCTGTACTTTAAAATCAGAAGGAACAAAAATTACTTTGTGAGGAATCGTCAATAGTGGAGCATATGTTACAGTCATTTCTGCTCCACAGTAGCCTGATCAGTGGCCTTTAATGGACACTCCTACTTCCTTACCAGGAATTGGTGGTCAAACCTCTCCAAAACAGAGCAAAGAGCTTGTTGCTGTTTTGGGGCCAGAAGGAAGATCTTTCTTTATTAGGCCTTATGTGTTGCCTGGATCTCTTACCCTATGGGGCAGAGACTGTCTAAGCCAACGGGTAATGCATTTAAGCACAGATGTCGTGGTTTAAGCCCAGTCAGCCACACAGCCATTTGCTCACACCCCCACCTCCATCCTCCCTGCCCCCCCTCCCCCTGAGGGATGGGGAGGAGAATACAAAGAATGTAACTCCCACATGCTGAGATAAGAACAATACAGTAACTTAGGTATAACACAAAACCACTATTGCTACCACCAATAATAGTCATGATAAGGGAAATAACAAGGGAAGCTCACCACCCACCCAGGGATACGCAGCCCCACCCCAGCAGTGATCTAACCCTTCTGGGTAACTGCCCCCAGTTTATACAGTGGGCATGACATGCTGTGGTATGGAATACCTCTTTGGCTAGTTTGGGTCAGGTGTCCTGTCTCTCCTTCCTCCTGACTTCCCCTCCTCCTTGGCAGAGCATGAGACTCAGAAAGTCCTTGGTCAGATTAAACATGACTTAGCAACTGTTAGAAAAGAGTGAAGTTTTTAAGATAAATAATCATATAAAATGGTAGGAACGTTTATGTTTGAGAGGTTTATAAATCAATAGTGTGATTTTGTAGATTAGAAAGAGCTATAATTTTGCAGTTCCGTCTGCAGTCCGGTATCGTGGTTAACCTGTAACCAGTGATACAGTGGTAGCCTTGGTAGCAAGAGCTTACATAACCATATATGGTGAAGGGTGTATGGGTGAATTTAGAGAGGTATATTGTGAAATTCTACCCAAGCAGAACCTAGAAATTACCAGAGGTAGTCAAGGGAAAATAGAACAATGCTGGCGTCCACATAACGGTTGGGATTTGTCCAGAGGACAAAAAGGTGAAAAGAACAAGCCGAGGAAGACTTCTTACTTCATCTGAGGAATACTCCTTACTTCATCAGGAGGACCACCAGAGGGGGGCTGCGCAAGCGCAGAAGAGGCTGATGTCATAATAGACTGATGTGGCAATCCTTAATGCATATGTATTAGTTAATGATGCAACCTGTATTTAATATGTATTAGTTATGTAACCTTCAGTGTATAAATTGCGAACGCGATGTGACGAGGTCGAAGCCAGATTTGGGCACGTCCCCTGGTTTCCCAGCGCTGCAATAAAGCGCCTCATATAACCATTCCGGTGGTTATGTGTCAGTCCTTACGCTAACACAACAACTAAAAACATTGGTGTTATCAGCGTTGCTCTCAGGCTGAGTCAAAAACACAGCACTGCACCAGCTACTAAGAAGAAGAAAAAATGACTGCTACTGCTGAACCTAGGACATCAGATTTTTCCTAAAGGCCACTGTTCTGCAGCAGGTCCCACCTTCAACCTGGAAATCAGATGAGCTCATGTGGGTAGATCAGTGGCCCCTTCCAAAAGAAAAACTACTCCAGTTATACAAATTGGTGGATGAACAGCTGAAAGCTGGTCACATAGTCCCCACAACCAGGCCATGGAATACACCTGTCTGTGTGATTCAGAAGAAAAATTATGCTTGGAGGGTTTTACATGACCTAAGAAAGATAAATGAGGTCACTGAGGATATGAGAGCTTTACAACCTCGCCTGCCCTCACCAACAATATTACCACAAACACGGACTCTCATAGTCATTGACTTAAAAGGCATTTTTTTCATGATACTTCTTGTTCCGCAAGATGCACTGCAGTTTGCAGTACCTTCTATCAATGCTGCAAAGCCACATAAAAGATATCATAGAAACTTATAAATGGGAAAGCTCATTCCCTTTAATAACCTCGGGATGAGGTTATGCTTGTGTTTCCACAGATAAAGGACCTTGTTGGGTCCCTGCATGATGGGTTTGTCTGGCCTTGTCTTCTGGTTTGTCTGGCCTTGTCTTCTGCCTCTTCATCACAGGAGGATTGACCCTACAGTGGCTTTCTGTCCAGCCAAAAGAAAACATCTGGGTAACGTTAGCTAATGCAACAAGACAAGGCACCCTGTGCTTGTCTGTTGCCACACCTATGAATCTAAAAGGACATGCCTGATACAACTGCCACTGGACAGCTGGATTGGTTGCTGTCATCCCCTCAGCAGCCCAAGCAACTGCAGCCTCGAACCCTGTGGACACATGGAATGGCTGGGTGGTACAACGACCAGTAGCCTTTTTAGAATCACAAGAAATTGATTTGTTAGGATCTGTGAAAATGGACATGTGTTTATATTTTCATTATACAGGACAAAAACAATTGTTAGTGCAAAATGTTAACTCTTCTTTAGCTGTTTATCAAAATGCTTCTGTGTGGTGTAATTATACTTCTGACAACTTTTCTCGCTCTTCTAACCCACCGATGCCATTTCCTTGTGTCTTTTTAATCTGTGGAGATTGAACATGGCCTGGCATCCCTTCTCACCTACGAGGAGGCCCTTGGAGTCTAGGCAAATTAATAATGTTAACACCAAATGTTTCTATGATACTGAATTATACTAAGTTTCACCATCTCCACAGGATAAAAAAATCTGCTCAATCTGTTATTCGTGATTGCAAAGACAGGGCTACATTCTGGAATCCTACAGAGATAAACTCAGCATCCCTTTTTGCACCAGGAGTAGCTGCTGCAAAAGCTCTTGCAACTTTAAACAAATTGGGATGTTAGCTTGCAAAGCAAACAAATGCTTTGCAAACAAAGTCTCCTCTTTGATGTTGATTCTGTAAGACATGAAACCTTACAAAATCGTTCTGCCATATATTTTCTACTCCTGTCATGGGTATGAGGACTTTGAAGGCCTATGTTGCATGAAACTTTCAGGTAATTCTGAATTGGTTCACAAAAGTATACAAACTCTTAAAGAACTTACAGGAAAACTTCCGGTTGAGGATAACTGGAACCCTGTTTCAGGTTTGTTTGCTGGACTAGGAGCATGGGTGAAAAAATTGATTGTATTAGGAGTTTTTGTTTTGCTAGTGTTTATTAGCTTGTTAATTTGTATTCCTTGTTTAATGAAACCTATACAGTCTCTTATTGATGGAGCCCTTCAGCAGGTATTGATAGTGCATGCATAAAACAAAGAAAGGTGAGATGTGGGAGGTGAAGGCGATAGGATTTGCATGAGAAACACTCTGGGAACAAGCTATGAGGTTTTGATACCGAACAGGCCTTAGAGCGATAAGCTGGAATGTTGAAAGACAGGAAATATAACAAAGCAAGCCTTGTGGGGATAAACCAGGATGCGGTTGTAACAAAGAATTTCAGCTGAAGGCCAGAGGATGTGAGGGATGTTAAAAGAAGTGAATCAAGAAGGTGAAACTGTTGTCTCTTGAGCAGCGTGTGATCAGCATAGTAATTGGACTATTTACCTGGGGACTTTTAAAGAAGCCAATGAGATTGAACATGGCATGCTTGTGCAGGTTGGGAAAGTACTGAACAAAGGGATAAAAAGGGCATGATTGTAATAAAGTTTTGTCTCAGTATCCTCACTGACCTGAATCCATGTCTTGATACTCCACATAAGAAAGCTGCTCACGAGAAATGGAACTCCATCCCATTGGGGATAAACACTACTGTGTACAGAACATGATTTTGGTACAGAGTTACAGTATTTCTGTAAAAGTATCAGTACATGCTTCTTTCCAGAAACCAGTAAATGCCAAATCATGATAATCTACGTAAAGGAATGCATTTTGTTGCAGCTGTTCTATGTGCATACAAATTAGAACTTCATACTCATGAGTTTTCTCTACCTCTGACATATGGTGCTTGGATATAAAAATCTTGCTAGAGCTTAAATTCATGCAATAGAATACAGGCCTGTAGCAGACAGTGCTTTTGTTTCTATCTTTCTCCATATCTCTGTGTACATTTTTCTATTTTGGAATTTTGTTGAACTTCATGAGTGTGCAGAGGAGACAGTGGGATTTATACTTTTGCGTTGTCTTACACATTTAAAACACAAAGCTATTTTCCAAAGGACTGAAAATTTTTGATCACTGTGCTGCAGGATCTTATGAATTCTTTCACAGAATCCCAGACTGGTTTGGGTTGTAGGAGACCTTAAAGATCACCCAGTTCCAACCCCCTGCCACAGACAGGGACACCTTCCACTGCCAGGGATGGGGCAGACACAGCTTCTCTGGGCAACCTGTCCCAGTGCCTCACCACCCTCACAGGGAAGAACATCTGCCTAAGACTTCATCTCTATCTCCTCCCTGTCAGGATAAAGTCATTCCCTTTTCTCCTGTCCCTACAGACACTTGACTCCTCTGGACATTTCTTGTAGCCCATTTAGGCACTGGAAGCTGCAGTGAGGTCTCCCCGAATCCCTCCCTCGACCTGCTGCTCACATTCTGGGGATGCAGCCCAGCGTATGAGGGGGTTCTGGGCTCAAGTGCAAGTGGCTGGGGCATAAGGAACTTCTCCTCACCCAATACCCCAAGTCCTTCTCCTCACGGCTGCTTCATACAGTGTGTCCCAGCCTTTATTTATGCTTGAGATTGTCCTGACTCAGGTGCAGGACCTTGCACTTGGCTTGGTTGAACATCATGAGGTTGGCAATGGTTAAATTCTGTTCAGAAAACGCCAACACTGTGACATTTCTTTGGCACTGTACATTGTAGCACATAGCCTACATAATTTGCAGTGCACCACAATGTTGTTAACCTTGCACGCTGTAGAACAAGATCTACATTCACAGTCATCTCACCAGTGTTGTATGAGGAGGAGTAGGTCTGAGGAGGAATAAGTTAATAGCAGCTTATTCCCTAAACCCCAGTAAAAACCATAGCTTCTTAGTCATCATATGATACTGTTTCCTATCTCATCTCAACCTTCCTGACAGTTATTGTCAGGAGGCTTAGTAGCCTACTGTAACAAATCAAATACAGCCAAATGACATGGCATTCTCATTTTCATTGCTCTGCATTACACCGAGACATATCTTCATGACTTTTCATCTATACCATTTTAGGTTCTGCTGGTGTTTACACTTTATGCTTTTTAATATCTAACATTGTTTTTCAGTGACCTTAGGCTTATTCCATAATTGATCCTATCTTATGACTGATCAAAATAAATACAGAAATAAAAACGTAAATAAAATCACCAGTGTCTTTGCCCTTTATAACATCACTCATTTTATCAGCACATTCTTTTGTTTGTTTGTTTTTTTTAAGAAAAGAAAATTAAGTAATTCAATCTACTCAGACTTTAGCCTTTCATTTATCATTCCCTTTCACTCTCACTCAGAACCCAAACTGGAACATAAGTGACAGACAGCAAGCATGAAGGTAATAAGAACATCTTGATTATAAATCATAGTAAACAGACTGTCATAAAACCATGGAATAGCATAGATGACAGAAAATGTCTTCTCTCTGAAAGCAATTATTTTTATTCTTCAAATCAAATAATCTGTAATTTTAAGCCCAAATCAAATAGTTGTTTGTCTTTCTGTTGGCTCAGTCAACTGAAAGAAGAAATCTACCCGATAATGAGGATAGCAGTGGCAATAGATGTCCCCATGCACCAGAAAAAAATGCCACATATCTATACTAATCCTTATCGGATTAGTACAGTAACACATTCTGTTGGTTTACCACGGCTGTATTTGCTCCTGAAATGCAATTTTTCTAACTGAAAGAAGAATGATAAAAAGCAATCCTGCTGATACTTAAAGACTATCTGTCACATTAATATAGAGAAACTTTTCTTGGAATCATAAATACTGGTACTTGAAATAAAGTTGTTTGTGTGTGTGTCGTGGTTTAACCCAACCAGACAGCTTGTTACCCATTCCCCCCCGTTTCTTGCCCTCCCCTTACTCCTGGAGGGATGGAGAGAAGAATCAGAAACAATGCAACTCCCACGGGTTGAGATAAGAACAGTTTAGTAACTAAGGTATAACACAGATCACTACTGCTACCACCAATAATAGTAATGATAAAGGAAATAACAAGGGAAGAAAATACAACACCCCATCACCAGGCGACTGATAACTAGCCCACACCCAGCCCGACAAAGCACCGACCCATACCTCCTCCAACCCTGCAGTCCACCTAGTCCTTCCGGCTAACTCCCAGTTACATCCTGGGCATGACGTGCTGTGGTATGGAATACCTCTTTGGTCAGTTTGGGTCAGGTGTCCTGTCTCTGCTTCCTCCCGGCTCCCCTCCTCCCTGGCAGAGCATGAGGCCCACAAAGTCCTTGGCCAAACCAAAACATCATTGTTTTTCAGCTCTGTTCCCAGCTGAAAGTCAAAACACAGCACTGCACCAGCTACCAAGAAAGAGAAAAATGACTGCCACTGCTAAACCCAGGACATTATCCACCCCTTATTCCATACCGTTCACGGCATGCTCAGATCCCACATTTTCAATATACCCTCACTCTTATCTAAGTGCACTCTCATCGTAGTGCATGGACCAGTCCCTATAAAGCTACTGGGTCCATCTGGTCCATGATGTCAGGCTCCATCTCTTGTAACAGTCTTTCAGAGCACGAGAGGCTATGTGCAGTGCTCACACACATGAATAACATGGGCAAAAGTGTCCATTGCTAAGTCCACCCCTTGATCATGAGTCCATCTCAATGTTGCATCTCTGCTCTGTTGGCCTTAAGGGTCATGGGCCCACCAGGCTCAAAATAATTCACTGTCCCCTCCAGCAGTTTCTGCAGCTTGTTGCTGGGGACTCCATAGAGGTGCCTTCCATCTCCAATGTTTCCAAAGCACTGGAGGGGTCCAGTGGACTAGATACTTGCCCATACTGTCCCACATGCCCTGCCACTCATGGCTGTCCAGCCTTGGGGGAAATCTCCTGGTCCCCCCATATTGTGGTCTAACCCCAGAGAAGACCCAAACCCAACTCTGCTTAACTTTTGAGATCAGACAAAATGGTGGTGGGTAAAACACACTCTGTGTGTGTGCCAACATGCTGATCCCCATCACAATCAGCAGGCAGGTCCCAAGGATTCCCAAAGGCCATTTAAAACCTTCAGAACTCTCAAGCGATGCTGCTGTACTTGTCACTGGGGCTGGTGTAGCTGCTGTGCTTGCCGGCTCTCCCACCACCAGCTTCTCTTTTCCTGAGTCCAAATTTTCCTCCTCTGCCTTGCTGGGAAATGCTGCGGGGTCTCCTGCATCCTCCTGGGGCTCGGCGGGCGGCTTCCGGGGAATGCTCTCGGCCGTCGCGGGGCTGGGCTCGGCCACTGGACTCGGCTCCTCTGCGGGGCTCGGCTCCTCTGCGGTGCTCGGCTCCTCCGCCGCCTTCTCCCGCTGCTCGGCAGCCGCCCCCTCCCGCTCCTCGACCGCCCCGACCTCCTCCACCGGCAGCCGTACCCTGCGGCCTCCGGTCCCGCTCCCGCTTGGTCCCCGGGGCCGCTCTCCCGGGCCGCTTCAGCAGCCACCGGCTCCCGGGACCGTTCCCCCTCGGCTTCCCAGAGCCTCACGCAGACGGAGGGGAGGGCGAGGGCCAGGACGGTGAGGAGCAGCCGGACGGCCAGGGACCAGTCTACGGCCATGTCCGTCCCGCCCTGCTGCTGGAGCCCCCCCGTATTACAAGTCATTGCCATAAAGTACATTGAGACAGGAACCTTAGCCCAAGCCCCACACTTGATAAACACTAACACAGCAAATACCGGCTCTAAGTAAGTTACAACATTCTGAAGCTGTGAGATCAAGAGGAACAACTCTGAGATCCAATAAATCAGCATTGTGACAGTCAGATCTGTCGTTATCTCAACCCCTTCGTGCCCCACGTTGGGCGCCAAAAAGAACTGTCGTGGTTTAACCCAACCAGACAGCTTGTTACCCACTCCCCCCCGTTTCTTGCCCTCCCCTTACTCCTGGAGGGACGGAGAGAAGAATCAGAAAGAATGCAACTCCCACGGGTTGAGATAAGAACAGTTTAGTAACTAAGATATAACACAGATCACTACTGCTACCACCAATAATAGTAATGATAAAGGAAATAACAAGGGAAGAAAATACAACACCCCATCACCAGGCGACTGATGACTCGCCCCCCCCCAGCCCGATCAAGCACCAACCCATACCTCCTCCAACCCTGCAGTCCACCCAGTCCTTCCGGCTAACTCCCAGTTACATCCTGGGCATGACGTGCTGTGGTATGGAATACCTCTTTGGTCAGTTTGGGTCAGGTGTCCTGTCTCTGCTTCCTCCCGGCTCCCCTCCTCCCTGGCAGAGCATGAGGCCCACAAAGTCCTTGGCCAAACCAAAACATCATTGTTTTTCAGCTCTGTTCCCAGCTGAAAGTCAAAACACAGCACTGCACCAGCTACCAAGAAAGAGAAAAATGACTGCCACTGATAAACCCAGGACAGTGTGTAATACACTAATTAGAAACAGAATCTTTCCCTACTCAACGAAGTGCTAGGGGAGTGGACTGTGTTCCAAAATCTATCTTCCTTTTGGCACAGGAGCTAGGCACTAGGCAATTTGGAAATAGAGAGAGTTCCAGGGAGTACAGAGGAGGCCATGGAGATGCTGCGAGGGCTGGAGCATCTCTTCTCTGGAGACAGGCTGAGAGAGCTGGGCTTGTTCAGCCTGGAGAAGAGAAGGCTCCTTAAGGGGAGACCTTAGAGTAGCTTCAAGTGCCTAAAGGCGCTACAAGAAAACTGATGAGGGGTTTTGGACAAGGCCCTACAGGACAAAGGGGAATGGCTTATTAACGTAAATAGAGGTAGATATTATGATTAGAATGCTTCTGTTGTTCATGTACTAATTATACCCATTCCATGTTTAGAGAATGCAGGGGAAGTTAAAAAAAAAGGAAATTCCATTCTTCCATTCTGCTTGTTAATTCCCAATAGTACCAAATGTTATTTCAAAATGTCAAATGCTCATTTAAATTTTTCTAAATTTCATTTTGAGTAATCAGCATCTATCAAATTGTTCCATGGACTTTTACACGTCTTGGGACCACAGCACGTCTTACCAGTAATCACAGTTACTACCTTGATTTTTTATGTCTGTGGTTTTATGTTATAAAAAATATTATCTGCCTTCTCTATACTAACTATCATACTCCATTTACCCTAGTCAGCCTTATTCATCTAGTTTTTGAGATACATAGTCTTCAATCTTCCAAACACGTCTGCAAACCTATTAAGGTTTCTGATCATTTTGCCCATATGATTTTGCAATGTCCTTTAGGTCACAGATATTTAATTCAGAAGATACTGAAGAGACATGGTACATGCCATTAATTAATTATTGCTTATAACTAATTTTTAATAATGGAACTTTGCATCAGGCTGTTAAACTACTGAGACTACAACACATTTTGATATTTTTCTCTGATGACAATTCAGCTTATCCCTAGTTCACTTTCGCCGTGCTAGCTACAAGACCCAAATATGACATTCTAATAAATTCTCTGTGATTTGTATAGCCAGTGTGATAAATAATGTTTGGCTAGTTTCAGAGGCAAAAATTGGCCTTATGTTTTGATAAGTTGCACTTTTTATTTGACCATGATCAAAAGTGAAATTTAGAAGACTGATACATTGATGTTAGATTTTCAGTACTTTCTATGTAAATTTCAAATAACCAAGTGAAATCATTACAGTAATTCTAAAGACAGTTATTGCTTCAGCTTTATTTCTACAGAGTCAGCAGTATCTTTTTCAGACAGTATTTTGACATGATAGTATTCCAAGACATTTAACTGTTAGTTCATAGTAAATATTTTCAGCTGCTTCTGTGATTTGGAAAGTTGCTTTCTCTTGCCACACCAAGATTCTTGATCTACAGATTCAAAAGCCTGGACTCCAAAATTCATAGCATAGAAGTCAACAAAGTGGATACATGTAGAATTTGTTGTATTTAAACTGTGGGGGGAAATGATGAAGCATTTTACATGATTATAAACTGATAAAATGTGAAATCTATGCATTGAACATAATGGCTTTTAAAATAGTAAACTGTGGTTGAATTAATGTGATATGCATGGTTAACTGAAGACCATTATTTAGTGTTTATACTGCAAGCTTAAACATTTCCTCCAATTAATGATTAGAATGAAAAAAAAAAAAAGAAAAATATATATCCTTTTATCTAAAAAGTGTAACAGTGTGTATGTAATTTGTAGAATTTCTCTGGACAAATTTATATCACCTAAGCCTGGAATTTCAATGCATTCAGGTTTATGGAACACAGAAGAATGTATTAGGAAATCAGTTCTAGCATTCACCTGTATCTTTAGTCAATATAGATTGAGGTGAAAAAAAGATTATTATGACTTTAGAATGTATTTTAGATTATTTCTACACAAACAAAAAGGCACAGAATGGAAAAATTGAGATTATGAATTGTGAGAGACTGATCTGAAATCACAGTAGTGAAGCTGCCCTGAGGGGCAGCAATCTTTTAGAGAAACATAAGGTTCACCCCTCTCTGCCAGGGATAGAATGGGACAAGAAAAATTAGCATAATTTGAAAAGTGTGACAGACCAAGTAAGCTGCCTGCAAAAGGATGCAAAACTCCATCCAGGAAAGGGTAAATCAATTGTCTCTGTGGTACTAGGCTGCTGCAGTAGAGGCTAGAGAACAACAGCTGAATCTCAGCTCATACAAACTTTACAAGACCTGGACCATCCTTACATGACCAGGTAATTAACTTAAAAGAACAATTTCAGAAAGAGAAAAACCAGGCTAACTACTTGCAATTAACCCTGAAAGAGCAACTCCTGGCAGAGAAAAGTGCCTCTCCGGGGTCTGAGAAAATAACTGAATACCCCCACACTGACCTTGAAGAAGCGAGACTAAGGTTAGAAAATTAAACGTTCCTGTCGTTTCTCTCCGACCCTTGAGAAAAATTGAATATACCAATACAGAGAGGACGAATTCCCACAAATTACCACCAAAGACATTCTGTATGCTGCTATGGAATTAGCTAAACTTAGAAAGGAATTCTGTTGTACTCCAAAGAATCAGAAACCAAATATGTTTGGAGAGTATCTCTGTCTGCGGGAGATCAAATTTTACTAAGTGAGAACAAAGCTGAGGGATACTGGGGGTCAGGAGTAGTGACCTGGTCCTTAACTCAAAGAGCAACTTATTGGGCTAGAGGTCTTAACCCTTTGGAAAGGGGAGATCCCCTTGTCCTCACAGGGACAGTCAGCCAGTTGGTAGAAAGCATACAGAAAGCAGCATGTCTACAAATGATGTATGATTTGGAAGTTAGAGTCCCTGATGATGATACTGGTCTATCCCGAACATGACTCTCCTCATTCAGGATCTTCCTAAATCCCTGAAAGCTGTGGGGATTCAACTGCAGGGAAAGATACAAGCAGCATCCCAAAGTGGAAGGGCCATTGCTGCCCTGGAAGGAGTTCTGTCACCTGACTGAAAGACAGAGAAGAAAGTATGGACATGGGCAGAAGTTGCCCAGGGATTAATTAATTATGGGAGAAAGTATGGTCCTGTCTATATTTCTAGTAAAATTGATACTAAGGAACTGAGGCGAACAGATTTAAAAATCCCGCCTTAGGCAACTAATGAGAAATGCCCGACACCTCCTACTTCCCCAGGAGGTAGAAATATTCTTCATAAAAAAACAAAGGTTACAGACATTGCGGTGGCAAAAGGGTATTCCTAAAGATTTAATGGACGGATTGCCCACTGAAAAATTGGGAAAATTGGTATTAGAGTGGTCCAGAATGAACTCTGTGGGCTCTAAGGAAAATGAAAGACCCCCACAAAGTGTGGAAGACCCTAGTGCCCCACCACTTACAGATTTATCAGAAACTACACCTTATCCTCTCACCCATGGAGTGGAAAACTAACTCCTCCACCCGTTGACTGTGAGCAAAGAGGTGGAGGGTAGATGCATATTTGACAGCTCACTGAAAATACTGAAGGTGATCTATTAATTACTTGATTTGTGGGACCTAATTTAGTATCTATCACCTTTTTAGTGGACACAGGTGCCCAAATTTCAGAAATCTAAACCAAGGATGCTGCCCAGAATGGCATTAATCTATCTAATAAGCAATTATTTCTTGCAGATGCTTCTGGAAATACCCAGGCCCAGACACTAGTATAGTCAAATTGTGTCTGCCTGGAGATGAGACAACAGCTCTAGCAACTATAGTTGTGAGATCACTTCTGTTCAATCTGCTAGGATTAGATGTGTTAAAAGGGAAAAAATGGAAAGACAGCAGTGGAAAGACTTGGGCATTTGGCACAGCACCAGTGAACACATGTTTCCTGCAAACTGCTGCCTTGCTTCCCCCATCAAAATTAACCAATGTCAAACCTTATCCATTACACTAAGGGCCTCAGAAGGGATAATTGATAATCCCAGTACTGGAGGAATTAAAGGAACAGGGAATTGTAGTGCCAGCACAATGTCCTTTTAACTCCCCAGTATGGCCCATTCATAAACCAAACGGGAAGTGAAGACTAACTGCAGACTATAGAAGGTTGAATGCTAGCTCAGGCCCATTTACAGCTGCTGTGACAAATGTCGCTGAACCCATAGCATCTACCCAGGGACAGGCACATCCCATAATGGCAACTACTGGCATTAAAGGTGCGTTTTTTATGGTCCCCTTACAACCTGAGGACCAAGAACACTTTGCTTTTACCTGGGAAGGGCAGGAGTTCACCTTCACCTGACTTCCTCAGGGATATAAACATTCCCCTACTCTAGCTCATCATGCTTTAGCACAATAATTGGAATCAATTCCTTCGGAGGAAGGGTTTAAAATTTACCGGTACATTAATTATGTCATTATAGGAAGAAGTCAGGCAGATACGGTTCAAACAGTGCAGGATAAAATTATTTCACACGTGGAAAATTTGGGGTTAAAAATCCCACTTGAAAAAATTCAGGTACAGGCTAATGAGGTAAAATTCTTGGGAATCTGGTGGAAGGGAGGAATGACCTGTATTCCTTAAGATACCCTTTCTACATTATACCAGATAAAAATGCCTGAAACAGAGTTACAAGATGTACTGGAACTGCTTGTGTTTTGGAGAACACATATTCCTGATTTTTCTATAATTGAAAGGCCTTTGTATGACCTGTTATGAAAGAGAGTATTATGGGACTGGACCCCAAACCATGAAGAAGCTCTGCAGCTTTCAGTATTCGAAGCTGCTAATTACTAAGCCCTTGGCCCAATTCACCCTAGTGACCCACTTCAGACTGAATAGGGATTTGCTCAGTTGGGCTTATCAGTACACTTCTGGCAGAAGGGCCCTGAAGGACCCATCCGACCTATTGGATTCTATTCTTGAAGTTTTAAAGATGCCAAAAACCCAATATTCTATTTGGGAAAAAGGCTTATTTGTGATCAGTTTGGCCTTGTGAGAGGCAGAACGTGCAATTCGTAAACAACCTATAATACTCAGAGGTCCTTCCAAAGTAATTAAGCCCATGCTAGCTGGGACCCCACCACCTGATGGGATGGTATGGAGAGCCTCAGTTAGAAAACAGTATGCACAGATAGAACATTATTATATCATCTTTGAGATTACTGAAGGCTTCAGAAAAAACTTAACTATACAAGAGGAAGTTATTCCAAAACTTGACAGCCACACAATTTCCCCTGTGGTGAAATTTTCCATATTTTCCCACATTTTCAAAGCAATTGCAGAATATCTTTTTTACTGATGCCTCAGCAAAATGGGAAGGTAAAACATGAAAATATTGAGCTGTTGCTTTTCAAATAAAAACTGAATAGGAAATTATCACTGAGGGAGAAGGTAGTGGTCAGGTGAAAGAACTGATTGCAGTCTGCTGCGTCCTCCAGCATGAGGCACAATCTGCTTCTCCTGTCTGTATCTAATACTGATCCTTTTTCTGTTTTTAAAGGCTGCACTGCATGGCTCCCGTTTTGGGAATAGAATGCCTGGGAGGTTAATCAGGTGCCTGTATAGCAAAAAGAAAAATGGCAGGAGATATTAACCATAGCAAAACAGGGAGATTTTGCAATAGGATGGGTGGCTTCCCATCAAACAGATGAAACCCAGCCAGCTGATGGGATGGTAGAGCAGATGAACTAGCCCTGCTTGCCACCTTAAGGGTTCACTCTGAATCAGAAGATTGGGCAAAATTGTTAGAATGGCTACATTTAAAGAGGAAGCATACTGGGGCTAAAGATCTGTACTAAGAAGCCCAAGCTTAAGGTTGGCCAATTACTTCGGAGAATTGTCTTACCTGCATTTCTGCATGTGAACAACGTTGAAGCAGACTTGAACAACATCCTTTGAAAGAAGAACCCCTTCATCTCAGGCAAGGGAAGTGGCTATGGGAAGCCTGGTAATATATTACAGAGGTCCTTTTCACAAATCAGAAAGGAAGTGTTTGGTACGAGTGGAAATACTGTCAGGTCTAGTGCAAGCTGAAGCATTTGCTCCATCTACAGGAGATAATATGATACAGGCCTTGAGATGGTGCTCTGGGACAATCCCCAAAACCCATACTGTCTAATCAGACAATGGGTCCCATTTTACTGCCAAAGTCGTTCAGGACTGGGCAGGGGCAGAAGGTATTGAGTGGGTTTTTCACACCTCTTATTATCCTCAGGCAAATGGGGTTGTACTAAAAACAAAGGGCCTTCTCAAGATATTCCTTAAACCCCATGAGTACAGATTGGTTTGGAGACTGTGAGACACTGTTACTCAAGTGAACAATCTGTGGGAAATAAACGGATGCCCCAAAACTACCTCTTTTTGCCCTAATCCTACAACCATGATCCCCTGTCTTGAAGCCCCAAAGACTACCTCTTACTATCCGGGACAAGCAGTGTTTGTAGAAATGCCCAGAGTGGGGACAGTACTACTGGCACTGAGAGGACCCATAAATAGATATGTGTGGACAGCCAAAGAACATAAAATTAAATACACAATGGATTGATCCATCATTTTAATGATAATAACCTCTCTTCCGGTTCCTGCAACGAACCGAGGATGTCCTTTTCCTACAGATAAGACTTCATAGGACTTGCCAAAGATCTCCTCTGGAGACAACCACACGATAGCCCTTATGTATAGCTGTCATTTTGTTAACTTTGATGGCCTTTATGGGATGTATAATGTATTCTAACAGACGTTGCTTTGGATATTAGTGTTCTTCTTTCTTGGAGCCTCAGGAGACCCTCAGCTTGCCTTCCCAAGTTATGGTGGGGAAAATGACTTTATAGTTTTAGGTAATCAAATAGCTTATGTTTAATCTTAGTAATTGTCGGGTCTGTGGAAGTCCAGCAGGAACTGAGAATTGGCCATGGGTGACTCATCCGGTCCAACCTAAATGGTGGGTAAGCAATTTAAGTATAGTTCATAACGGAACTGAATTTTGGGCTGAGGAAGGGAATCCGTGGTGATGCCAATTCTCTGCAAAGGGGACTTGTTGCTTAAATAGAACAAAAGAAGGAGGGGTAGATGTAAGTAAAAGTGCCTGTGAATGGACATTCTCTCAAAAAAATTACTGTCTAAGCAAATCCTGCCCACTGCTTGATTGCCCTGTGTATCAGGGGAGGTGGAATTGGACCCATGCCCAGTTTTCTAATAGGAGGTGGGAAATTGCTGAGGTGAGTAGCTCGAGAGAGGGCACCTTCAACACCTGAGTAGGGGGAAGCTCAGCTTTCAGTAGCCTCAACTCAGAGTAGCAAGAGCCACCGAGGGAGCCTAAAGTCCTGGACAGGACCTGCCCGGGAGCCAGCAGCTCGGCTGACGTGAACAGCTGACTCTCAGGTGGCGGAGCCAGGAGGGGCAGCACCAACCCTGACTTGGTAAAAACCCTCCCCAGGGAGCGTGAGCAGCGACCAGGAGCACTAGGGACCAGGGCGAGCAACCATTGTATGGTGCGGCAGTTTGCAACAGGGCAAGCAAACAGAGCGTGGCGCGGCAGTTTGCACAGCAGTTTGCGTGGGTAGGCAAGCTGGATGGTGAGTGTTTGCCATATGACCATGGCCCGGTCTGGGAGCTCTGCTCTGGCTGCCCTAGTGGTGGCCAGTGTAGGCACCCAGACATAGCAGATGAGAGGGGAGGCTGCAGTGCAGAGCTCGGGGTGTAGAGAATGCCTGCACTGGTCTCGTGAGGCAAGGGTGCACAATGGGCAGGGCTTTCCTTGGTGTGCCCTGGTGGAGGTCCTCCTGCAGTAGGCGGCTGAACTGTGGGACATTGTCAATAGGCTGAAAGATGTCAGGAAATATGAGAGGGAGCAGGACTGCTTGCTCCAGGCCCAAACTGTGCTGGGGCCTCACACGTCCATTGTAGCTTATGGAGATGGTCAAATTCAAGATCCTCAGGACAGTGGGAAAAGTGTGCAGCAAGCTCACTGCCCTGGACTTCAAGAGAGCAGACTTTGACCTCTTCAGGAACCTGCTTAGTAAGGTTCAGTGGGATAGAGCCCTAGAGGGCAGGGGGGCCCAAGGCTGCTGGTTGATATTCAAGGATCACCTACTGCAAGCTCAAGAGTGTTGCATCACAACTGGAAGGAAGTGCAGCAGGAGAGCCAGGAGACCTCCTTGGATGGATAAGGAGCTGCTCAGGAAACTTTGAGTGGAAAAGGAGGCTTATAAGATGTGGAAGCAAGGACAGGTGGCCTGGGAAGAATACAGGGATGTTGTCCGGGAAGCTAGGGACCAGATAAGGAAAGCTAACGCCCAGTTAGAGTTAAACTTGGCTAGGGACGTGAAATATAACAGGAAGGGATTTTATAGGTACATAACAAATAAAACACAGAGTAGGGACAACGTGGGCCCTCTCTGGAAGCTATCAGGAGAACTGGACACCATAGAGTTGGAGAAGGCTGAGGTTCTTAATGACTTCTTTGCCTCAGTCTTCACTGGCAAATACTCTGCCCACACCACTCAAATCTTGGAAGGCAGACACAGGGACTGTGAGAATTAAGACCTTAGGCCCATTGTAGGAGAGGATCTGGTCTGAGACCATCTTGAGAACCTGAACGTAAACAAGTTCCTGGGACCTGATGAAATCCATGTTTGTGTCCTGAAAGAGCTGGCGAATGAAGTTGTTAAGCCACTGTCCATCATATTTGAAACCTTATGGCAGCCAGGTGAAGTTCCTGACGACTGGGAAAAGGGAAATATAACCCCCACTTTCAAGAAGGGGAAAATGAACGACCCAGGGAACTACAGACCAGTCAGTCTTATCTCTGTGCCTTGCAAAATCTTGGAGCAGATTCTCCTGGAAGGCATGCTAAGACACATGAAAAACAACAAGGTGCTTGGTGGCAGCCAGCATGGCTTCACTAAGGGGAAATCCTGCCTGACCAATTTGGTGGCCTTCTATGATGAGACTACAGGACTTATGGATGGGGGTAGAGCAGCTGATGTCATCTACCTGGGTGTCATAATACAGGGTACTTCCAGGTCCAATGGGGCCTCCCATAACCATATATTAGGGGGTCTGCCTATAAAAGTATTCTCATGCACCTGCAGATGGTTGCCAAGTACAATTATGTACACGGTAACACCCTGTTTGGTTGGTACCAGACCACAATTTTAGAAAATAGGATCTGATCGCATTTGAATTTTGCCATGTCCATCAGAAAACCTGAGGTATATGTTTCTTCTCAGTGTTGTTGGTCTGTTGGCAAGCAAAAATGTCAGACTTAAGGAGTCAACACCAATTTGTCTACATGCGTCTTTGCTGAAGTCATCATATGAACATTTTAGAATCATAGAATAGTTAGGGTTAGAAAGGACCTTAAGATCATTAAGTTCCAAACTGCCGTGGCCAAGGACACCTCACACTAAACTATGTCTCCCAAGGCTCTGTCCAACCTGGCCTTGAACACCGCCAGAGATGGAGCATTCACAGCTTCCTTGAGCAACCCATTCCAGTGCCTCACCACCCTTACAGTAAAAAGTTTCCTCCTTATATCTAGTCTAAACTTCCCCTGTTTTAAGTTTTAACCCGTTACCCCTTGTCCTATCACTATAGTCCCTAATGAAGAGTCTCTCCCCAGGATCCCTTGAGACCCCCTTCAGATACTGGAAGGCTGCTATGAAGACTCCATGCAGCCTTCTCTTCTCCAGGCAGAACACTCCCAACTTTCTCAGCCTGTCTTCATACAGGAGGTGCTCCAGTCCCTTGGTCATCCTCGTGGCCATCCTCTGGACTTGTTCCAACAGTTCCATGTCCTTTTTATGTTGAAGAAACCAGAACTGTACACAATACTTCAAGTGAAGTCATACGAGAGCAGAGGGGCAGGATCACCTCCTTTGACCTGCTGGTCACACTGCTTTTGATGCAGCCCAGGATACGGTTGGCTTTCTGGGCTGTGAGCACCCACTGATGGCTCATGTTCAGTTTCGCATCAACCAACACCCCCAAGTCCTTCTATTCATGGCTGTTCTGAATCTCTTCTTTGCCCAACCTGTAGCTGTGCCTGGGATTGCTCTGACCCAGGTGTAGGACCTTGCACTTGTCATGGTTAAACTTCATGAGGTTGGCATCAGCCCACCTTACAATCATGTCAAGTTCTCTCTGGATGGCATTCCTTCCCTCCAGCGTACCAACCAAACCACACAGTTCAGTGTCACTGGAAAACTTGCTGAGGAGGCATTCAATCCCACTGTCTGTGTCACCAACAAAGTTCTTCAATAAGACCAGTCCCAACACTGATCTCTGAGGGACTCCACTCTTTATTGGTCTCTAACTGACACTGAGCTATTGACCACAACTCTTTGCGTATGGCCATCCAGCTAGTTCTTTATTCACCTAGTGGTCCATCTATCAAATTGATGTTTCTCCTATTTAAAGACAAGGATGTTGGAACTTGATGATCTTAAGGTCCTTTCCAACCCTAACTATTCTATGATTCTACAGTGTCATGCGGGACTGTGTCAAATGCTTTGGACAAGTCTAGGTAGATGACATTAAGTGCTCTATCCCTGTCCATCAGTTCTGTAGCCTCATCATAGAAGGCCACCAAATTGGTCAGGCAGGATTTTCCCTTAGTGAAGCCATGCTGGCTGTCACCAAGCACCTTGTTGTATTTCATGTACCTTGGCATGCCTTCCAGGAGAATCTGCTCCAAGATTTTGCCAGGCACAGAGGTGAGACTGACTGGTCTGTAATTCCCTGGGTCATCCATTTTCCCCTTCTTGAAAATGGGAGTTATATTTCCCTTTTTCCCGTGGGCAGGAACTTCATCTGACTGAATATATAATGAGTATAGATTTACATAGGCTCTGGGGAAATAATGTACTAAAAACTACAAAACATTCAAGGGTAAGACAGAGGGAAGGCTGGTTAATTTGTCATTCAGTGACTTAAGAAACTATGAAGAATAGTTCTTATTACAAAACTTTACATGTTATTTTAATTTTTGAGCATTTCTCTACATCTTCACAAAAAATACAAATAAAGTGCTGGAGAGTTTTGAAAGCATTTTCATCACTGGTAACACTATTAGCCAGAATAACTTACTAAAAATTTCTTAGGATTCTGTTTCACACACAGAAAAAAAAAAAAGACACAAATAAAGTATGTGGTTTTTCACTTTAAATGTTAAACTAAATAAATTAGAACAAATAAATTCAAGCCCTAAGTATTGATTTTTCTGCAACTTTTGTCCAGTATAATGAACAAAAAAAAAAAAAAAAATCTCCATAAGAAGAGAGATGGAATTGTACCCAGTTTGCTAAATATTGTTTTACTGGATTTACTTTTAAATGTTAATTTAAAGCTTTGACACTTACAGTAAGCAATAAGAAGAACTGCAAAAATCACTAGAATGGAAAAGACACAGCAGAATTTTCTTTTTCAGCTTCAATCTGAAATGTAGCGTCCATGTTAATTTCTCTCAGTAATTTGTGCATAGACATATAGGAATTTATCTGCTTTTCAAAATGCTGTTAGCAAAAGTGCAAATTAAAACTGACATGCACATTTTTGGCCCACTATGTGACTTTAAAAGATTGGGACCAGCAAAATACCATAAAGCTTTATGGCAGGAGGTAAGTTATCAGAAAGAAAGAAAAGTAATTTTTGAAGATCAGTGTATTTGATTCCTTGTGCAACTCTTTTTCCCTTATTATTAATCTAAATACTTCATGCATTGTATTACTAATCAACATTGTTATTAATAATTGTATGCCTCTAGTTTTAATTTCCTCCCCCCCATATAGAAGTTACTGCACTTTTCCAAATGTGACACCATCCAACTGTTGTTCAGCACATTTTCTTATTAAATATTGCCTTTAAAGGTATGATATCTTATTAATTAGATTGTTTTTAAAGAGATTTCTTGCTGGTTATATTAAGCTCAGAGGGGATTGTTCTTTGCTTTCTAAACTTTCATTGCAGAAGGCTCCCATTAAAAATACTATAAGACAGTGAAATCCCAATAACTAAGACAAAGGGAGATAATTAAGACAAATATACATTTTTAATATTGTGATTAAAAATTAGTTAAGGCAAAAGGGAAATCTTACACTCTCTAATTAACTATCCTTTAGGGATTGTATAAACATTTGTATATGCTAGAGGTAAAAACCTCCACTTTGTCCCTGGCAGACAAAAACCAGAAGTATTCCAGATTATTTTTATTTCCAATTCAGCCTGAACACTTTAATACAAAAAGTAAACGAAACGAAATATCTGTCACATCTGTGTCTAAAACAGAATATAATAAATGTCTTCAAAATCTGTAAAAATGAAGGTCATGATCTTATGCCATTTGAATAAATAGATGTAATTACCATCAAAACTGACCTTTAGGTTCTTAAAATTTAAGGTTGATGATAGGCATCCTCCAAAGCTGTTCACTTAGAACACAGTAATATGGAGATAACTATCAAGAGCTATACTAATTCCATCAAGACTGTGTGATTTAATGGTAATTTTGGCTTACATATATGATATACTACACTTTATACTTAGAACAAGCACAACCAGACTTCCACGATTTACTATGTTGTTAAAGATGGAGGAATATATTCATGCAGTAAACTTGGCACATATTTTTAAAAGCTACAATGAAAATATACTTACATGTCACAAGTAAACCCACAATTTTAACTGGATGTTGTATGTATATATGTATATATATGTATATATATATATACTCTTCTCACTAACACAAGTTTTCCTTCAAAAATCTATCTGAATGCACAAGACATATAAAACAATCTTGCCCATAATATCTTTGTCTAGAAGCTGCATCATGTATACTTGGCTCATCTCTGGCATTTATGAATATGCATTTTGAAAGGTTATTCATACTTCGTCATTGTTAAGAAAAAGATACAAGTTCTTCGTCTGCATTACCAGAAATGAAAATTTTTCCTGTAGGTTTGTGTTCTTCTGTTCTTCCAAGCATTTTCCTCCCAGTTCACTCCCATATGCACTTCTCAAGTTTTTCTCATCTCTTCCCATATCAAACATCTTGATAAACAAGTAGGAAGTATATGCTGTAGCTAACTTATGTATGCTGAAATGCATCAAACCATGATTTTTCAAAAGCAAAGAAAAACTGCACAAAACTTCAAACTCTCTTTTAATTACTGAGTAATCAAAAATGCTGCTTTACATTTTCTGTTCTTTGGTTTGGTGTGTTGTTTTTTTCTTCAGTTCTGCTGTTGACGTCTACGAGTTCATTACTGTCATGGTTTAAAACCAGTCTGGCAGCACGTTCACTCACTCCCTCCCTTCTTTCCCTCCCCCTACTCCCGGAGGGACAGAAGGGAGAATGGAAAGAATGCAACTCCCACAGGTTGAGATAAGAACAGTTTAGTAACTAAGGTATAACAAAAAACACTACTGCTACCACCAATAATGATAAAGGAAATAACAAGGGAAGAGAATAAAACTGCTCACTACCCACCGACCGATAACTCGCCCCCCCCCATCGCGGCCAAACACCAACTGACACCTCATCCAACTCCGTAGTCCACAAGCCCTCTGGCCAGGCCATGATGACTTCTAGAATCCCTGGATGATGGGGATTTCCTATTCGAGCTTGTTGTGTATTTAGCGCAGCCCATTTACTCCATGTAGCATCAGTTCCATGATGTGTAGAGGAGACCCTGCTTTTGAACATCCAGCCCAGCACGGGCAACTGGGGTGCCAGGAGAAGCTGTGCTTCAGTGCCAATAACCTGATTTCATGAGTGGGATGGAAAAGGAGAGACAATCATTGTTAATTATAAGGAGCTCACAATTAATCCTAACTTTACTGTGTGTCTGTATGCATGGAGATTTTTAAAGGCACTTCTTCTGGAGAGGATAACTCATGAAGAAATGTGTTATTTGATGAGAAGCAATAGGCCTGATATTTCATTAAAGCGTTTGATCTTGAAAATAATGCCTTTGCTTGCTGCGGTCATGGGAGCTAATCTTTAGTTTGCTGCTGAGCTTTGTGGAACTGAAGTGTGTGGGCTCTAGTCTACAGTCTTTGAGCATGTGCTCAATTTAAATAACTAAAACCATGTTCTGAAAGATATAGATACCTTGTAATGCTTTCACATCGCCACTGTGATTGTTGATGGGGCAGCCACAGCTTCTCTGGGCAACCTGTGCCAGGGCCTCACGACCCTCACAATGAAGAATGTCTTCCTAATACCCAATCTAAATTTTCCCTCTTTCAGTTTAAAGACATTCCATATGGCTGGAAGCACACACTGCTGGCTCTTGCTGAGCTTCTCGTCAGCTAATACCCCCAAGTCCTTCTCCTCAGGGATGCTCCATCCAGTCTCCACACAGCCTGTGTTTGTGCTTGCAATTGCTCCAACCCAGGGCCTTGATGAACTCCACGAGGCTCACAATGTCCCGCCTCTCTAGCCTGTCATGGTCCCTCTGGATCTCATCCCCTCCCTCCAGCACCACACAGCTCAGTGTCTTTGGCAGATGTAACTAAATTCCATTCTAACTTTTTTGCAAAATACCAGTTTTGCAAATAACGAAAATGCATGACTTTTGCCTTAGCACTTTCTGATTTATCAGTCTTGTAATACCTCCTTTCTTCTGAGTTATGTGACAACAAGGCTAGGGGAGAGAGAAGTTTCTGATATCATAAAAAGAAGTAATCTGCTTCAGTAAAATGAGTGAAAGCTTTTATAATACTGGTTCATTTTCTGCCACAGAGCTTCACTGAAGAATTACAAAAAACTATATTGGATGTTACATACTGCGTGTTTTAACATACTAGATTTTAAGCATGTCTGGGTTCATAATACTTAACTTTCCCAAGTAACAAGAAATAGTCACTTAACCAATCCTGCCTGGCATTCCACAAAACACAAGTGAGAACTGAGCTTTTGGGTGGGGCTTGGAGCAACCTGGTCTAGTGAAAGGTGTCCCTGATTGTGGCAGGGGTTTGGAACTGAATGAGCTTTAAGGTCCCTTGCAACCCAAACCATTCCATGATTCTATGAAAGTCAGTAAGAACTATGGATATATTTAAAAAGTCAGATTCTGACCACTGTCTAAATAGGGAGAAGTGTAGATTGTTTTAATTGTGTTATCATGATAAATTTAATTACTTGCTCTACCTAAAATTTCTATTAGGATCTTGACCAAGATTGTATCCAAGTGCTGTCTAGGATTTTATTTCCCAGTGATACACAACTAATCAGCTGTGGGACTGGGAACAGAAAAAACCATTTGAGTCATAGTATGTGTTCCAATGTTTCTCATGTCTTCATTTTGTTTTAGTTTTCTGGAAGGAAACAAAATGTAGAAGGTGGCTGTTGCCTTCCAATCAAAATTGAATTTCCTCACTCATAGCTCTTGGTGGTTATCTGTGTTTCAGCCATCTAGTGTCTTTTTTCAATTCGTTGAAGCCTTTTTCTTTCTAAAGATTCCCTGCCAATGTGGTGGTTTCTGCTTTTTGTTGTTTTTTTTGTTGTGGATTTTTTTTTTTTAATGTCTTTCCATACCAAAGAAGGAAGGAAACTTATCTTTCTGTGTTTTGCTTACTCAAACTAACTCAAATTCTATTAGCATGGTGTCTAAAGGACATTGGAAGTGGCCACAAGGATGTATAAGGCCATTAGCATAAATTTATTTGAAATTCTGAACTGAAATTCTCTTCCAGGAATTATCTTGGTTCAGAAATAGCTTCCTTTTTTTAATTGCCCTATGATTTCCTGGGACTCCAGACTTAGTAGCTTACATTTAATCCTATTCTACCGGTTAAACTTTATATTAAAAACATATTGTCATCATACTACATTCTCTCTTTTTTCTTTTATCTTTTTCTTTGTTTGTGTGTGCCACCAGAAGATTTTTTTTCATTCCTTTTGTATCAATAAGAATGACTTTCAGTTCATCTACAGGCATCTCTCTGTTTGGCACAAAAATGTTTAGAAATTTCATTTAAAATGTGCAGCTGAGGACTTAGATAGGTGAGACAGTTGAGTGAGAAAAGAGAAACTGACGCAAAGTGAAGTGCAATGTTCAGGCAAGTTGGTGTTCCTAGCAAATAAATACTCTGACACAGATCAGCGTGCTGACCTCCAGCATGACTAAAATTAAGCATTTTAAATATAAGCCATATGACCAATTCTGTCCTCAGTTTCTCAAAATTTGTGTTGGACTAGTCAGTGGTGCTTCATTTTGCTTAGAAGAACTTCCTACTAAGAAATTTCAAACAAATAGACAATTTTTAGTGAAATGCCCATCTTAGTTTGGAATTTTCCAACACTGTAAACAACTATTCTGTTCAGATAAGTAATGTCAGCATAACACTGGTTTCAGTAATATTTAGGTGAGTGAAACTTTTATTACCTGGGAGTATACCACTCATTTAAATCACAGGAGCTTGTACTGCAGGTACCCACCATCTTTCATTTCAGGCCACTTACTATATGAATGATCAAATTGGTTTAGTTTATTTTCGGACTTAAACCAGCTAAAATTCCTCTTTTACATTTTACGTGAATAAATATGAACTTTAGAAAGTCTAAGGGGGCAAAAAGCCTCCCAGTGACTGGATAAATTTTAAAAGCCCATCTTAGTATTTTGCAGCTGGCCCCTTTGCTGAAAGATATTTCCTGTGCTACAGACTCTGAATAAAAGCATTTTATTTCAAGAATGCAATTAGAAACACATCTGTTGTGCTAGAAACTTTTTAGTGAGCAATTTCTCATAAACCAAGCAGGAAGATTTCTAAAAATCAGGGGTTTTTTTAGAGTTCTTAATTTTGCTTTCTACCACCTTATGACACTAAAAAATCCCAACAGTCAAGCATCCATCTCCCAGCTCCACAACATCCATAAGCTAGCAACTGATATTTAGTTTATTTCACCAGGCTTTGGAAAAAAGCAAATAAATTCTTTTTCATATGGCTTATTTCTCTGGACCTTGGAAAAGCAAAAAGTCTGCAGCTTGATGGTAGTACTTAAACAACCATCATGTCCTTCATCTCCATGGAGTTTCAAATGAATCATAGAAGAATGACTTGCAGCTTGAATTTTCAGCTCAGGAAGCCTCAAGCTTTGCCAGGAAAGTGCAAGCTTGAGCTGAGGCTGGAGCTTATATTAAATTCACTCTCCTCCTTTATTCTATTACTGGGCAGAACATTTCTGTATCAGCTAAACTACGGTAATTAGTAATTGAAAGGTGAGTATGAACAGCTTCCTAACCTCTCAGACACTGTGCTTCCCATTCACGCAGTATAACTCAGCATATTTCTGAGTGTGCATATTCCTGATCCAGTTTAGCAATACAAACTAACTTCAAAGGCATAACTGGTTGAACAAGAAGATATAGGGTTGAAACTTGCCCTCACATTGCAAGACAAATTACAAGGTGGATAGAATATAAGTAATCTATGTGTCTATAGAATCACAGAATCATAGAACGGTTTGACTTTCAAACATTGGATACACATTTAGCAAAAGCCACCTGGTTAGTCAACATTAGGGGGTCTGCCACCAGGGCTGCAGATCTTCCCAGTCCAGTCAGAACTTTTATGTACCATAGAGGGGGATAAAGTTCCTATGGTGCACATAAAGAATTTGCTGAAGTAGGCAGTCTGTATTATTCCTGCATCAGGTAAAGGCAAACCCACTAGTGGGATTGATTTTGCTCAGGGACCTGAATGTACCTGGTGGGTAATGCAGGAAATGGGTAAGTCCGGTGTATACATCAAGGGGATTTAATTTTGGATGAAAACAGCCAATGAGCTAAATTATGTGCTGTTGTCTGCTATATAACACTTTTATAGCCCATGAGCTAGATGCCCATCTCCACCACTCTGGGTTTTGAAAAGAAGATGTGTGCTGTCATGATCATTAGCAGAATAAAGTTACGGGAAAGTTGGCAGCAGCAGAACTGTTCTCAGGCCACCATCAGCTAAGCCTGACTTCCCTCCAATCATCATCCCAACAAAGAATGAACTTTCATGGGACCAGACAAGTTCAGTGGTGTCGTCTGCAGGCAACAGTCTGACACTATAGACTGTCTCTGGCAGGGTTCCAGACAAGAAGTTAAATTCTGATAGGCTTTGTGGATAGTAGGACCTATTGCAGTAGCTGATGATACCCTGTCAGACACTATTAAAAATGTCAGTCAATCAAGATGTTGCAAAAACATTTTATAGTTAACTTGAGAAGGATCACCTTCTATTACTGGTATAGTGATTTAGATATTAGGTTTCTACTCCCCGATTCTGATCTCCAGAACTTCTTAACCTCTGAAGATCCCCAAATGTATGTAGGAATGATAGTTATAGGATTAATTATTCTTTGTAAGGTACTATGTTGATGAGGGCTTTCTAGTAAAGTCTCTTAATCAGCTTTGTATTTGCACCTAGCTAAACAAAAATAAAAGACTTCGTGAGTAACAGCCTTCAAAGAGCTTAAAAAGCATATTTTTCTGTCATTAAAACAACCAGTCTTAGTGTAGTATCTGATCAGGTCTTCTTAATCATATTTTTCTTTTAAGTCAAACCACTTAACCATGAATATGTAGACTATTCAGGATCAGAATTCAGTAATTTAGGGTCCTCTGATATTTCTCTGACTCAAGCTATTGAGTCTGTGCATTGGTTGCTCCTCAAATGTATAAATAAATGAAATTACTTTGTAATAATTTGGTGAGTGATATTTTATAAGAAAATCCAGAGAAGTCCTCAGTGCTGTAGCAGTAAATAGTCACCCATGAATGAAAACATAAATTAATTGCAATATTTTAATCACTGTACTATGCAATAGGGTATTGCAGGTGCTGACACCCATACAATGCTATAGATAATAGAGGTTTAAACATTTTCAGTTAAAGTTCTTGCCCTTTCAAAATACTTTCTGCATCCTCAATTACATCCTCCTGCAGAAGGAAAGTTCATCTGCTTATTCTGAACTTGCAAGAGCAATAAGTTCTGAGACTTTCCTGATTCAAACTTCTCTCATGTTAGTGTTCTTAGTCCTGATTCTTATTATACTACTTGTTTTTTCTTTTGTTCTTCTTATTCAGAACATAATTATGTCTTGCAACAATTCGAATACAGCTTACTACTTTCTTCCAGCACCTTGACTTGCCTTTCTCCTACCTGCCACACTCTTGTCACCCTGTTTTCACAATGTTTGTTGTTTGTCATGGCTGTCTTTAATGTAAGTTCACTTTTTCAGTGACTTCAAATACAGTACCATTGACAATTTGATTCTTGGCCTAAAGGCCCCGAAAACAAAAGAGCAAGCTTTTGCACTGTTAAGTGAAGGGTACTTACATGAATATAAGTGTCTCCATTGTTAGCTTGGTTCTTTTTAAGCACTTCAGTGAGAGAACACCAGTCACCAGAGCACCTTGGCTCATGGCTACAAATTACAGTAGCTCACAGACTGCATTTCCAAATGTCTGTGGCTATCCTGCAGGTAGGGGCGCAGGAGAAAACCCTTTCCTTTAGCATTATAAAAGTAGTTGTATGTGTAATTATTCACTCTCCTAGACACATTCTTGTGAGCAATGTTACCTACATTCATAAGTCTTTGGACCACATGTGGTTTAGGATACTACACTTTTGCATTTAAATCAGATGCACAGACTCTGAAATCTAAAATAAATATGCTTAATACTGTGATGGAGAAAATATTTCCTATTTTCTGATCACTGAAAATTAACAAAGAAAAACAGTAGTTGTTACAAGTCAAATAACTTTATAATAACCCAAGCAATCATTTTGCCATTTACTTAGCATGAAAAGAGTGCTTGTGTGGAGTTAGTGAAAAGAGATTTTTTTTTGCATTCTATCAAGTATGAACTTTACAACAGTAGGTGTGTTAGATTTGGTACTAATTCACAGTTTTATCCCCATATCATCAACAAGGACAAGCTCATGTTGTAGGAACTGGTCCCTGGAGCTCAGACACTAAGCATGGCTCATTGACCCTTCAGTCAACTCACCAGTTTGCTGGTGCTGCATGATTTATCTGTGCTTAGTATTGTTGTGTTCTAGTGAACTCCAAGGTCCAGTTCTGCTTATGAAAATTCAGTCGGTCTAAAGAAACACATTTGTTTAATGTAGTCACTATGCTATATGGTTAGAAGGCAAATGAATAGATAGAAAGGGTATTTTTGTTTTGGTTTATTACCTGGAGAACAGATCTGGAGAGTCATGAATCTTCTGGTTTTAGTTCTGTGCATTGGGCAAGCTAAGCTATCATCTGTGACAGGAAAAGGACAATTAGATTTTTCTTAAAGGGAGGGTTAAATACTATGAAAGTGCATGCACAACAGAGCTGAGACAGATAGGATCATCCACCCATCTTCAGTTAATAGCCATCAGTTACTTTTCTTTCCTTATCCTCTTTCCATGGATGAAATTTTAACAGAGAGAAAGCAAGTGTTCTTACATGTTTGTACTAACATGCAAGTACCTAGGATGTGGATTTTAGTTATTGCAGTGTATGACTGGTTTCAGCTGTTTGTAGGGACTAGTCATCTTTTGAGTTAAAGCAATGCTACAGTGCAGCTCATAGAAGCAATCAAAATGCATGTGACTACCACAAGTTCTGGTGGCAATGTGACCACCAGCCAAAATACATATATTTCCTCTTTGGCCTGAGTTCTGTCTGGAAATGTTTGCTTCTAGAGAACTTTCTAAAAAAGGAGCATCAGAAGAAAGCAGGTAATTCTAAATCAACTTAACTTCTGTGGGAGGCTTAGCAGAATGCCTTCCAGAACCTGCTACCCCAGGATATGTGAATCAATCTGCCTCAATGACCACTAATTGAAGGGAAGTCTCAGAATTACCTTCTTAGTCCAGTTGCCAAGATGGCAAAACCTATGAGGAAACTCAAGCACTTCTGCATGAAAGTTTTAACTAGAAGTATAAGAACCAAGGGCTTTCAACTGTCACCTAATGGGCAGCATTTCCCCCTCAGACTTATTTTCTTAAGCTGTCAATCCTCCCCTTACACCATAGAAACCCTGAAACTTAACAAAACTATTTTTTCATACTCCATTTCCATGGACAAAGTTCGCCTTTCTGAAGGGCCCCAGCCCTTATTTCACCAAAATTCTGCCTTTCTTCTTACAAGGCAGACAACTGTATCGCTGTTCCAATTCTAGTAGGTTTTCAGTCAACTACAGCCTTAAGAGTCCAGAAAGACTCCTGTCCTGCTTAGCAATGTTTTATAGTGAGCAGGTGGAATAACCCGATATGCAGTTAGTAATAGCTCCACTTAACCCATATAAGTGAATCCCATACATACTGCAATACAGTTTCTGCCTTCTATATCTGTTGTTCTTGAGAGTAATAATACTTCTTACTAAATAATAAAATCATGTTTGTTTGCTGCCCATGCTGTCAGTTAATATCTATCTTGGTGACATGGTGTCTTTGTTTTCATCTTTTTCACAGAGTTGTCAATTTTCATCCTGTTCATCAGATTTCTGTATTTTACTTACCTAGGGAGAAGTGATTGTGGTTTTTCACTGTCAAAATTGTATAGGTAACTAATGTAGAATTTTTTTTACCTTTCATTCAGGTTGGATATAAGGAAGAAGTTCTTTACTGTAAGTGTGGTGAGGCACTGACACAAATTGCCCAGAGAAGCTGTGGCTGCCCCATCCCTGGCAGTGTTCAAGGCCAGGCTGGATGGGGCTTGGAGCAACCTGGTCTAGTGGAAGGTATCCCTGCCCATAGCAGGGGTTGGAACTGGATCTAGAAGCCTAAAAATTCAATTTATTAGTGCTAGGACTGTATGCATATTTCCAAATGCATCTCATTATAACTCTAGTCTGGTAAGCAGATTACTCAATTTTACTGTCATTTGAAATGCAAAGTTATGCTGAAAGTGTTGCTCAGTGTTGCATGTTCTTACATTCAGAAATTAATAGTAATTATGATTATAGCAGATTTTTATACTTGCAAAAAGACTGAATTACATTTTTTTTCCCAATCATTATATTCTTAGATAAATAAACTGCTCAACAGTTTATTCATAATTTTAACTGGATTTCAGTGTTTTTTAAACGTCAGTCCTGGAACTCTTAGCTCAGTATGGGTAAATAGGATTGAGAAAAATCCTGTATTTCTTGTGAGTGTATATTTTAAATATCTCTGGGCAGGTTATGGACATTCATTTTCAATGTGACTGATGGGAGAAAAGGCAAAAGGAGGGTATGTGTCTCCTTTCCTTATGCATATGTGAGACCTAGAAAAGGTCCCACGTCTTGTCAGAGCTGGATTTATTTTGAGAGAGAGCTGCACAGCCTTTTTCCTTAATATCCCACTTTCCGTAGAAGAACATGCAGTCAGTTGGGCTTCAGGTTTGTTATCAAGCAAAGAAAGGAAGAAGATCTTTGGGAATGACAGAAGTGTTGATGACTGGTAGCTTCAAAATAAAATTGTTGCTGTTTCTGCTTATGCAGTTGGAGAATATAAAGTGTTCATAACTATCTTTTTCAAGCTTAGAAAATATTATTTTGATAGGATATGTAGCTGTGATTTGGGGGTCTATGTAGCCACAAGAAATTACATAAAAAAGAAGGCATTTTAAGGCATCTGGTTCTTAGAGTAAAATCTTTATCTTACTGAAATGGATGTAAAAATTCCCACCACCTGCAATAGAACAGAACTTCTCCGGAAGCCTTCTCTGTGCAGTCCCTCTGCTGTAACCATTAGGTCATGCTGACCTGATTTAAAAAATGCATACATATATTCTGTCCACTGTGAATGTTTGGAAGGTGAAAAGAAAGTGAAGAGAAAAATTGTTCCTTAAATCAGGCATTCCTCTCTTGCAGAATTTCATTTGCAAGATCCAATCAGAAACACATGTGTCATTCCCAGGTACCTGTTTCTGTAAGTGATCATAAAACAAATCATTACACAGTAATTTGTCCACTCCTGTTCTTCCTAAAAGTTATAGCCAGAGTCTAAAGCAGAAAATGTCTTATGAAATCCATAGCAGTATCTTTTTTTTCCTTTCTTTTAAAACTGTCAATCACATTGAAATTATAAGCATAAACAACTGTCCTGGTTTTAGCAGTGGCAGTCGTTCTTTTTCTTGGTAGCTGGTGCAGTGTTATGTTTTGACTTTCGGGCTGAGAACAAAGCTGATAAAAATGATGTTTTGGTTTGGTCAAGGACTTTGTGAGCCTCATGCTCTGCCAGGGAGGAGGGGAAGCCGGGAGGAAGCACAGACAGGACACCTGACCCAAAACTGACCAAAGAGGCATTCCATACCACAGCATGTCATGCCCAGGATGTAACTGGGAGTTACCCGGAAGGGCTAGGGGACTGCAGGGTTGGAGGAGGTATCAGTCAGTGCATGGTCGGGCTGGGGGGGCGAGTTATTGGTCACCTGGTGATGAGGTGTTGTATTCTCTTCCCTTGTTATTTCCTTTATCATTACTATTATTGGTGGTAGCAGTAGTGATTTGTGTTATACCTTAGTTACTAAACTGTTCTTATCTCACCCTGTGCGAGTTGCATTTCTTTTTGATTCTCCTCTCCGTTCCCCCAGGAGTAGGGGGAGGACAAGAAGGGGGGGAGTGGGTAGCAAGCTGTCTGGCTGGGTTTAAACCACAACAACTCCTTAGGGAAAAAAACCAAATCCTGATGGATAAATCTGTTTGTGAACAGAAAAGCATCAAATTCAGTGATGTTTCACCAGAAGTTTCTATCAACACTTAAAGTTTTAGAGAAGGCAAAGGTCACAAAAGTCTCTGACTTTGGAGAGAGAAAGAGAAGCACTAATTTCAGAGATCCAAGCACCTCCTCCCTGTGCGTCCACTAGCTGCTGAAATCACTCTGCTTCACAGAATCCTAGAATCCCAGACTTTGAGTTGAAAGGGGCCTTAAAGCTCATCCAGTTCCAATCCCTGATATGGGCATGGACACCTTCCACTAGACCAAGTTGCTCCAAGCCCTGTCCAACCTGGCCTTGAACACTGCCCTGGATGGGGCAGTCACAGCTTCTCTGGGCACCCTGTGCCAGTGCTTCACCAACCCCCACAAGGAAGAACTTCTGTCTAAAATTTCACTTCACTCTCCCCCTGTCAGGTTAAAGCCATACCCCCCTTATCTGTCCCTATGAGCCCTTGTCAAAAGCTACCCTCCAGATCATAGAACAATATCACAAATAAATATTTGATATACAAATTTCAATAAATTACAAAGTTATCATTTTCAATGCACAAATACCTATTTTGATTTGCTAAGCGCTTAACATTGTCAACTTAAAAGAGATGAAGAGCAGGTAAATGTACTAATTTGTTTCTCTTTTCACTCAGTTTAAGGCATCTACATTATAAGGCCTCACCAGAAATTATAACCATTGCTTCATCTAATAGTTATTATCAC
Organism: Neopsephotus bourkii; assembly: GCF_033783945.1. NCBI lineage: Eukaryota > Metazoa > Chordata > Aves > Psittaciformes > Psittacidae > Neopsephotus > Neopsephotus bourkii. The sequence continues at coordinate 1,079,929 of NW_026900550.1, forward strand.
ATTACAAGTTTTCCCTGAATTATCTCAAGAATGAAAAGTAAAACAGAGCAGAGGGAGAAAAACGAAGGAAATCACTAAGAAGCTGAAGTATAAACTGAAATATTTTGACTAAGGATATTTTGTGTAGGTACCAAGAGAGTTATTACTGCATCTGCTGTTTGTACCTGATCAAAATCTATAAAATTTTTATTAATTTTTTGCTCCATGTTTTGTTTACCCACTTTACAGACTTAGGGAGGTATTTTCTCAGATTGTACTTGCATTTCATCTTACTCATATATGCTGTTTTAATATTAATATCTGGCTTTTGACAAAACACAAGTATGAATGCACAACTGGGTTCTGAAAAGTCTACCTAATTTTCTAAAATGCTAAATTGAAACATTTCTGTGGCTTCCTAATGAGTATCAGCGTTACTTAATAGCTTTTTAACACCATTCCACTTTCGCACCCAGCCATCAAAGATGCAAAGGAGTTCTTCTGTGAGACAGACAGGTATCTTCAGACACAAGAGCTGATGCTAAGCAGCATTACTATAAGAAGGATCAAAATTTGAAAGCAAGTCATCAGGCTTAATCTGGAAGCTTTGTCTCTATCTATTTAGGAGATTCTGATAAAGGATCAATTTAGTGATTTAGTGTTTCACAGATTATAAAAATGAACATAAGTGAGCCACAAAGTATCACATTTTCAAAAAATGTTTTATTTCGTTTTTTCTTCCAGACACTCAAATAGACACAGGCATACTAAATGATCACTCTTTCATGGACACCCCCTTGTCATGGGGAAAGAGCTTGCATGCCCTTGTGAAGTTGGGAGTTATGCTGGTGGTGGCTTATGCTTCCGGTAGTGTCTCCCATGCCAGTCAGCTCTCAAATGAAGGGTCAGACAAAGTGTGTCCATGGGCAGGATGAGCTCACTAGCCTTCGGGCAACCATCCCAGGAGAAGGACAACTCCAACTTCAAACCCAGGCAGATGGAGCTCGTGTAGCCCTGTAAGGCCATTCATCTAAGCGAAGGATACTCTAATTAAACCTACGACCTGAGGACTTTGCTGTCACCATCCAAGCTCTCTAGGCCCTGGCAGATAAACCTCAGGTGTAAAGGGTGAGGCCAGTTCTGCGCATGCTGTGCCTCACCTAAAATAAATCCACTGTGCAGGCCCGAAGGCTTTACCCACACTTGCAAAGCCCTGTAGCGACAGGTGAGGGACAAAACGGCAGGTGATAAGGTGCAGACCCAACCCTGCATGCAGGCGGTTCAGGACATTGATCGCTCAAGTCTGACCCAGGAGATGACAGTCTTGTTCGGCAGCATCCTGAATGACCAAGCAGCCTTTTTCAAGGACAGCACTGCTTGCTCCATATGGAGAGAGGCCTAGAAAAGGTGGCCTAACCAAAGCTCATCTCCCCCTCCACCTGGTTGGTTAGCTGCGGCCAACGGGCATCTTCTATTGCGGTCAATTAAAAACAAAGAGACAGAAGCATACACCTGCCTCCAAAGGTGTGTCCAGATTGACACTCGCATGTTGGAACATCAGAACCATGCTTGATACAGTGAACAGTGGGCGTCCTGAGCGCTGTTCTGCGCTAATTGCCCATGAATTGTCACGTCTTAACATTGATATCGCTGCTCTCAGTGAAGTTCGCCTTCATGAGGATGCTAGCCTCAAAGAACATGGTGCTGGCTATACACTCTACTGGTCAGGCAAACCCAAAACTGAAAGTCATCTTTCTGGAGTCAGCTTCATGATTAAAAACTCCATCATCTCTAAACTTGAAAATTTGCCGATAGGTCATTCCGACTGTATTATCTCCTTACGTCTTCCACTACACAATAAGCAACATGTTGTTCTTTTCAGCATATATGCTCCAACTCTGCAAGCTGACCCTGCAGAAAAAGAAAAATTCTACTCCGACCTGCGTCACCTCACTCAGAAAGTTCCTATAGAAGATAAGATCATAACCCTTGGTGACTTCAACGCCCGAGTAGGAAAGAACTTTGAAGCCTGGAAAGGAGTACTAGGCAAGCACGGTGTTGGCAACTGCAATGATAACGGTCATCTCTTACTAGAGTTCTGTGCAGAGCAACAGCTTACCATCACCAACACTATCTTCCAGCAGAAAGACAGCTTGAAGACAACTTGGATGCATCCTCGATCTAAACATTGGCACCTTATTGATTATGTTTTAGTGCGCCAGAGAAATATTCGTGATGTCTGCCAGACCAGAGTGATGCCTAGTGCAGAATGCCAAACAGACCACCGCCTTGTGCGTTGCAAACTTAATTTCCACTTCAAGACCAAACCTAAGAGGGGCGGCATTCCGAGGAGGAGGCTCAATGTTGATAATCTCCGAATAGCTGCAGTGAGGGACAGCTTTCAGGCTAACCTTCAAACTAGGCTTGAAGACCAACTTGTAGTTTCTTCTCCTGAAGCTCTTTGGCAACATATCAAAAACAGCATCCTGCAGTCCTCCGTAGAATCCATTGGGTTCTCCTCAAAGAAAAACACAGACTGGTTTGACGATAGCAACCAGGAGGTCCAGGAATTGCTGACAAAAAAGAGATCTGCTCATCAAGCACACCTCGCTCAGCCCTGTAAGAAAAGGAGCCTTTCGTCTTGCATGTAGCAAACTCCAACAGAAAATTAGAGACATCCAGAACAAGTGGTGGCTCAACCTAGCAGAAAAGACTCAACTGTGTGCAGATTTGGGTGACCACAGAGGATTCTATGAGGCTCTGAAGGCAGTGTATGGACCCACATTCCAGATACAAAGCCCCTTACTTGGTGCAGATGGCCAAGCGCTTCTTACAGATAAAATCTCCATCCTGAATCATTGGTCTGAACATTTTCAAACCCTCTTTAGTGCTAATCGTGTAGTCCAAGGCGAAGGAATCCAGCACATTCTGCAACATCCGGTGAAAAACTAATTGGATCTAGCCCCTACCACGGGAGAGATTCCTAAGGCCATACAGCAGGTGAAAACTGGCAAGGCAGCTGGGGTTGACGGAGTCCCACCTGAAATATGGAAGCATGGAGGCCAAGCGCTTCATGCTAAATTTCATGAGCTAGTTGTGTGCTGTTGGGAACAAGGCAAAATACCGTCAGACTTTCGTGATGCAATCATCGTCACTCTGTATAAGAAAAAAGGTGCCAAGTCAGACTGCTCAAGCTACCGTGGTATAACTCTGCTCTCCATTGCTGGTAAAATTCTTGCAAGAATACTATTGAACAGACTAGTACCTGCTACAGCAGAAGAATTTCTACCTGAAAGTCAGTGTGGTTTCAGGGCTAATGGAAGTACCACAGACATGATATTTGTTCTCAGACAATTGCAGGAAAAGTGTAGAGAACAGAATAAGGGGTTATATGTAACTTTCGTTGACCTCACCAAAGCTTTTGACACTGTGAGCAGGAAAGGCTTGTGGCTGATCTTAGAACGATTAGGTTTTCCCCCCAGGTTCCTGAAAATGATTATTCTGTTACATGAGGATCAGCAAGGCCAAGTCAGCACTCTCTGAGCCTTTCCCAATAACCAATGGTGTGAAACAAGGTTGCATTCTCGCACTGACTTTATTCACAATCTTCTTCAGCATGATGCTCCAAAGGGCTACAGCAGACCTCGATGAACAAGACGGTATTTAAATTCGATATCGTACCGATGGTAGCCTATTCAATCTAAGGCGACGGAAGGCCCACACTAAGACCCTAAACCATCTTGTCCGTGAACTGCTCTTTGCCGATGATGCCGCCCTTGTTGCCCACACAGAAGCAGCGCTGCAGCATTTAACATCTTGCTTTGCGGAGGCGGCTGAGGTTTTTGTACTGGAAGTCAGCTTGAAGAAGACAGTAGTCCTCTACCAACCTGCACCGCAAGAAGATTATTGCCATCCCCATATCACCATTGGCGAGTCAGACCTTAAGGCAGTTCAGCAGTTCAGCCATCTGGGAAGCATCATTTCCTTGGATGCCACAATCGACAAAGAGATAGACAACAGAATAGCAAAGGCATATAGAGCCTTTGAAAACTCCATAAAAGAGTCTGGTGTAATAAACACCTGAAGAAAAGTACAAAGGTCAGTGTCTATAGAGCCATTGTATTGTCTACTCTTTTATATGGGTCTGAATCATGGGTCATCTACCGTCATCACCTGCGACTCCTGGAACGCTTTCATCAGCGCTGCCTCCGTACAATTCTAAACATCCATTGGACTGACTATGTGTCTAATGTCACTGTCCTCGAACAGGCAGGGGTCACCAGCATCGAGGCCATATTGCTGAAATTGCAGCTGCGCTGGGCAGGGCATGTCTCTAGAATGAAGGATCACCGCCTCCCCAAGATCGTGTTTTACGGTGAACTTGCCACCGGTAGCCGCAAGAGAGGTGCCCCAAAGAAGAGATATAAGGACTCCCTGAAACAATACCTTAGCCTTGGCCATATTGACTACCATCAGTGGTCCACCTTGGCCTCCAATCGGGAGACTTGGAGGCACACCATACATAATGCCGCTGACTCCTTTGAGAGCTCACGAAGAACTAGTCTCGAGGAGAAAAGACAACGCAGGAAGAATCGCACCCCACCTGTTCCACCCAAGGAGACCTTCTGCTGTGCTTTTTGTAGCCGGATTTGCCTATCCCACATTGGCCTTCTTAGTCATCAGCGCGCTTGTAGTAAGCGTGGGTAAAAGCCCTTCCCAAATCTTTGTTCGCAAAATCAAGCCATGACTAAATGATCATTACATTTCTTAACACTGAGTCCTTCTACTGGTACTGAATAGAATGTTGCTTCCCCTGCCTCCTTCATTGCCTAGCTCAGTGCTACTGCCAGTTATAGGGTATTTCAGATCCTGTTTTCTTCATCTCCCTGCCCATGGCAGGGGGGTTGTTACTAGATGAACTTAAAGGTCCCTTCTAACCCAAACCATACTACGATTCTATCTCCCAGGAAAATGACCGTAGCTCACAAGAGTCCTTTGTGGATTAAGAGGTTTTCAAAGTCTGTTTCTGAGTTTTTCTTTCCCCACCAACTGCTGATATCTCTGAAACTCAGTGTTCTTTAAGGTTTTTCACAATAAATAGTGCACAGTAATTAGCATCCTCGTCACAATGCATGTCCATGGGGGAGCACTGAGAGAATTTTTTTTCCTTTTAAAAATGGTCATTATCTCATTTATAAAAGCACTTTAACAAGAAAAATTAGGGAAGAGTGGAAAAACAGAGGGGAGAAAGGAACACAACTCTGTTATGCCTTTCAAATCTCAAGAAATTAAGAAAAAACAATCCCACATATTTGGGTGCTTTTTAGACTCAAGCAAAGAAGCAGTGACTGCATACATATTCTGTCTACCTCTTTTTTTGTGTAATGAACAAATAATTACAGAACCACTCACTGATTTCCATAGCAAGATGTTTACTGTAGCATAATTGCAAGGACCCTGGGGCACTCTGTCATTGCCAAAATTCTTAAGCACTTCAGCCTCCAAAGGCGATTCTGAAAGCTCATCAGTCTGTCTTGCATAGGTGAGGACTTGGGGCCACTAATATAAATAATACATCAAAACTTAGCAAGAGAAGAATACGCCAAGAGACAAGACAGGGGAAGTATCTTTAAGATATTATTATAACATGTGCAGACTGTCAAGACTCTCTGTAGGGCATTGTATTGTTTTATTATGCTGTTTTGTCAAAACCAAAATTCCAGTGTTCAATTAGAGCTTCAGAGACTTACTGAAGAAAACTCATCCAAATATAGCAATGAGCATGGATTAAGCTGTATCAGCTCTATGTATAGAAATTCTAAGGAATACAAGGAGATTTCTATTTGATTTGATTTTCCTCTAAATTACATTTTTCATCTTAGCATATAATCCTTTACCAGTGCCCAGGTTAAACCTTTTATGGCTCTGTGGATAAAATTCACACCTGATAAGATAAAATCAACACAACTTAGGAAATTTAAAAGGACTACAGAAAATGACCATCCTCTAGACCTTCATTAATCTTCCCTATCCCCAAAAATGGAATTCTGCATTGTATGATTATAAAATAAGGTGAAATAAAAAGGTTTATGGGTATCAATTTAAAGGTGAATATTGTAGTTGTGCAGATCATGTGTCTTGTGTACACAGACATAGAAACTGAAGGAAGTTTTTATGTACAGAAGAAAAATACTTATTCCTCAGGACATGGATGGTGCTTTATGAGCTTTTATTAGTTCTCTTTTTTCAGAACTTTTTCTGAACAGTATTTTTAGTCTTAAATAGAAAACCGTGCTTTGAGACTCTTCCATTAAAATGGTGTGTAATTGTTTATACATAACCCAATCCCTAAGCTATTCCCTCCCCCAAACAGGTCAATGTACTAATGGTTAAAAACTTTGCCAGAGCTTCATGTGTTTCAAAGCCTTGCAAAAGCTTCAGTTCTTCACACGTTGACATTTTCTTCAATCTCAGGTGAATTTTAGCAGCTAAAACATTTTCCAGGGCTTGTAGTTTTAGTTTTGGGCTGAAGAAAATACCTTTCCATTTAAGGTTAAAAAATTTTAAATATTCAGACCAGCCTGCATTTGCTCAAAACTCACTTCTTCAGCTTCATTCTTTGCTTAAAAAGTTCCAAATATAATGGCTACATTTCCTTTTATTTTTTTTTTCCATGGAAATACATATAGGATGACTCTTGAGACAGGAAATATATCAAAGCTAGCCCATCTTCCCATGCAACATATGCCTATGTAAGATCTTCTTGCCGATAAATCATCTTAATACCAGCCTCCAGTGAAAGCTATTCTACTGGTTGGTAGAATATTTTAGTTTAACTACTCTTTCAGTTAGAAAGTTTCTCCTTAATATCCAACTATAATCTTCTTAACTACAAAGCAAGCTAATTAAATAGCTATTTAACCAGTCTTCATCAAAAAACATATAGTAATTAATATTTTACAGCCTGAGACATATCTGTGTCAGAATACTGAACAGAGCAGTGGAATGTCCTTTCATTGTAGTAGGGACAAACTTCAAGACAGCAACACTTGTGTATTTTATTTTTTAAGCTTTATATTTATATACTTCTATTGACTGATGACAACGCTGTAAGTCACAGTGTGAGATGCAATATTAGTTTATATAGAGAATGCCTATATCACTATAGCTAGCATGGAATTTACATTTCTGTCTATCCAAGTCAGACCCTATTGACTGTAAGAAAGACTATGCAATATTTATTTATATAAAAATGATTAATACTTGAGAATTATGAATTTTCCCTCTTTTAAATAGGACAGAAGGGGGAGATCAGGTTTAACTTTCATTCACTTCTTTCTATGTGAGACTTTTGCTTATGGCCAATGGTAGTTCCACAGTTGAATTAAATCTCAGCAGACCTCCAGATAGGAAGAAAGTAAGTATTCCAATTCAGCTCAGAAGTTTGTGTCCTTTTGAAACCGCTTTGCGTGATTACTGATTATTACGTCTTCTCACTGGCCGAGTCATGTAGAGATTTTGTGCATGTGAATAGTACCATAAAATCAGTGACTTCAGTGCTAATTTACATGTGTTACACACCGTGATAGGATTGAGCCATAATAGAATCATAGAATCAACTAGGTTGGAAAAGACCTTTAAGATTATCAAGTCCCCAGCAGTGCCAAGGCCACCACTAAACTATGTCACTGAAGGACTTGTCTACGCGGTTTGTGAGCACTTCCAGGGATGGTGACTCCACCACTACCCTGGGCAGCCTGTTCTAATGCCTGACCACCATCTCTGTGAAAAAATTATTTCTAAAATCCAGTCTGAACCTCCCCTGGCACAGGTTGAGGTCATTTCCTCTTGTCCTATCGCTAGTTACATGGGAGAAGAGACCAGCCACCTCCTCGCTCCATCCTTCTTTCAGGTAGCTGTAGAGAGCAATATGGACCCCCTGAGTCTTCTCCAGACTAAACGCCCTCAGTTCCCTCAGCCATTCCACATCAGACTTGTGTACCAGGTCCTTCGTCAGCTTTGCTGCCCTTCTCTGGACTCACTCCAGCACCTCAATATCTCTCTTGTAGTGAGCTTAAATATGAAAGTGATTAGAACAGAGAAAAGTTAACTACAAATAGGACAAAGCAATTTCTTTTTTATACTGTGCATGAGGTTTTAATGATTAGCAATTAAGTGATCAGTATATATATTTCTATATGCCCAATGAAAAAAATTAGACAGCCTGTAAGAAATATCGTTCTGAGAGGTTACTTACATCTTAATGTTTTAAGAGTCTAGATAAGCCAGGTACTTTGGACAGCTGCATTTGTTATACAGAAAATCAAGGAATGTACATTAATGCAGAGTATTTCAATTCAGGTTTTAAAATAACAATTTTTTTAAAATGTATTCTCTTATATTTCAGTTAGCTTCATCTAAATGTTCTGGTGGTTTTTAAACACATGAGAATTGTAGTTAAGAAAATTAAAGAAGGTTGTTAGTCCAAATTACAAATATAATACTCTATCTTAATATGTCATTAGGCAGATTTTATATAGAGGATATATATACAGATTTTATATTTATATATGTTATTAATCTAATAAATTTTAATATATTTATTTTCTATAGAATATAACCTTTTATTTTAAGGCCCACTATATGATGCAGTTCATACTTGTAGAGAAGTGTAAAATGCAATTAGATAAAGAGTTAGAACAATTACAAGTTCAGTTGTGGCATTAAACCAATTGTTAAATATATCTGAAGCTGTTTTTTGTACTGGAAAAGATATTGTCTATTCAAACAATACAGACTCATAATAGTTTTACAGTAGTCATATTTTTCCATGTTGAATATTAAATTCATAAATATTGGCCTTCAGGCTAGAAAATTATCTTTGGTGAGGGGAAGGAAAGATTTCTTTAACTCATCTTTCCCTTGCTCATAATCTTGGGATGGATTAAAACAAACATAGAAGCCTTTCATGCAAAAAAAGCCCAACATTATGCTTTTCAACATTGTGAGGATTGTCCTAGTTTTGGCTGGGATAGAGTTAATTACTTCCTAGTAGCTGGAGCAGTGCTGTGTTTCGACTTTAGACTGAGAACAATGCTGGTAATGCACCAGTGTTATAGTTGTTGCTAAGTAATTCTTACCCTGTGTCCTGGGTTTAGTAGTGGCAGTCGTTTTTCTCTTTCTTGGTAGCTGGTGCAGTGCTGTGTTTTGACTTTCGGGCTGAGAACAAAGCTGATAAAAATGATGTTTTGGTTTGGACAATGACTTTGTGAGCCTCATGCTCTGCCAGAGAGGAGGGAGGCTGGGAGGAAGCAGGGAGAGGACACCTGACCCAAACAGACCAAAGAGGTATTCCATACCACAGCACATCATGCCCAGGATGTAACTGGGAGTGACCCGGAAGGGGCTAGAGTGGACTGCAGGGTTGGAGGAGGTATCGGTCGGTGCTTGGTCGGGCTGGGGGGGCTAGTTATTGGTCACCTTGTGATGAGGTGTTGTATTCTCTTTCCTGGTTATTTCCTTTATCATTACTATTATTGGTGGTAGCAGTAGTGATTCTGTGTTATACCTTAGTTACTAAACTGTTCTTATCTCAACCCATGGGAGTTGCATTTCTTTGTGATTCTCCTCTCCGTCCCTCCGAGAGTAGGGGGAGGGCGAGAAGGGGGGGAGTGGGTAGCAAGCTGTCTGTCTGGGTTTAAACCACGACACCCTGATCAAGGACTTTTCAGTCGCTCATGCTCTGCAGTGAGGAGGGACATAGGAAGCCGAGAGGAAGCAAAGACAGGACACCTGACCCAAACTAGCCAAAGGGGTATTCCATACGGGGGGGGGGAATTACCCAGAAGGCCGATATCACTGCTCAGGTGAGGCTGGGTATCAGGTGGTGAGCAATTGTATTGTGCATCATTTGTGTTTGTTTTTCCTTTTCCCTTTTTAGTTTTATATTCTCTCTCTTTGCTTATTATTTTGCTTATTATTAGTAGTATTATGATGTACTTTATTTTAGTTATTAAACTGTTCTTATCTTAACCTGTGTGTTTTACATACTTTCCATTCTCCCTCCCATCACACCTGGGGAAAGGGAAGAGGGAATGAGTGAGTAGCTGCATGTTTCTGAGTTACAGACTGGGCTTAAACCAGGCAAGGACCATCAGTGAAAATTAGTTTTGCACAAAGGTTGTACACACTTCACTTTTATGTATAAGTTGACTTTATTTGATACTTCCTTTCTGGTGTGAATTTACCTAGTTGTTAAAAAAGGTTTCTGCTTCTTTTCAGTCCCTGATCAGTAGGACAAACTGGTCTGAGTTTGCTTAGCATAGTAAGACAACACATCAAATATTTTAATTTTATTTTTCTGTTGAAGGAATTCACCATTTCTCCTGAATGTGAAGTCATTCTGCAGGGTTTGACATTCTTTGAGTCAGAGAAATGTTCATGGATGAATCTGATAAATAGAAAAACTTGAAACTGAAAATGGTATTTAGAAACAACCAGAGGACCATGGCTTATTTTTATCTTTTTGGAAAGTTCCTAAAATCTTATCACTGCTGTGAATTCTGAAAACAAAGAAGCCACCATATGACTCCATGAAACTGTGTATGTTGATTTATTGGTCTCACTGTAGGCACTGGTATATTCATAAAAATAAATAAACAAAAAACCCTCACTTTCATGTACCAATGGGCATGCAATGGCTTAATGGATATTGTTAAAAGTTGTGCAACTCCCTCATTTTCTACACTGTACTGAAAAAGCCTTTCTCTTTGGCAGAACTATCATGTTTACAGTCTACAGTGTTCCTTCTTGGATTTCTACACCTTTCTGTTTTACAGTCTTCTGACTGTATAAATCTGACGTTTTATATTGGTCAGGATGTCCTGGACACTTACTCATGTTCTTTAGAAGTTGCTATTTATCATATTCTAATACATTCAGGAAAATGTCTCCATTTTGAATTAAAAGATACCATTTGTCCTGACAAATTCTCCAGTGCCTGACTTCCATCAGAGTATCAGAGCCAAGTACTTTTGCACAAATATGTTTTGTGGGTTGGTTGGTTTGTTGTTTTTGTTTTTTTTTTTTTTTTTGACAAATCTGTACTTGTACAATATCAAAAGCAGATCATAAAATCATAGAACAGTTTGGGTTGAAAGGGACCTTCAAAGGTCATCTAGTCCAATCCTGTTGCAATAAGCAGTGACATCTTGAAATACATTGTGTTGCCCAGAATGTGTGTTTGCTTTGTAACTAAGAGATCCTATGCAATGTTGTCCTGGGTTTAGCAGTGGCAGTCATTTTTCTCCTTCTTGGTAGCTGGTGCAGTGCTGTGTTTTGACTTTCAGCTGGGAACAGAGCTGAAAAACAATGATGTTTTGGTTTGGCCAAGGACTTTGTGGGCCTCATGCTCTTTCAGGGAAGAGGGAAGTTGGGAGGAAGCAGAGACAGGACACCTGACCCAAACTGACCAAAGGGGTATTCCATACCACAGCACGTCATGCCCGGGATGTAACTGGGAGAGTGACCCGGAAGGGGGAGGGAGAGTGGACTGCAGGGTTGGAGGAGGTATCGGTCGGTGCTTGGTCGGGCTGGGGGGGGCAAGTTATCGGTCACCTGGTGATGGGGTGTTGTATTCTCTTCCCTTGTTATTTCCTATATCATTACTATTATTGGTGGTAGCAGCAGTGATTTGTGTTATACCTTAGTTACTAAACTGTTCTTATCTCAACCCGTGGGAGTTGCATTTCTTTTTGATTCTCCTCTCCGTTCCCCCAGGAGTAGGGGGAAGGCAAGAAGGGGGGGAGTGGGTAACAAGCTGTCTGGCTGTGGGTTAAACCACGACAAATGTTTTTTTCCCTTTCTTATTTAGTGTAAAAGTAGCATGTCATAAGACCTTGTTATCCAGTACCCTGGAAACAGCTAAGTGATACAAACTGTTCAAATCAATATGTATTTTAAAATGTAAGTTTTAACTGAGCAACAATATAAGTATTAAATGTGTGCTTCACCAGCAGAAATTGTCTCATCACTTCATCTATTTTTATGTGTTTCCAACCTAGTTTTTTTAATTCTGCTATGTTCTCTCAAAAACTCTGGACAGCAATCACTTTCCATATGAAGGATACATCATACACAGGTTGTGCCCGGAGATATACTTCAACAATTCTACCCACGAAGACATGTACTTTTTTTGGCAAAAAATCTGTTGCACGTGAACTGATGGACTTCTGTTCCCACAATCAAGGAAATAACCCTACAAAAGCAGGCTATGCAGAAAACGCGACTTCTAGTTTCTGTATGTCATCAACACCAAAGAAAAGAAAATAAGGTTAATTGCACAGATCTCAACAAGCTATACACAAATAAATCACATTTTTAATCAACTGGGTCAGTAATTGCTTATACTTTTTTAAAGAAGTATCCTCTCCCCTCCTCTGTTTTCTCTTTATGTCTCGAACTGCGTGGCTAATAATCAGCTCTTTGGCATTCTGGATAAAGCAAAAGATAGAATTCTTGACTATGAATGACATTGTTATCAAAGAGTACTGAAAAGATTTGTGGGTATAAAAGGTGATCTTCCTTGAGAACATAATAAATGGTTAACAGGTATCCTGCTAATAATGTTAGCACTGGTGGTTTCCTTTTTTAAACAAAATCAAATCTAAAAGGAAGCAAAGCAGATTATTTGTTGATCTGTAACTGCAGAGAAATTGTTGCACGTTAATCACAGGGAAACCCTGATGTCCCCAAGGTCTTCACTGAAAAGTTCTGAGAACCTGATGAGGATGTCTCGTTTGAATCCATATAACAAATTTTAGATGACTGCTTTTTCATTTACTTTCACTCAAAAAGATTACTGTTGAGCAAAGGTATAATCTCACAGTATTTACAATCTAACCAGAAATGTGACACTCTGCTGATGCTGATGGCTTAAACTCTTTCCTGGTAGCTCAGAACATTAGTGCAGCAAATATTTCCTTATCCAATACTGTAAGTTTCCTCAGATGACAAGATCATTTCAGAGGATATATAAAATAATTTCCTGTATTTCATGGCTTGCCGACATTCTTGACTGATTCAAAGAACATCTATGGATGCTGCCAGATAGACAATTTTTTAAGGCTTTAAGGAAATCTATACTATCTACAGAGAAAGCATTTAACAGCCCTGGTTGATACTTCTTTGTATCTAATAATTGAGTTATAAAGGCTTGATTAAATGCTTGTTGAAGAAAACATGCAATGCAACAACACTGCTATCAACAACAGTTGTGTATTATACACAACCTACAGTGGAAAAAAAGGCATTTTCTAATGCAAATCAATCTAAATATGATCTAATTTTTCACATTGTTTCCTTAATATTTAACTACTTTGTCAATATAAAGTAACATTCTCATGATTTACACAAATTTAGATTCCAATTACATAATTTTTTTTATCTGTTTGAGTCCTTGCATGATAGAAGTCTTATGCCTGAGGATTTGATGATGATGGGGCTCATCTTTAATACTGAGAGAGGACCCACCGCTATTAAACAAACCAGCATGACTGCAAGACCGCTGAAATCTGTCAAAGACAGCCACTACTCCCAATGACTTTACAAGATACAGATGCCGAACAGGAATAGGGGAGGTATTTGAATAAGCATGAACTGCATTTGTGAATCATTTTGCTTTTTTGTGCTTTTTAACATTTGTTTTTATATCTAAATTAAAGTTAATTAGCCAAAACCATGGACCTGGTATATATTTGTACTCAGGTCATTATAAAGCAAAGTTTTTTCTTATATACTGCAGATAATTTTTTATACTACAGGTAATTGTGTGTAGAATTCATTGCCTCAGAAAGTTATACAGATAAGAAATATAAGCAAGTTCAAAATGAGATTAACAAATTCACAGAGCAAACACTGTCTGTGGTTCTTTATTTACTGTAAAAGATATCAGTTCATTTACAGATATGATGATGACTCCGATGAGGGATAATACATCAGAGGAAGGATCACACTAAATATTTCATGTTCAAAAATATTGTCCACTAATGACCAGTGAATGTAAAAATAATTGTAAAATACTTTATTTTTTAAATTAATGCTCTTTTTCTCTTTGTGTGATTTTGTTTCTAAGCATAATATTTGTCTGTTGTAGGTCTTTGTATTAATGATTAGCATAAACAGAAATTTTAATAAATAATTTTTGGAAAGTGACTCCCTTTATGTAACGGATTAGCAGATACTCAGAAGCTTAAGGTTAACAATTTTCCTGTGGCATTTTCCACATCAGTTCTCAAGCCTTAAAGTCATTTAGCACCCAGAAAAAGGGCTGCTTTGTTAAACCAGTGTCATTCAGTGTACTTTATCCTGAGAGGAAGGCAATCCATATGAGACGTATAAATTCCGTGTTTCAGAACTAAAACTTAATGACACTGAAATCTATGACAAAACTCCAAATAACTTTCAGTGTTAACAGGATTTTATAATAGGTTTGTGGTATACCTTATTTGATATAACAGTTTTGAGACAGTGACTCAGAATAAGAAGCAACCTCTTCCTTGATAATCTTAAGCATCATATCCTGATAGATGTTTGATGAATTTGAAATTCATTAGTGCTAGTATCTGATACTGAAAGTTATTATGGCTGAGAAGAGTTCTTTTGTCTTAGAACAAGGAATAATGTATATCATGTTTTGATACAGAAGGAAATAGTTTCATAAGGACCAAACCCTGGAAACTGAGTCTTGGCTCTCTGATTAAATTTACAATCATTGTATAGACCACCTCAGTAGCACATACATGGACCTGTAGTTTAGAATCAGTATTTTAAATTAAGGTAATGTCCACACAGCTCAAAATACGCAGGCCCTTAGTTGTCAACATGGAGAGCCTGCAAAGATGGTTTATTTAGTAGCTACAACTTTTGTAGCAAATACTAACAGCCTCTTGGAAGAACTGAACGTCCAAAAAAAAAGAGGTTAACCGTAGGATTAAGCAATGCAATTTTCAGCTGTATTGTTACACAGAACTCATATCCACCGAAAAAGATAGTACAAAGGTATGACCAGTTCCAATATAACTTTCAAGAAGTGTTTATAAACTGTTCTTAAACAAGAAAACTCCTTCTAAGTTAAGAACCCAAACATGAAAGGCTTAAATTGCTTGTTAACATCACCTGCTAGTCAGGAACAGTCACCAGTTTCATAAAATTAATATATATTACTCAAAGTTAAACACAGAATTGATTCTCATTTCCAAATATCCTTCCAGTCTAGGGAAATGAACCTTTGTTTTTCACCTACCTAACATTCATGCTGTTATGATAAATGATGCAGCTTTTAAGTGCTTGCTTGCAGTTTTGTCCCTTGCTCTTAAACATGTCAAATGGAAGTTTACAAAGAACGTATCTTCATATTCATTTTAGCAGCGCTATTGCGTCAAAGATTTATAGGTGAATGGCACTTTCAGGAAGTAAACCACATAATTTTATACCAAAGGTTAGGACCCTAGCACCCAGATTAGGAAGTGCTCCTTGGGTACAGGATTTCCTAGAAGTGCTATACTTCACCATCTTCACCTCACAAATAGTATTGCATACACATGAAATTAAAAATTCATATTTTTACATGAAAAACTATCAACATGATGAATCTGAAACTTCCTTCTCAGGGTACTTTCTCTTTTATAATAGTATTCTGATTCCCCATAATTTATTTGTCTTGGTTAAGTATAATGGAAGATGTTATACTTGATTCACAAGATGTCTAAATTACTATAAATTGTGACTCTCATTTGAAAGGTTTTCAAATTCAACTTCTTAGAAGTGATAGGATATCAGGGCTTGAATTCGAGGAGGAAGTACAGAGAAAAAGGTCTGAAACCCTGAAGTGGGAAAACTGGAATATGAAAGGCTCTAAAATGAGGAAAGGAAAATGAGGCCTAGTGGTACAATAAAGGTACTAGAAGAAAGAATACAAAACAAAAATCAAAAAAAAGACAAAAAATCATAGAAAAAAAAAACCAGGATGAAAATCAAGAAAGACCAATTTTCCATTATCACATGTGTCAGGGTATCACTGCTGAATAGGATCCTCACAACAGGCCCTATTTATTGTAACCTTTTGTGGTCAGAAACATATTTCTTAGAGTACAGAGAATGGGTTTAAGGCATCAACAATGGGATAAACATTGTACTACTGCTTCAAAATCCTACTGGTTCGATCCATCTAGCCATATGTAAAAAAAAAAAAAAAAGTCAGACTAGTGAATCTGCTAAGACTAGTTGTCAGAAAAAAATGTAACTGCTTGGTTTCTAAATATGACAAATGCACTAGATTCAGGAAAAAAAAATCAGGATGCTGTAGTAAAAATTGAAGGCTGAGTAGGAGTGACAGCTTGGCATTGAAACTTTAACATTTCAATAATCTACATTATAACAATACTCATTAGCCATTAAAGTTGGTTGCTTAAAATTCGATCAAGATAAGTAAGACATAGCTAAGTTGCAAAAAGATCCCAGAGGAAGTGCTACCCCAGCTGGTATGGCCACACATGGGGGCAGGTCTTACACAGGGAACACGAGTCCAAACCGAGTGAGACATTTTCTTTCCAATAAGCATTAGACTTTGGCACAGCAAAGCACTATAACCACAGAGGAGGAAGTACAATGCTCCTGAGAAGTAGTCCTTGATTTGGGAATGGTGAGAGAATTCCTCAACAACCATATCTCATGGTTGAGAAAGCTGCAGACAGGAATCTAGAGATAGTAGAAATATATATAAAGTACACTCTCCAAAAACTATTGTCATTTGTATGCAGCATTATTATTTTTTTGTTTATGTAAGACTTTCTAGGATTCTTTGCATAGAAAATTGAACGTTTATCATTATTTAAAGCAGGGGAATAACTGGTAAGTGTGCATAGCTTCTCCTCAGACTTGTAGTGGACAGCAGCATCTCTTAAAAAAGTGTTTGAAAGTTTTGTGGGAAATACCTATTTATGCTTAATATTAAAACTTTACAAAGTTACATGGTGTAAGTACTTTTTCTGATTTAGGTTGTATCATGTCTCCTACCTTTCTGAGAAAAAAAGTGCTCCTGAACTTATAAATGAATCTTAAAATCCTAGAATCAGAGTGGTTTGAGTTGGAAAGGACCTTAGAGGTCATCCAGTTCCAACCCCCTGCCATGTACAGGGACACCTTTCACTAGACCAGGTCGCTTCAAGCCCTGTCCAACATGGCCTTGAACACTACCAGCGATGGGGCAGCCATAGCTTCTCTGGGCAACCTGTGCCAGAGCTTCTCCAACCCTCACAGGGAAGAACTTCTGCCCAAAATTTCATCTCAATCTCCCCTCTGGCAAGTTAAAGTAATTTCCCTTTGTCCTGCCACCACATGCACTTGTGAGAAGTCTTCTTCCAGAAGAGATGTATATGTATAACCTAACAACATAATACACTGAGCTAGCAATATATGTATTTTGTTAACTTTGGGACAAGCTGAAAAATCCCTACTATGCAGACTAGCACAAGCATATAGATGCGTTTTCTGCAAAACAACTTTGCTCCATGTACTAATTAGACAAAATTTGGGTTTCCTGCAGGCATGTGTTAGTAGCAAAACAACACATCACTGAGCACATTGGGTTCAATTGTAAATCATTACTGCATGAGTAACTAATAAAAAGAGTATATAGAAGGGCTCATCTGCACCAGCTGTAGCTTTTTTCCCCACATGCATATTTTAGTAATAAAATATAAGCTCATGCAGCATATTACAATTTTGGCTACATAATGACTAGTAGCCTTTACCAAATGAAAATCTTTGTTAAATACAAAATCGAATGAATTTGCACCACACATTAAAAAAAGTATTCTTCTAGTTCTTCATGAAGTAGGCTATTTGACAGCTCTGCCATTAGCAAACTGTGGAACTTGTCAAATTTGTCTGTAATTTCCACAAGACTCTCATACATCATTTGCCACTGCCAGCATATACTGTAACTCCTTCAAAACCACTTGAAAAAAAGCAAGCATCACTTTCTTCTTAATCAGCAGTTCCTGTTTAAAAGACATAGTAAAACATTAGGAAGCAAGATGTCTGACAGCTCAAAAATGTGCACAGTATTTTATATTGGACACAGCATTTAGAATATGCATAAATGAACAAGTGACTTCTCAAATGTACTACCTGTTAAACCATCTGAAACTAATACAGTTATACACATGCATTAAAAGGAAAAGAGGAAGTAGGTTCTAGTATACTCTGATGCTTGTTCTAAAAGAACACAGAAGAAAGCATCTTTCACTGAGGAAATGAGGAAATGGTTTTGCAAGTGGAATTTTTAACACTGATTAACTCATTACACTCCCACCAATCAAGTGCATTTAGCACTGCTAAAACACACTGGATTAGCAAAAACAAGCATAAAGTCCTTCTTCATATCAGTGAATCAGATTTTCCTGGATGTTTTCCAGTTCGTACTGTGCGTGATTTTACATGACTTTTAAAGCGTCTATGAAAAGCAACAAGTGGTTGTTGTGGTTTAACCCCAGCCAGTAACTAAGCAACACAGCCACTTTCTCACTTCCTCCCGGTGGAATGGGGGAAGAGAGTCAGAAGAGTAAAAGTGAGAAAAGTCATGGATTGTAAAAAAAATGTTTAATATGTAAAGCAAAAGCTGCACACACAAGCAAAGCAAGACCAAGTATTCACTCATCACTTTCCATTGGCAGGCAGGTGTTCAGCCATCCCCAGGACAGCAGAGCTCCATCATGTGGAACAGCGACTTCGGAAGATAAACACTATCATGCCTAACATCTCCCATTTTTAGTTCTTCCTCCGGCTCTATATGCGGAGCATAACATCCTGGGGTATGGAACATTCCTTTGGTTTGTTGAGGTCAGCTGTCCCAGTTGAGTCCCCTCCCAGCCTCTTGAGCAAACCTAGCTCATTCACTGGTGGGTTGGTTTAAGGGGCAGAAAAGGCCTTGACCATGAAACGCAGCAGATGACAGGTCATGCTGCCATGATTTGGCAGCTGCTGTGGTGGGATTGTTTTGAGACTGAAGCACTGAGAAAATAGTAAAACTTCAGGAAAGCATGGATTTAGCTACTAAATACTCTATCAGCAATTGCAAATCATATCTAAATCCAACATACTAATTAAGCCTTGAGTAAATGATACCATGATACCAACATCCTCTGATCCCCACAGAATTTCTTAGCCTCTGTGACTAAGATGGCCCATCTTGTCTTCAGAGTGGGAAGTTAAAACCGAAGTGCTTTCTTCTTTCCTTCCCAAGCATCACCCTGTATCCTTGGTGTTTATATGCAACTATTTCATGGACTAAGAGTAGTCTGGTCCCCTTTTTCACAGGTTCTGCCTTGTGCAGGTGTTACCTTGCAAATCATGGTCTCTTCCATCTTCTTAAAGCTGGTGATGCCTGTTTGGAGGCTGGATGCTGTTCATAGGATTCCTTGGAGAAGCTCTAGACTATGAAATGTTTTGGGGTTATTTTTCAAGCCAATAAGATCAAATATTTCACCTTATATCCTAAGTCAAGTGGTTCTGTAACATTTCCAGCTCATGACAGACAAGGTTAAGTTTCACGAATAGTTTTTCATACTGCGTGTTTTAGATAGGTCAAAATCTGGCTATTAGACCCAAAAAGGAAGATTCTTTGCAACCTTTAAAATGTCAGTACATTTATTTCTCAAGTGCGTACAACCTGAGTTTTACAAATCATTTTTAATACTTCTACATTGCTAGAATCAAACTAAGGGAATTTCACCTCTTTAGAAAGCCAGCACTGGTCTGGCTTATCTGGCTTCCATATCTGGATTTACATGCAACTCAATTTTAGTGATGACAGAAAAAAGATTAGGTATCATTGTAGTCTGCATTTTCAGTATCTTTTATGACATGACTGGCAACTAAAAGCTGCCCTTTCTTTTTCCCTTTTATTTTCCCTGTCTTTTCCTTATGATTCCCCTCTCCTTTCCCTGTCCTTCCTCTCTCCCTTCTTTTCTTTAAGTTTCCCTGTTCTCTCCTAGTCTTAACCTTCCACTTTCACCTCTCCTAAGTGTTCCCCTTTCTTCATTCTTACAATCTATCCTCCTCCCTTCCTTTTTTTGCTTTCCTCCTCTTTTTTCTCCCTCCGTAACTATTACATAAAAACTATAATACGTTTGGAATCTTTAAGAAGCAAACAAACAAACCCTTTTCTTTATGAAAGAAACACCTGCCTGATACAAAATTACAGCTAAAGAACTTAATTAAGACTTTTTTCTTAGATGAGTAGAGCATTATTATATCTGTAGTCATACAAATTCTCACATAGCTTCAAAGGAACTGAAACATTAAGCATCCGGTAATAACTCACAGGTAAAGTATGTACGAAAAAAAAGTAGAGAGTGTTAGTCATAAAACTAAAATAATCTTTTGTTATGGAAAGGGGTATGTTAGTCACAAATATACTGCTGCAAATTATCTGCCACCCATTTTGGAAAATGATTTTTTTTTTTCCACAGATGCAGCTAGTTTCATATACATGTATGAAATAATTACATAGATGTATTTAACGTAAACAAATAATCACCTCCAGTTTCTGATTTTGTGGTCTAGAACCAGGTGACCAAAAGACATCAAGAATATTCTGACATCTGCTTCTAAGAATTCCTACAATTTCTCTGAATTTTGTCATTTATAATTAATTGACTTTAAATATTATTATTCAGTATTATTTCCAAGGTATTTACAAGCTTAACGTACAGCAATACTAGCCCGCATATTAATACATTTTACTGAAAGGTTTTTGTCTTTTATTCTCAAGTTTTGCAGAACTTAATATTTTGTAAAACAATCAATTTTTGTTCTTGTACTATATAGCTACCAGTAAAGGATAAGGTTTGCTGTTATTAAGCTAGGAGTCTGTGTGATTTTGCTTAGGCGTTTCCTGGTGCTAACAAAATAAAAGGCTTAGAACAGCAATGACACTATGTGAAAACACTTTCCAGAACTTTTCAAAATTTATAATCTCTGACTATTTAGAAACTGAAGTTACTGAAAATTGTATCATCATAATATGAACATCAGCATGATTTTTTATTAGAAGGACAAGGGATGATTTTGAAGTGGAAAAAATGTGTTGTTGCTAATGAAAATCCACTGTCTTACTCATAAAAAATCTATGTCTTGGGGGTGACCACACTGACACACACATGGTATATGAAAGCAGGATAAACACCAGAAGGTCCAGCTAAGCAGCTGTAGACTTGATGGCATTTTGTTAAGTCTCATATCATGAGAGCAACCTCTTTCCTCTTCCATCAGGAAAGAAAAAAGGCTAAAAGAAAAAGGAAAGAGAATAGGGTAAAAAAACCTATTTTCCTATTGAAAAGGGAGACATCTCTTCACTAGAACAGTTTTGATAGTATTTTTTTTTTTTTTCATATAAGTAATTCAGAGCCTAGTGCAGAGACAGGGAGAAAATTACTCCCATCGCTGGGGTATCAGGAGCTGATTTAGTGTGATTGAGGACAGGGCAACTATATGAAATACATTATTCTGTACTCCAGTTGTGAAGCAAAGCCCTGATGCGGGTTTTATCTATATCAACATGCTTCTGTTGACATTTTCTCACTCAGGTCACTGGAGTGAGTGGGTCTATTGTCAGTGTAGTTAGTTCTGAATCCCTTGAAAGGCTTTATGTCCCCTGCATGGAGAAACAATATGTTTGCTGATAATGTGTTAGTAACATTACTGAAGTTACAAAAAGAGCTCCATAAAATACTTTAATATCCACAATACCATTCCCTGTTCTTCTTTGGGCTCCTTGAAGTAGACAACACCTTATGCACCCCACTGTCATGGGTCTTCATCTCCTCTTCATGGTGGACAAAAGTGGCTGTAGCAGAAACAGTTTGAGGGTTTCCAACATTTTGCCACAGCATCCTTTCTGCTTGCCCTGCTGTGTAACACTGTTAGCAACCCATAGGCTATGTTCAGTTGTTCAGTGTTATGCTTTATTAGGGATATGTGTTTTAACTTCTATGCACTTCCTACACCTCCAGAGGGCCCAAATACCAAAGTTTCCTTCAGAAATTGTGTGAATTCTTTGTGTGTAGTTGGGAACAAAAAATAACTGTTTGAGATAAATTTGTTGTTTGTAATTCTGCTTTTTAAAATAAATCCAGAAGAGGGAGAATAAGCATTTGCTCTCTAAGATGTCTGCACATTCATGCTAAAAAGGCAGTAGAAAATCATTACTCTAAACAGTGTGTAAATGTTTCGCAGAGCACAAGGCATCTGGAAAATATTTATATGCCAAATGCACTTGCAATCATGAAGGGTATTTTGTGCATTCATCACAAAACTGAAGTGACATATTTCTCAGATATATTCACAGCATAATTCACAGTTCTTTTTTTTTTCATTTTGCCCAGACAGTACAAGACAGTGATAATTTCTGACTCGCACATATACTCTCTATGCATACCTAAGGTCTAGATTTCATCTGGAACCAACCTAATGTTGTTAGTTTCTGTGGAGATAGTGTTCACATGGGAGAATGGATAATATGTACATAAACTCTGAATAATCCTGAAAGATACAGCAAGGCCGTGAGAGGCCCGAGGAAACTTAAGCAAGCAAGATGAGAAGAAGCTATAATTCACTGAGTTAATGAGAACTCTGGACTGCTGGCAAGCTTTCAAGGTCAAGTTCTCACACCTGTGCTTAACCAATTATGTGTTAGTCACTAAGGGTCTTCAAGACATGTATCCAATCATAATATGCCAAATCACTGTAAGTGCCTGTAAGAAATGGTATATAAGGAGTTAAAGCTTGGTGGATGGATGATGGTAGAGCGGTGGATGTGGTCTACCTAGACTTCAGCAAAGCGTTTGACACGGTCTCCCACAGCATCCTTGCGGCTAAATTGAGGAAGTGTGGACTGGATGATCGGGTAGTGAGGTGGACTGTGAACTGGCTGAAGGAGAGAAGCCAGAGAGTTGTAGTCTATGGGGCGGAGTCTAGTTGGAGGCCTGTATCTAGTGGAGTGCCTCAAGGGTCGGTACTGGGACCAGTATTATTTAATATATTCATCAACGATTTAGATGAGGGAATTGAGTGTACTATCAGCAAGTTTGCTGATGACACTAAGCTGGGAGGGGTGGCCGACACGCCAGAAGGCTGTGCTGCCATCCAGAGGGACCTGGACAGGCTGGAGAGCTGGGCGGGGAATAACTTGATGAAATATAACAAGGGAAAGTGTAGAGTCCTGCATCTGGGCAGGAACAACCCCAGGTTCCAGTATAGGCTGGGGAACGACCTGTTAGAGAGCAGTGTAGGGGAGAGGGACCTGGGGGTCCTGGTGGACGACAGGGTGACCATGAGCCGACACTGTGCCCTTGTGGCCAAGAAGGCCAATGGCATCCTGGGTTGTATTAGAAGGGGGGTGGTTAGTAGGTCGAGAGAGGTCCTCCTTCCCCTCTACTCTGCCCTGGTGAGACCTCATCTGGAATATTGTGTCCAGTTCTGGGCCCCTCAGTTTAAAAAGGACAGGGACCTGCTGGAGAGAGTCCAGCGCAGGGCAACTAAGATGATTAAGGGAGTGGAGCATCTCCCTTATGAGGAAAGACTGAGGGAGCTGGGTCTCTATAGTTTGGAGAAGAGGAGATTGAGGGGTGACCTTATTAGTGTATATAAATATATAAAGGGGGAGTGTCACGAGGATGGAGCCAGGCTCTTCTCAGTGGCAAACAATGAAAGGACAAGGGGTAATGGGTACAAATTGGAGCACAAGAGGTTCCACTTAAACCTGAGAAGAAACTTCTTCTCAGTGAGGGTGACGGAACACTGGAACAGGCTGCCCAGGGAGGTTGTGGAATCTCCTTCTTTGGAGACATTCAAGACCCGCCTGGACACGTTCCTGTGTAACCTTATCTAGGTGTTCCTGCTCCGGCAGGGGGATTGGACTAGATGATCTTTTGAGGTCCCTTCCAATCTCTAACCTACTGTGATACTGTGAAAGCTTTGTAATAAATTGGCAATTGCTGATCACACTGATCATTCCTGCGGTGTCTGTGACTCCCGCGTCGACAAATGGCACCCGAACAGGGACCCTCAGATTGGTAACTCGCAGCATGCAAGTTTGAAGGTCTGATCAAAGAAGAGAGGGCAGAGAGCCGGCCGAAAGTCAGCGCTGCCCCAGCGCTGTGAAGTCAGATGTCTGTAAACTGTGGGATCTCGCCCTGATCAGGTGAGTGGCTGTGGAGGAGATGGGGCACTTGCCTTCCAAAGAGGAACAGGCAGTGATGGAGCTCCTCCAACATATTCTCTCTAAGAGAAGACTGCAACATGATAGTGCTGCCTTACAGGGCCCATGATCATGGCTTTATCCCCACAGCGCAAGCTACCTTTGAGGTTTCTGAATGGGAATGTATGGGCCAGGCATTGTGGGATGAGATTAATAACGGGACAAAGGATGCCCTAAGTATTCTACGTTATGGAGATTGATAATTGAGACTTTAAAGGAATTGAAATTGGAACGGGCAGCAGTGGCATCTGTTTTCCTGGCCACTGCTCCTTCACAAAGTCAGTCAGAAGTAGAGAAGAGTGCTACGTCTATGGTATTTGCACCACCCCACCCCCCACCCCCCCCCCGCGTTGTGCCTGGCACGGCATCGCAGAAGCCTCCTTGGCATAAGGGGGAAGATAAAGTGAAATGGCGTTTGAGCCCGAAAGTACAGGCAGAGAGTGCAAACGCGGTCACTTCCGACCCAGAGGAAGGAGACTCCGAATCGGAATTGAAACCAGACCCACAATCTCAGGCAGAATCGGACTTGTACCACCCCCCTTCGTGATCTCAACTCAGACTCAGACAATTCAGATAGTTCGGCTCATCAGCAGATACGAACCAGCCTCAGTGATGGTCAACTGTGACAGTGGCTGAAGAAATTAGAAGCATTGGAGATGAAAGAAACCTCTGAACCTTCTGCCCCACCCCCCTACAATCCACTAGTAAAGCAAGGGGAGTGGGAAGGGGGTGTTGGGCACGGGGGAGGGGATTATGATAATAACCCTGCTAAATGTTGGCGTGGGATGATCAAAGATACAATTGTTATGGGGGAACTTTCGGCTATGGGTCCCTCGGCATTCCTTCTGTTTAACACTCTACAGGGGGGAAAGGAGTGGGAGGCATTGGATTTAAAGGTAGTAAAGGAGGCGCACCAACTGGTAACATCCTATGGGTTAAAATCATACTCAGGCAATTATCGCACATATTTTTTCTGCATATATCTTAGCACCATATGATATCCGTATGATAGCTCAATCATTGCTTACTTCCCACCTTCAGATATGGTCCTTTAATAAGTGGGATTTAGCTTGTCGCCAAGCAGCAGAACAACCGCGGCAACAGTGTGATCCCTTATTTGGCATCACCGCCAATGTATTAACAGGGGTGGGTTGATATTATGATCTGCAGGAGAATTTTCCAGCCGCAGTGCTTGCCCTATCTCAGGAACTTGCGTTAAAGGCATGATATGCCTTGCCAGATGAAAAAATGACACCTGGATTTTTAACTGTTAAGCAGGGACCAACAGAATCATATTGACAATTTATTGACAGGTTACATGAATCATTTTCTAAAAGTCCTTATCTGGACAGCAATTTGAAAGGTAAATTATTAGACATTGTGGCCTTTGATGGGGCAAATGACCAGACAAGGAGAATTTTAAGTATATTACCTCGCGGCACTCCCATGGCACAGCTGCTAGAGGCTGTGGAATGGATGGGACACAAGCAAGCGGCAGTATTTTTGGTGGAGGTGGTGGGAGCCACTGTTGACTCATTTGTTAAAGGTGCAGTGAATTTAAGAATGGATAAAACATGCCATAATTGTGGGAAACCAGGTCACTTGCAGGCGCAATGTCCAGCTCCTAGGTGGAGAAGTGATCGAGGAAAAGGGAATAACTATGGAACATGCTTTACGATACAAAAATGGTGTGAACGGTGTGAGAAACCTACACATGACATTGCAGAATGCAAAACTCAGGGAAATGGGAAGAGGAGCGCTTACCCTCAAGCTCCAACAAAAATGCAGGGTGCCTGGGCAGCCTCACCTCAGCCACAACTGGCAGTGCCGGAGCAGATGTGGCGACCGCAGTAGAAATTACCCTACTTGACACCCAAGTGCACCTAGTCGATTCCGTGCTTTGGGGTCCTTTAGGCTACGGCTTGAGTGCGTTACTAATCAGTCGTTCCTCTGCATCACGTCGTGGGATTTTTGTTGTACCAGGGTTAATTGATGCGGATTTTCAAGGTAACGTCAAAATCATGGTTTATACATTGCAACCCCTAATTTCTATTCCAGAAGTGGAAGAAATTGCACAGTTAGTACCTTTTGAAGCAAAAATACCATGAGGTCAATGGGAGAGGGGATAAGGAGGTTTCGGTTCAACTGGACAGCCAGAGGTACTTTTGGCT
Source organism: Neopsephotus bourkii (assembly GCF_033783945.1). Taxonomy (NCBI): domain Eukaryota; kingdom Metazoa; phylum Chordata; class Aves; order Psittaciformes; family Psittacidae; genus Neopsephotus; species Neopsephotus bourkii. The sequence goes on from NW_026900550.1 coordinate 1,106,398, forward strand.
AGAGAAATTTCAAGAGGGAAGCTGAGAGAAACCATATGTTTGAACCATCATAATGGCCAGCCAATAAGGCTAACAGATTTTAGATATGGGAGCTGATGTTACTATTATTTCGTTACACCTTGGCCCCTAGCTGGCCCTCAACCCAGGCAGCAGCTGCTGTAATGGGAGTTGGGGGAAGCCAGCAAACTTTTGTAAGTCAAGAGGCAATCTGCTGTACCCTTTCAGACAGCGGTGCAGCAATTATAGAACCATATGTATTGAATTTATCTGTAGCATTGGTGGGAAAAGACATTTTGACCCAATTACATACACGACTAATTACTTCACCTTTTTAGGTGCGGTCACTGAGGAGCAGACCCCTGTCCTGAAGTTAAAATGGTTAACAGAATGACTAGTCTGGATAGATCAGTGGCCACTTAAGGAGGACTGGCTGCAAAAAATTGAGGAATTAGTTCAGAAGCAATTGCAGGAGGGACATATTGTGCCTTCCACTAGTCCATGGAATACACCGGTATTTACCGTCCCTAAAAAATCAGGAAAACGGAGCTTATTACATGATCTCTGAGCAATTAACTCTGTAATGCAAGGTATGGGGACGCTTCAACCAGGGCTGCCGTCCCCAGCCATGCTACCGAAAAATTGGGAACTATTAATTATTGACCTAAAAGATGGTTTCTTTACCATAAAATTGCACCCAGATGATTGCGAGAAATTTGCTTTGACCATTCCTAGCATCAATAAGAACGCTCCACGCAGATGGTATCAGTGGACAGTATTACCACAGGGAATGAAAAACTCACCCACAGTTTGTCAGATATACGTTGCCTGGGCTTTAAACCCTATCCGACAATAACATCAGGAATTAATTTTTTATCATTATATGGGTGATATTTTAATTGCTGGGAAATCAATACCACAACTTTTATTGAGACAGTTACAGGCAGGTCTCACAGAGAAAGGCTTATATATAGCCCCAGAAAAAAATCAACAGCAAGCTCCCTGGAACTACTTGGGATGGGTTATAACTGATAGTCGAATTCAGCCTCAGGAATAAAAACTTTTAACAGATTTTCAAGCCTTCACAGATGTGCAAAAACTCATGGGTAACATTCAGTGGGTTAGAACTATGTGTGGTATCACTAATGACGATTTAGCACCATTAATGCCACTATTAGGACATGAGATAAATGCAGATACCAAACGTTCGTTAACAATAGAAAAAACGCAGGCTCTGCAGAGCATTGTTCAAAAGGTTCTTTCTGGATTTACGGAGAGACCGTTCAAAAATCCAGCAGATGACAGATGGCACCCTCTTAGGTTAATCGTTCAGATTAAACATGACACTATACATATCTTAGAATGGGTATCTTTACCCTATCAACCAAAGAAAACCATAACGACTTGTCCAGAGTTATTTTCTCAACTTATTCTTAAAGGGAGGCACAGAATAATTGCGATAACGGGAAGGGATCCAGACAGGATTCTGATTCCAGTAGCTCAGCAATCTTTCCTGGTTACAAAATTCTATTATTGAATATCAGATTGCAACAGCAGTTTTTGCTGGAGAAATTACAAATGTATTTCCTAAATCAAAGCTTTTACCAATGATTACTATTCAGCATTTTGAAAATCTTCCAATTTGGTGTGAATGGCCCGTACCAGGATTAACAGTATTCACTGATGCAGGGAAAAAATCAAAAAGAACTGTAGCCACTTGGCAAAATAATGGATGTTGGCAAAAACAATTTATTGCAGGGGAAGCAGGAGATTCATTACAAACTTTGGAACTTAAAGCAGTAGTTTGGGTATTTCTGCATTGGACCACCACACCTTTTAACATTGTATCAGGTTCCCTTTATGTAGTAGGCATTGTTCAATGAATTGAGCGATCAATGATCAAGGCTGTGAACAATAATGTTTGCAGGAAGCGTTATTGCAACTGTATAATGTAATCAATCACCTATTTTATTACTCATATCCACAGTCACCAATTATCTGGTGGTCTTGTTATCAGCAATGACCATGCTGATCAGCTAGTTGCATCTCCTGTTTGGTCTGGCCCAGCGTCTAATCTGTTTGACCAAGCTCGGAATTCTCATTTTTTTCACCAGTCTGCCAAGGTATTGGCTTGGCAATTTGATCACTCTTTAACAGATGCGCGAGGTATCGCGCAATCTTGCCCTGCCTGTCAAAAGGATAATCTCAGAATAGGACTTGGAGTAAATCCTCATGGTCTTTTAGCTCTTCAGTTGTGGCAAACGGATGTTACTCATGTTTCTGAAATCAGCCACCTGAAATATGTACATGTTTCTATAGATACCTTTTCTTTAGCAATCTGGGTCACTGTTCAAACAGGTGAATCTGCAAGGCATGTGATTAAACATATGCATGCGGCTATTGCTGCTTTAGGGGTTCCCCTCTGTATCAAGATTGACAATGGACCCGCTTATATTTCCCATACATTTCAACTTTTTTGTCAACAATGATGTATTCGGCATATCACTGGAATCCCACACTCCCCCACTGGACAAGCCATAGTTGAACGTGCTCATTCTACCTTGAAGGTGCTTTTGCAAAAACAAAAAGGGGGAATCCCTCTCCCGCCAACAGAACGAGTTGTAGAAGTTATTTACGTTTAAGTTTTTTACACTTAACCAGAAATAGAACAGAACCACTTATTATAGTGCATAATAATGCTCTTGCCTCAGGATGTGTAAAGGTAAACTGTGCTAAAGTAGTTTACCAAGATTTGCACTTGGGGGAATGGAAATGTCCTGTAGAAGTTATAATGATTGGAAGAGGGTATGTTTGTGTTTCCACAGAATCTGGACCACGATGGGTGGCAAGTCGATTTGTAAGACCATATTGTCAGGGTTCTACACCCTGATGATAACAATCAGTCAATCAGTGTATCTGTTTATGAAGAATTAAAGTTTATCTGTATACCAAAAAAAACCACAACAACAAAAACACCATCCATCCATCCCCCCCTCCCCCCCCCCAACCTCCAAGGAAGTGAGACCACCACGGGATATAGACTTATTGTGTGCCTTTCTGGTGGTGGGTGGACTGTGGACTTATGACCCCATATACAACTCATTTAATACAGTCTTTCTGTAATATTCATGTACTAGAAGTTGGTAAATATAAGTATGTCCAGGTTTCTATCGACCTTTGGAGACCTTTATAAATACTGCTGGCCACTTCTTCCAACGTAGGCTGGCCACCTGTGTCGGAATGAGTGTGCATTTTGGTCAGTATGAAAGCCCAAACCTCATGCAATGTGGGGGAGGCAGAACCTCTGTGGGGACGCCCAACAAGGTTGAGCCTGCCACCTCGCAATGCGATGACGCTTCTTGGAGCTGGTTTCTTGTTAGTCTCCACAGAGTCCTTGTGCCATGTTCTGTACGTGGGAATAATGGTTGTCTGGATTTTGTGCTTCAAATATTGTAGTTGTGTGGAGTGGGCTTGTGGGATCCCATACACGTGTGTGTGTGATGAGGGCAGACGGTGTCCTGTGTACCTTTTTGTTGGGATCCTGTAACAGTTTTAATGGGTAGAAGTTTAACATTTCGGGCAAGAAGGGGTTAATGTAAAGCACAGTTGCTAGCAGCCATTTATGGTCACTGCTGAAGCAGGCAAAGAGCCCTAGCTGCTGCCCAGCAGGCAGGTGGTTATAGCTGCCGCCAAGCGTTTGTAGTTTGTAGGTCTGTAGCCGTGCAAAGCAGGGGGAGCGGTCAAAAAAAAAAAAAAAAAAAAAAAAAAAAAGTGGGGAAGGGGGGAAGTGATACAGTTCCACAACTTTTAACAATGTAACAGTGTGCAGTTTAATCTCTCTGCTTCTCAAGAACTGATAACCTGGGGGAGGGGATTGTGCCCTCTGCCCTCCTGCCTACAGGTCCATGGCGACTGCCTCCAAAGTTTGTCAAGCCTTGCCGTGAGCTGGATAGAAAAATGGAGGAAGCCAAGATGCTTCAATCAGCTGACCCCAAGCAGAAGGAGATAGAGGAAGAGAAAAACGAATGATTGTAAAACATCACCTGGGGGCAACTGAAAAGTAACAGCTTGAATATGTGTGCTTGTAAAGTAGCTATTATTAGAGTCTTTGATTTTGTGTATGAAACCACCTGCATTTACTAGCCAGTTGCTAATAAGAAACTACACCTTGTATTGTATAGCTTTGTCACTTATAAAAGAGATGTCAGAAATTTGCAGTTGCTGCTAGAAAATGATAAGGCAAAAGCTAGAAAGATTCTAATACAATGGTAGTGTTATAAAGCAGGCAATGGAACAGATTAAAAGTGTAAGAGAGCACCACTGGTAGGAAATTTCTTTGGCTAGTTACTCTGCTAATATAAATTTGTGTGTCCCTTGCCATAATAACAACTTGTTCCTGGATGAAGCAGGTGAAACTCTGTATTGACAACAAGGTTAAAGGATTGAGGCTGACCAAATGCCTGCTACCACATTCAAGGGCAAGACTGGGTTGGCCTCTGTATTTGCCACCAAGAACAACCTTTAGCTCCGCTGCTGGCTGCAACCCAGCAGGCTTAGAGCGGTGGGGACACATGCCATGCCAGCCCTTGATGTGAAGGATGGCCTCCCCTGTTATCAGAGAGCCATGCAAGAGAAAAAGGGACAGGCCCAGCAGCCTGTAGTTGGCTTATGTTGAAGGTATGATCTGGCCCAAATCCCCTGCTCAAGTAGTGTCATCCAAAAGATATATAAAACAAAAAGGGGGAGATGTGGAGACAGTGTTCTCATGGGAGAATGGATAATTGGTACATAAACTCTGAATAATCCTGAAAGATACAGCAAGGCTGTGAGAGGCCCGAGGAAGCTTAAGCAAGCAAGATAAAAAGGAGCTGGAATTCACTGAGTTAATGAGAACTGTGGACTGTTGGCAAGCTTTCGAGGTCAAGTTCTCACACCTGTGTTTAACCTGTGTTAGTCGCTAAGAGTCTTCAAGACGTGTATCCAATCATAATACGCCAAATCACTGTAAGTGCCTGTAAGAAATGGTATATAAGGAGTTAAAGCTTTGTAATAAATTGGCATTCGCTGATCACATTGATAGTTCCTGCATTGTCCATAACTCCCACATCAACAAGTTTCTGTCACTTGTAATTTTATATTCTGTTCAGAAACAGAATCTAAAATGAACATACCTGAAGAAGCATTCAGATATTGAAGTTTATGTCTCAGTTGAAGAGGTCAAGTACTTGTAAATCTTTGACAGAACTGAAGCAACACAAATGCACTGCGGTGTCAGTGGTCCAGAAACACAGTGCCTTTAATGGAAGAAGAACAAGGTAGTTCTTGGGTCTTAGCATTACAAAAAGCTGTAATAGCTTGTAAAAATCGTAGAATAAAAATTAGCTGTAACTAACAATGTAATGTATGATTCAGGCATCCCTAGTAATAGGGATAAATAAAATAAAATAAAGTAAAACTACTTAAGTAGGAGAATAAAATCAAACATCCAAATATAAGCTGGTAAACGGTAAGGTGTCAAAAAATATTCTCAGAAACCTAAAAAAGAGTAATTCTAATCTAACAATGGCTAGATAGTTAACTACTGTTCATAATCCCTGACTTACTCTGAGGATGGAGCGAAGGCAGATATTCTTAACCTTGGGTTTTTCTCTTGGAGGTATTTTGATATTTTTATTACAAATGATGCAATGGGCAAAAAAGTGTATGAAAATCAACATCGCAGGTCTTTAATTTCCAAATAATTTTAGCTTCAGCAAGTAATACAGAGGCAGAGACCATCCAGTGAAGTGATTTAACCAAGACTGAAATGGAAAGTAAAGAATGCTAGGCAAGGAACTCTTACCTTTCTTATTTTTGTGCTTAACTCTATAAATTAAAATAGAGTATCTGAAAAGTAATTTCATGAAATTAGCATTGTTGACATGGCATATCATTGTGTGTGGTCAGCAGTTTCATATTACAGTTTACATTCTATATTCAGAACTGATTGAGTTCTTTTAATATTGTATTTATTAAATGGCACCCTCTTTTCTTACATTCTCTCGATTCTCCTTCCCGTCCCTCTGGGAGCAGGGAGAGGAAAGGGTGGTGGGGAGTGAGTGGGCAGCTGCATGGTTCTGAGTTACTGGCTGGGCTTAAACGATGAGAAGCACCCACCAGTATCCTGAACATGTTAAGTGTGGTGAAATTGCAATGGTTATACTGACAACACAGAATACAATATCTACATAGTATCATAGTATCACAGAATGGTTTGAGCTGGTGGGCACCTTAATGCTCATCTAGTTTCAACCTTCTGGCACGGGCAGGTGTTAGAGAATGGTAAAATTTTTCTCCATGACTTCGTGTGGTTGTTCTATCATAAAACTTTCCTCTTTTGATATTAAGGAAGGGTAGAGTTTTGTGATGGGATAAACATATAACAATAGTAGAAAGCATAGTAGAAATAATTATATTCTAAAGGTTTATGAATTAATAGAAGGCCTTTATATGTGGCTGGAGCTTTGCTGTTCTAAATTCTAGCTATTCTGTAAATTCAGCAATAACTGTGCCTGTACCATCCTGTAACTCTGTGCCATCATGTAACTGTAGTTTTAGCAATGGAAACTAACATAACCATATATGGTACAGGGAGTGTAGGAAGGAATGTACTGTGGAGCTATACCCGAGTAGAACCTAAAGTTAAGAAAGCCAAAAGAGCATACCAGAAACTGATAAGAAAGTGCTAGCATCCACACAAGGGTTGGGATATGTCCCAGTAAGGGAAAGGTGAAGAGGACAACCTGAGGAAGACTTCTTACTTCATCTGAGGAAGACTGCTTACTTCATATGAACAACCACCAGACGACCACCAGAGGGGGCTGCACAAGCGTGGAAGAGGCTGATGTCGTAACATTTATGATCTGGCAATCCTTAATGCATATGCATTAGCTGATGTTGTAACCCGTGCTAAATCTGTATAAATTGAGAACGCGATGTGATGAGGCCGAAGCCAGATTTGGGTGTGCACCCCTGGTTTCCCAGCGCGGCAATAAAGCACCTCATATAACCATTCCGGTGGTTATGTGTTTGTTCCTACGCTAACATTTTGGCGACCCAGATGGGACCTCGCGGGCATTGCTGAGGCGGATCACGTTTCAGTCCCGCTTCAGCCAGCACTGAGAGATTGTCGGTGAGCCATCAACCGTGACCGGCCTCTACTGTTCACGACGGACCTCTGATATGGTAAGGAAGGTGCTTTTTCTTTTACTCTGATCAGGTCACAGTGCCGGTTTTGTAAAGTATGGTTTGGTAATTACGGTACCGAATTTTGGTAAAGTGTAACTGTACAGACTTCTAATAAGCTTGGCTGTAGGTGAAGCCTGCTTGGTTTGGTGAAACTTTGGCTTCTGAAAAGCCTACCAGAGAGATGCAGTGAAAGCTGCATCTGGCCTCATGAAGTCTGACTTGGTAAAGCCTGCCTGTTAGACGTGGTGAAAGCTGTGCTTGGTTGGGGCTAGGGAGCTCCCAGGGTAAAAGCCTAGGCGCCGTCCGTTAGACAGTAGCGAAAGCTCTGCAGGTTCGGCAAACGTGGTATTGGTATTGGTATTGGTATTTGTGCTGCGGGATCAGCATCTGTCTGTAAAAATTCTGTAACATAGTGGTGTGTGTGTGTGTGCTGTGAGGGAAACTTGTTTTGGATATCTCTCTGTATTCACAAAATGCCGCCGATTCCTAAGTCATCTGTTAGGTTGTATTTTAAGTCATTGGAAGGAGGGGGGATTCGGGCAGAGTATGCGGAAAAGTAAACTGATTGATTATTGCAATGTCTGGTGGCCACAATATGAACTAGAAGATCAGGAAAAATGGCCTGAGAATGGAACCTTACAGTATAATATTATCTTGAAGTTGATGTTATATTGTAAGAAAAGAGGGAAAATGGGATGAGGTACCATATGTGGATCTTTTCTTTACCTTAAGAAACAAGGATAAGTGGCAGAAATCTTGCAGAATAATGGTTATTAAGGCAAGCAATGCTGGAGAATGCAAGGGGTGTGTTGGGGAAAAGGAATGTGTGAAATGCCTTGCCTTAGAGAACTGTCAGCGGCATCAAAAGGATGAGGAAGATCTCGGGTTGTTAGTAGCTCCGCTTGCTCCGGTAGTAGTAAAGGAAGAAAGGGGGGAGGAAAGTGACAGTGATAACGATCTTGAGAATAAGAGTGATTGTGACCATAAAGAGGCGGAGAGCTCTGCTACTCCAGTTTCCCACCGAACTCGCCAGAGGGAGGGACGGGAAAAGAGAATGCAGACTCAGGCACCTAGTGCGGTGCTTGCACCTTTAAGGCAAGGAGTTGGAGCAGAAGGGCCAGTGTACGTTAAAGTGCCTTTTTCTCCCGGAGATTTGGTTATCTGGAAACAATCATCAGGGACATATAGGGAGAATCCTGATAAGGTAGCCCGTGTAATGAAAATTATTATGAAAACTCAAAGTCCAGACTGGGATGATATCCAGGTGCTTTTAGACACCCTCATGGATTCAACAGAAAAGGAAATGGTGTTGCGGGCTGCAAAAGAAAGGGTCTGGGAGGATATACGACAGGGACTGGTCAAAGGAAATGTAGATCAGAACTTCCCTACGGAAGATCCAATGTGGGATTATAACACGGGAAGGGGAATGAGGAATTTGCGAAGGTATCAAGATTGGGTGGTTGTTGGAGTGCAGAATGCTATGCCTAAAACAATAAATTGGTCAAATTTATATAACATGAGGCAGGAAAAGACGGAATCACCATCTGCTTTCTTGGAAAGACTTAAAGAAACAGCAAAGAAATACACAGATCTGGATGTGGAAACCAAACAGGCTAAGGCACAATTGGCTTTGATCTTTTTAGCCAGTCTCAGGGTGACATTAGGAAGAAATTGAAGAAGTTAGAAGGAGCAGACTTGTGAAACTTGGACAGATTGCTGGAAGTGGCTTGGAAGGTGTTTAACAATAGAGAAAAAGAGAATTCCCAGAGGCATCAGCAAAATCTATTGGCAGTGGTCCAGGGGAGAGAACAAGGCTTCTCTAACCCTAGGGGAAGAGGGAGAGGAAACGTGTGGGGATGAAGATGAGGAAGAGGATTCTGTAATCTGAATGTAGAGATAAATGTGGAAAGAATAGGATATCATCAGTGTGCAAACTGCAAGCAGGAGGGACACTGGAAAAATGAATGTCCGTTAAGGGGAATACAATTTATGTCCCCAAGGAACACTTTCGTGGGATCGGAAGTGACTCAAGCAATGGTGTTGGGGGAGTATAATAATCAAAATTGACTAACCAAAGCAAAAAATAAGGAGCCCCTTGTGAAAACACAGTTGAGAGAAAAAGAAGTAAAATTTTTAGTGGACACAGGGGCTACATATTCAGTTGTAAACGATTTGCACGGAAGGTTAGGGAAGAAATCAACCACAATTGTAGGAGCCACAGGGAAGGAGGAAACAACGGCCACTCCTACGACCCCTAGACTTGCGATGTGGGGGGAAAGAATTGACACATGAATTTCTGTATATGCCTGAATGTCCTGTTTCACTTTTAGGATGAGACTTATTAGCTAAATTGGATGCAACAATTGTTTTTGAAAATGGTGAATTAACCATGCATGTTCTGGAATCCAAGGCAGGACAAATTTTGGTTCTGAAAAATAAACCCATTGCTGGAATCCCAGAGGAGGTAGAACAAGCTGTAATAACAACAGTTTGGGAAACAGAAATTCCAGGAAAATCAAAAACTGCTGAACCAGTAATAGTGGAATTAAAGGATGGAGCTCAGCCGGTAAGAGTTAAACAATATCCCCTGAAATTAGAAGCAAGATATGGGATTATAAAAACAATTGAAAAATTTTTAAAATATCAAATTTTAAAAGAATGTGAATCAGAGTATAACACCCCAATTTTCCCAGTGAAGAAACCTAATGGTGAGTACAGGTTAGTCCAGGATTTGAGAGCCATAAATGAGATAATAAAAGATATCTACCCAGTGGTTGCAAACCCTTAGACATTGTTAACAACTGTGAAGGAAAAGTATAAATGGTTTAGAGTGATTGATTTAAAAGATGCCTTCTTCTGCATTCCTCTTGACAAAAGTAGCAGGAAACTGTTTGCATTTGAATGGGAAAACCCACGGAATGGACAGAAGACACAATTAACATGGACCAGACTCCCACAGGGATTCAAGAACAGTCCAACACTCTTCAGAAACCAGTTAGCCAAGGAACTGGAAGCATGGACCACTCAAGGAAAAGTACAGGTACGGAGATCACAATATCTGCTATTGCAATATGTTGATGACATCTTTATCACAACAGACAAGAGTCACTGTGTATAAAGGTAACTATTGAAATTTTAAACCAATTAGGTCTGAACGGCTACAAGGTCTCAAAGGAAAAGGCACAAATTGCATGAACAACTGTGTTGTATTTAGGATGTGGAATTTCAAAAGGCAGCGAAAGCTGGGGATAAATCGCATAGAGGCAATTTGTGCCATTCCAGAACCACGAAACCTACATGAATTAAGAACATTTCTGGGTATGGCAGGGTGGTGCAGATTATGGATAATGGACTATGGACTCATTGCTAAACCCCTGTATGAGGCCCAAAAATCACCTGTCTTTGTTTGGAAAAAATCACAGAAAGAGGCCTTTAAGAAACTGAAAGAGGCGTTAATGAAATCTCTGGCACTGGGGCTCCCAGATTTGACAAAGGACTTTCAGTTATTTGTCCATGAGAGACAGAGATTAGCACTGAGAGTGTTGACTCAGAAACTTGGGAGCTGGAAAAGACCAGTAGGATATTTCTCAAAACAACTGGACCCAGTAAGTGTGGGGTGGCCTTCATGCTTGAGAGCAGTAGCAGCAACTATTGTTCTGATACAGCAGGCCAAAAAACTGACTTTGGGAAAACACATGGAAGTGTTTGTGCCACATATGGTGACAAGTGTCTTGGAACAAAAAGGGATGTACTGGTTATCTCCTAGCAGAATGATGAAATATCAAGCAATTTTAACAGAACAAGATGATGTGAGTTTAAAGACTACTAACCTGTTAAATCCAGCAGCCTTTCTAGGAGCAGATCTAGAAGAAGGAACACTTGAACATGACTGCATAGAAGTCATTGAACATATACAACCAGAGCAGACTTGAAGGATGCACCTCTTGAACAACCAGATTGGGAACTTTTCACATACGGAAGCAGCTTTGTGGAGAACGGAACATGATGTGCAGGATATGCTGTAACAACACAGCAAGAGATAATCGAAGCCAAAGCATTACCTCCAGGAACATCGGCCCAACGGGCAGAGTTGATAGCTCTCACAAGAGCATTGGAATTGAGCAACAACAAAAAGGTAAATGTGTGGACAGATTCAAAGTATGCATTTGGTGTGGTACACATTCATGGAGCGTTATGGAAAGAATGAGGACTTTTATCCTCACAAGGGACTAACATAAAGTATCAAAAGGAAATTTTAGAATTGATAATTGCTGTGCAAAAGCCTAAACAGGTGGCCATTATGCATTGCAAAGCACATCAGGGAGGAACTTCAAAGATATCTGAAGGAAATACATTGGCGGACTGGACAGCTCGACAGGTGGCCTGGAAGGTATGGAATGTGATGGCACTGATACCTCTCAAGGTAAGCCCACTCCATACCTATCTTTCACAAGATCCAAACTATTCAAAGGAAGATGATAAATTGGCAGGACTCTTAAGAGCTCAAAAGAACTCTGAAGGATGGTATACAACAATAACTGGACAAGTAATAGTGCCACCAGCAATAATGTGAAAAATTCTATAGACCGAACATCAGAAATGTCATTGGGGTGCAGAAGTATTGGTAACTTATTTAAGACGAGGAATAATTTCCACACAGATGTTAACTATGTCAAAATCAGTGGGATCAAAATGTGAAATTTGTTTGAAAAATAATCCAGTAGTGAGGAGGCAAATTGAAATGGGAAGGATCAGAATAGGGATGGAACCAGGAGATTATTGGCAAGTTGATTTTGTGGAGTTACCGAAGGCACAAGTGTATAAATACCTATTAGTAGGGGTTGACACCTTTTCTGGATGGCCGGAGGCCCTTCCCTGTCACACTAATCAGGCAAAAGAGACAGTGAAGTGATTGCTCAAAGAAGTCATTCCAAGATTTGGTGTTCCTTTGGGAATGTCATCAGATAGAGGCCCACGCTTTATTGCAACAATAGTACAGGAGATAAGTAAACTGTTAGGAATATCATGGAATCTGCATACCCCCTGGAGACCTCAATCTAGTGGGAAGGTGGAAAAGATGAATCAGACAATAAAAAGACAAATCAGTAAAATATGTCAAGAGGCCAAAATAAAGTGGCCACAGGCACTGCCCATAGCCTTGTTACAAATCAGAATAAAGCCTAGAAGTGGAATGTCAGTAAGCCCCTACAAAATCCTCTATGGAAAACCATATGAGGCACCAGAACCTAATCCCAATACCCACATTAAAGGAAATCAGGATGCTTACAATTATGTGCTATTTCTAGGTAAAAGATAAACCCTAACCAGATTGAGAAGCACCCTGGTGTGGAACAGGCCATTTTCATTGGAGAATCCAGTGCATGACATTCAGCCAGGAGATCAAGTATACATCCGAAACTGGAATGAAGAGCCATTAAAAGAGTGGTGGGACGGACCTCATCAAGTACTGCTAACAACGTTGACTGCAGTAAAGGTAGAAGGGGTGGACTCTTGGATACATTATACACAAGTGAAAAGATCCCGAAAGTCTGGGAAACACAGATATTGAGTTCCACAAAACTTAAACTGAAATGTAGACAGGATGTCTAGCTTTTATTATAAAACTGTGATTATTGTCTGGTTACTAACACCATTGATGGTTGTCCCCTTTTTGGAAATTTAACAAAAGAGAGATGTTTTGACACAGTTTGTTGGGCAAAATGCCACTCTGATCTGCAGGTTCACTAACACCACTCCGATAGGGTTAATATCAGTAAGGATAGTCTGGGAAAAGGTAAACGACTTCTCTCAAAAATCGGATCTAATTTTTGATAGCCAGAACAAAAATCAACTGCAGAATAAATGGGAATCAAAGGTTGAAACTGAAAACAGGTTGCACGACCAGAATCCAAATGAAGGGGAAACAAAATTGAAATGGTTCAAATTGACCCTTGAAGACCAGGGCAAATACCAATGCATTGTAAGGACAAACAGAAGTGTAGACTATGGTGAAAGAACATTAATTGTCAATGCCATAGAAAAGGAACTAAAAGAACAGTAAATCTAAAAACCAGAAGATCAGGAGATCCAACACAAACAGTCCAATCATATCATCGAGATCCTGAGGAAAACTTTATGATAGGCCTAATTAAAGATTTTGCAAAAATGAAAAACACAAGCAGAATAACGACATGCTTACCAATACCAAAGGCAGCTGGAGAATCAATTGAATGGGGAATAATAACTTTTTCACTTTCAGAAATCAACGGAACAATCACTTGTCAGGAAAAAGAAGTAACATAAAACATAACAGTGGCAGAATATCAGAAAGAAGGTGTTTTTGGAGATCCTGCAGTTTTGGTATTAAAATCAGTATGAGAAAGGTACCAAAATGCTCAGTTTACCTCTATAAGAGGTGAATGGGGAGAGTGTGTCTATCAAAAGGAAAGGAAGATAAACAAGAAAAGGTATGGGAATGTGAAAAAACAAATAGTTTAAAACAGAACTGGGACACAATTTGGTCAATGAGCATTTTGCAGAAATTCCAGTATATTTGGAACACATCTTGGTGCCTTAAATGGACAGGAAAGAAAACCTAACAGGAAATATAGACATCAATAATTTGCTGTCCATAAATAGGGTTAGTCGGGATGTTATAAAAAATGTTCCTTGGTGGAATTGTACCAAAATTTTAGATTGTGACACTGACCCCAAAGAAATTACAATACCGCCAGTTAAGATTGCTTTAATGGCAGGATGTGCATGCCGGGGACTGAAAATTGGAGGAAAAGGAATACAGGTCCCAATTGGCAATGTAGATTGTAAATATTCTACGGTGTGTAGTATGGGACATTTTGTTTGGGCAGCAAGTGATGGAACCTGGACTACCCACCTATTCATGGAAGGTCCAGCTAAAGGAATCACCCTGGGATTACCAGCTCTTTGTCCAATTTGGAAAAAGTCGCCATTCAAAGGCAAACTAGAAACCCTGAAAATTCGAGCAAAAACAAATATGGATGATGATGACATTGATGATGAAAACACATGGCAGGAGCCATTCCACAGGAGTTAAAATAGGGTGGGCTTTTGAATCTCTATTTGCACAAATAGCAGCATATCAAAATAGAGAAATGATTGACAATCTGGTTGGTCAAACAAAAAGATTAGCCAGGATAACAAAGAAAGGATTCAGAGATTTAAATTTGCAATTACAAGCAACAACTAGAATGACTTTGCAGAACAGAATGGCATTAGACATGTTGTTACTTAAAGAACATGGTGTCTGTGGATATTCAAAAGACTGAGTGGATCGCTGCTGTATTCACATTCCTAATGTGACTGCAGATGTAGAACATGACATTTCCCAACTAACCCACATTGAGCAAAAAATGGAAAAAGAAAATGAAAATGCTGAACAAAATTGGCTTGGGGCAATATTTAGCAGTCTGAGTTTTCACCTTACCGGATGGGTTCGTTCCCTCATATAAACTGCAATTGTAATATTGATTGTGGTTTTGATAACATATCTGATGTATCTCTGTATCCGAAGGGAAATGACCCGCAACAGTGCATGGACTCATTGAATCGTAGGAGCGGTAACGAGAGAGTACCCAAAACACTCAACACCCCCGCCTGCTTATATGGAGACAGCTGCTTAAATGCAGTAAAGAGTAGCTGTTTCCTGATAAGTAGTCAAGAGTGAAAATACTTGCTGAAAATGAAGTATTTTCAAAGGGGGGAAATGTTAGAGAATAGTAAAATTTTTCTCCATGACTTCGTGTGGTTGTTCTATCATAAAACTTTCCTCTTTTGATATTAAGGAAGGGTGGAGTTTTGTGATGGGATAAACATATAACAATAGTAGAAAGCATAGTAGAAATAATTATATTCTAAAGGTTTATGAATTAATAGAAGGCCTTTATATGTGGCTGGAGCTTTGCTGTTCTAAATTCTAGCTATTCTGTAAACTCAGCAATAACTGTGCCTGTGCCATCCTGTAACTCTGTGACATCCTGTAACTGTAGTTTTAGCAATAGAAACTAACATAACCATATATGGTACAGGGAGTGTAGGAAGGAATATACTGTGGAGCTATACCCGAGTAGAACCTGAAGTTAAGAAAGCCAAAAGAGCATACCAGAAACTGATAAGAAAATGCTAGCAATGCTAGCAATGCTAACAAGGGTTGGGATATGTCCCAGTAAGGGAAAGGTGAAGAGGACAACCTGAGGAAGACTTCTTACTTCATCTGAGGAAGACGCCTTACTTCATATGAACAACCACCAGACGACCACCAGAGGGGGCTGCGCAAGCGTAGAAGAGGCTGATGTCGTAACATTTATGATCTGGCAATCCTTAATGTGTATGCATTAGCTGATGTTGTAACCCGTGCTAAATCTGTATAAATAGCAAACGCGATATGACGAGGCCGAAGCCAGATTTGGGTGCTCACCCCTGGTTTCCCAGCACTGCAATAAAGCACCTCATATAACCATTCCGGTGGTTATGTGTTTGTTCTTACGCTCACACAGGGAACACTTTCCACTAGACCAGGTTGCTTAAAGCCCTGTCCATACTGGCCCTGAACACTTCCAAGATGTGGTATCCACAACTACTCTAGGCAAAATATTGTAGACAGTTTTAGTTTTGGAAGCATGAGAGCTCTTAGTCTTTCCAGCTTCTTTAATTTTTCTGAATAGTCAGATACCTCTTTTTCACATGTCATTTTGCTCTTAGCTACTGCCACACTTAGACTTCGCAAGTCTTTAGAGTTTGGTAACTGCCCACTCAGATGGTGACTGGTCCTGGAGACAGATGCCTGAAGCAGATGACTGAAGTGCTCAGGCACTGCTCTGATTTGTGTTTATATCTGCTGTGCTGAAGTTCTGCTTCTGAAACCATAGTCTCAGGAATGAAGGTGCTCCTCACACCTATGGCAGGTAAAGGCTCAGAAGTAAGTCTCTGGATGACCAATCAAGCAATCATCCCTTAGGATGAATGCCTTATTTTAAAACTCTGTCATAGAAATGATCCCTAAAATTCTTGTCACTGACTGTAACAAAGATTACTTTTATTATAACAACAAATTAAATGCATCTGACAAAAAAAATCTCTTGAAGGAGAGAAGATTCCTGCCAGTGAAGTTTCAGATCTGAGTTTTTATCTTTTAATAGCATAATTTTTAAATTTGAATGTTCAAGGTTTTTTTATATCAGTGTTCAGGCCTCTTAGAAGGAGAGTTATCCTCATGTGAGACAGCTCTACAGTTAAAAGTTTCATTTAGGGAATGAAGGACTTAAAGAAACTTAGTTACTGTGAATTCCAAATCACATTCAGACCTGCTCCCAGCTCCAGATTTTATTTTATATTAGATATTTGGCATCTGTGAGATTAAATGCAATCCAGTCATCATAAGCAAGTGATTTCAATAAATACTGAATATTTTCCTTCTTATTTTGCCTGGTGAAAAATTAACCTCACAGTCTAGAAATAACCTGCGTGCTTCTCTTTAAATACAGAAGCCCATGCGCTCAAGAAATTGTAAACACCTACACTCCTGCCATTTCACTTAGTATTAGGCATTTTACTCATTTTGGCAGACACGTCAAATTTCTAGTGCACAAATTTAAAGATATCAGCCTTTGCATTTTCAGATCATTCTGCAATGCCCATAACATCTGAAGTACTATTTGTCTTATGACTTACACTTTCTTGAATTAGATTTCTATTTTAGTGTTCCTCTGATTGATAGAATTTTAATAATGACTAATGTGAGAATTATGTGATGCACCAGCAGCAAAGAGGTATTTTTGTTTAAATAATAAGCTAATTGACAGTAAATCAAGTTGTAGAAGTAACAGCAATATAATGTATTTGTGCAACAATAATTCCATTTGTATTTTATTTTTATGGTAAATTCACGTCATCAGTTTTCATTCATTTGCTCTCCAAAATAATTGCTAGTAATTGCTTCTAATAAACCACATGAAGTAAGACGTAAAACTACTAATACTTGCCACATTTTTAGTTCTGTAACAGGTCTGAATTTGCCCAGAGAAGCTGTGTCTGCTCCATCCCTGGCAATGTTCAAGGCCAGGTTGGATGGGGGTTGGAGCAACCTGGTCTAGTAGAAGGTGTCCCTGACTGTGGCAGGAGCTGGAACTGGATGAGCTTTAACCCAGAGCTTCCAATCCAGACTGGTCTGTGATTCTATGAATCTGATTCTTGTTAAGTTTAGGACAACTTAAAGGAGTATAGCATGATTATTAATGTTCAGTGTTGCTAGGCAGCAGAACCTTTCAGCGGTGTGCAAGGGTGGTCTGAAAAAGAGGCCTACCCTTTATTAGGAAGGCTTGCAGTTGCTATGATTAATAACATTTAAGATTCATGCTTATGGTTTTCAGTATCAGTGCAAAGCCTCCAGAAGAATTATCCTATACTAGCTGTCAGAGTTAGACTAATCTGTACAAGCTGTATATTTGATTTGTTATTGAAGCACTACCTACTAATATTAATTAATACTATGTTTGAATATTCTTAGCCTCACACTCAGCAATCACTTTTTAAGCATCTGATTTAGAAAATTATTTTTCAGCAAAAAAAAATCATTACTGTTTGAGGAGTTCAAGAATCCCATGAAGCTGAAAAGTCTCTTACATGAGACTGAGAAATCTCCCTTGTATCATAATAAACCAGAGGATCCATACCCTGAATTTATACTTATTTCTTTATATTAATTTATTTATTTAGATGAATATATATTTATATTTTTTTATTAATATAAATTATTTACCCTGAGTATACATCGAATCAGATTTTCAATTTAGAGACAGTATGACATAAAAAAAGGTTTAAGTGCTTCATCAGCTATAGTTCTACCACTTCTTTTGCTTAACCAGAGTAAAAATTCATACTTGTTTTGCTTTACTCTGGAGCAAAATGTCTTTCACTTCATATCATAATCAGAACAGAATTTATTTGTTTTCAAGATTTATTGAAGTATGTCAAATCAGGTAACTGCAACATTGCCACTGAATTCAGTACAATAGCGCTTGAAAATGTAGCAAGTATACGTATTTCCTGGTTTCATCAATATTCTTTAATTCATATACTCCAAGCACAGCAAGAAACCTTGGTTGCACAGAAAAGGAAAGGAGGCAGATGCCCTCAGTCAGTAAGTACAAATAAGTGCTATTTACAGTGTATAACACCTTTTGATTTTTTTTTTTTTATTCAGAACTTCTGATCCCAACCCTGTTTTTCAACTCAAAACATTAAAAAGTATAGGATACTGTGCACAAGGTAAATTTTTGAACAGTTGAATTCCACACTGAAAAAATAGAAATAATTGCATTTTTAATTTAAAACAATAGTCACTTCTTGTCATTGATACATGGTTGCCAAACAGTGATTTCTGTTTCTGTTGAGAACTCATTGACAGAAATTAGTGCAGGCTTCTGCCTCTGTTTTTAGCTCCTGAACTGAGTAAGAAATTATATTTCTCTAGAATTTAAGGATTACAAAGCTCCTTTCTAGTAAGTGTTAAGTAACATTTCTAGGGATAAGAATACACATATAGGGTAGGAACAGTTTAATATCCTATTTCCATGTAATACAGAGCTAAGTTACAGAATTAGGTGAGAAAAAGATCCTTGTCTCTGTTTTGATAGTTCATATCTTTTCTATGACTGAAGCTGAACTAAGCTAAACAAACAGTGCATTAAGAATGGTAGACTAATGAACAAAATACACCAGTGTGTAACCCAGTAGTGCAGTGTCACCTAGGCTTTACAGAGAGGTCAGTATCTCAAAATCTCAACAGGGTTTAACAAATCTAGGGTTATTAGAGAAGGACAATATGAAAAACTAGCAATGCAGAACATCTTTCTTAGAAGAACGAAAACAATATAGTGTTTTTGTGTAATGGGCAAACAATAAGAAAGCTCTAAACCCAGGACTGTTTACAGAAGTTAATGTGAGATTCTGTCTTTTTGCTGTCTCAGAAGAGTAAAAGGTCTTCAAAACTCATAACAAAACAAGGTGAAAATATTTCATAGAATCATAGAATAGTTAGGGTTGGAAAGGACCTTAAGATCATCAAGTTCCAACCCCCCTGCCATGGGCAGGGACACCTCGCTCTAAACCATATTACCCAAGGCCTCGTCCAACCTAGCCTTGAACACTGCCAGGGATGAAGCATTCACAACCTCCCTGGACAACCTATTCCAGTGTCTCACTACCCTAACAGGAAAAAAATTCCTCCTTATATCCAATCTAGACTTCCCCTGTTTAAGTTTTAACCCATTACATAATTTATACTGTATAACAAGAGAAAATATGTAGTGTCATGACATAACTAGTAGCTAGATAATAAAACCCTAGTTCAACTAGGATATGCCCTAACATGTGTCTTCTCTTTGTTACAATGTATCAATGGGGTCTTTCACACCAGCATGATTGGGATTCTGCTCGCATCCTCTAAAATATCTTGCCCTGGTCAGTGTCAAAGATTTTACTTCTCTGGAACCAAATTCAGTGACATCAGGCCTTATCCTTTCTTGCAAATCCCATGGTCAAAGTACCTCTGAAAAATTCTTAGTGTTTTCAATCTCAGTAAAATGCCACAGGATACTGTGTTTTGGTAAGTCTAGGACACCTCAAAATTTTCATGAGACCTCCAGAATACTACTCAGAGAAGCCCAGTTAATTGAAATGTCTTCCAAAATAAAATTAAAAGCCAAATTTCAACAATGACAAGGGGGAAATCCCTGTTGACTGAAGTTCAGTGTGTTTTTTCTGTCAACAGGTGCCCTTAACTTCCACCCCTGCCCCAAAATAATTATTGACTGTTAAACATCTGTCTAAGCTGAAATCTAGATTTTAACCATCTTGTTGATACTGTCTGCATTTCTCTTGGAACAAAAAGTGCACAATACAACAAAAAGAATGTTTTAAGTTTTTAGAAAGAAAATAAGTTTATTGGAGAAGGGCCGGGGCAGGGGGGAGAAAAGGATTATTTCAGTCTCAGTTGTACTTTGTATCTTGGAAATCAGACAGCTCTTTTTGCAGTGGAGAACTGATGGGGGGAATTTAAAAAAATTTCACTATGAGTGTAGCACTGCTCCTGACTTACTTAGACAATGAAAGCTTAATCATCTGCATTCAAAAATGTTGAAACACCTTATTCCAATTAAGAGTGCAAACATTTTCTCATCTTTATTTTTACTGAGTTTTCTGTACTTTTGTCACTGTTTCCATGTAAGGCCAGAATAGACAGAGGATTTGGGGCATAGAGCAAATATGCTTTGTGAAAATTTTTTACAAGTTTTTATTTCTCATTGTTCATTTTTTGTCATAAACTCTTTCACATCAAATCTGAAGAGAAAAGTTGTTCTGTCAGTTAGACAGAAAACAATAAAGGAAAGCAATCTGTGCAGAACACCTTTTTGTCATGTGCAGATGTATTGTCATGTTAAAAAAGAGACAAGGTGAAATCTAAACCAAAGGGTAACTCTTGTCTATCCTATTCTCTTCATAGCTAGTAGGAGCCATATGGAGAGTAGATGTTTATATTCATCTGCGGTAAATTGATGATGTCATTTTGTTCCCATCATTGATTTGCCAGTTGTTCACAGCTTCTAGACTGTTAAAGGCTGAAATATTATCTTTGGGTATATTTGTAAAATATCTAGAAAAATAATACTGCTGAGGGTGTATTTAGCTTTCTTGAAAAATGAATTAAAAGTGTTTTCACATCTAAGGAAAACCTTACAATCATTTCATATTCGTGCTAACTAAGGTCCCCCAACAGATTTGTGAATAAAAACTTTGAAAAATTAAATCACTTTTTCTTACTTTTTCATATTTTGAAGTAATTTAATTCACTTTCAATTATATCATACACTACCTGCTTATGAGCAGACCTGGATTTAACACAGGATTTATAATAAAGTATCCTTCACTGCCAGATAATCCTGGCAATCATAGACTATCTAGTTTCACAATACCTTTGTAGCTGATTATGTGCTTAAGAATTAATTAGAAACATATATCCACTGTCATAATAGCAGATTTGTTGAAATTTTTCTTATATATCTTTTGAAAAACTATCCAGAATAGATTCCAAAATAGGATGAACTGACAATAAAAGACAGCCTCCACTGGCATTAGGATGCGTGGTCCTTGTCCAAGAATGATATTTACAAATATTGCTTTGCAATTTTCAGTGACCGAGGTATCAAAAATATAACATTCATGAAGCTCATTCCTTTATTGGTTGTATCTCTCTCCATCATATGAAAGACTATATATATAACTGTAACTGATACTATAGATAATGGCACAATGTTGATGCAAGGAATAATAATGGACTAAAGAGAAGGTTAAGAGTTTTCTTCAAACGTATTGATTGTCTTAACTTAGTACAGGGAACAGCTATGTTTTTGTTCTTGCTAGTCTTGTGGTTAAACTATAACCCAGAATAGAATAAGTAACCAAAACACATTGTTTAAAATCAAGGAACCTTTTCCCTCATGAAGATGAATGTCTGACAGGAACCTGTTTCAACTAGTCTCTAAAAGACCTGAGGTTGCCAGCTGGGAAACTATGCCAAAGGTGAAAATTGCACAGTGAGGAAGACTTCTTACTTCGTCCAGAAGACCCCGGCCCAAGACCACCAGCTGGCATTGCGCAGTTGTAGAGGGGAGGGGAATGGTATTAATGAGTTCTTCGAGCTAATTGTGATAATCTCCTCCTATGCTTGTGAAATCTGATGAATATGTATGTTTGTGTGTAATAAGTATCCAGCTTGTTAAGCTCTCGGTGTATGAGTTAGGAGGAGCACCCAGCACCCTTGCAACCAGCGCCACAATAAACATACCTGCTTTATAACTCTTCGTGAATTGTGAAGTTCTTTTCCATAAATCAATGTGAAATATATGTTTAATTTTTCATCAGAGTTAGAACTTTTCACTTTTTTACATAGAATAAATTCTTGCAGTGTTTATTGTTAACCACCCTAGAAAAACATCAAACATGACATTTTCTATAAGTGGCATCTTCACTTAAAAGTCAGTTGTTGCTTCATACCATATTGTGACTCTAAAACAATGACTGAGGGTAGCTTGTATGAGCACAAATAATAAATCATTGTGATACAGTAAGTTATTGGACATCAGCAGGGTTATTGCAACTGACCACTGGTAGGCTTCAAGTCACTAAGAAATAAAATGCCAAAGCAGCTTAGATTATACTTAGGTTGTTATTTTTGTGAATATTTATAAAAATGTAGCTCAGTTAGAATGAAGTATCTTTTGAAACTAGAAGAAAAAGCAAATGTTTAAACTGCTTTTACTACAAAATTTGTTGTGAGACTGTTATTAGATTCAGTCATATGATACCATTTTTTAAGAATAAGACATTAATTAAAAAAAAAAAAAGAAAGAACAACTCCTTCCTATCTGTGATACTAACTTTGACTAGAAGGAAAAAGGCAACATAAACCACTAGAGTTAAAAATTAAAAAAGCTTTCACTTCTGTCTATTTTTTGATAAAAGAATTTTCATCTAAGAATGTTTTACATTCTGGTGTTTTGCATTTCAGTTTCTTTAATCCGCAATAAAATGGTCATTATAATGTCATTTAGTAGGAGTTAAGCACTCTAAAGTTGTGATTATGTAGTTGAACACAACTGAAAAGACTTTAGATTTTCTAAACACCCTTAAAAGTGCAACTGTTTGATAATTTTTTACTCTATCCAACCTGTAAGGCTCATTGTTCAACATTAAGCCTGAAGGCTACACAGTAATTTATCTTTGCAAAGCTAGATAATTTCTGTGAAATGGTAATCACTGTGCAGTTTTTGGTTTTGTGCGCTGTGCAGAAGGGTTAAATTCTTTACCTTGAGGAGCCCCTGAGATATCCCAAAGGCTATATTACTGTTTATACACTCCTACTTCTCATCCTCTTCTCATCTCCTTGGGCAGTGTTAGTCCTTGACATACCCTTAATATCATTTAAATCTAGCTGAGAAACATTAAATATTACAACTCATAGCAAAAACTTTGGCTATTTTTGACATGATTTAGAAATAAGAATGCCAGCATTTTCTAACTTACATTCTAGGATAACATATTTTCTAGCTGTGTTCTAGGATAACAAAAAATATAGCACAAGAGAGAATTAGTTGCTTTTTGCAGAATTTGTAATTCATCCTAAATTGTGGTTCCAAAGTTAGTAGTATTTACAACCCTTATAATTAAACCTAGTTTGTAAATAATTTTTCAACCAGTATAATTATTAGACAACACCCAGAGAAAGTAAAGATAACAGTAACATACGTATATGTACATATATCCACACACAAATTTACATTTCCTGATGAATTGAACAGGGGTTTACACATTCAAACAAGCCATATTAGCTGGTGTGTTACATGAATGATATCAGCCTTAGCTATATCAGTCAAAATATGTTTCATTTTGCTACTCAAACAATTACAGCAAGGTAAAACACCTTCACAATGCCCAGTTGGAGAGTCTAAGATTAGAAAGTTGTCAGACTTTTTTAACTATGCTACTATAGATAAAGGTAAAGAATTTCCCAAGTATTGCCTTCAGCTGTAATATGTAGCAAGCTTTAAATTGCCAAAATCTACAATAATTACGTTTATAAGGTAAGGACTAAATTCATATCTGGTGAAATATAACACAAACAACCATGAACATTACACAGATATTAATAGCCTTCCCATAGGGGGGGGTGGGGAATATTCACTTAAGCAAGTCTAATGTATTATAGGCTGTCGTGGTTTAAACCCTGCCAGACAGTTTGTGCACTTACTCCCAGTGAGTGGTGCCAGGCTGGAAGCAATCGAGGCCCACGTTAGTTTCCCCCCTTCCCCAGGGGCTGCCCCCCCCTTCCCCACTCCCAGAGGGATGGGGAGGAGAATCGAAAGAATGCAACTCCCACGGGCTGAGATAAGAACAGTCTAGTAACTAATGTACAATACCAACCACCACAGCTACCACCAACGACAACAATGATAAGAGAAAATAGCAAGGGAAAGGAATACAATACCATGCGCCGAACGAGTCCGACCCAGCCGAACCGGCCGACCTTGTCCTTCCTGGAAACTCCCAGTTCCCCCCTGGGCATGACGTGCTGTGGTATGGAATACCTTTTTGGTCAGTTTGGGTCAAGTGTCCTGTCTCTGCTTCCTCCCGGCTTCCCCTCCTCCCTGGCAGAGCATAAGGCTCACAAAGTCCTTGGCCAAACCAAAACATCACTTTTATCAGCTTTGTTCCCAGCCCGAAAGTCAAAACATAGCACTGCACCAGCTACCAAGAAGGAGAAAAAATGACTGCTGCTGCTAAACCCAGGACATTATCCACCCCTTATTCCATACCATTCACGTCATGCTCAGATCCCACATTTTTAATATACCATCACTCTGATCTCAGTGCACTTCTATCTTAGTGCATGGACTAGTCCCTATAAAGCTGCTGAGTCCATCTGGTCCATGATGTCAGGCTCCATCTCTTGTAACAGTCTTTCAGAACAGGAGAGGCTGCGTGCAGTATTGGGTTGTTGCCTGCTGATGCTCATCATTCCCTTACTGTAGAACTTGTCTGGTTCTGTCAAAGTTCATTCTCTGTTGGGATGATGGTTGAAGGGAAGTCAGGGCTAGTCGCTGGTGGCCTGAAGACATCTGATTGATGGGCTATGAAAGTATTACACAGCAGGCAACAACATACAATTAAGTTCATTGGCCGTTTTCCCCTAAAATTAAATCCCCTTGAGGTACACATCAGAATTCCCCATCATCCTGCATTACCCACCAAGTGTATCCAGGTCCCTGAGCAAAAGCAATCCCATGAGTGGGTTTGCCTTTACTTGAAGCGGGAATAACCCAGACTGTCTTCCCCAGCAAATTCTTCATATGCACCACAGGAACTTTGTCCCCCTCTACAATATGTAAAAGTTCCGATTGGGCTGGGCCAGCCCTGTTGGTAGATCCTCTGGTGTTGACCAACCACGTGGCCTTTGGTAAGTGTGTATCCCAATGCTTGAAAGTTCCCCCACCCATTGCTCTCAGTGTAGTTTATAACAGCCCATTGTACCTTTCGATTTTCCCAGAGGCTGGTGCATGGTAGGGGATGTGATATACCCACTCAATGCCATGCTTTTTGGCCCAAGTGTCTATAAGGTTATTCCAGAAATGAATCCCATTGTCTGACTCAATTCTCTCTGGGGTGTCGTGTCGCCACAAAATGTGTTTCTCAAGGCCCAGGATAGTGTTCCGGGCGGTGGCGTGGGGCACAGCGTACGTTTCCAGCCATCCGGTGGTTGCTTCCACCATGGTAAGCACATGGCGCTTACCTTGGCAGGTTGGTGGCAGTGTGATATAGTCAATCTGCCAGGCCTCCCCATATTTATACTTCAGCCATCGTCTTCCATACCAAAGAGGTTTTAACCATTTGGCTTGTTTAATGGCAGCACATATTTCACACTCATGAATAACCCAGGCAATAGTGTCCATTGTTAAGTCCACCCCTCGATCACGGGCCCATCTATATGTTGCATCTCTGCCCTGATGGCCTGAAGTGTCATGGGCCCAACAGGCCAAACATAATTCACTTTTATGTTGCCAATCTAAGTCCATCTGAGCCACTTCAATCTTAGCAGCTTTATCTACTTGTTGGTTGTTCTGGTGTTCCTCAGTGGCCTGACTCTTGGGTACATGGGCATCTACATGACGTACCTTCACCACTCTGTTGCCAAAGGAATTGAGAAAAACGCATTGGCAATATCAATCGTGGCATACCACTTGGATGCCTTTGACTCCAGTTCATACTGGAGTTCTAGCATGTCCGGTACGGCAGCACTCAATGGTGGTGTGACTTCATTCAGGCCACGATAGTTACTGTTAGTCTCCAATCTCCGTTAGACTTTCTCACTGGCCATATGGGGCTATTAAAGGGCGAGCGGGTCCTGCTGATCACTCCCTGACTCTCCAGTCTATGGATCAGCTGATGGATAGGAATCAGGGAGTCTCGGTTAGTGCGATATTGCCGCTGGTGCACTGTTGTGGTCGCAATTGGCACTTGTTGTTCTTCGACTTTCAGCAGCCCCACTACTGAAGGATCCTCTGAGAGACCAGGCAAGGTGGACAGATGCTCAATTTCCTCAGTCTCCAAAGCAGCAAAACCAAAAGCCCATCGGTACCCTTTTGGGTCTTTGAAGTACCCTCTCTTGAGGTAGTCTATGCCAAGGATGCATGGAGCCTCTGGACCAGTCACAATAGGGTGCTTTTGCCATTTCCTCCCAATTAGGCTGATTTAAGCCTCCAGTACAGTCAACTCTTGGGATCCTCCTGTCACTCCAGAAATATAGATTGCCACCCTTTGACAGCTCGATGGCATCAGGGTACACTGCACACCGGTATCTACTAGAGCCTTATACTTCTGTGGGACTGATGTGCCAGGCCATCTGATCCACACAGTCCAGTAAATCCAATTGTCCCCTACCTCCACCTGGCTGGAGGCAGGGCCCTTCTAATAGTCATCACAGGATTGGATGCTTAAGTCATGTTGAAAGGGATTATTTTTAGTTATCACAGGAGCTGGAGTAAAATCAGCTCTTCCACTCCACCTGGGAAACTGCTCACCAGAGACTGAATGCCTTTGTCTATAGTAGTCCACTTGGCCGAATGACTCATAACATTGTCCTTGTATGGAAACCTTTCTTTGACAGCTGCCAAGAGCTGCCTCCAAAGACTGAGGGACTTTTCCTCTCTTGCAATTGCTTTGTCAATTCCCCCTTCTCTAGCAAGTGATCCCAGCTGCTTGGCTTCTGTACCTTCTAGTTCATGACCATTGGCCCCATTGTCCCAGCATCGGAGCAATCAAGTGATGATGTGCTCCCCTGGTCACCAAGCATCTTGTTGATTTTCATGTGCCTTAGCATGCCTTCCAGCAGAATCTGCTCCAAGATTTTGCCAGGCACAGAGGTGAGACTGACTGGTCTGTAATTCTCCGGGTCATCCATTTTCCCCTTCTTGAAAATGGGGGTTATATTTCCCTTTTTCCAGTCATCGGGAACTTCACCTGACTGCCATGATTTTTCAAATATAATGGGCAGTGGCTTCTCAACTTCATTCGCGAGCTCCTTCAGGACCCGTGGATGGATTTCATCAGGACCCATGGACCTGTGCATGTTCAGATTTTTAAGATGGTCTTGAACCAGATCCTCTCCTACAGTGGGCCCAAAGTCTTAATTCTCACAGTCCCTGAGTCTGCCTTCCAAGACTTGGGTGGTGTGGTCAGAGTATTTGCCAGTGATGACTGAGGTAAAGAAGTAATTCAGAACCTCAGCCTTGTCCACATCCTGTGTAGTTAGTTCTCCCAAGAGTTATTAAAGCTATTATTTGTAGCCCACATGCCAGCAGTTTCCACGTTCTCTATTTCAACATCTCAGTGAGGAGCCAGTTCACGTAGAACATCTAATTCCTAAATGTAAAAAAGAAATGTATGCTTTTCCAACCCCTGCTGTTTTTCCTAACCATTACCATTGTGATGATAGTGGAATGCAAAAAAAAGGTCTGAATAATTTATATTTAATATTTTGACTAAGCATGTGTCATTTTAGCACTCTGACTGTCGACATGTAGAAGGATCACAATAGAGCCAGCACCTATTTTCATGCTGACACATCCTTAAATTCTACAGACTTTTAAAAATTATAAAGTATTGACAATGAAGACAGGGCTGGGTCATCTTTTGTTTCAGTCTCCCTCTCTTCCCCCCCACCCCGTATCTCTTCTGCAAATACAAATCTTTTAATACAGCCTAATCTTAAAAAAAACATCAAGATCAAGGGGCAAAAACAGGAGCAACGGAGCACATAGTATGATATATTGAACCACAAAGAAGTTTGATTCAGATATTAATCCTAATATATAGTGTACTCAAAATACATTAAATTATTTAGAATATTTAATTGCATAAAAATTATAAATATGTGTAAATGTGACACACTTGAATGAGAAGTTTACGATCATTTAATGTGAAAAGAAAAAATATACCCTTCCTTTCCTAGTGAAAAGAAACATAAATAGAGAAGGTAGAGCTGAAACACAGATGAAAATTTTAGTATCTCTTGATATTTGCACACTACATTATGAATTAAGGTTTTATTTACCTAAATATACCTTATTGTGACACACTAAATATAAGTTAGTGTGACACAGGAGTGACGACTCTGTACACTTTTTCACAGGCACCATCTTCTTCATATCATCAGTCATGTTCATTGGGATATTAGCCCTAGGTTTTTAAAAGCTTTTAACTTTGCAAAAGAAAGAAATGTTGCATTAGGGGACGGGTATAAATCATGATTTTAACTAAAGAAGAAGCACAAACACACACATATATATGTATACACATATGAATATAAATAGAAGTGGAAAAATTAAATGTTAAAAAAAGGAAGGATTGGAATTTTTTGTTATATTCAGATCTTCAACTATAGGATTCAAATTCATTGACTGAGATTGAGATATAAAAAGAGCACATATTACCTGCCCTAATACCTTTCTTTTTTGTAAGGTGTACAAAGACTGGTGTGACACAACTGGTGGTATGAAAAACGAAAAATTCGTCTTTACTATGCCTTGTTCACCCTCATAGATGCTATGTGTAATGGATGTGCAACTTCCTCTGAATGGTTTCTTCTGTATATGGTAGTGGTGAGTAAATCTGAAGATGCTATTGTAATACAGTTTCACTCAGTTTCACTGTCTTTAGAAATCTTCTGGATTTTTAATACTACTGGTCCTCTTTAAGATATTGCCAGTTAGCCTACTCTCTTGCATTGATAATGCTTTAGTTCAGCAAAGAAAGCATTTTGATTTATCTCAGAAAAGTGCACATATCCGAAGTTTTCCACATAATGCTGAGAAAATGTTAACAATATCTAATACTGACAAGTCACAGAAGATCACAAATACTATTCTTAAAATTGAACTGTAGGCATACAATTACTAGATTTTTGTTATTTTCACCTTCAAGCTTATCGTAGTATCTGAATCTTTCTTTAAAACAAACAAACAAACAAACAATAAATAAATAAATAAATAACAGAATTCTGTCAGTGTTTGGTAATTTTAAGACGGCTAATTATCTTGAAAAGTACTGTGATTTGATTCAAAGGTGGAAAGCACAATGTAAGGTAATGTGAAAATCATGTTTATTTGTTGGAACTATCACTAGTTCATAACAGAAAAACCACTAACTTAATTTCCCAATTGCAACTGGAAAACTGAGCATTTGAATCTCTTCACCCCTTCCTTATTTGGAATTTTATATGTGAAAAAACAGAAAAACAGAAGTGCATGGGCACTGTCAATTTTTTCTAATAGAAATACTCTTAATCCATAGCCATATAGATAATTATGCATATTTATGAATTCATTTTTGCAATGTTTAAAAATCATGTAAACATTATGTAAGAATTAAATTAGTATGTTCTGGGCTCTTTATTAACATTTTTATTAACTGGTGATGGTGGTTCTTAATAGGCTGTGTCATCGCACACTCAGATCTTAACAATGATTCGTTATTATTTGACCTAATTAAAGGGTCTACATAAAAATAAGTAAGTTTGTTAAACATAAAATAAAAGGGAAATTAGAAATAAATAAATCCCTGTAAGTGCAGAGTATTTAAGGATCTGTATTAAAGAACATAGGAAACAGAGAAAATACAATAAAAAAATGTGAAAAGTAATCTGACATAGCTAAAGAGCAAGGCAAAGTAGAAAAAAGCTAGGAATGAATCCTTCACCGATTTTCCAAATTTAAAAAAAAAAAAGAAAAAGGAAGTTCTCCTGAACTCAGGAAAAGTCTGGCCTAAACCAGTTTGGGGAACAAATCAGATGAAGCATAAAATCTAATAAAAAATGTCTTTGTTCAAATATATAAATGCAAGAAGCCTCCTAGAGAGTTTGTGTGAAGCCAACAAACACTACAGATATAAATATACTACTACAGATGAGAAATTCAAATGACCTGCTTATATGTTATTTCTAGTACAAGAACTTCAAAGAGATTCACCAGTCTTCATTAAGGAATTGTTAGCTGATCCTTCCTAAATAAAGTCAGTAGAAGTAGCTACAGAACAAATAGACACATGTAAGAAATGGAGTGAATAAATGCAACTGCCAGGACTAGGTGGTACTTTAAATGTTTTATCTGTAAAGGAACTGAAATATTAAATAGCTAATCTACCGTTGCATAAAATAACACAGTTGTTTTTCTAAGGTTGTGTAAATTTGAATAACTGTAACTCATAAGCCTGATATTTCTATCAGGCAAATGAATAGGACCTATAATAAAGAACAGAGGCTGATCATAAATGAACAAAATAATAAGCAAGAGTTTCCATAGTTGTCATGATTTTAAGTTATCTCATAAATCTCCTCCAGTTCCTTGAAAGAGCTGCAACAAATGTACAAAGGAGATCAGTTAATTTTTTTTTTTTTAAGTAGACTTTTGAAGTTTAAGTAGACTTTTCATACATTCCTCATTGACAAGGAGAAGAAGAGGACATGCAGAATAACAGTGAATAGTCTGTCCCCATGGTGAAGATCACCCATGAGCTTCCACCAGGCCTATACTGCTCAATGGATGCATTCACAATGTGAAAGAAACCTGTAAATAGTGGTTACATAATTTGTTAGTCAAATTATTTGGATGAGTAGGCACAGAATCTGAATATGAAAAACTGTGGTGCCTCCTTACACTACTCGGTGATGAAGCAATAAATTCTAAATGTGAATGTTGAATTCAGTTACATACAAAGTATCTCTCACTCTGCTCCATAAATTTTAAGTTTACAGGCATAGTAATGGACGCAAAGCCTAACTGTCACCATTCAGGAATTGTAACTTGAGTTACGTTAAGTAGTTTTAGGAAAATACCAACTCATTGGAAGCCAGAAGAGCAAACTCAATCCTAGAAATTATTGGGAAAGAAACAGCAAATAAAGTAGGAGCATCATCGTTATGTACAGTAAATTTTCCTTATTTTGTCTCAAGAAAGACGCAGTAAAGCCAGAAAGCATTTAAAGAAGATGCCGAAATGAGAAAAAGGATATAGTGTGGCCTGTACAGAAAATTAATAGACAAAGATGAAAACTTCATGAATGAAGGAGAAGACCATGGAAAGCTATTTAAAGATGTGAGATCTGGAGAGCTCAAAAGTGGTAATGAACCATCATTCCTTTCATCACATGAAGCAACTTCTCACTTCACTCCTTAAATATTTTCACACTCATTGCATGCAGTATACACTGTGTAAACACATTTACTATAAGCCTTTGTATCGCCAGGTTTCAAGCTTGTGTGATATCAAGAGGCATATTAAAAGATGACCTGTTGATGATAGGTTATAAAATGCTTTTTTTACTAAAAATCCAAGACCAGTTACTTCCCTGATGATTGCTAATACTGTTTTTAGAATTCTTCTTCTTCCTGACTATTGAGGAAAAAAGAAGAAAAAAGACTTATTTTGTCCTGTTTGTTGAGGGTAGGACATCAAGGAATGGATTAGCCTTGAAGATGTTGCAGTAATGTCATTATTTCCTCACAGAATATTAGATGTAATATTCAGAAATATAAGAACAAAGAAATATATTTTTTTAAGGGTGTGAGAGAGGTAATGGAGAAGAGGTAATGTTAGAAGACTGGCATCTCAGATGAATGTTTAAAAATAAAATTAAGGAACATTTTAATTTTCTTTCCTGGCCTTATGTGGTCTTGTGGAGTGTTTTTTCTAGATCTTCAAACTATGTTGACTTTGCTACTGTTAAATTCCTTATCTTGTTGGGTAAAGAAAATTAGAGTTAAGGGTATAAATACCAAGATATCTTCAAACATGTGAAATAAGAGATGCATGGCAGCCTGTAGCCTAATGCACTATTTATCTCCTGATATATGCATGGATCTTTAAAAATGTGATGAAAAATATTTTTCTTTTTTTTTCCTTCTTTATACTTCCCATCTTCTACATATGAATTGCTTCTTTTGCCTCCACTGAAAAAAAAAATAAAAACAAACCAAAAAACCCATCCTAAACTCAGCAAGTCATTTATTGTTCATTTGTACTTACTTTTCAGGCCATGTTTTCAGTTTTCATTATATTTCCTGAAAAGATATCACAAAAGTTGCAAGTGTCCCTGCGACTGAAAATTTTTATTCTGTTTTGTCCTTTCTTTTTGTGGTAAGCGAAGGCAGACCCTGTATCTAAATGCATATTTATTTAATATATATTATCTAAACATATATATCTAAACATATATATATAATATGTACTTAGCAGATACCAAATTTGATGTATAGATT
Organism: Neopsephotus bourkii; assembly: GCF_033783945.1. Taxonomy (NCBI): domain Eukaryota; kingdom Metazoa; phylum Chordata; class Aves; order Psittaciformes; family Psittacidae; genus Neopsephotus; species Neopsephotus bourkii. The sequence continues at coordinate 1,139,021 of NW_026900550.1, forward strand.
GTCGTGGTTTAAACAAAGTCAGCCATAAGTCATGCAGCTGCTCTCTCACTCCCCCCCTTTTTGCCCTCCCCCTGCTTCCGGAGGGATGGGAAGGGGAATCAAAAGAATGCAACTCCCACGGGTTGAGATAAGAACAGTTTAGTAACTAAGGTATAACACAAATCACTACTGCTACCACAAATAATAATAACGATAAAGGAAATAACAAGGGAAGAGAATATAACACCTCACCACCTGCCAACTGATAACTCACCCCCCCCTCCCCCCAGCCCAACCAAGCACTGACCGATACTTAGTCCAGCCCCACAGTCCTAGCCCTTCCGGCTCACTCCCACTTACATCCTGGGCATGACGTGTTGTGGTATGGAATACTTCTATGGCTGGTTTGGGTCAGGTGTCCTGTCTCTGCTTCCTCCTGGATTCCCCTCCTCCCTGGCAGAGCATGAGGCTCAGAAAGTCCTTGGCCAGACCAAATATTTGAGCAGTAACTAAAAACATCGGTGTTATCATCTCTGTTCCCAGGCTGAAAGTCAAAACACAGCATTGCACCAGTTACCAAGAAGGAGAAAAAAAGACTGCTACTGCTGAACCCAGGACATATATAAGCATGTGCAAACATATTAATCTGATCTGAAAAGTCCAGTCAGTCGTCTGAGCTCCTGGGAGGTATTCAGACTCATTTCAGAGTTCTGATTTTATTTGTTTTCCAGTTTTCTCCAATGCTGATCAGCTCTCAAAGACTCTCCCTAATATACTCAAAAAATGATATAAAAGGCATCTTGCACTTACTTATTCTTCTCCTTCGTAGTAGCTACTGCAGTGCTATTTTAAACTTTAGCCTGAGAACAATACTGATAACACACCAGTGTTTTAGTTGTTGCTAAGTAATGCTTGCTCAGATCAAAGTCTTTTCAGTCCCTCATGCTCTGCCAGTGAGGAGGCGCACAAGAAAACTGGGAGGAAGCAGAGACAGGACACCTGACCCAAACTAGCCAAAAGGGTATTCCATACCAAAGCACATCATGTCCAGTATATAAACCAAAGGGAATCACCCAGAAAAGCCAGATCACTGCTCAGGTGGGGGTGGGTATCGGTCAGCAGGTGGTGAGCAATTGTATTGCGCATCACTTGTGTTCATTTTATTGGGTTTTTTTCCCCTTTCTGCTTTTAGTTTTATATTCTCTCCTGTTGTTATTTCCATTATCATCATTATTGTTAGTGGTAGTAGTAGTAGTTTTATGTTATATTTCACTTATTGGACTGTTCTTATCTCAACCTGTGGGGTTTACATTCTTTTGATTTTCCTCCCCATCCTGCCATAAGCTGGGAGAAAGAAGGGTGGAAGTGAGTGAGCAGCTGCGTGGTTCTGAGTTACCAGCTGGGTTTAAACCATGGCAATCCCAAAAGGACAAATTACAACCATTTTCCTAAACTTATCTGACAAAAAGGATAATAGTCAGAGTAAAAAACTTTATGTATGTGTTGCTCTAAAATGCAGATATGTTGACTCGCAAAAGGTGGTATTTTTGTACAGAAATCAGCAGTCTTCAGAGCTGTGATTTATAAGGCTCTTGGTACTACTGAATATAAAGAAATTCAAGGTACTGTGTAAACCAATTTAAGTCCAAACAGTGTCCATGATCTAAACATCACATCATGCTTTTCAGAGTGTTTCTCACTTGTTCCTCTATTTTGAGCTTTGACACATTTACAGTTTGGGAATTTTCTAAGCCAAGTAGCAGTAAGTAATAGTACCTGCATTTGAAACAGTGGAGATATTTTTTTTTTTAATAGAGGTTATTGCCTGGACTCAAATTAAAATCTGCATTAAAATATTCACAGTCAAGAAAAAAAAATGTAACAAGTACATTTAAAATAACTTTCGGAGTTGAAAATTCAGTGCTTTTCATTTGCAGTACTCTTGCAATCAGCTATTGCTAAGTCTTTTAGTATATAAAGTACATATGAGGGAAGGGACAATTTGGAGACCTTCTGATTTAGGGATTGTAGAGAATAAGAGCACTATTGTTTTAAGGGACAGCAGGAGGTTGCTCCTCTTTCGGCCATCTACATTAACTGATAGTCCATTTTCAGCAACCACTGGTACTTTGCATCCAGTCTATTAAATAATAACTCTGCACATACTGCTGGTTTTATCTGTCTATTTCAGCTAAATCTACACTAATCCCTACTGTAGAATTGGAAATGGAATTTGAAAGGGGCCAGGAGCCTTTTTTTTTTTATTCAGCCTACTGACTTACAGGCTGTGGCTCACTGAAGTTGCTCTGCTACTAAACAAGGCTGATCACTTTTCAAATGCACAAGGTAGGGCAGATATTATCTGTGTTCTTGTTCAGCACACTAGTGAGGTATCTAAAGATTTGGGGTTTTTCATATCTTAGAGTAAAAAGATCATTTCTTAAAAGAGCTTTGATTTTTTTGTGTGTGCTGTATAAGAAACAACCTTTGTAACATTACAATATTTACTTCCCTTCGTTTTTCATCTTTAGGTAGACTTTGGTGCAGTTGTAAAGAGGGAACAAATTTGTTTTGTATTTGATATGATGCCTTAGTGCAAAATATAAGCTGGAGACTTCTAAGACACAAACTCTAAGCCTTTTGCTATCCATTAAAAACCTTTAGCAAAGATTTACTTGAATGAGACTCTTAGATCCAAATATTTCTGGGAAACTAGAACTCAGATCTGGAATCTATGCTTGTGCTCATCTGTAGAAGAATAAGAAAAGCAAACAGGACAAAACTGTTCTAAACACCTAGATACTTTTGGCTTTGAATACACATTTTGCTGTGCTAATGTGTTACAATAAAATGTAAAATGCATTTGGAGAGATACCTCAAGAAAAAGTTGTGATACACTGGTTTATGTAATACCTTATTAGTCTACCTTAATATAAAGATCTTTAAATGAATTACTAAGAATAGAAAGATTTGGCACTTGAATGTTGGAGGAAAAACTTCTGCTGATACTCAGCTAAAGTTTCAAGCATAAATCCCAATGGAATCTCATGAAACATCAATCTCAAGTCTAAAATGACTATTTCACAAGGACGGTTACTCCTTTCTAAATTAGTGGCACTTTTATTGCTGAGGGAAAGCTCAGATGTTGGGTTTGCCCACAAAAACCTTTTCTGCTTCTAATCAATTTAGGGAATGCCTTCTTTGAAGTTTTATACTCAACTGTATATATTTAGAGGAATGGTGAACTTAGGTCAAGAAATAAAGAGGTGAACCATAATAATTTCAGGATTTTAAGTTCAGAATGTTATTATTCAAGGTTTGTCCAAAGTTGGAAATAGTTGGCTAGTTGGAAATGTATGCCTTCTTTTTCTGAACTGTTTGCGGATTTATAGAAGGTTTAATATGATGGCACTACAACATCCAAATGTCACTGTCATGTTAGCACATTTACATATTATGATAAAAATCTAGCTTGTGGATGTTCTAGGCCCTGAACAATAATTTTTTAATAGATTATTACATTTATTAGTATTCTGTTTGGATAAGTTTGTTGAATGGGATCAACCAGCAAACTGAAATTCAAATTGAAGTTCCAGATATCCAAAATAGCACTAAGCTCTTCATTTTCTCTCTTAATTTGGGGAAAGCAATATAAATGAATTCTTCTCTACCATGTTTCTGTTTTAACATATGAAAAAACAGAATTAGCTGCAATGGCTTTTGAGGCTGATGAAGTCTAAAACATCTAAGAAATTCATCATTTTCACTAGTACAGAAAGCTCCAAAACTTTTGAATGGTGGGATAAAGAAGAAGCTTTGCTAGATCTACCTGTGGCAAATGTGCAATACTTAGTCCATTTCTATGGAAGGAGGTGTGAAAGGAATACTTTGTTAAGACTGTTTTCAAGGCCAGATTGAGCAGGGCTTGTATAAACCTGGTCTAGTGGAAAGTGTCACTACCCTTATCAGGGGGCTGGAACTAGATGAGCTTCAAGGTCCCTCCCAACCCAAACCATGCTATGATTGATTCTATGATCATTTCATTGTTTTCTTTTAAATTCACTTTTTGGAACCCATACAGGTAAGGAAATCTGGAAAGCATATTAGGCATGAATTGGTTCCAGTAACAACCAGCTGTGTTGGGGCCATTAAAAGCCAGTCCTGGTACATCTATGACAAGGGACATCCTGTTGGACTGGAAATTAGTAAATTGGTGTGAAATTACAAGTAATTAGCTTCCACAGTTTCACAAGTCCTGTGAAAATTGTTTAAAAACAGGTAACAGGTTTTGACTAACAAATAGTCTAGTTGCTGCAGAATATTTTAAATGCTGCTAACAAAAATGTTAGCATTCTATGAAAGGTAGATGCCACATGACAGCAGCAAAATAATAAAAGACAGTGCTGAACAATAGTTGTGATAAAAATGTGGGTAGGAGATGTGTGAATCTAAGCAAGTAGCTGTCATATACTGCTGCCTGAGTTTCTCTAAAAAAGATATACATAGTGAAGAGTGAAACTCAGCTGAGCACTCTTCCCCCTTGTTTGCACTTTGGGAGGTGTCTTGGGCTTTTGGACCTTTAAGCCTACTCGGGAACTCAGCCATATAGCCTGCGCGCTCACTCCCCCCTCCCATTCCTCCCCCTCATTTCCAGAGGGGTGGGAAGGAGAATAGAAAGAATGTAACTCCCACGGGTTGAGATAAGAACAGTCTGGTAACTAAACTGTAACACAAATAACTACTGCTACCACCAATAATAATCATGATAAGGGAAATAACAAGGGAAGAGAATACAATTGCTCATCACCTGTTGTACTTACTCCATGTAGCATTGGCTGCATGATGTGTAGAGGAGACCCTGCTATGAACATACAGCCCAGCACGGGCAACTGGGGTGCCAGGAGGAGCTGTGCTTAAGCGCCAATCAATTCCAAAGCAGCTTCAACGTCGGCCGGGTTCGATCCGGCAGGACCAGGATCGGGAGGTAGACGCCTCGTAATGGAGCCTTGTGAGCCCAGAAGACACTGCACAGTGCAAATAAGGTAACAGCCGACAGGGTCTGGAAGAGGGTTAGGATGGGAAATCCATTAAGTAAAGAAGAAATGGTCATCCTTATGCTCTTCCAGCATATCCTCTCAGTGAGAGGGGTAGAATATGATGATAATCTGTTAAAAAGACTATTGCTCTGGAGTAAAAAAAAAGAGCAGAACAAGGAGGTCAATGAAGCTTTTGATCTCAGGACTTGGGAAAAGAAAAAATTGGGGCACGCCTGTGGGATGAAGTTACTTGTGGGTCTAAGGAGACAAAGTCTCTTGTTGCCCCCTGGCTACTACTGAAAGAGACTCTAGCCACAATGAAGGCTGAGAAACAGGACTCACCTTCACAGTAGCAGGGCTCGGCACCTGCACTAGATTCAACAACCAGCACTACAGCCATGATAGTGTCATCTGTTTCGGGCATAAAACATTCTGGCCAAAAACTGGCACGCCGTAAGGTACAAATATTTGAGGACCCTGCGCCTTCCCCCTATCCTGTGTTGACAATGCCTTTACCGGCGGTAGCTCCAGATGATACTCGGGAGCCAGTAGCGGCTACTGAGCAACTGAAACAAACTGATGTTAACACTTTTTGTGCTGCTACTGCCCCTAAACTTAATCTCCAAGATTTTTTGCCGGGGTGGGAGTCTCCTAAGGAGGAGAGTGTAACTCCGAATAAATACCCACCTCCGCCACCTACACTACCACTTGCATTGCTCACACCGGAGCTGCAAAATGTGTGGGACTGGGGACAATGAACAAAATCCTTAGATAAACAATTACAGGACTTGCAAGACCATCTGGACAAATTGGAGGAAGAGAGGGAGCAAGCCCCAGAAGAATCTGAAAAACCAGATAAGATCAGTCCTTGTGATGTGCCGTTACCACTGACTCCTACATCTAATAAAGTTAATCCGAGTGCCATGAGATGGCAAGGCTGCATTCAGGGTTATTATAAATACTCAGGGACAGCCTGTCTGGATTCCTATGGACTGGAAAGCTATGAAAGAAATTAAGGGAGCAATTAATCAGTATGGGTTGTCTTCCCCATATACACAGCAAATGTTATCTGCTTTTCTAGTACTGTTCTAACTTCAAATGCTTGTCTCTCAGTGGCCGCAATTTTACTAACTCCTTCACAGCTTCTACATTTTAAAAGTGGGTTTGAGGAGCTTGCTGCAAGGGCTGCAGATGAGAATTCAGAGTGTAATCCTCATCACCCTTTGCACGGTGTTTCATCTGAAATGTTATTGGGAAAGGGACAATTTCACCCTGATGGAGTACAAGCTCATATGAAAATTGAAGTTTTACAGCAAGCACAGCTATTGGCTTTAGCTGCTCTGAAAGCTGTGCCGGAAGCAGGAAAACCTAATCCTGCATAGACATCAGTAAAGCAGGGACTTACTGAGCCATATATGCAATTTATTGACAGATTGACAGAGGCTATTGAAAAGAATATTGATCTGGCATCTAATGCCAAAGAATTGATGCTTATGTCTCTGGCTACGGAAAATGCTAACCCTGATTGTAAGCGTATTTTGCAGGTTTTGGCAAAATCTGCTGATCTTCAAGAAATTATGGATGCATGTTCTAAAGTGGGCACAGCAGAGGAAAAGGCTGGATACATGGCTACTGCCTTTGCCACTGCTGTTAAACCCCTTCTACAACACGGTCAGGGTGATCGTGTGGGTACTAAAGGCATGAGATGCTATAATTGTGGATGGACGGGACATTTAAAACAAAACAGTGTACTGTAAAGAAAATTTGCTCAGCCTCCCCCCCGCCCCAGGGTGGTGTTACTAGTTTTGCAGATAAATGTATTAAATATGACAAATTTGGACACTAGACAATTGAATGTCGTTGCTTTGCAACCTGGCTTGCCTAGCCCTTCAATGATACCTCAGGGTTGGGATTAAATAATTGATTTAAAAGATTGTTTTTTCACAATTCCTCTACACCCAAGCGATTGTGAAAAATTTGCTTTCTCTGTCCCAGCAATTAACAGAGGAGAGCCTGCTAAGAGATATGAATGGGTTGTTTTACTTCAAGGTATGAAAAATTCTCCTGTTATCTGTCAACTGTATGTTCCCTGGGCATTGCAACCGATCTGACAAAAACTGCAAAAATGTGTAATCTATTGCTATATGGATGATATCCTAATTGCAGGCAAAGATTTAAACAAGGACCATCTGCTCTACCTGCTACAATCAGAATTAGCAAAAGCAGGACTGGTAATTGCACCAGGCAAGGTGCAACTTGAAGCCCCTTGGAGATACCTGTGGTGTATCATTTCCGGAACTGAAATTAGACCTCAAAAAGTTAAAATTACCACACAGATAAAAACCTTGTCTGATGTGCCGAAATTTATGGGTGATATTCAATAGATCTGTCCTTTGTGTGGAATCGCAAATGATGATCTGACTGAACTCATCCCCTTCTAAAGGGTACGTCAAAGTAAAAAAAAAAGAAAAAAAAAAAAAAGAAAAAAAAAGAAAGAGTTCTATCAAAAGCTCAGTATGAGGCCTTAGATCACATCATGACAAAAATCACTACTTCTTAGGCTTCTCAATGAAATCCAGATTTACAAGTGATTCTGTTTATTGTCAACAGTGAGTATTATCCATTTAGTCTACTAGCACAGTGGGATCTTCAAAAGACTAATCCTCTATGCATTTTAGAATGAATTTTCCTATGTAAAAGTGTAACTATTCAGTTAGAAGTACTTGCTCTTTTGATTGTATGAGGTTGTTCACGTTGTCAGGAAATTATGGGCTGTGATCCATCACAAATTTGTTTGCCACTTACCAAGGTATGGTTAGACTGGGCACAACAATCTAGCTCTGCTTTTCAGTTTGCTCTGATAGGTTTTGTTGATCCTCTTAATAGACATTTTCCACCTCATAAGATGTTTATAATGCTAAAGAATAATCAGTTTGAAGATGTTACCTTTTATTCTAGTAAACCTGTTGTAGGATTAACTGTCTTTACAGATACAAGCAAAATCAATCACACAGCCAGATATGTTTGGCAAACAGATGATGGTTGGAAAGAGCAGAAGATACTTGGTCATTTTTCTGATTCGCTACAAACACTAGAGCTAAGTGCTGTTATTGCAGTATTTCAAGGATGGCCTGACACCCCTCTTAATATTGTCTGTGATTCTTTATCTGTTGTAAGCATTGTTCAACGTATAGAAAGGGCAATTTTACAAGAAGTCACTAATCACCGGCTGTGGATCTTGTTAAAAACCTTATTACAACTTGTGAATACTCATAAATGTACATATTATATTATGCATATTCGCAGTCATTCAGGCCTTCCAGGAAGCCTTAGTGAAGGCAATAACAGAATGGATAAACTAGTTGCCCCAGGATGGGCAGGACCCTCTGTAAATATCTTTCAACGAGCTCGAGCATTCCATGCCTTCTTCCATCAATCAGCAAATATGTTAGTTCGACAGTTTGGACTGTCCCTAACAGATGACTGAGGCATTGTGCAATCTTGTCCCAACTGTCAAGGCCAAGCAGTAGGTATAGATGTTGGAGTCAACCCTTGAGGCCTCCAGCCTCTTCAGCTTTGGCAAATGGATGAGTCATGTACCCTCTTTCAGGAAATTGAAATATGTCCATGTTACTATTGACACTTTTTCTCACTTTGTCTGGGCCACTCCCCTGGCTGGTGAGATTGCATGCCATGTAATCATACATCTTCGTAGTTGCTTTGCAGCTATGGGAGTACCTTTACAGCAAAAGCAGACAATGCATCTAGCTATACTTTCTAGATTTTTGAATACTTGGGGTATTTCTCATATCACTGGTATTCCTCATTCTCCTACAGGACAAGCTATTATCAAACGAGCACATCAAAATTTGAAACAGTTGTTGGAAAACAAAAAACGGGGGAAGAAGGACTTACACCGATAGCAAGGATACAGAAAGCTGTATATGTTATGATTTATTTTTTTTGCAAATGACAGGAGACTTTAATGACCCCCCTGCTATAACACATGGTCAGGCATGAGGTTCAGGTTATATGACTAAAACTCCGGGTATTCTGGTGCAGTACAAGGATTTGGAAAACAGCATTTGGAAAGGTCCTGCGGAAGTAAAACTAACTGGTCGAGGTTATATGTGTGTAACTACAGATTCTGGTCTGCGGTGGATGACAGCTCAATGGGTAAAACCCTGGAAAGAGTCAGCACCCCCAGGACACCCCCATTGTCAGTGATTGAATGAATTGAAATTTGAGCTTAGGACATCCGTTTTATAGATGTTTTCAGTCCTTCTTAGAGTGAAGGAAGTAACCTTTCTTATGTTAAATTAAAAAAACAAAAAAAAAACACCGCCACCACCACCCCCACTCCCAAACCTCCAGGGAAGCGAGACCAGCGCAGGATACAGACGTATTGTGCGCTTTTCTGGTGCTGGGAAGGTCTCTCATATGCTCTTATCAGGGGTATCGGGCAGACTGTGACGGACTGTGGACTTATGACCCCATATACAACTCATTTAATGCAGTCTCTCTGTGATACTCATGTACTAGAAGCTGGTAAAGATAAGTATGTCCAGGCTTCTATCAACCTTTGGAGACCTTTATAGATACTGCTGGCTACTTCTTCCAACATAGGCTGGCCACCTGTGTCGGAATGGGTGTGTATTTTGGTCAGTATAAAAGCCCAAGCCTCATGCAATGTGGGGTAGGCAGAGACTTTGCGGGGACGCCCGCTAAGGTTGAGCCTGCCACTTCGCGCTGTGATGATGCTTTTCGGAGCGGGTTTTCCTGTTAGTCACCACAGGGTCCTTGTGCCACGTTCTGTACATGGGATTGTGTAGTGGGAGTAATGATTGTCTGGATTTTGTGCTTCAAATGTTGTAGTCGTATGGAGTGTGCTTGTGGGATCACATAAGTGTGTGTGTGTGTGTTGAGGGGCAGATGGAGTTCTGTGTATTTTTTTTTTTGTTGTTGTTGGGTTCATGTAAAAGTTTTTAACGGGTAGGAGTTTAACATTTCAGACAAGAAAGGGTTAATGCAAAAGTGTGGTTGCGGGCAGGTATTTGTGGCTGCTGCTGAAGCAGGCAGGCAGCTGTAGCTACTGCCAAGCAGGCAGGCATTTATAGCTGCTGCCAAGTAGGCCGGCATCTGTAGCCGTGCAAAGCAGGGTGAGCAACTTCAGGGAAAAAACAAAAACAAAAACAAAAAAACCACAAAATAAAAACTCACAAAAAAAACCCCAGAAAAACAACAAGTATTTGATGAGAGTTCGGTCCCCATGTTCAAAAGAAGCTGCCCTCCAATTTGGTCTCCGTTGCTCCACCAGTGGAAGGGCCAGGATGGACTCCAGAGCCAAGGAGTGAAGAACCAAACCAAACCAAACCAAACCAAACCAAACCAAAACAAAACAAAACAAAACAAAACAAAACAAAACCAAGCTTAATCTGTTTAAAGTACCCTGGGGGTGAATCCAACACTTGGAGGAACAGATAGGTTGGTTGAAAAAAGAACTGCTAACTGAAAAAGCGACAGTAGTGCAACCACAAGCTTTATGAGCCATCACCTAAGCAGCACCAGGGTGGCAGAGAAAAAAAAAGGGGGGGGGGCAATGATGCAGCAAACTCCTCGTTCAACCTGTCTACTTCTCAAGGACTGTTAAGCTGGGTGTATTTGTGCCCTCCTGCCTAAAGGTCCATGGCGACTGCCTGCAAAGTTTGTCAAGCCTTGCCATGAGCTGGACAGAAGAATGGAGGAATCTGATGCTTCAGTTACAGGAGCTGGCTTTGAATACCCCAAGCAGAATGAGATAGAGGAAGAGAAAAACTAATGACTGCAAAACATAATTTGAGGATAACTGAAAAGTAACAGCTTGAATATGTGTGTTTGTAAAGTAGCTATTGCTAGATGTTGTGATTTTGTGTATAAAACCAGCTGTATTTACTAGCCAGTTGCTAATAAGAAACTACACCTTGTATTGTATACATTTGTCACTTGTAAAAGAGATGTTAGAAATTTGCAGTAGCTGCTAGAAAATGCTAAAGCAAAAGCTATAAATATTCTAACACAATGGTAGTGTTATAAAGCAGGTAATAGAACAAATTAAGAGGGTGGGCAAATTCCACTGGTAAGAAATTTCTTTGGCTAGTCCCTCACTGCCTTCAGCATCTTCAATATGCTGCTGCACCCTGTAATAGTTACTCTGCTAATGTAAATCTGTGTGTGCCTTGCCATAATAACAACTTGTTACTGGATCAAACAGGTGAAACTCTTCATTGACAACAAGATGCAAGGACTGAGGCTGACCAAATGCAAGCTACCACAATCAAGGGCAAGACTGGGTTAGCCTCTGTGTTTGCCACCAAGAAGAACCTTTAGCTCTGCTGCTGGCTGCAAACCAGCAGGCGTGGAGCCTCCCCTGTTACCAGAGAGCCATACAGCAGAAAAAAGGGGCAGGCCCAGCAGCCTGTACTTCTCATATGTTGGAAATATGATCTAGCCCAAATCCCCTGCTCAAATAGTGTCATCCAAAAGATACATAAAACAAAAAGGGGGAGATGTGGAGACAGTGTTCACATGGGAGAATGGATAATTGGTACATAATTCCTGAAAGATACAGCAAGGCCATGAGAGGCCCAAGGAAGCTTAAACAAGCAAGATAAGAAGAAGCTGGAATTCACCGAGTTAACAAGAACTGTGGACTGTTGGCAGCTTTCAAGGTCAGGCTTTCACACTTGTGCTTAACCAATTATATGTTAGTCACTGAGGGTCTTCAAGACATGTATCCAATCATAATATGCCAAATCACTGTAAGTGCATGTAAGAAATAGTACATAAGGGGTTAAGGCTTTGTAATAAATGGCTTTTGTCTGATCATATTGATCTCTGACTGGGTCCATATATTTTCTGCTGCATTGGGGCTGTCTGTTCCAAATGTACTGGAGGCATTTTAGCTATTTTAATTCCGAAAATAAACTAAACCAATTTGACCATTCATATAGTAAGTGGCCTGAAATGAAAGATAGTGGGTACCTGCAGTACAAGCTCCTGTGATTTAAATGAGTGGCATACTCCCAGGTAATAAAAGTTTCACTCACCTAAATATTACTGAAACCAGTGTTATGCTGACATTACTTATCTGAACAGAATAGTTGTTTACAGTGTTGGAAAATTCCAAACTAAGATGGGCATTTCACTAAAAATTGTCTATTTATTTGAAATTTCTTAGTAGGAAGTTCTTCTAAGCAAAATGAAGCACCACTGACTAGTCCAACACAAATTTTGAGAAACTGAGGACAGAATTGGTCATATGGCTTATATTTAAAATGCTAATTTTAGTCATGCTGGAGGTCAGCACGCTGATCTGTGTCAGAGTATTTATTTGTTAGGAACACCAACCTGCCTGAACACTGCATTTCACTTTGCGTCAGTTTCTCTTTTCTCACTCAACTGTCTCACCTATCTAAGTCCTCAGCTGCACATTTTAAATGAAATTTCTAAACATTTTTGTGCCAAACAGAGAGATGCCTGTAGATGAACTGAAAGTCATTCTTATTGATACAAAAGGAATGAAAAAAATCTTCTGGTGGCACACACAAACAAAGAAAAAGATAAAAGAAAAAAGAGAGAATGTAGTATGATGACAATATGTTTTTAATATAAAGTTTAACTGGTAGAATAGGATTAAATGTAAGCTACTAAATCTGGAGTCCCAGGAAATCATAGGGCAATTAAAAAAAGGAAGCTATTTCTGAACCAAGATAATTCCTGGAGAAGAATTTCAGCTCAGAATTTCAAATAAATTTATGCTAATGGCCTTATACATCCTTGTGGCCACTTCCAATGTCCTTTAGACACCATGCTAATAGAATTTGAGTTAGTTTGAGTAAGCAAAACACAGAAAGATAAGTTTCCTTCCTTCTTTGGTATGGAAAGACATTAAAAAAAAAAATCCACAACAAAAAAAAAGAAAAACAACAAAAAGCAGAAACCACCACATTGGCAGGGAATCTTTAGAAAGAAAGAGGCTTCAACAAATTGGAAAGACACTAGATGGCTGAAACACAGATAACCACCAAGAGCTATGAGTGGGGAAATTCACTTTTGATTGGAAGACAACAGCCACCTTCTACATTTTGTTTCCTTCCAGAAAACTAAAACAAAACAAAGACATGAGAAACATTGAAACACATACTATGACTCAAATGGTTTTTTCTGTTCCCAGTCCCACAGCTGATTAGTTGTGTATCACTGGGAAATAAAAACCTAGACAGCACTTGGATACAATCTTGGTCAAGATCCTAATAGAAATCTTAGGTAGAGCAAGTAATTAAATTTATCATGATAACACAATTAACCCATTCTACATTTCTCCCTATTTAGACAGTGGTCAGAATCTGACTTTTTAAATATATCCATAGTTCTTACTGACTTTCATAGAATCATGGAATGGTTTGGGTTGCAAGGGACCTTAAAGCTCATTCAGTTCCAAACCCCTGCCACAGTCAGGGACACCTTTCACTAGACCAGGTTGCTCCAAGCCCCACCCAAAAGCTCAGTTCTCACTTGTGTTTTGTGGAATGCCAGGCAGGATTGGTTAAGTGACTATTTCTTGTTACTTGGGAAAGTTAAGTATTATGAACCCAGACATGCTTAAAATCTAGTATGTTAAAACACACAGTATGTGATATCCAATATAATTTTTTGTAATACTTCAGTGAAGCTCTGTGGCAGAAAATGAACCAGTATTATAAAAGCTTTCATTCATTTTATTGAAGCAGATTACTTCTTTTTATGACATCAGAAACTTCTCTCTCCCCTAGCCTTGTTGTCACAGAACTCAGAAGAAAGGAATTATTACAAGACTGATAAATCAGTGCTAAGGCAAAAGACATGCATTTTCGTTATTTGCAAAACTGGTATTTTGCAAAAAAGTTAGAATGGAATTTAGTTACATCTGCCAAAGACACTGAGCTGTGTGGTGCTGGAGGGAGGGGATGAGATCCAGAGGGACCATGACAGGCTAGAGAGGCGGGACATTGTGAGCCTCGTGGAGTTCATCAAGGCCCTGGGTTGGAGCAATTGCAAGCACAAACACAGGCTGTGTGGAGACTGGATGGAGCATCCCTGAGGAGAAGGACTTGGGGGTATTAGCTGACGAGAAGCTCAGCAAGAGCCAGCAGTGTGTGCTTCCAGCCATATGGAATGTCTTTAAACTGAAAGAGGGAAAATTTAGATTGGGCATTAGGAAGACATTCTTCATTGTGAGGGTCGTGAGGCCCTGGCACAGGTTGCCCAGAGAAGCTGCGACTGCCCCATCAACAATCACAGTGGCAATGTGAAAGCATTACAAGGTATCTATATCTTTCAGAACATGGTTTTAGTTATTTAAATTGAGCACATGCTCAAAGACTGTAGGCTAAAGCCCACACACTTCAGTTCCACAAAGCTCAGCAGCAAACTAAGGATTAGCCCCCATGACCTCAGCAAGCAAAGGCATTATTTTCAAGATCAAACGCTTTAATGAAATATCAGGCCTATTGCTTCTCATCAAGTAACACATTTCCTCATGAGTTATCCTCTCCAGAAGAAGTGCCTTTAAAAATCTCCATGCATACAGACACACAGTAAAGTTACGATTAATTGTGAGCTCCTTATAATTAACAATGATTGTCTCTCCTTTTCCGTCCCACTCATGAAATCTTCAAGACAGGACAACAAGCAATAGAAATGATATTTCTCACAGATTCATTTTTCACTGAATCCTGTAATAATTAGTTAATATGAAATATTTACAGATGATTGGCTCTCCTTCAAGGAAAATAACAATAGATACTAATAGAAATAGATATTCATAGAAATGCATAGATATATATATACATAGATATTCATAGAAATGCATACATATATATATACAGAATTTACAAGCTGCATCGCATATTCATTTAAGATTCTGATAAGGATAGGTATAGATCTCTTTAAAAACCCAAGGAAAATCATAGTTTTACATAAAAACTACATCAAAAAAAAAAGAAATACTTTTTACTTGCTGAAAAAGATTCAGTTTGCTGTTTGAAATCATTAACAGTGGTCTATTTTTGATATAGAAGAATAGAATAGTTCAGCTGGAAGAGATCTACAATGATAACCTAGTCCAGCTACTTGTCCACAGAACATATTCTGAATCTGCTTTAACTGCCTGACCATACCAACGCTAAGCAAAAGTTCAAGCATATTAAGAGCACTGCCCAAAGTGCTCTTTGAGAGCATGAGAAGCATGAGTAGAAACAGGAGTAGATGGTGATAGAGGTTAAAATATAGACGAATTGTTGAAGTAGATGAATGGTTGAAAGGTACATTTCCAGCATGATATCCCCATCCCAAGACACATGAAAGAATTGGTATTTAAAATGCACACCCTTGAACCATAAATACCGTGGAAGCAGTTCAAATCCCTTACTGCACATTTGAAAGAAGATCTTATATAAATATTTGATATACAGGTCCCATGTAAGGAAAAAGCTGGAAGCTAAATGAAGCAAAAGGAAGAGAGGATTTGACCTAGAATTTCTAATATAAGTGCATTGAGCTTTGAGAAAAAAAAAACACAAACAAACAAACATAGAAACACAAGAAAAGTAGATCTGGATTGTGAAATGAATAGAAATTATGAACACTCTTCAAGATCAAGGTAATGATAGGAAAGCTATTTTCACAGATCTAACAATCATTTTACTAATGCTAGATATATAAAAGACGTCACAAGTTTGGCATCACAATTTGGGCTCCAAACCAGCTAGTTACTTTTTTAAAAGGCAGGATAAAATGGCAATTAGTGACTTGGGCAGGTTATGGGACCTTAGATGCAGAGGAGATTACTAAAGCTTAGAATTCTTCACTTTTCCCAGACTAATTGTCCTGGGTTCAGCAGTAGCAGTCATTTTTCTCCTTTTTAGTAGCTGGTGCAGTGCTGTGGTTTTGACTTTTGGCCTGGGAAAAGCACTGATAACACTGATGTTCTTAGTTGTTGCTAAGTCATGTTTACTCTGACCAAGGACTTTCTGAGTCTCACACTCTTCCAGGGAGGAAGGGAAGTTGGGAGGAAGCAGAGACAGGACACCTGACCCAAAGTAGCCAAAGAGGTATTCCATACCACATCATACCATGCCCAGGATGTAGAACTGGGGGCAGTTACCTGGAAGGGCTAGATCACTGCTTGGTTGGGCGGGGTATTGGATGGCGGTGGTGAGCGGTTGTATTCTCTTCCCTTGTTATTTCCCGTATCGTTGTTATTATGGGTGGTAGCAGTAGTGGTTTGTGTTATACCTTAGTTACTGGACTGTTCTTATCTCAACATGTGGGAGTTACATTCTTTCAATTCTCCTCCCCATCCCTCCCGGAGCTGGGGGGTGAAAGAGGGGGAGGGAGTTTGAGACTGCGTGGTTCTGATTCACAGCTAGGCTTACACCAGAACACTAATTAATAGCATGGAGACCCCAAATAATTTATATTGAATTATAGAATTAAAACTTTAAGAAAAAAAGAGAAGAAATAAAGACTGTACTCTTCCAGGCTACTAGAAGGTAACTAAAACAATGGACACCTTTCTACATTCTAGATAGAATTGAAGGAGATAAAATGGAGGCTGAATAGGTAATAATTCCAAACTGTAAGAAGAGAAGCCCCAATATCGCTTTGGCAAGAAATAAACTATGTTCCCTGTGCTCATCATGCGAGCATACTAATAGCCAGAAGTTCTTTCCTCTTCTCAGCAAAGCTAATATTAAAGAAGCTCAAAGTATTTAATACTGAAGGCAAGTTGATATGGCTAAATCTTAAATTGTTAGTATGTTTTATTAGAGTACAAATGATCTCACACACTTTGTGGTTGGGCCTTGTGTTAGGCTCTGTCTTGAGACAGAACGACTGCTGTGGTTGGTACGTCATAGTGTACCTTGAGAAATGACACCAGAAACTACAATAAGGTCATTTTCTAAATACAAATTCAGAACAGAGGAAGGTCATTATATTCACAGAACCACAGAATCATAGAATGGTCTGGGTTTGCAGGAACCTTAGAGCTCATCCAGTTCCAACCCCCTGCCATGTACAGGGACACCTTCCACTAGACCAGGTTGCTCCAAGACCTGTCCAACCTGGTCTTGAACACTACCAGGGATGGGGCAGCCATAACTGCTCTGGGCAACCTGTGCCAGTCATTCACCACCCTCACAGGGAAGAACTTCTTCCTAAGATCTCATCTCAACCTCCCCTGTCAGGTTAAAGCCATTTCAGAGTATCACAGTATGCTAGAGATTGGAAGGGACCTCAAAAGATCATCTAGTCCAATCCCCCTGCCGGAGCAGGAACACCTAGATAAGGTTACACAGGAATGTATCCAGGCGGGTTTAAAATGTCTCCAGAGAAGGAGACTCCACAACCTCCCTGGGCAGCCTGTTCCAGTGTTCTGTCACCCTCACTGAGAAGAAGTTTCTTCTCAAGTTGAAGTGGAACCTCTCGTGTTCCAGTTTGTACCCATTGCCCCTTGTCCTATCATTGTTTGCCACTGAGTAGAGCCTGGATCCATCCTCGTGACACTCCCCCTTTATATATTTATATGCACTAATAAGGTCACCCCTCAGTCTCCTCTTCTCCAAACTATAGAGACCCAGCTCCCTCAGTCTTTCCTCATAAGGGAGATGCTTCACTCCCTTAATCATCTTAGTTGCCCTGTGCTGGACTCTCTCCAGCAGGTCCCTGTCCTTCTTAAACTGAGGGGCCCAGAACTGGACACAATATTCCAAATGGGGTCTCACCAGGGCAGAGTAGAGGGGAAGGAGGACCTCTCTCGACCTATTAACCACCCCCCTTCTAATACACCCCAGGATGCCATTGGCCTTCTTGGCCACAAGGACACAGTGTTGGCTCATGGTCATCCTGTCGTCCACTAGGACCCTCAGGACCCTCTCCCCTACACTGCTCTCTAACAGGTCGTTCCCCAACCTATACTGGAACCTGGGGTTGTTCCTGCCCAGATGCAGGACTCTACACTTTCCCTTGTTATATTTCATCAAGCTATTCCCTGCCCAACTCTCCAGCCTGTCCAGGTCTCGCTGGATGGCAGCACAGCCTTCTGGCATGTCAGCCACTCCTCCCAGCTTAGTGTCATCAGCAAACTTGCTGATAGTACACTCAATTCCCTCATCTAAATCGTTGATGAGTATATTAAATAATACTGTCCCAATACTGACCCTTGAGGCACTCCACTAGATACAAGCCTCCCCTTGTCCTGTCACTACACATCCTTGACAAAAGTTTTGACAGCTTTCTTGTAGGCCCCCTGTAGGTATTACTTAGCTGTAATGACTCAAGAAAAATATTGCAACTGTGAATATGTTTTTATAAACATTGAAGAATTGCCTTTCGTTTGCTCAGCTCCATTAAACTGGGGTTTGGTAGAGTTACTTGCTTAACAATTTGCTAACATGTATCAATGTGATAGTAATGATGTTTTTCCGTAAGTAAAATGTTGCTCACTTAAATTGCTCATTTACACATTCTTGAAATCTTAATTCTGTTTAAACCCCTAATCAGTCTGTTATAAAATTGTTCTGGGCCCCAAATGATACTAAAGAGCTTGCCATAGAACAGACATATGTCATGAACTGTATACATGGTAGCATTTCTTACGAACTTTTGGTAATTGTCGTGGTTTAAAACCAGTCAGGCAGCTTGTTCACTCTCTCCCCCCCCTTCTTTCCCTCCTCTTACTCCCAGAGGGGCAGAGAGGAGAACCGAAAGAATGCAACTCCCACAGGTTGAGATAAGAACAGTTTAGTAACTAAGGTATAACACAAATCACTACTGCTACCACCAATGATAATAATGATAAAGAAAATAACAAGGGAAGAGAATACAACACCTCACCACCCGCTGATCGATAACTTGCCCCCCCCCCCCCAGCCCAACCAAACACCGACTGTTACCTCATCCAACCCCACAGTCCACAATCCCACTCGCCAGTCCATGATGACTTCTAGAATCCCTGGATGACTGGGATTTCCTATTCGAGCTCGTTGTGTATTTAGCGCAGCCCATTTACTCCATGTAGCATCAGTTCTATGATGTGTAGAGGAGACCCCGCTTTTGAACATCCAGCCCAGCACGGGCAACCGGGCTGCCAGGAGGAGCTGTGCTTCAGTGCCAATAACCTGCAAAGCAGCTCGAATCCTTTCATAGTCTGTCAGTATCTCTTTCTCACTTGGGGTATAGCTAGCCTCAGATCCTTTGTATCTCTGACTCCAAAAGCCAAGGGGTCGACCTCGAGTCTCCCCTGGAGCTTTCTGCCAGAGGCTCCAGGTAGGACCATTCTCCCCGGCTGCGGTGTACAGTACGTTTTTTACATTTGGCCCGGTCCGGACTGGTCCAAGGGCTACTGCAGGAATTATCTCGTGTTTAATTTGGTCAAAGGCTTGTTGTTGCTCAGGGTTCCATTTAAAATCATTCTTCTTCCAGGTCACTTGATAGAGAGGGCTTACAGTTGAACTGTAATTTGGGATGTGTATTCTCCAGAACCCCATGGCAGCCAAGAAAGCTTGTGTTTCTTTCTTATTAGTTGGTGGAGACATTGCTGTTATCTTGTTGATCACCTCTGTGGGGATCTGTTGATGTCCGTCTTGCCATTTTATTCCCCAAAATTGAATCTTCTGTGCAGGTCGCTTGACCTTACTCTGTTTTATGGCGAAACCGGCTTTCAGTAGGATTTGTATTATTTTCCTCCCTTTCTCAATGACTTCTTCTGCTGTATTGCCCCACACAATAATGTCATCAATGTATTGCAGGTGTTCTGGAGCTTGCCCCTGTTCGGGTGCAGTCTGGATCAGTCCATGGCAGACGGCAGGGCTGTGTTTCCACCCCTGGGGCTGTTTCCAAGTGTACTGGGCAACCCTCCAAGTAAAAGCAAACTGTGGCCTGCACTCTGCTGCCAAAAGAACTGAGAAAAATGCATTGGCAGTACCAATCATGGCATACCACTTGGCTGCCTTTGACTCCAGTTCATACTGAAGTTCTAGCATATCTGGTACAGCAGCACTCATTGGTGGTGTGACTTCATTCAGGCCACGGCAGTCTATCATTAGTCTCCATTCTCCATTAGACTTTTGCACTGGCCAGATGGGGCTATTAAAGGGTGAGCAGGTCCTACTGATCAATCCTTGACTCTCCAGTTTACGGATCAGCGTATGGATGGGAATCAGGGAGTCTCAGTTGGCATGATATTGCCACTGGTGCACTGTTGTGGTAACAATTGGCAATTATTCTTCGATCTTCAGCAATTCCACAACAGAAGGATACTGAGAGACCAGGCAAGCTGGACAGATGCTCAATTTCCTCAGTCTCCAAAGCAGCAATACCAAAAGCCCATCTGTACCATTTTGGGTCTTTGAAGTACCCTCTCTTGAGGTAGTCTATGCGAAGGATGCATGGAGCCTCTGGACCTGCGACAATGGGGTGCTTTTACCATTTCCTCCGAGTCAGGCTGATTTCAGCCTCCAGTATAGTCAACTCTTGGGATCCTCCTGTCACTCCAGAAATATAGATGGGCTCCACCCCTTGACAGCTTGATGGCATCAGGGCACACTGTGCACTGGTATCTACTAGAGCCTTATACTTCTGTGGGACTGATGTGCCAAGCCATCTGATCCCCCCAGTCCAGTAAATCCGATTGTCCCCTACCTCCACCTGGCTGGAGGCAGGGCCCCTCTAATAGTCATCACAACATTGGACACTTAGGTCTTGTAGAAAGGGATTATTCTTCTTTATTGCAGGAGCTTTAGTAAAGTCAGCTGTTCCTCTCCATCTGGGAACCTGCTCACCAGAGGCTGAAGTCGCAGCTTTCATGGGATGATCATCCTTGACCTTTGTTCTCTTCAATTCACACACCTATTCCTCCAGACCTGAAGTAGGTTTTCCATCCCACTTCCTCATGTCTTCTCAGTGATCCTGCAGCTAAATCATAGGGTGGCTCATGGCATATACCTTCTATATCTTCTCTCTCGAGCAGTAGGACAACTTTTGTTAATAGCTGACGTGTGTTGGTACATGTGAGGAACTGGATAGATTAGATAGATCGTCCCTCAATTGTTTGAGCTCCTCAGACGGCTTTCCACAGCTGAAATGATGAAAGGAGTGAGATTGTCTTCAAACACTTGGAGTTTATGAATCATTTAATCCACTGTTGGTTGTACTATGTTATTCCAGGTTACTGTTGCCAATGAGTGGGCATATGATGACAGTGCATTCCATGTAAATTTCTGTCACATGGGTAATGTACATTCTACTTCATCTGGATCTATGGGTGCGTCCCCTGCATTTGCCTTGGTGTGATAGATCATCTCTATAATGGCTGATTCCCTCAGAGACTGGATGCCTTTCTCTAGAGTGGTCCACTTGCATGAATGACTTATTACATCACCCTTGTATGGAAACCTTTCTTTCACAGCTGCCAAGAGCCACTTCCAAAGGCTGAGGGACGTTTCTCTCTTGAAATTGCTTTGTCAATTCCCCCTTCCCTATCAAGCGATCCCAGCTGCTTGGCTTCCCTACCTTCTAATTCGTGACTGTTGGCCCCACTGTCCCAGCATCCGAGCAACCAAGTGATGACGTGCTGCCATGGTTGATGGGTAAAACCTTTTCACATATTCCATAGCTCGGGTAGGTCTGGGGCCGAGACGTCAGATCTTCTTCCACTTCTTCCTCTGATTGAAATATTAATAACTCCTGGTCAGATGCTGTCCCAGGTGGTGAGTGCATTGTTTCTTCAACTTGCTTCATCTTTCTTGCCTTTTTTTCCACTTTTCCCCTTGTGTACAGGGGCAACCGATATTGGCAGGAATTGGTCCTCTGGTGTAGCTGCTGTACTTGGAGTTCGAAAAGCTGCAATGTCTGTTGCGATCTAATTTTGAGTAGCTATTGTACTTGTCCCTGGGTCTGGTGTAGCTGCTGTGCGTAGAGCTAGAGTAGCTGCACTGTCTGTTGCAGTCAAAGTTTGAGTAGCTACTGTACTTAGAATAATAGAATAGTAAGGATTGGGAAGGACCTTAAGATCATTTAATTCCAACCTGCCTGCCATGGTCAGGGACACCTCACACTAAACCATGTCACCCAAGGCTTTGTCCATCCTGGCCTTGAACACTTCCAGGGATGGAGCATTCAGAACACCCCCTGGGCAATCTATTCCAGTGCCTCACCACCCTAACAGGAAAGAATTTCTTATATTCAATCTAAACATCCCCTGTTTAAGTTTTAACCCAATATCCCTTGTTCTACCACTACAGTTCCTAATGAAGAGGCCCTCCCCAGCATCCCTATAAGCCCCCTTCAGATACTGGAAGGAAGCTATGAAGTCTCCATGCAGCCTTCTCTTCTCCAGGCTGAACAGCCCCAACTTTCTCAGCTGATCTTCATATGGGAGGTGCTCCAGTCCCCTGATCATTCTCATGGCCCTCCTCTGGACTTGTGCCAACAGTTCTATGTCCTTTTTATGTTGAGGACACCACAACTGTACACAATACCCAAGTGAGGTCTCACAAGAGCAGAGTAGATGGGCAGGTTCACCTCCTTCGACCTGCTGGTAACGCTCCTTTTGATGCAGCCCAGGATACAGTTGGCTTTCTGGACTGCAAGCGCACACTGCCAGCTCGTGTTTTTCATCGACCAGCACCCCCAAGTCCTTCCCTGCAGGGCTGCTCTGAATCTCTTCTCTGCCCAGCCTGTATCTGTGCCTGGGATTGCTCCGACCAAGGTGTAGGACCTTGCACTTGGCATGGTTAAACTTCATGAGGTTGGTATCAGCCCACCTCAAAGGTGTGTCAAGGTACCTCTGGATGGCATTCCTTCCCTCCAGCAATCAACCAAACCACACAGCTTGGTGTCATCGGAAAACGTGCTGAGGGTGCGTTCAATCCCACTGTCCATGTCACCAATAAAGATGTTGAAGAAGACCAGTCTCAACACCGATCCATGAGGGACACCACTCGTAACTGGTCTCCAGCCGGACATTGAGCCATTGACCACAACTCTTTGTGTGTGGCCATCCAGCCAGTTCTTTACCCACCCAGTGGTCTGCCTATGGAATTGATGTCTCTCCAGTTTAGAGACAAGGATGTCATGAGGGACAGTGTCGGACGCTTTGCACAAGTCCAGGTAGATAACATCAACTGGTCTACCCCTGTCCATAAGTTCCGTAGCCCCATCATAGAAGGCCACCAAATTGGTCAGGTAGGATTTCCCCTTAGTGAAGCCATGCTGACTGTCACCAAGCACTTTGTTGTTTTTCATGTGCCTTTAGGAGAATCTGCTCCAAGATTTTGCCAGGCACAGAGGTGAGACTGACTGGTCTGTAATTCTTCGGGTCATCCATTTTCCTCTTCTTGAAAATGGGGGTTATATTTCCTTTTTTCCAGTGCTGGGAACTTCACCTGACAGCCGTAATTTTTCAAATATGATGGCCAGTGGCTTAGCAACTTCATTCGCCAGCTCCTTCAGATTGCCGCTGGGGCTGGTGTAGCTGCTGGAGGATCTGCACTGTCTGTTGTGGTTGGAGCTGGAGGATCTGCACTGTCTGTTGTGGTTGAAGTTTGAGTAGCTGCTGTACTTATTGCTGGGGTAGGTGTAGTTGCTGTGCTTGGAGCTAGAGTAGCCGCACTGTCTGTTGCTTTGCCATCAGATTGAGGGTCATTTTTTCCCTTTTGAAGGTGCTGGATAGTGTTGAACAGGGCTCTGTAATCATAGGCCAAGCCCCAGCACGTTGCCATAATTTTTCCTCTCTGGTATGACCAGGATGACAACACACCTCATTTAAGTGTTTTACTAATTTTTCTGGATTTTGTGCTTGTTCAGTGGTGAAACTGTAAAGCACTGAAGGGGCCCACTGGCCTAGATACTTGCCCATACTATCCCAGACACCCTGCCACTCATGACTGTCCAGCCTCAGGGAAAATCTCTTGGTCGTCCTATATCGTCATCTAACCCTAGGCAGGACACAAACCCGACTCTATTTAACTCCTGAGATCAGACAAAATGGTCAGGGTAAAACACACTCTGTACGCGTGCCAACATGGTGATCCCCATCACAGTCAGCAGGCAGGTCTCAAGTGTACCCAAAGGCCATTCAAAACCTTCAGAGCTCTCAAATGATGCTGTAAATGGTCTGGTGGGGGGGGCTGTGAGCATAAGGAAATGTTTCCTTTATGGGTTGAGCACCCAAACAGGGGAAAAAGGATGTGTAATTACTAAAACACTTCTATTATATACCTCCTAAGGTATAGAGGTGGTGACCACACTGGGAACACAAGCCAGATCAATTTCATGATCAATGATTCTCTTGTATTACAAGTCACTGCCATAAAGTATAATGAAACAAGAACCTTAGCCCAAGACCCCCAACCAATAAACCCTAACAGAGCAAATACTGGCTGTAAGGAAGGTACAACACGCTGAAGTTGTGAGATCAAGAGCAGCAACTTTGAGAGCCAATAAATCAGCATTGTGATGAGTGACTATTGATCCAAAACAATAAATGCTTATCACACTTATTAGACACACTCCAGTTAGATATGTCATTATCTCAACCCTTTGGGCCCCACGTTGTGTGTCAAAAAAAACTGTTGTGGTTTAAGCCCAGTTGGGAACTCAGACGCACAGCCTGCTCGCTCATTCCCCCCTTCCATTCCTCCCCCCCACTCCTGGAGGGATGGGGAGGAGAACAGAAAGTATGTAACCCCCACGGGCTGAGGTAAGAACAGTCCAGTAACTAAGCTATAAGACAAATCACTACTGCTACCACCAATAATAATCATGATAAGGGAAATATCAAGGGAAGAGAACACAACTGCTCACCACCTGCCATCTGATACCTAGTCCAACCCTTCCAGTTAACTCCCCCCAGTTTATATAGTGGGCATGACGTGCTGTGGTATGGAATACCTCTTTGGCTAGTTTGTGTCAGGTGTCCTGTCTCTGCTTCCTCCCGGCTTCCCCTGCTCCCTGGCAGAGCATGAGACTCAGAAAGTCCTTGGTCAGAATAAACATTACTGAGCAATACCTATAAACACTGGTGTTATCAGCGCTGTTCCCATGCTGAAAGTCAAAAACACAGCACTGCAGCAGCTACTAAGAAGGAGAAAATGACTGCTACTGCTGAACCCAAGACACATATGATTGTCCCCTACTTTCCTCCCTCTTGAAACAAGCAAATTATGTTATATTAGTTTGCATTAATGAAATAGTCCTTCACTGAAAGTCTTCATAAGATACCAGCATTCCATATCTTTATAAAGACAGGTTGTTTATTATTCTTTTGTGCATATTCCCAAGGAGTCTTGTGTGGATGATGTTAACATGTTAGCTGATGGCAGTACCTCTTCCCTCCAGGGCTTTATCCCATTGTACTCTACCAAGCAGATAACTGGAGAGGCCAAAGTCTTCTCTCCTGAAGTCCAGGGTAGTCAGCTTTCTGTGCATCCTCTTTGCTGCCCTAAAGATTCTGAACTCCCCCAGTTCACAGTCACTGCAGCCAAAGTTGTCCTTGGGCCTTATATTCCTCACCAGCCCCTCCTTGCTGGTGAGGGCAAGGTCCAGCATTGCCCCTCTCCTCCCTGGCTCCTCTATCACTTGGAGAAGGAACCTATCATCAGTGCATTCCAGGAACCTCCTGGTTTGCTTGTGCTCTGCTATGTTGTTTCTCCAACAAATACTGGGGTGGTTGAAGTCCTCCATGAGGACCAGGCATTGTGAAGGCCATCTCTATCTGTTTATAGAGGACCTCATCTTCTTGGTCTTCCTGGTCAGGTGGCCTGTAGCAGACTGCTACAGGCTCACTGTAATGTTACCTGTCCCTCCCCTCCCATTCTAATGTTTGCTCTTCTCCACAGATATTATGGATATGGAAGCAGTGTCATAGGTGGTGTTCTTAATGCCTGCTACCTGCGCCTGTCACTAAGTCTCTGTAAATCTTGTAGGGTTGAAGGGCGAGGGTAGCCATATAACTGTATGCTTTACCATTCAATGCGTGTACAGCAAAATGAGTAGTGTTTATGTAAGGGAAAGGAGGTATTTTTTTTTCTTTCCAGGTCAATTCCGTGAGATTTGAGCTTCTAATTCTGTAAGACGTATAAACTGACATTTAGAAAATATGTTTGCATTTTTCCTGTGAGGCAGAATAAATAACAGAAAGCATTCATTAAACATGTGTAGTACTTCCAGTGAAAGAAGATTACAAAACTTTACTGAGTACTGAAGTCCTTATTCAAAGGAAATAATACCTGTCATCATTAAATAAGCTACATCTTGGAAGTTTGAATTCATGAGCATGAGTCCAGATAGTATGCCTTAAAGGATAAAGGATACTTTTTTTTTTTTCTATTCTCAGAATAGTAATATTAAATAAGTGCCTGTATGAAGTACCTACCTATAAACATATTCATATCACTCTGGTTGTTACCTACCCATACAACATAGAACTGACAATATTATTTTAAAATAAATTTTACTGGTTTGGTTGTTTTCTTCTCACTTGCTTGTATCAACCATCTTTGACTGTGGAAAGGACTTCATCCTTTTTATTACTTGAAAATCTTTCTGTTGAAATATGGTCTTGTTAGACAAGGGCAGTTCCTGGTTCGATGTGCACCTGTCTTTCATGAAAACAGTTGTACTTGCCTCTAAGTAGTAATATAGCATTTAAATAGCAATTTATTTTTTGAATGCCCGCTCTTTTAGTTGGCTTCACGCTCTTTGACATTTGCTGTTTTATTAGTCTAGTGCTGATGAATGAAAGGAAAACGTCCCATCACAAGAGGGTTTATATGAACAGGGAAAGATACAAGGATTAGGTAGACTTTCCAATGACATAATTCTGTTTTTTTCTGAAGGATTAGGAAGGAAAACTGCAGGCCACACAGCCCACTGTCCTCTAGGCTAGATCAAGTTCACGTGCACTATTCAGGACAAATTTTAAAATTTCCAGTGGTGAAAATTTCCTGTCTTATCTTTATTAGCATTTAATGACACTGAATTATGCCATTACAGTAAAAAACATCTACAAAAAGCACAAAATATTCAAAGCGCTTTAGAATATGGTAGGACTTAGAAAGGCTTAAAAATAGTTGCAAAGGAGTGATTAGTGTGATTAGTGGTTTGCAGTGATAATTTTATCTGCCCATTGTGACCCTACAAATCTGTCCATTGTGACACTACAGATATAAATGCCACATTTCAAAGGAAATAAAAAGTATCTATTACTATTTACTGTTAATTTTTAAAATTAACTGACCTGTGCGGAATTTTGTCTGTTACACTATTTTATGTTTGAGTGAACATTTTTAACTGCAATGAACACTGTTATCCTGAAATCAGAAAGAGTACAATTAAAAGCATTGAAAACAAATTCAATTTCTGTGGTGGTTTGTAAGGTAGATGCATCCCTCAGAAAACCTTTAACACCCTGCTCACAGATAAAGTATAAAATGTCACTGAGATTTTAATGAAAACTAATACTTCATATGTGGAACAAAGCACAAAGTGTTAATACAATGCACTGAATCATTTCACTTTTCCAGAAGTTTGGAGGTGTAGGAATGAGGCCTGAGGCTGTGCGATATGTTGTGAAGGGATTAAGGAGATGTAATTGCAACACCCAGATGGGAGTGATTAGACTGTCAGGTAGAGTCCTGATGGCCTTAATGTTGCCCCAGCTGGGTGGAAGAGGGAGTGATGGTTCTGTTCTATCCTGTCCTTGCACAAGAATCACAGCCTTTGAGCAGCCTGACCAAATGTAATTGGTAACTCTCCTTATCCCTCATTTACATATAATAAATACACCAAACTGAGAAAGGGACTGTTCTCACACCCTCTGTGACAGCAGCAGCAGGTAATTTGACTGTAATCTCATCTCCTCTCTAAATTATAAATTTGGCCTTTGAACTCTTCCATGGCAGAGGATGAGAATATGATCCTACTTTGCAGGCAAGTTGGTGAGTTTTCTCCGGTTTTCTCCTGTTTCTTCTGTTGTTTTCTCCTGGTTAGTTGTTTTCTCCCCTCCCCTTTCCCTCAAAACAGGGATGACTCTGGTAAGATTTGTGCTCTGAATATGTTGATTGGTACTCAGGTGGAACTAAGTCTCATGAATTACCCATTGTTTTTTCCATGTGACCTCCATTAATTCTGGATTTTAGTACTAATGCTGTAAGTGAATTTATTAACAGCAATTCAAAATCTTTGTTCCTGTTGCTTTATTAAGCTAAACTGTTTGTGAATTTGTAACAGTGGAAGCTCTTGTTGAACGTGAGCAGATGAACAGTGTCAAATTGGCGATAATCAGAAATTAAGCTGAGCTGTCCTCAGCCACTCTGACTTCTGAGAGCTCTCTGGAATGTGAAGGGGGGTATTTTCTACCAAATTTTCCTACTTTTAATGAAGCAATATCCTACCTTCTGCTTCATGTGTGTGTGACTACATATTTTTATTTTTCTGGTTTTCAGGATCTGTTTCTTGCGTGTCATTTGCTCTTAAGGCTTGTAGTTTTGTAGAAGCACAGTGTAGAGCTATAGAGCTACTCAAATGAGAGACACTGGTTTTGATCAAGACTCTGTTACCAAAAGTATCTCCAAGTTCTGTATTTCTGTTGACAATCTTCCAGGCTCTCCGAAAAAAATCCTTGTAGCATGTAGCAGTAGTTCCCCGCTCTGAACTGAATTGAAACTGTTGACTGTCTCCTCAGCACACCTGCATAAAATAAAGTCTTATAAACCCCAAGGTTTTAAATGTTATTGTCTTGAGCTGGAAACTATATCTGTAGAAAGGGTTTATGAGAATCTTCGTTTATCTGTAACATATTGCCAGTTAGCAATAATTGCATTAACTGTCAGGAGTCTCATTCCCCAAACATCAAGTATGTACCTTTATTTGTTTTGCCCATAACAAGACTTATTTGTCTAAGATGTCTGATACTGTTTTAAATACAAATGTTTCCAAATTTAAAGTGTTGAACAGATATTTCTTAACATGGAATTGTAAAGGAAAAAAATGGATACAAAGTTTAGTCTTCTGCAAATGGAAGATGAAATTGCATTGTAATGACATATTTCAGAGCCTGATATGACATAACATAATCACCATAATCAGACCTCCCTCCTACTTCCTTGTATTACTTTTATCGATTTAATGTCAAATACATGGATGAAGTACTGTTGAACGTACATGAGCAGATTAAGGTAACTAATGCTAACAATGCTATGTAAATATTTATTCCAAAATTAATGTTCATAGGTATGGCTGTATTTTTCCTTTGCATTATCTTGCAGTATATCTTACAAATGAGTTTATATTCAGGCACACTTGTTGAAAAAAGCTAGCGTAATCTATTACTATAGAACAACCACTTTGTAGACAATATTTTTTTGCAAGAAAATAGATTATGAAATGCCTGTGTGCACACTTGGACAGAAGAAACATAAGATATCCACGGTTAGTAAAAGATTTCATCAGTGTGTAGTTAAATGTTTGTTTATAGCAATAAATTGTATATATTGTTAGATAATTATAATATCTTAATTCACTTCAATTTTTATGTCTTTATCTTAAGTTTCATGCCCCAGTAACATTAGATTTATTATTTCTAAATCTATTTATACTTATCTCTGAAATAGAAACTTTATATTTGATACTTAATATTTTTCATAAGTTAGTTTTTGCGAGAATAACGCAGTAGGCCTAATTTTTGTTTACAATCTCAAATAAGCCTCTCACTGACCTCAAAGCAGAGATGAGCTTAAGCATTACAGTAGTAGTACCATGCCAGGATTAATGTCAGAACAAGTGGCTTTGAGTACTTCAAATAATACATAGGAAAAGTAAACAGTTTCAGGTGAAGAAATGGAATGAATAGCACCTTTTCTCTTCACCTGCAATTATCAGGATAATATTAAATCTATATTGGCTCTCCAGCTCACCTTGACTGGTAAGAGACAACTCTCACCAGCTTTGGAAGAACTTGAGCATAAATATTTCTTTACAGAGATGCTCAAATGCTCTGAACCTATGACTCCAGAATATTTTCGTTTCCTTACAGACTTCCCATACAAAAATTTTGTTGTGTTTTTTGTTTGTTTGGTTGGTTGGTTTGTTTTGATTTTTTGATTGTTTGTTTTTAAAGGGAGAAGATTAAGATTTGCTGTAATGTTTGACTCTAGAACTTCTCTCATTGTGTTGAATTACTCAAGAGTCTTTAATTAAGATTCTGTGACTTATGCTGGAATCTGCCTGTTGAGCTAAGTGCACTAAACATTTTGCAACATAACATGCTATGTTCTGCCCCTTTAAACTGTACATGCTGTTCAGCACCAAAACAGCTCCAGGTACATGGATATGGGAAGTTCCATTTACAGCCAGATTACAGAACAAAACCTGATGTATTAGTTTTCCAATTAGCTTTAATATCATCTTGAGAGACAATTTTAATTGTTCCTGCTCACAAATTGGTGAGCATGGTTTGCTTAAGGATCGCACAGAAATAATCATTCATGATGTGCAGTACAATCCCTTAGAAAATCACTAGATCCTAGCTTGCTTAGGATCTAGTATACTGCACATATGTGGGTATACAGATGACCAGGAGATTCAGTTATCATAGAATCACAGACTGGTTTGGGTTGGAAGGGATCTTAAAGTTCATCCAGTTCCAGACCCCTGCCACAGGCAGGGACACCTTCCACTAGACTAGGCTGCTCCAAGCCTTGTGCAACCTAGTGGTTTTCCATTCAATAGCTCTGCCTAAGCAGTGCTGCAGCGTTGCTGCTTTTGGCATTCTGGTCTTCTTCATTTATCTTTTCACCCTCAGCCCCTTCTCTTTCATACAGATTCTTTTCTTTTGTAGGGGACGTTATTGATTCTATCAGCAATTATGCAATCTGTAATATTGACTTGAGTGTTTTTATGTTGAATATGTTACTTCTGTTTCATGGAACTTTCATTGAACTGTTTCATTTCAGCTTAGCAACTCCAGGTATTCAAAATAGTTCAGTCTGTCATCATGCTCTTCTTTAGTCCTCTTGTTTGTTTGTTTGGAGAACCTGGAATGCCAACCTCATTAATATTGTCAGCTGAAACATCTCAAGATAATAAGTTAAAATCAAATGCCCATCTAAGGAAACATCACCCAAAATACAACATAAAACTTAATTCATATTATGTAGGAGTTTTAGGACTTTTGAAGGAAAACACTAACAAACTGAGTACAGAATGTTATTTCATTATCTTACCAGAATAATCTCTGATTATAAGTGAGGGAAAACAGTGCCTTTTCACTTTATGTAGAGATTCCAAGTTAAGCAAGCTCCTACTTGTAGGAAAAAAAATAAAAAATAGCCAACAAACACACACATGTGTAACCATCACTGAGAATATATTTGATCCTGTTTTTCCTTTTTTTGTCTGAAATGTAACCTCCAAAATAATGGTCCTCTCCACACATGTAGGGTGATGCAGACTTTTAGAAGTAGTGCCGTTTCAGTTCTATTACAACTATTCTACTGTTTGCAGAATCTTCTCTAGTGTTTTTGGTGTTCCCTTCTGAATGCATTCACTTTGTAAGACCAAGCACATCACTCATTTTAAACTTGTCCTTCCTGACACGGTACTGCATTATGCACTTCCTTCAGGTTTCTGATTTTTATGACACATACCATTTACCTTATTATACTTCATGCTGTAGGCTGAAAAACTACAAAATCATGATATCTGCTATTGTGCACCCCTTTGCAACTACATTTAAAGCATTTCTGACTGGGAGTTTATTCATCTGCTGCTGCAGGGTTGTCCATGAATCTTCTGAAGAGTTTATCTGAGGTCATGGACCTATTGCAATCTATTGGTGCTTGAAAAAATTGTTATTAGTCAGCAAAAGAGTATTGCATAGTTTACTGCTTTGCATAACACAAAAATAGTTGTAACTTTCTGTGAATCTTTTAAGTTTAGAGCTCCCCATGCTTTGAAAAGTTGTGGTGGAGGAGTTCAAAGTATCATTGCCTTCTAGGGTGTCAGAGAAAGAGAAAAAAATCCTGTTTGTTTTTGGAAGTGTGTAATTGTGTTATCTTCCAAAAATTTTTAACCACTCTGAGTTTTATCAGAAACTGTCTCTGTTTTCTCATGGAATGCAGCACAAAGAGTACTCTGTAAAAGAAACAGGTGCATCATTCAAAAGGAGTATGTACAGCCATCGCAGTCGTACCTATTGTTCATGAAACAGGTATTGCACAATCTGGAGATCCTTTGATTTTTTGGTTTTGTTTGTTAACATCCTCTTTAGTTCTTCCTTGATATTCTTCTAAAGATAATTTTTGTGAGAAATAAATATGTTAGTTCCGCTGTGAGGTAATAATTTTGCTTTGTATTACTGCAATGATTTGTTAGCTGAAACTTCAAAAAATATTATGAAAGTGTATTGTAATTAGGCCCCATTTGTTTAATAGCCTTGATGGGAAATAAGGAATGCTTTGGATAAATTGTCAAAAGAAATGGACTGGCTGATTTTTAAAGGATATGGGCCAGCTAGTATCACCACTAGGTGACATCTGGTCAGGAAAACTAGCCAAAATATGGTCTGTCAGGCTCCTAGAATTCAGGTTACAGTCCCTGGTCTGGGGAAATACAAAGGACTTCGTTGTTCTCCATGCATTTAGAAACCAATTCTGAAATTATGACTGTTGTACTACTTGTACCTGTAACCTCTTCATTTCTGAAGGTTTTTTATCCTGTGCTGCTGTGCTTATTGTGCTGCAGCTCACAGGGAGACTGTTGTCAGGGCGGGGAAAGAAAGACAAGTATGTTATTATCTGAAGAGAAATTTTCTCAAGTTCAGAGGACTGACATAAAGGACAGTGACAGAGAGCACGTCATTACCAGCCATCCCTAGTAAATATTTTACACCCATAGTGGTACTACATTAATATTGATGATATATTGATATTTCCCACATTTGCTCTATAAACTGATGAACTACTGGTGCAAGCAGCCAGGAGGAGGAGTGGGAGAATTTCTCATTCTTGTAGCATCCCCAATTTTCTGTCTTCACAAGGCTATGTATTATCAAGAATAACAAATAGAATTCATATGGCTCCCTCATTAACATTCATTAGCTGTATCAGAGAGTATCTCATGATTAATGAGGATCAGTTCAGGAGAACTCCATATCTTCAGACAATCTTCCTTAAAGAAATCTAATAAAGATTTAGGACACTTTTAAGGAAAAAGGCTTTCAGGTTGGTTTTGGTCTTTTTCAAAGTTGCTTTGAAACCAGGTTCAATGAATTCACTTGCCCATAAACATCATCATAGTGGCCACATTTGTCAAATGGGTCCATCCTTTGAAACCGCTACAGCTGAACCCAGGACAAAGTCATATGATTTGTGTTTTCTAATTCTGTTGTTTAGAAATGCACTAGATATTGTCTATTGTGGTCAGTTGTTACAGGTTTTCTGGAGTTTGTACCCTTTGTTCTTTTGGTTTCTAGTACCCACAGGACTTACTGTTTATTTTTGGTGGTATTTCTTATTTATAGCAGATTTTATATAATGTAGTCCAATTTACTCTACCAGGTGCTGCACAGAAATATTGTGAGGGATCAGCTCAGTTTGTAATCTAACCTAGGGAAAAGTTGAAGGAAGACAATGCTCCATCTTGCCAAATACATATACAGCTCACTGTCACCTCAGGACAGAAGACAGTTTTACTTGTTGCAATTTTAATCACTTAAGAGAAAATATTTGAATGAAACATTAACACTTTTTACCCTAGAATGATCAAGGGTTTGAAATGTTTTGGTTTGGGGGGCTGAGGTTGTCGTGGTGATGGTTCATTCAGAATTCTTGTTTTTTCACTCAGCAACCAACTTCACAATATTTAGCTATAAAACAACTAACTAATATTTATCCTCTCTTGGACAAGAGTTTGAAGAGTGAATGCTATTACTAATAGTGAAGCTATCTGTGAAGAAAGCAGAACAGATATGTAATCAAGCCAAGCAATCCAGCATAGTTTTAGTATTGGCTTGCTCTGAATGCTTTTATAGTCAGCTTATGG
Source organism: Neopsephotus bourkii (assembly GCF_033783945.1). Taxonomy (NCBI): domain Eukaryota; kingdom Metazoa; phylum Chordata; class Aves; order Psittaciformes; family Psittacidae; genus Neopsephotus; species Neopsephotus bourkii. Next base: position 1,173,157 of record NW_026900550.1, read on the forward strand.
CTAAAGAAAATTTTTAATCATAAATTTTACCATATAATTTGGTGCCTATATATATTACATCTGTTTTCTCTGTTCCAGAGTCTTCTTATTCCACTAAATGTTTTCAGAGCTCATTAGCACATTGCTGAAGATACGTTTACACTTTCTGTTGGCACAGCATTTTCCTGTTGATTGCAGGGTGGTAAACAGCTCCCTTTGATGCCTTTTCCTCTTATCTGGAGCACAGAACCTAACTGCTGTGACCACTTATGTGACAAATTTAGCATATGCAAGATCCCAGATGGAAAGCTCTTAAATTTGTCTTTCCAGTGTAGCATCTGGATATATGATTGGCTTCCTGGTTGACTCCTTACAAGGATGCCTGGGCTGCTTCTACACACTTTCTGCTTCTAGCAGCTGCAGTGAGAGTTGTGAGGGTTATGCTAGACTGTTGACAGAGCCTCCTAATTTTCATCATTAACTGAAGTTATAACTTCAAATAAAATAGCTTATTAAACAAAATACCAGTGTTCTATTACCTAAAAATATCATACTGGCCAGAGAGTTATTTTATTTCAATCCACAACTATTCTGCTTCACTGTTTGGCAGAGAATGTTTACTGAGAAGGTCACATCTCACATTCTATAACAGTTAACAGGATTAATAATTTTAAAATGCATTGACTTAGAATAGAACATATTAAGTGAAGGGAATTATTCCTTTCCAACCTTAACTATTCTATGATTATATTATTTCTAATATTCCTAATATTCCTTCAGTTGCAAACATTGTTCAATTGCACATGATGGCTTACTTTGTATTGAGAGTGCATTTGTGTTTCTGTCAGCTGGCAAAACAAACACTGAAGTTATTTATATTTTAAATAAATTATGGTGCAATATTAATATAAACAAAGGAATTTCATATGAATATTCAGTAATCATTGTATCCTGTGTTATTTTGCCTGTGACACAGTTGTGTTTTTTTAAATGCAGTGTGTGTCTAGAAAGCAATATGTTTCAAATTCTTTAGAAAATCTCTGCATAGAGAAAGAATTAACATTTTTGCATTAGGAATTTAGGCACAAATATGACATAAATTGGATATGTATTTCCTATTTACAGGAATAACAATACCTAAAAATCCTTACTGAAACAGTTATTCAGTTCAAGAAACATGAATGGTACTTTCAAAGTACCATGCAAAACCTGATTCATCCAGACTGAACAAAGTTTCTATACTCTTTATGTAGAAGCTTTTGCTGCTAAATGCAAAAAAAAACCCAAACAAAAAACCAAAACAACCAAACAACCAACAATCCCAAATAAAATCCCACAAACATCAGTAGCTGTATGAGAGTGATTCTTTCATATTATGCCTTTATTTTGAACTCTGAAACTCACAGGAATTTATTTTTACATTTCAGGTATGTATAATGATATTTCTGCATACCATAATGGCCTTCTGACAAGACCATTAATAAACATAACAAATGACTGTAAATAGCATTAAGAACAGTGACAGAAATCCTGGTTCCTAATACTGTTCAATTAAAGTAATACAGTAAGGGGTGAAATCATACAACACATGTGTTCTTGGTGATTTGATTGTTATGGATATGGGCAAACCTCAGGATAAACTGTGGATTCAGGACATGCATCTTCAGATATGTGTACAATGTGAAGATTCAGTCAGTGTTGAAAATTAAATGCATTAACTCCCTTCTTGGGAGCATGCCACAGCAGAATTGTGGAAGGTACAGAATTGTCACATTAGCTCAAGCAAAGCTTCAGACTTCAGTTTTTTTGTGTTCTATTTAATGATGCTGCCTAGGGAAACGAGGACCTCTCATTCTTTTGTTTTTCTTATGAATGAAGTGACCTCAAATTTCAACTAGTAACTTATGATGACAGTAACTGTGCTTTTTCTAGCAGTTAATTTGCTGGTTTGCCTTTACAGAGTAGTTAGGATGACTGGGATGAAGAAAAACATCTTTCCTCCCTGAATTGCCTATAATATATGTAGATTATTTTACCTTAGACTGTGCTTAGACTTGCATAATTCATGGTTCCTATCATTATACCAACAGTATTTCTCCAAATACTTAAGATTTTTTTTTTTTTTCTTCTGGATTTTTTTAAGCAGTGTGCCAAAAAAAAAAAAAAAAAAAAAAAAAAAAGGCTACAAGACTCACTGTAATTTCATACTTAGATTTCTGGAAAATGAGGAATATGTATAGAGAGAAAACTTGGCAACTTGCGAAAATTTACCCATAAATATAGCCTTTCCTTGATCTATCATGTACAGGTTTTAAAAACTTACCACCATTTCTCTCACTCTTGACTGCCTGGTGGTTTTACAGCTAAGAAAGCTTTAAAAACATGATACGCATTTTTTTTTTTAAATAAATAATTTGTTGGCATGAGGTTTCCTTTATTTTAAAACTACTAGGGGAAGAAAACCTCAACATTTTTTTCATTTGCTATATGGCTTAGGTGGTCATTTTGTCAAAATTATGAATCAGAGTCATGCTAGGGTGCGATGTATGCCATGCTCCTAAGAGAAAGAAGAAAATATTGTCTATGAATAACAGTTTTTTCATTATTTAATGTTTCAAACAAATGAAGTATTTGTGACAGAATCTGTGTTCTCATACAGTGATACAAATAATTTTTCCAGAGCTGTGCTTATATCAATGTTTAGTATCTGGCTCTTTTACTGATCAGGCTCTGTTTTATTATCTTTGGATATTTAATACCCTTTGGTCAGTCACTAGCCTCTGAATGTTGGCAGTTATCTGTCTCTAGAATTGTATTAAAAGCTATTGCACTGCTGAGAGTTTGACTTTGCAGGTAAGATATAAAATTGAAGTCTTACCATTCAGCTTATCAATATGGTAAAGTTCTCATGACATGTTCTGCAAGAAAGATATGTTACCATCAGTTTCTTGTATCAACTGCAGTTAGCTTAATTGCATTATTTCTTCCTAAATTCCTTCTGTTGTGCCATTTTGATACGCCATTTTTCACTGTCAGTTTTAAAACTGTTATGTAATACTGCTTTATGCTGTTAAACATCTGCTGTATTCCACCCCAGTGGTGACTGATTCACAGGTAGATGAAGAGATTGCTGTGTGCCTGGTGTATAAAGCACTTTGGTATCCTCTGGGATAAATATAAATGCAAAACATTGTAACAAATCTATAGTCACCAAGGACTTTGCAGTTGTTGCTATGTTGCAAGTTATAGCAACTGGGAGCATCAGCAGTGAAGGAACAGTAGAATCCTTTTTCAAAGGCATCTGACTCTAAGCTAAAAGAATTTGTAGAAATAGGAATTTGAGGGACACAGCTAAAAAGCTGCTACACTAGCTTTTAGAAGACATTGCTAGATTTCCTGACAATGGCAATTCCTACTATTTCTCTCACACAAAATTACTCTGGATGCCTCCTGAGAGAAGGAAGTGTCTTGGAGACCACAGAACAAAAAATAGCTGTCTAAATCCTCCTATTTATGCATATCTGAAATTTCCATGAGCAAACTGGATGGCAGGTGGTATACCCCTAAGTAGTCAGCTTGGAAATTTCGTATTTTTTGTAACTGCCCCAGTAATAGAAATCCAGAGACTGATTCAGTGGTGTTACAGTTGTGTTGCTAATAAAAGGCAAAGATATTACAAGATGGTTTTTTGCCTTTCATTTTTGCAAGTGTTTTTCTCCATGTTTTTTAGAGAAGAATTTCTTCAAAACTCTGCATTATAATGCTTGCAGTATTTATTGTCCCTCAGAAAAGAGGAAAATACCAAGAAAACTGTGCTTGGAGAACTTGACAGAATATTTCCTTCAATGTTAGCCAATGCTTGCTCTTGTGTGTGTGTTTTCTTTCCCCCAAATGTTCACGAGCCAAAGTAAAATTCACTGTTTCCCAAAGGAAAAACTGTGGGGTTTGGGGGTTTGGTTTTTGGTTTAGGGTTTTGTGGGTTTCTTGATTTTTGTAGATTTTGTGGGTTTGGTGGGTTTGTGGTGTTTTTTTTCCAGATAGTGAAGTGTGTATCACAACATTCAAACCTGCTTTTTCATGCTGCATAATTTGAGGAATTATTTTGGTCTCAAAATAGTTTTCAAAGCACACAGACTTATTGTGTGTTTCAGGGAGAATGTGACACTACATAGTTCAGTGGAATCCAAATCACACTGGCATGCAGAAAAAATACCTCATATGTAAAAATTTCCAGTAAAATGAGAAATAATTTAGGATACCTTAGATGTGCAGGAATGACAGCAACATAACTGGTTACTGAGCAAGAAACCAGACTACTTATATATGAAAAAAAAAAAAAAATACAGTGAGATAAATGCATATGTCTGATACTTATTAGGGAGTATCGTTCATAAAATTCTGTTTCTGCCCACTGACATTTTGAGCTGTTTTTCTATTGATACATTTCAATTATAAATGAGAATTTCAGCTACTTGAATAAATATTCTTTCTTAAAACAAATAATAAATCAATTTCAATGTGCCTGCAGACTGTAGCCTACAGTTTAGTACTGATAAATCTACATATATATACAATATAGTATTTGCTGTGTAAAATAATATGTCAGATAGGATACAAAGAGAAAATAGTGACAGTTTATGCAAGTACTGGAATGCCAGTGATACCAGGCCTCCCTGTTAATATTAGGATGTGAATATGGCTATTAAAATGTGAATTAAAGTAGCTCAGAAGTTGCCGTACACAAAGCTTGAGACAATAAATGTCATAGAAACTAATGGTATATACAAGGGACTTGCAAGAAGGGAATAAGCAGCAGTACAATGTGTTGCTTTCTTCCCAAGTTTTATTGCATGGCGTATTTATAATAACAGACATGTTTTTGTGTTTCATTTTTTCTTTCTAGAACAATAAAATGGTGCATTTAAATATATACTAGGCCATAATAGGCTACAAATGTATAATGCACCAAGAAGAATCTAGACTCAGTATGCTGCTCAAAACATAGTAGTTGTGATATAAGGGTTAGTTTGGGGTTTTTTTTTTTTATGCTTTTTAGCATTCAGGGTAAGGGGAAGAAACTCCAGAAACTTGATAAAGACAGAATTTTTTATAAACTGTTCTTTTTTCTCCTAACTAAATATACTGACACCACAATACATTGATCCTTATATTACTGATCTTTAGTCAGCAAAAAAGGTGGTAATTAATTGATAATTAAATCTTTGTCAATTTATTAACAATTGAATCAAAAGGACTATTAGTTTGAAAGTTCTCCTGGATTTGAAGCAGCTTATTTAAACCATTTGGACCTCATAAATGTCTCTAATTAAAACTGAGGCTGAACTTTTGTTTTGTTCTGAGAATTCCAGTCCTTTCCTACTGAATGTATGACAAGAACAGTGGCCTTCATTGTTTCTGCAAGTTTTGGTGGTTCTTACTGAAGTTTGTTATGGCCAATGCTATAGCAACAGTCACATCTACAGTGAGCAAATTTTACAACCTGGGGAATAAGACAAGAAATAAAGCTTTTATATTTTAAACATTATTCCACACATGTACATACTGATTATAGGAACTAAGCAGGCTTTCTGCATTAATTAAATCCACAAGAAATTTTCTTCATTCTTTTCCCCAGCTTCACCTAATCATATCTCTCTACACACAGAAATGACCCTCTGTATATGCATTTTCTATTTTACGTGAAAGAGAGAATGGAATTTACTGGTGTTGCTTTTTCTGTATCTTTCTGCAATAAGGCAGAAGGCACTTTGAGGCCACTGACATGCTGGTAATGATGGGAAGAAACCATGCGCTCCCCAGAGAAACTGTTGCAAACTGAGTCAACTTAAGAGGAATGTATGTCTCCCATGGAAAAAACTACATGCTTAACAACTTATGATACCAGAATTCGTTACATAAAATACCTTGTCCAGCAACCCTGTTGAATGTAATTCTGGCCAATAGACTTCATGGAGTATTCATGGACTTTCTCCATGAAATAGGCACCATACTTACAGATTGTTGATATTCTATTTAGTAGTATGTTAAATTTAAAATTTAGTTTTAAGGTTTATTTCAGGTTTAAGTAGGATAACCTTTGTGATTGCCATCTAAAGTGACAAATTTAACTCAAATAATCTCAGTTCCATCCCTAGCAAATGGAATTGTGTACTTCCCTTTTTGCTGCTCAGGAAGAGAAAGGCTTTGAAAGCAGTTTTCCTGCTTAGGGACAGTTTCAGTAAGGATTCTTAGGTATTATTACTCCTGTAGATATGAAATACGTATATAATTTATGTAATATTTGTGCCTAAGTTCCTAATACAAAAGTGTTGGGATGATAGATTTTCAGCCAACTCTAAACTTGTTCGAGATTTGCTGTTCCAGCTGGATGCACAGGAGTCTATGGAGCCCAAAGTGATTCAAAAACTACTGAAGAAGCTGCCAATTGTATCACAGGAATTCTCCATTATTTTTCTACAGCCTTGATTGGCTGGATTCCAGTTGACGGCAAGCTGGCTGATATTGTTCCAGTTGTCAAGAAGGGTAAGAAGGAAGACCCTGGTAATTACAGGCCTGTCAGTCTCTCTTTGGTGCCTGGTAAAATTATGGAGAAAGTGATGCTGGGAGTTACTGAAAAGCACTTGAAAGACTGCAGTCATTGATCACAGCCAGCACAGTTTCATGAGGTGAAAGTCTTGTTTAAGTAACTTAATTTCCTTTTATGACAAGGTCACCCATTTAGAGAAGCCAATAGATGTGTTTTGTATGGTTTTAGCAAAGCTTTTGATACTGTCTCTTACAATACCTTTCTGGACAAAATATCCACCACACAGCTTAGACAAGTCTGTGGTGCAACAGGTGAACAATTAGCAGATGTGTCTAGCTCAAAAAAGTTATAGTAAATAGGGCTGCAGGATGTTGGTGATCAGTCACCAGTGGGGTTCCTCAGGGCTCGGGTTTAGGCCCTGTGCTCATTAATGGTTTTATATATGTACATTTGACTCTTGCATTTTGATCACTAAGTTTGCCAATGATACTAAACTAGAAGGAGCTGTAGACCTCCTCAAGGGTAGAGAGGCCTTACAGTGAGAGCTGGATATAAAATGCAAAATGGCTTACAAAGGGAGAAGAAACTAATTAAGTAATAAGGAAGTTTTTCGAGAAGGCAAAATTTGAATTGGTAAAATATTTTTAAATATAAAAATATAAATATTTTTAAATTATAAAATATTTGTCCATTACTGATCATAACAAATACAGCATATTCTGCAGAGTATATTAATTTTGTTTAATTCTTAATTGAATAATTATTGTAAATTTTCAATGGGAAAAGGTTGGTTTATTTCAGTGAAATAGAACTGCTTTGCTGGATCACAGAATCATTTGTGTTGGAAAAGACCGTCAAGATCATCAAGTCCAACTGTAAGTCATCTTGGAAAGTTCTTTGAAGTTAAAATCAAATTCTTCCGTTCATCAACCCCCTACATTCTATAGATATTGCAAGCAAAAATTTTAAATTCATAACAGTGAAAATCTGTAAATAGCTTTTACATACAAGTTTAACCACAAAAGCTGTTTCCAGATAGTCACTCCCTTGATACACTGATAGTGACTCTATTTCTGTAGTTATCAAACTCCTAATGCAATATATAACATGACTGATAATTCAGAGGCATTTCAGTTACATCAATACTTTTGTGCATGTGCTACATCTACAGATAAAATCCCTTCTTAATACTTTCTTTAAAAAAGACCCCAACCAACCCAGTTTCCTTTGTTTTCTTACACAATGTATTTGCTCTGAAGTTCCTAAAAATGGCAAGAAGTTAGAGAATGCTTATCCTTTCAGTATTAAAACTAGTAGGTCTTAATATGATGGCTATAAAATTAAATTGCAGTTCAGAATGAAATGTGTATAATTCATCAGTAAAGAAAAAGCATGTCCTTGCAAAGGTCAGCATTCATAAAGATTGTGTGTGAATTAATGGAATATTGGCTCAACTTCCTTTCAGCTTTGTGATACAATACTCTGACTTCAGGCTACAATACTGTGTCAAAGGCATTTTTTCAAAGTCATTCTCTAGCTGGTAGCTGACATTCAATAAATGCAACTTAGATACAACTAATTAATATTTTTAGTTAAGACTACTGAGATTTTAACCACAAATGCAGAAAAAAATATTCAGAAGATAGAAATATATTTTAATAAATTTGTTCTCCAAACAATTCTTAAAATTTTGCTCTTTTGTTGAAGTAACTTTAGATCAATGTCTCTAGTGTTCAAAAAATAAACCAGGTCCCTATTATTATTAAAAGGCTGGGAAAAACTGATTTCAGTATCATCCAAAAACTGAAAAAATAGGAAGCCAAGAAATAACTCATATTTTCTTTTCTAAACTATTGAGAACATAATGATTTTTTTTTGACAAATTTGTCAAATCCAACCTTGACTTCTAAAAATGCCTAGAATATTTAGCTCCTATCTCAGTTTCCCATGACAATTCCCCCTCTTCATTATTTTTCGTAATATCTTGCTCCAAGAAATTCTCCCATTGCTCTAGAATCATGCTAGTGTTCCTCCCATTATTTGACTATCTGTGCACCCTGGATTTTCCTTATGTGTATCCACTTCCACTTTCCATATTTTTTCTCTGTCACTGATCTGTTGGGGGGGGGGGGGAAGTCACTGACTTGTTCTCTGCAATTCCTATGAAGAGATGATGCAGTATTGCTGTTATGAGGAATGGTTCTCTAATAATCTTTACTTTCTGGAGTTCTGCTGAAACCTCTCTAATTTCTGTACTACAACACAGGTTTTTACTGGTATAAACATGGGTTAAATGCCCTAGACATCCTATTTGCTTGAAAACAGAAACTGAGAATCTGTGGAGGGGCAGAAAATACTGTGCTTTTTCCAAATTACAATGCAAAATTGACTTGGGAAGTAGAGGTAGTAACAGCTTTATTACAGTATGTATTCCTATACTTGCATGGGTATGCATTGCTCTTCCCTTTCTAGAGTGACTCGAGCTCTGAGACTAATATAGCAGCCATGGAAAATATTACTGCCAGGGGCTACCTGAGGAAAGGGGCCTTCTCTTTCCATTCAGTTTTAAAGGCACTCACAACTTCCATCTGTGAGGGTTGAATGCTAATGGAGGTTTTGGTATTTCAGACAATGTATTTTTAAGGTTTAATCTCTACCCTTCTCTAAAAATGTCCATTGCTCCTTTACAGCAGTATGCTTTCCTGAGTTTGTTGACCTTTTTTTTCACCTCAAAATATAAGACAAATTTGAAAATACACATAAATGCAAAGGAGAAGCATTAACTTGCTGGAGAAAGAGAATTCTGTAGAGGCAATCTCCACTGAATGGTTCACCAGCATGCTTATCTTTTCTGACTTAAGCCAAAGTTTCTATTATAAATAAATAAATAAAAAAAAAAAAAAAGTGGTGCCTATAAACAGACTCCTGAGAGAAAGCAAATGGAAAAATCAAAGAATTATCAAAAAAACCCTGAGAGCTAAACTGAAAGAATTACTTATGTTGGCAATCACTTAAAGCTTCACAGAGCACCTAACCTTTCAGCCTTCATCCAGCAGTAAGTAGGCAGGCACACAGGAATCCCAACACTGAATAATCATACGGTGGGTTATAACTTGGGAGTATGATGGGATGCTTTGCTAGGAATTGGATGGTGACAGATGGTGATGATCAACCAGAAAAAAAACAGTAACAAGCAGGTTTAATGACAACAATGTGAGATTCATTGGCACCAGTGTATTCATTGCCCATTGGCCCAGTGCCCTGGATCTGTTGTTTTTCTTCTGCCAAACTGTAATTCCCTCCATAATTACCTTTTCCTCTCAGTCATCTTTTTATCCATTTCACTGTCCAAAAATTAAAATTTCTGTTCATCGCCAAAAAATAGGCATTCAGTCTTGTTGTACTTTGGATGAAGATAGTAAGATAGACACATTTTTTTAAGAGCCTGTTATATTTCATTTTGTTAAAACCCCATACATAAACGAAGCATGTAAAAAAAGAATCAATTGGATTAATAAAAATGTTTGATAGTGAAAGCCCTACACAAAATATGGTCAGAATCTGGTGTCAGTCAGAGGCAGAAGTGATGCTGTGTTCATGTAATTGCAGTTGGCTAGCAGCTTGGACTGGTGGGTTGAGATGCCCTGTTTGGAACAAATTTCAAGGACTCAAGAATGAAAAGATGCAGATGAGTGAAAGAACTGGGAAACAACATGCATATAGAGATGTAAGGAGAACAAACATATTAGTGCTTTTGGGCTCCAATTGGATACCTCATCATCCTTCAGTTCAGTTCACTGGTTCCATAAAATTGGTAAGCAAAAATCACCAGCTACAAATGAGAGGAATATTACAAAACATAGATAAAGCTGAAAATGCTGGCTATAAACATTCCTACGTCACTGCTTTATGTTTTGCAACATATGCTTGTAAAACCAGAATTATTATAAAGCTATTTACAGTAAATATATAAAAAGAATATGTGGGGAAGGGAAGAAATCAAACATAAAAATTCCTTTACAACTTCGGAGATTGGATAATCACCCAGCAAATCAGATTTTTGGCTACAGTTCTTGGTAAGGTTTGCCGTAAATATTTTGCACAGAATATCAAACCATTTAAATAAAGTTAATTTCTTAGTCTGTGAACTTCAGTCTAAATCCATGGACTCTCACTAAGTTAATGTGGCTGATCACAGCTTGGAGTCTAAATTCCCTTTCTCTCTTGCTGTTTTTAACTGGTGTTCTTAAGTTTTTCTTCCCCTGGAAAACATAAGTGCTGTGGTTCACTGTTATACTTGGATTGTGATACTTGGATTGTGATACTTAGATTGCCATTTCCCTAACTTCTTGGAGGTCAACACTGATTGGGTCTGATTGATTTCTGTGGTCACTGTGGAACAGAATAATTTCATGCTTCTCATTTGTCTATCAAATTCCTCATAAAATGCCAGATGCAGTGAAATGCATGTATGAATAACAAGTCCTTTATTTTCTTGGCTCAAGAGGAGTTTCGTTCATATTTACAGCAGAAAGACTGGATAATTTTTATTTCTTTTCCTCTTGGGAACATCTGTTTGGTATGCTGCATCAATTGTGGAAGCTGTTCAGTACTGGGGAAATAAAATCAAGTTACTCAAAATGGCTGATGCTACATATTAAGCACAAGGTGGCCATCTGTGTCCTTAAGCAAAAATGTATTTATAAAGAAGGTCTTGTATCTGTTTGAATTTTGAAGTTGCTTTTGAGAAATGATACCAAAATGAATTCAAAATTAACTCACTAGAACGAGTTCAGAGTAAATTAGTTCCTTGATGTCTCTGACTCCCAAGAAAGACCTACTGATTTTGGTGCAAGTGCAAATCATATTACTTTTCTATAAGTACTTTAAACAAGTACTACTCACAGAGTAGTTGTCGTGGTTTAAAAGCATTCAGGCAGCTCATTCACTCACTTCCCCCCTTCTTGCCCTCCCCCTACTCCTGGAAGGATGGAGAGGAGAATTGAAAAGAATGCAACTCCCACGGGTTAAGATAAGAACAGTTTAGTAACTAAGGTATAACACAAATCACTACTGCTACCACCAATAATAATAATGATAAAGGAAATAACAAGGGAAGAGAATACAACACCTCAGCACCAGCTGACTGATAACTTGCCCCCTCAGCCCGACCAAGCACTGACCAATACCTCCTCCAACCCCGCAGCCCCTACCCTTCCGGGTAGCTCTCAGTTACATCCTGAGCATGACGTGTTGTGGTATGGAATACTTCTTTGGTCAGTTTGGGACAGGGGTCCTGTCTCTGCTTCCTCCCGGCTTCCCCTCCTCCCTGGCAGAACATGAGGCTCAGAAAATCCTTGGTCAGACTAAAATATCAGTGTTATCAGCTCTGTTCCCAGATGTCCTGGGTTTAGCAGCACCAGTCATTTTTTGTCCTTCTTGGTAGCTGGTGCAGTGCTGTGTTTTGACTTTCGGGCTGGGAACAAAGCTGATAAAAAAGATGTTTTGGTTTGGCCAAGGACTTTGTGAGTCTCATGCTCTGCCAGGGAGGAGGAGAAGCCGGGAGGAAGCAGAGACAGGACACCTGACCCAAACTGACCAAAGAAGTATTCCATACCACAGCACATCATGCCCAGGATGTAACTGGGGAGTTAGCCGGAAGGGCAGGGGGACTGCAGGGTTGGAGTAGGTATCGGTCGGTGCTTGGTCGGGCTGGGGGGAGCAAGTTATCGGTCGCCTGGTGATGGGGGGTTGTATTCTCTTCCCTTGTTATTTCCTTTATCATTACTATTATTGGTGGTAGCAGTAGTGATTTGTGTTATACCTTAGTTACTAAACTGTTCTTATCTCAACCCATGGGAGTTGCATTCTTTCTGATTCTCCTCTCCATTTCTCCAGGAGTAGGGGGAGGGCAAGAAGTGGGGGGGAGTGAATGAAAGCTGTCTGGCTGCATTTAAACCACGACACAGGCCAAAAGTCAAAACACAGCACTGCACCAGCTACCAAGAAAGAGAAAAATAACTGCTTTTGCTAAACCCAGGACAGTAGTAAAAGAATTATATTCTAATATAAGAAAATTTAATACAGAACTAAAAAGAACATCATACTACACTTTTAAAAGTGTATTTCCCTGCCAAGAATGAATAATAGAACATTTTCATTAAGGCAGTAAATACCTCAATATTAAGCTGTTTAAAAATGTTCAATTTACGGCACAAAAATCATGAATCACACTTAAAAAATATGCATTTTAAAATGCAATTTTCATTTTTGTTAATGTAATTACTGAATGCACCTCACTATGTAATGTAAAAAAAAAAACAAAGAGGGTACGAAGCAAAAGAATATCTGATATGAAGATATTTATTTAGTGTCAGGTAGCATCTTAGATTTTAATAAATAGCCTGGAAATCAGAGAACTCTTAAAAAACAATAGTTATTGAACAAATAGTTTAATCTATGGGAAGGACTAAAACTGAGTTTAGCCAGTACAAAAGTTTGTAAAAAGTTCTTTGCGGGACTTGTCTGCCCAATCCCTCCTCTAACTCAAATACAACCCCATACAAAAAAATTTCTGAGTTCAAGACCATTCTGCTCATATGTAGCTACCACAAGGAGAATTGTAATAGTTGCATTCCTTGAGATATTTTTTCCCTTCATTTTTGCTTCTCCATGCATCTGCTTGTAGTATAAAACTTGCATTATTTTCAGGATGTTTCCCAAGAAACAAGATTACAGTAGACTGAACATGGATTATTGTATCTTGGCTTCTTAAGGTATTGTTTTACCCATTAAAAATGTTCCCTATTCCTCAAAATTGAGCAGATGAAACTAGGCAAATACCTTCCCTAAGTGCAGGGCTTAATGCAGAAATTTTCAGACACAGCTATGCTTCAAATCTATGAACACAGAAAGAAGAATAACTGATATAAAAAAAACCCAACAAATAAAAAAAAAAAAAAGTCTTCTCCTCCACCATTCAAAAGAGAAAAGGCAAGTTCTGCTGAAAATAGTATTTGCTAGCTGCAGATGCCAAAACAGGTAGCAATAAAAAGTTTTAAAGATTTTTAACACTCCCCATCATCAGCTGAAACATTTTTTTTGTTTTACAAGTTTGGAAATGAAAGGATTTAAGTTTCTCTCTCCCTCTTCATAGATTTTAAAACAGATGCAGCCTTCAGGAGTTAAAAAAAAAAGAATAGATATTTGTTTTTTCTCTATTTTATTTTAGTTTTCATTGAGCATTCCTGTATTATTCTGATGATTTTTTTTTTTTAATTTCTTTCTATCACCAAAGGAGGAACATCTTTTCCTGGTTTCTTTCATGATCCTTGGTCAAGACATTTTAGATTCTTGACATTCTAGTAATATAGACTGTAGATGTTCAACTAAATCTTGTCAAGGGGTAACTCTGATTCGGTAATAGGAATGGAATTATAAAACAGAAGGTGGGTAGATGTTTACCTTCACTAAAATCAGATCTGATTGCAAAGATTATAGTTTGTGGAGGGGGTTTTTGTTTGTTTGTTTGTTTGCTTGGATTTTATTTATTTTTCCAAATTACACTGACTCCATTTAATTTGACAGGTTTCTTGTTTGTCTAAGTGGTTGAGTTTATCACTAAGGGAAATAATGCCAGTTGCCTCACTATTATAAAACATACCATTCACAGATGAAAAATAATTTGACATAATTGACAATCAGAGAATAATAATTATTTCATATCTTTTCAAATAATCTGTTATTCTGTTTCTTCACTTTGACAAAAGATTAAGTGACAGCACAGTAGCAGTGAGAAATCCCTAAGCAGCTGGAAATATTCAGCCTTAAGAACAATGCCTATTGCTATTCCCCATGCATACTGCACTTGTCAACAGGGCGTGTGAATACTTTCATTAAGTTTGCATTTACCTGTTTGCAAAAGGTAAATCAACCATGTACTTTTCAAGGTTATGCGTTTAGGTACTGTTAATAGTTATGTTTGTTACTGGTAATATATTAAATTATTTGGTTGTTTATCTATATTGGGTTTTTTACATATATTGTTATTGGTATTTCTTGAATCCAAAATACATACTTTTCACTAATTGGCAAGGAGTTAAGAAATTATTATTTTTCATTTACATGTAAATGAACACCATTGTTCAAAGGAACTCGAAACCAGTCATAAATGATGCCAAATTACCTAAACTCACCACAGTAAATTTCCTCCCTTTGCAGAAGATTAATTTTTTGTATTGGTTTATTAAATGACTCACACAGAATATACCTAGAGTTAATGCTAAAAGACAGAATATATCTGAATAAATAAATTCAACAGATTTTACCCATAAAGAATTTCTGCAGTACAAGTAGAAAATGACACTGAATATACTACAATTCACAAATAATTTGATTCTCTAATTTCCAGAGTTTTCTCCTGACAGCAATTATTTTAGAAAGGGATCAGTAAGGGAATGGGTTCATGGTGAGTTAAGTGCATGAATAGCTGAAAAAAACCAGAACTGTGATATTTTTGAATGCTTAAAGTAAATGCTGTAAAACAAAAACCACAACAGTTTTAGCAGAACAGACTTCACAGCTTGTTAAAGTTGTAAAGTAGGTATGCTTTATTCAGCTGAAGGCGCACGGGGGATTGATCCTCCAAAAGGCATGTGCGCCTCAGTGTCGTTTTCCTTCTACATTTATCCTGTAAAGTCATATATATGTATTAGGTTGCACAATACACCTATAAATATTTATATTCTATCCCCGCTTCATATTATAATAAGCTAAAAGGCTCTCCACGCATGCACAGTGCTTCCTGGTGGTCTTGGGCAGGGGTCTTCAGATGAAGTAAATAGTCTTCCTCTTGTCGGTAGGGGTCTTCAAGATGAAGTAAAAGAGTCTTCCTCAGGCTTGAACTTTTTACCTCTGGTCCTCCCGCATGCTGGATGGATCTGGTCTATGTCCAACTGATTTAATGATCTATTCTCTTCATTAGGAGGTTCTGTCCTGGTACTGTCTGATAAGGCATTTGCTGAGCTTGTCAAACAAGCTATAACTTAAGCAGTACCCCCTTGTACAACCCCCCTGTACACAATAGGCCACATCAGTTTCAAGTTTCAGCTTATAGCAACTAGTTTTGATAATATGCATCATGTGGAGACATTGCGTTTCTCCCATCTTGTTACATGCATAGATTAATTTGCTATACTTGTACCCATATTTTGTTACTGTAACATAGTAGCCATAAAGAAAAACTTGGCAACTTCAAATTGTTTACCCAAAGAAGCCACAAACAGAACATTATTAAAGATTCATTTAAATAAATGAGTTGTTCATACTATTGCTTAATAAGAACAGTAAGTGCACTTTCTTTTATACAACTTCAGACAATGACTTTGTGAATCTGTGCATTGAAATCCTGTGTTGTAATCTCAGTGTTATTGGTATGGTATTGAGCAGATAAGAGAAAATATGCTTGTATTCAGATTTCCTGTTAAAAAACCCAGCCAATCAAGGTTGTCTAAATTATGCACAGTCCTCATTAAGGAATGGATTAGAACAGCACTTGGCACATCTGGAGAAGAGATTTCTGTTATAGGGTTTAATAGAAAGTGCTTGTAATGAATTAAGAGAACTGGGTAAGATATTTACCATTCATATAAAACAATGTCCTTAAAAGAGGAATGACTACAGAATCAGGTTATTAAAAGTCAGAAAATGGCAAAATTAAGATAGGGCCCTTAACTATGTCCCTTTTCTCATATACTTTAGGATATAGTCTCCAGTAATGGAAATACATGTTATTTTTCCACTGAATCCATACTTTCCTAAGTGTATAAATTGGGTAAAACAAAACATCTGCCATTTTTTCTATTGCTAAAAGCAAAACTAAAGATAACTATATCTTTAGGTGCCCTGAGAGAGTTAACTAACTTAGTGTATGGTCATGTTAATTATTCCCAGTTTCCTTGCTGAAATATAGTATTGTAGTAGTTTTTAATGTACACCTATGTCATGTGTTTAAATGTTAAAGCTGCAATTTTCTTCCACTGTAAAAAAGATGGGACAAAGGCGTTTTTGTAAATCACTTCCAATTTAGTTAAACTGTCCTTTATTCATGTAATATTCATGTAGTATTAATTTAACCACCATATCTAGTATTTATTCTGAGACAGAGGCACTGAGAAAAAAGAAAAAAAAAAAGGGAAACAGTATGGGAAAGAGAGAAAACAAGTAATTAGAAAAATTCTGTCTGGTGGATTATGGTCTGTCAGATTTTTCCCCCTGTTTCTCTTCTTAGCGTCAGGCAGCTCTTGGTTATAGTTACGCAGCATATCCTTTGTTTACCTCTAAGGAGCGTAGATCAGACTTAGTTTCATCAGTGTTAACGTGATGTATCTGGCCTTAGAATAAGCACCATGAAGATGGATGAGTAAAGGGGATACTTTAAACCAAACAAACCTAAGTCTTTCTGCATTTAAATGTCAATGTTTGCTTTGAATTGGCAGTTATCATCAATTCCTGCTAGATGTATATATACTCTAGAGTGTGCAGCAGAATTAGCATTATTAGGCTTAGTTGGTGAAACCCTACTGTATATACATGCACAGACTTCTATAGGGTAATACAGAAATAACCTGGACACCTTTAAAATCTCAAATTTTGTTATTCTGTTTGTGGTGCTTAGACTTCATCATTACTTAAATACTGTAGTGAAAT
Source organism: Neopsephotus bourkii (assembly GCF_033783945.1). Taxonomy (NCBI): domain Eukaryota; kingdom Metazoa; phylum Chordata; class Aves; order Psittaciformes; family Psittacidae; genus Neopsephotus; species Neopsephotus bourkii. The sequence continues at coordinate 1,190,390 of NW_026900550.1, forward strand.
ATCTAGTTCAAATCAACTTATGGTGCTCTTTCATTTAGAGCACTAGTATTCGAGAAATATAATCTAAATCTATTTTGGTATCTTTTTACTACACAGCAATCAGAAAAGTGACATAGTTTGAGGGCTGCATTATACATGTGGGAGCAATAAACACTGGAGGACTAGGTGTGGTGATGGGAAAAATGGAATGAGAACATTTTTGTCTTGATCTACAAAGTTTAATTAGAAAGACCATTTGAATTTCAGTGGACATGATTCAAAAATGTTTTTTCTGGAATGATATGAAATCTTTCTCTTAGTTACAGGTTATTTATTGTCCTTTCAAATACAATACTCTTTAAAAAAACAAACTGATTTTAAACCAGGATGTTATTTTGATACAAAACATTATTTAATTTTGAAATGTTTCAACTGTTCTAATGTTTTAAGTTTTCAAACATAATTATTCAATTCAATTTTCACAAATAAGGTGGTTTTTTAAAACTAAAACCAAACTATAAAAAATAAAACTTCATAATTTATTTTGTAAATTATATTAAAATAAAATGAAATTAAAAGATTGGTTTAATTTATTGTAACCTTACCTACTGACTTCTGTATACAACTGTACTTATATTTAAGATTACTCAAAACAAGAGCTTGGTTATCTGGTAATTTCTGTGACAGAAAAGTAAAAAGTAAGAGTTTTATTATAGCATGAGGTATGTGAATTGAGAGAACATGAGCATATTAGGACAAGCACAGATATTTGAACACAAGAAAATTAGCACATTTTCTATATTGGCTATTTTGGAATCAGATTTGGTCAAAATATCTACAGTAGGCTTAAAATGTGTGGCTACAAGCAATTGCTCTGACATGTTGGCCAGAGTATACATGGTTTCTTTTGTCATGGGGGATTTTAGAAGAGAAAAAATGAAACAGAAGAAAAAAGAGACTGTTGAATTCTCCTCTGTGTTAATAAGTAATGGTAGCATTACACAGATTGTTCACATGACTTGCAACAGATTATATTATCATAGAATCATAGAATGGTTGGGGCTGGAAAGGACCTTAAGATTATCTAGTTCTAACCCCCCTGCCATGGGCTTCCTCATCCTAGACCATGTCGTCCAAAGCTCTGTCCAAACTGGCCTTGAAAATTTACCATTTCTTTGGGCAACCTGTTCCAGTTCCTTACCACCCTAACAGCAAAGAACTATTTCCTTATACCTAACCTGAACTTCCCCTGTTTCAGTTTAAAACCATTTCCCATTGTTCTATTGCTACAGTCCCTGAAGAAGAGTCAATCCCCAGCATCCTTGTAGCCCCCCTTCAGATACTGGAAGGCTGCTATGAGGTCTCCATACAGCCTTCTCTTCTCCAGACTGAACAGCCCCAGCTTTCTTAGCCTGTCTTCAAGAGAGAGGTGCTCCAGCCGCCTTATTATCCTTGTGGCCATCCTCTGGACTTGCTCCAACATCTCCATGTCCTTCCTATGTTGAGGACACCAGAACTGCACACAGTGCTGCAAGAGGGGTCTCACAAGAGCAAAGGGGCAGGATCACTTCCTTTTGATGCTGCCCGGGATATGGTTGGCTTTCTGGGCTGCAAGTGCACGCTAGAACTGGCTCATGTTAAGTTTCTCATCGACCAAAGCTCCCAAGTACTTTTCCATAGGGCTGCTCTGAATCACTTCTCTGCCTAAACTGTAGCTGTGCCTGGGATTGCCCTGACCCAGGTGTAGGACTTTGAACTTTATATTGTTGAATTTCATATGACTGTCATTGGCCCATCTCTCAAGTGTGTCAAGGTCCCTCTGGATCACATCCCTTCCTTCCAGCGTATCAATCGAACTACACAGCTTAGTGTCATCGGCAAATTTGCTGAGGGTGGACTCAATCCCACTGCAGGGAGGACTTTGATGCTTGAAGTAAAATGGCACTGCAAACCGATTTAACTTCAGATCAGCCACACCTCCTATAGAGGTTGGTCAGTTTTAATTTTCTTCTTGCTTGTGATCCTATTTCCAGCCCTAGAACTCGCAAATGGAAAAACACTAAGAATGTTTAGACATGTATAACCATCCTTTTTAACTTTGAACTTGTATGTTTAAATCATTTGCACGTAAAGTTCAAGTTACCCATTTCCTCTTGGTATAATATGGTAAAGTCTGTAATGAAGAATGTAAAAAAATTTTGTGAACACAAATGAAGGTAGCAAAGCCTGTCTCTGAAAAAGGCAAGGAGATATGGATATGTGTCTGTATTGGCTCTTTTTCGATTTTATAGTTATCCTGTTATTATCATCACTTTTAAAATGTATTCTGGACTCATTTGTGTCCCATGGATCTAAATTCAGTGACTGGTGTTCTTTATAAGCAAATTTTGCAGTTCTTTGTTACCTTGGCTTGTGGTGGTCAGTATTGAAATATAACCCTTCTTAGAATGCTGTTTTTTTTATTCCTACTGCAGCTACCTGAGTTGATTTGTCTGGTGCAAAACCAAATACTGTAAGGAAAGGTAAATGGCATAAATTTAACTCTTAAGCTGATATATTACAGAAAACACTTCTTGCCTGACCCATTGTCCTGGTTTAAACCCAGCCGGTAACTCAGAACCACACACTCACTTGTTCACATTCCCCCCCCCCCCTCCCCCCCCGTTTTCTCCCCCCGCTCCCGGAGGGATGGGGACAAGAATCAAAAGAGTGTAACTCCCATGGGTCAAGATAAGAACAGTCCAATAACGAAGGTATAATGCAAAACCACTACTGCTACCACCAATAATAACCATGATTATTGTTGCTGGGAAATATTGCTATTGGGAAATAATGAGTGGAGAGAAAACAACCGCTCACCACCTGCCGACCGTTACCCAGCCTGACACCAGCAGTGATTTAGCCCTTCTCTGTAACTGCCCCCAGTTTATATAGTGGGCATGATGTGCTGTGGTATGGAATACTTTGGCTAGTTTGGGTCAGATGCCCTGTCTCTGCTTCCTCCCGACCTCCCCTGCTTCCTGGCAAAGCATTGACTCATAAAGTCCTTGGTCAGAGTAAACATTACTTAGCAATAAGTAAAAACATCAGTGTTATCAGCATTGTTCCCAGGCTGAAAGTCAAAAACACAGCACTGCACCAGCTACTAAGAAGGAGAAAAATGGCTGTTACTTCTGAACCCAGGCCAGTATCCATCCCTTATTCCATGCCATTACATCACGCTCTGATCCCACATTTTTCAATATGCAATCACTCTTGTCTCATATATACATATAGATCCACACATGCACAAAGAGAGATATCATTCCTTAGAGCATGGGCCAATCCCTCTAAAGCTGCTGAGTTCATTCGGTCCATGATGTCAGGCTGCATGTCTTGTAATAGTGTTTCAGAGTAGGAGAGACAGTGTACAGTGTTGCACTGTTGCCTGCTGGTGACATCACGTAACTCATCTGGTCACTGCTGAGCTCCTCCACTTTCATCAAAATTCATTCTTTGCTGTGATGATGGTCGTAGGGAAGTCGGGGCCAGTCGCTGGTGACCTGAAGACATCTAGCTGGTGGGCTATAAAAGTGCTACATAGCAAGCAACAGCATACAATTGAATTCATTGATTATTTACCCCTAAAATCAAATCCCCTTGAGATGTACATCAGACTTCCCCATCTTCCCGTATTACTCACCAAATATATCTGGGTCCCTGAGCAAAAGCAATCCCATGAGTGGGTTTGTCTTTACCTGAAGCAGGAATGACTCAGACCGTCTTCCCCAGTGAATTCTTTATGTGCACCACAGGAACTTTGTCTCCTTCAACAGTATGTAAAAGTTCTAACTGGGCTCGACCATCACTATTGCAGATCCTCTGGTGTTGACTGGCTTTTGGTAAATGTGTATCCCAGTGTTTGAAAGTCCCACCACCCATAGCTCTCAATGTAGTTTTTAACAGCACGTTGTACTGTTTGATTTTCCCAGAGGATGCTGCATGGTAGGGGATGTGATATAATCAGTCTCCCAGGCCTCCCCATATTTGTACTTCAGCCACCGTCCTCCATACCAAAGAGGCTTAACCGTTTGACTTGCTTAATTGCAGCACATGTTTCACACTCATGAATAACCTGGGCAATAGCATCCATTGTTAAATCCACCCTTCAATCACGAGCCCATCTCTTCCATGATGGCCTGAAGTGTCATGGGCCCACCGGACCAAAAAGAATTCACCCTTATTTTGCCAATCTAAGTTCATCTGAGCCACTTCAATCTTAGCAGCTTTATCCACTTGTTGGTTGTTCTGGTGTTCTTCAGTGGTTACATGAGCATCTACATGGCGTACCTTCACCACCAGGTTCTTGCCCCCAGGCAACAATATCTTGCCACAGTGCAGTAGCCCAGATCGGTTTACCTTTGCTTTGCCAGCTGCTCTGCTTCCATTGCTGCAACCACCCCCACAGGGCATCCATGAGTCATAAAGTACTGGCCACTTTTCTCGTTCAGCAATGTCCAAGGCCAGCTGGATGGCTTTCACCCCGACATACTGACTTGAGCAGTTTCCGCAGCTAGTTGTTGGGAACTCCATACAGCTGCCTTCCATCTCCGATGCTTCCAAAGTACTGGAGGGACTCACTGGACTAGATACTTGCCCGTACTCTTCCACACAGCCTGCCACTCATGGCTGTCCAGCCTTGGGGAAAATCTCTTGGTGGTCCTCATATATCAGCATAGACAAGACTTGAGCCTAGACATCTAATCCTAGACAAGACTTGAGCCAGACCCTGCTCAGCTTCCACAATCAGGCAAGATCAGAAATTCTCAGGGTGATCATGCTGTAGGCAAAACATAGAGAGCATATGCAGCAACAAGTTGTTTCCCAGCAAAAGGAGAAAAGTGCTTTCAAGGGCATTGAAAGGATATTCAGGAATTTTAAACCTTCCAGAAGCTATTGCCACTGTAAATAGCCTGGTGGGGGAGCAGATAGTGTGAGGGAGTATCTCCTTCATAGGCTGACCACCTGAGAAGGGAAAAAAAAAAAATGTTGTGATTTGTAATTACTAAACACTTCTATTATATACCTTCCAAAGTATAGAGGTGATGACCACAGTGGGAGCACATACCAGCCCAGATTCATGATCAATGAGTCTATTGTATTACAAGTCATTGCCGTGAAGTACAGCGAAACAAGAACTTTAGCCCCCAGTCAATAAACACAAAACCATCAAATACTGGCTGTATGCAAGGTACGACATGCTGGAACTCCGAGATCAAAAGCAACAACCTTGAAAGCCAATAAACCAGCATTGTGACAACTGACTATTAATCTGAAACAATGAATGCTTATCACAAATACGATTAGACACACTCTGGTCAGATCTGTTGTCATCTCAACCCTTTGTGCCCCCTGTTGGCTGCCACAAGGAACTGTTGTGATTTAAACCCAGCCGTAACTGAGAACCACACAGCTACTCGCTCACTCCCCCCCCCCCTTCCTCCCCTGCTCCCAGAGGGATGGGGAGGAGAATTTTAGAGTGCAACTCCCATAGGTTGAGATAAAAACAGTCCAGTAACTAAGGTATAACACAAAACCAGTACTGCTACCACCAACAGTAATAATGATAAAGGAAATAACAAGGGAAGAGAATAGAACTGCTCACCATCTGCCGACCGATACACAGCCTGACCCAAGCCATGATCTAGCCCTTCCAGGTAATTGCCCCCAGTTATCAGCGTTGTTCCCACGCTGAAAGTAAAAAACACAGCACTTCACCAGCTACTAAGACTGAGAACAATGACTGTTACTGCTGAACCCAGGACACCCATGAAAGAAACTAAGAAATCTAACACAAGTAGGGGGTGAGTTTTCACGAATGGTTTGAAGTAGACATCCTGCTCCATGCTGCCAATCAGAAACACTAGAAAACCCTCCTCCTCTTGCAATCTTCAATTTGCTTCAGCCACACAAAACTTCTGAACTACTTGCCCCAAACCATTTTTGACAAGCAAGGCCTCACCTTTATTAAGATAAGTAAAAGAAACTTTTTTTTTTACTAAAGCTCACTCCCTTGGCCTTTGATTTCAGACAATGCTACAAGTTAGGCTGTTAGGTTAACTTCTCCAAAAGGGAACGTGCAAAGTGAAGAAACAGTCTCCACAATTAGTCAGGAAAATACAGTACAGCTAGTTTTAAGAAAGAATTGCTGCATATAGAGGGTCTAATCTTAGTCTTCTCAAATGACTTAAATTTTTCTTTTGGCTTCACTGGGGTATGTTGACGTGGGAGTCACAGACAATGCAGAGATGATCAATGTGATCAAGCGATTGCCATTTATTACAAAGCCTTAACCCCTTATATACTATTTCTTACATGCACTTGCAATGATTTGGCATATTATGATTGGATACATGTCTTGAAGACCCTTAGTGACTAACATATAATCAGTTTAGCACAGGTGTGAGTACTTGACCTCGAAAGGTTGCCAACAGTCCACAGTTCTCATTAACAGCTTCTTCTTACCTTGCTTGCTTAAGCTTCCTTGAGCCTCTCATGGCCTTGCTGTATCTTTCAGGATTTATGTACCAATTATCCATTCTCCTGTGAGAACACTGTCTCCACAGGGATACACAGTGCAAACTCAGCTTTAAAGAACTTGGAGGAGGGACAGACACATTAAAAAAAAAAAAAAAAAAAAAAAAAGGAGCAATCTGAAGGATAAACATAAAGCATAAACAGAACTTTTATCCTAGTCTGACCATTTCAATAGGACTTATATGTAGGAAGACTTAACTGTGCTGAAGATAATCCCTAGATGTATAATCCCTGCTGAGCAAAGTGGTAAGGGAAGCTACCACCCTCTCTGTAGTTATCAGCAGGCATGCAATTTAAACACTGGGGAGTTTACGTACTCTTTGTTACACTGAGCTTTCTGCTTCAAAGAGCTTAGAAGTGCAAAGCCAGTGAATTTAACCTGTCTGATGTTAATACTGCATTTCGGTTTGTTTGAATGGCATTTTACTTTCCCTTTCTTGTTTTTCCTTCAAAAAAAATGGAGAAGTAAATCTACGTGAATATAAGAAAGCCTATTTTTCATAGACAGAAAGACCCATGAATAATATATGGTTTGAAGTAAATTTCTGAAAATGTACCCTGCCAGAATGCTTCAAAGTGAGGCAAAATAACTCTTTCCATGATGTTCAGAGCCAGCTGCTAAAGTAGCATCTCTTTCAAAACTCATATGTCTCTGTAGGACTAATTGAAAATTATGAAATTGTGTTATCTAACGAAGAAGGAATTAACAAGAATTGTCACTGGGTATTTACAACGTTATTATTAAATAATACAGCAGAGTTGTTGCTACTAAATGTGTAATTCCTACTGTTTTCAGTAAACACGTACTTACTAGGTACTGTAAAATCTCGTATTTTTTCTTCTTTGGCTGGCAACCACTCTTATAATAAGTTTTTTTCCCTTTGTTTCCTCTTTTACTAAGAAGGGAATTACCCTGAAATGTGAGATTTAAAGCAAAATTACGCTTATTCAGAATTATCTCTTTAATTTGTTATCTAGTTTACAGTAAACCTTTTTAACCACCTTTTCAATGGCTGAATATAGCTCTTGACACTTTCCTAGCCAGAATTTAATTATAACTGTGCATTCAGAACATCCATTGATTTTAAGATCCCTGGACAATTTGAAGAGCAAAATCTATGTGTTTAGTTAAGAATAGCTTTAGGTTTCCTTGGATTAGATCAGCAAGGGAATCGGTGAGATCTGCTTGAGGTTGGGTTTGCAAGTGAAACCAACCGTTATCTCTTATGGCCTGTTGCTAAAATATTTTTATACCTTGTGTGTTATATAAACAGCATGGTCTAAATAACAGGAGCATCCTGGAATGTAGCTCTGAATCCTTGCATAGAGTTTTAAGGTTCCTTCCAACCCAAACCAGTGTGTGATTCTGTGAAAATTTCTCACCTTCACTAAATGCAGAAGGAGGATTCTAAGACAGGCCACCTAACATAAACCAAGTTAGTAAAGTGTTGGGATTTTTTTTGTCAACTAAAGAGTAGATCAGTAAACTAAAATAAGGTTTTGGAAATTCCAAATCCCAGCATTAGAGGAATACTATCTGAAGACCTGATTGGGTTGAAAAAAATTGAAGTCCATTAGCAATTGTACTGTTTGGTTGCCAAACAGTACAAGGCACCATGATCTTAAATTGCATTTTGGGGGGCTTTTTAATTAAGAAAGAATAAGATTCGATTTCAGAAGAAATAGTAAAGAAAGCATGGATGGTTATCCATGTGTGTTGTGTCATGAAAGAAAGGATAAAGAGATCAGCATAAGAAAGAACAAAATAGGTACTGATTCTATTTACAGGAGTTAGACAAATCAGATGACATTTCTCTCAGCAATAATATTAAATAGCAGTGTATAAGAATTAATTGGTGGCAGTCATATAAAGAAAAACATTAGGAGACAAATTTATTAAGACTCTATGTTAAAACCACTATTGAATTGGCTGAATTGTGCAAATGTGCTAAATCCAGGGAAACAAAGTGGTATTGCTTGGAAGTTTATAGGGTAAACAAAATCTGATGTAATTATTCTTGCAGAATGACGAGATAAATATTTGCATAGGAAGAATTGTGCTGAGATGCTCTCAATGGGTAGCAAGTTGCCTTTTCAGTGGATATAAGGTCTGGGATTTCAGAGCAGACATAAGGTAATACAATTTGATTCAGATAGACTCTCTTCAGGATAGTTAAATATTTATATACCACCATATTCTGGCTTGTTTCAGATGAAAATAAGTAATTTCTTGTTCAGTTAAACTAAATGCAAACCAAACCTGCAAGATTCTGCGAAAAAGGCATATCTCATCTAAACTGTGGTGAAATTGAAAGCATAGATATGCACCAAGAAAATCCTTCTCAAAGCATTTAATCAAAACAAATGTCCATTTCTTCAGATAAAAAATAAAATTATCAGAATTTAAACATGTTGATGCATATAGAATTATGAAAGAATTGAATGCAAAAGAAACTTTGGAATGGACTGCCTGAAGAATGATAGTGGGACCTTTAAAAAATCAGTGCAAGAATTTACTGTTGTATGGAGACTGAGTCTAATAGCTGCAGTTGTACAGATTACCCTGTGTAAGGTAAAACCTCATTTGTATATACAAATCTGTTTATATAAAAAATGTGGGAAAGAATCAAATGGATTATACTGGATTGCAGCAATCGAGGCTTAAATGCATGTATCATGAATGACAACATATTTATTCTTTCTTGAATTTTAACTGTTTCTTCTAATCAGAGGGTGAAGAAGTAGCTGGAGATAAATGTGAAACCATTTTTTTGGCTCTGCTGTTCATTAGCTATACAATCTTGGTAGGTCTTTTCATCTGCATGACCAAGATTCTAGTGAAAGCATGAGATGTGCACAAAAATGGCTGAATGACAAGACCCGGGTTTTCCTTTATCTTACATTTCTAGGTTTAATTTGACAAATGCATGGATGTAGGACTCTTTCCCCAGTCTACCCTCCTGTGCCCATATAAGAAATAGTAAAATCCCTCTTGTTAGTTAGGCACCATGCTGTGAAACTAAGACAGGTCTATCTCTATGCATAAACATTCCCTTCTCAGAAACCTTAAAGCCTGCTGTGATAGACTGATCTGAAATCAGACTCCACTGTCCATTGTCTCAAAGACTGCCCTGAGGAATTGAAATGGGACTCCACTGGCCATTGTCTCAGAGATGGGTGGGAGGAGTTGATAAGACTCTTCCATCCATTGCCTGGGAGAAGGGAGTGAGGAGCTGAACTAGGATTCCACCATCCATTGCCTGAGGGATGAGTGGGAAAGATCAGACTCTTTCTTCGTCCCTTACCTTGAGGACTGGTGCGAGGAATTGCTACCCATTATCCCAAGAACTGCTGCAGACACATGTGCATGCAGACATGTGCAGTTGAAGAGTTGGCTGCAAGACCAGGGAAATTGGTCCATCAGGAACATGGAAGACGTGACAGGAAGAACAGAGGTACTCCCTATAATTCATTATAAAAGTGGGAAAAGGTATTCACCATTGCCAGGGAGCCACTGCCATGAGGATGACTCCAGAAGGACACCTCCGTGAGGACACTCTCCACCAATGACTACTACAGACCTTGAGGGCCACCCTCCATGAGACATAGCCATGAGGGCAACTCCATGAGACATATTCTACGTGCTACCTTCAAGGGGACTCCAGAAGGACACCTCCACGAGGACACCTCCAGGAGGACACCCACTGCCGACAGACTCTTGGGGAACACTCTGCTCTGATACTATGAGACCACGAACCCTGAAGAACTTCCATCACCAACGATAATGACAGATCCCCAGAACGCTGCTGGATCCATGATGGTGACTATCTCTCTCTCTTTCTCTTTCCCTGCACCCCAAATTCTTCTTCATTTTCTACCTTTTTCCCAATCTGTCCTATCACAACCCCCTTTATTACAATAATTTCTGGTTTTTACAATAACTGTCTTTTTGTAATTTGTAATAAACAAACTGTCCGATTGTGGTACTTGACCTTTTTTGTGTCTTAATTTCACTCTTGGGATCACAAACTGAAACAGGGTCCAGCACTGGGTTTTTTTTTTTCTCTACTTGGACCCTGACACCTGCTATGTTATTTCATGATCTTTACAGCTGCTAAAGAGCTATAGTTAGTCACACTGACTATATGGTTTAGGTGTCCTCATGTTTATTATTCCTCATCAAAGTATTTCTGACCTAGGCAAACCCACCCCCTGATGTGATCTTTCCACTTACTTAATGCCTGTTCTAAGAGATGAATCCATCATCCTAGAATACGTGTGCATACTCATACTGTACACCACATAGAGAGTACAGGAGGGGTTGGATTAACTGCAAAGGGGAGGATAGAGAAAGAAATAAAGACTCCATAGAATCACTATTTAGTAGAACTATTTTCTTTTTTTTTTTTTTTAACCTTTGGATAGCTTAATCACCAACTTTAACCTTTGCAAAGAAACAGATGCTCTAAACTAAGGAAAAAAAAAACAAAGCCAAACTTGTAACAGGTAGTGGAGAAATGGCTTTTTTCCTTACATCAAAATAGAGGATGCTGGGTAGAATAACCATACGCCATGACAACTTAGAAAGTCTTCACAGATGAGTCACACTGGTTTACCCAATTTGAAACTTGAAACTTAATACTTTTGCCCGGCGACTCTTAGCACCATGTTATTGCAAGCTGTGAAACATTTTCTTGTGCCTGACATTCCAGTTACTTTGCAGTGTAAAAAGAAGGTCTCTGACACACAATCGTCTTATATTTTCCTAAAAAAAAAAAATATCAAAAATCAAGTTGTGCAGGAATGGTTTTCAGCATCTTTCAGAGCCAACTTCCATACTTTATCATTTGTAACAAAAGTAAATAATTTACTATGCTTTTAATCTAGCCCAGATTACACAAGAATGTAAAATTAAGAATTTTGTGCTCCACCTTCTTTCTCCCACTGATTTGTCTGGGGGAAATGGTAGTTTGTTGAATAGCTGGATTGGCTGTCATCTAAAAGCATACCAATTTTTCTTGAAGTTATCTGCCAAATGAAAGAGGGTAGATTTAGACAAGTTATTAGGAGGAAGTTCTTCTCAGTGAGAGTCGTGAGTCACTGGCACAGGTTGCCCAAAGAAGCTGTGGCTACCCCAGCCCTGGCAGTGTTTAAGGCCAGGTTGGACAGGGCTTGGAGAAACCTGGTCTAGTGGAAGGTGTCCCTGACACAGGCAGGGAGCTGGAACTGGATGATCTTTATGGTCCCTTCCAACCCAATTCTTATGTTAATACTTTTGTTGTTATTCATACTTCAGTGCATATCATTGCATGTTACAGAATACATTCTTAAGGCTTACACAACAAAATTCCCCCTTATCCCTCTTATTACTGTAATGTGGTGATGCTCTTATCAGGTCATAACTGATAAAGGATATCCAGCTTCATTCTATGCTAAGTACCTTCTTCATATAATTTCATTCTATATAATTTCAACCAGCACATTTACCCAGCTGTAGTCCATGTAAATTTATAAATATTTTTTGTGTATATATGATTTGTTTATATTTGCATTTGCAAGCAGGATTCTGCAACCTCCTTGGACTACCTATATACTGATCCATAAGAAGGGGTGGTCCTTTTCTAAAGGGGGACTTCTTACCTCAATTGAGCAATTGCAACTCTTGATCACAAGGTGGTAGCACTCCTGCACTGACACTCGTCCCAGCTAATAGGCAGGGGCAGAAAATGACAGTTTGAAGCATCCAGATTCTGCTCTCTCTGACATGAATATGCCTTGAAGTTACGTGTTGAAAGGCAATTTTAATATATGATGATCTCATGTCACTATCATACACTGTACCAGCAGCAAATTGATTGTAGTGCAGCCTCTTCCATTTTTCCTTCATCCTGACATTACAGCTGACAATTTTTAAATGTTGAACGCTGGAGAAGTTTGAGATAAATCATACTCGCAGCCACCGAAAGCAGCTATGACACATCAAACTCATCATGTCTGCAATAGTGAGTCATCCTCTTCATGCACAGATTAACTTCTGAGGAACAGTGTTACCTCTGCTTCCCATGTGCAATTTATCTGCATACACACAGTAAAAGTTCTGCTGCAGGAGAGCAATCTGGGTTGCCAAGCATTGGGAAAAAAAACCTGTTCTCGTAAAAACACATGGGAAGCTACATCCTGTTTTATACTGGATCTTGGGAACTGCATTTGATAGGTCACAAATAGCATCTGGATGATGACTATCTTTATTTCCTGAATATAAGGGATTCTCACGGAATTTCTCACAGAAGTTGTCTGTATTCAGATATAATGTTGTACAGTTGCTATGTTTATATCCTAATGAAGACAATAGTAGGCTTACCTAGCTATTACTAAATGTTGTTTGTAAAGCATCAATTTTTTCTTACAGATATATGCAAAACAAGTGTTCATCTGTTAAAAGCATGCCAGACAAAAAAAAAACAGCAAACCGCTTAGAAAGCTGGAGTATCTCTCCACATTCTGGACTTCACCAGCATTTCTGCTATGCCTTATGCAGCCACATACCAGGGCTGGAAATCTTGTGGTCTGTTACTGTTTTGTTATTGTCCACTCCAGCTCTCCAAATTATAATATTTTAATTATTATTAATTTCATTCAGGTCAAGTAATCCTTACTGTAAGGTGGTTTGGTTTCCCTGCCTGTGACCTCACTGAGCTGGGGCCCAGAACATTGCATCTGGGGGTTGCTATGCCCATCTAGGGGTGGGAGGACCTTCTCCACTCAACCCCAGCATTGTGGAAATGGAACACAGAGAACCCTGAGGAATGCAAGGGATAGAAGTTAACATTGCTGTGGAAATAAATAAATAAACAAATCCAATGGTGGACTAAGTGATGAACGACACTGTTCCCATTCTCTGTGAGCACTTGCAGCCCATTGCTTGGATGCTTTAAAAAAAAACGGAGGTTTTTACATTAGCCTGGCAAATATATCTTCCCTTTCTAGCCAGTTTGTAGCCTGATTTAACTCTGTAATACATTTGATCTGGGGTTATTCCACACACCTGCATACAAAAGCGGAAAGGGAAAAGAGAAGGCTCTTCTTTAATCTTGCACTGGCTACCACATTCAGCTTTCTTAATTTAGAAACAGATGTCTCAGATGTAGAAAAGCGAGGGTGTTAAATGAGTTGTTGCTTTGCAGCAGTCTGATCTACCTGCATGGCAGCTCAGCCTCTTCCTATGGCTGAAAGCAATGTGGAGACAACAACTGGTCTTTTTTGTTGTAGTTTTGAAATACGTTTCCCCCACCCCCAAAGCACTTCTTATATTTGCCTTTTATTGAAAGAGTTGCCCGCACCCCAGAAATTCTTGATAGCCATCAGTCTCTCTCTAATTGCTGGATTTGCCCCCTGATAGTGTCTTCCTGTAACTACAATCTTTTGACAATACATTTTGTAATTATTTTTCTTTCTTCTCATGGCAGTAATAAATATCGGAGATATATTCTGACTACAACTGTGATTTACTATTTTCAAGTGATGCAGATTCATCTGTCTTACTGAAGTAAGGAATAAAAGCTATTTTCCTAAAGCTACTGCAACCCTTTAGGCCAAAGGCTTTCTCTCATACATACCAGTGAAATCTCATTAATAGGTGAAACTAGAACTGCCACATCTTCTAATTCTCTGTTTCTCTCTGTCAAGGGAATTTCTGTGTCTTTTAATTTTCAAGAAAGTTTTCCACATAACCTCTAGGAAAATAAGGAATTAGCACCTGAAAATTCAGTCTACTGAACTGCATTAATCTTGTTCAAGGTTGTCTCTGTGATGACACTCTGCCTTTATTAAGACTCTGCCTTGCTGATGATTATGCCTCTGTGAAGACTCTATGCATCTATCGGTACACTCTGCCCCTGTGACTAGTCTGCTTGCATGATGGCAATCTGCCTTTATGATGCTACTCTGTGCCTGTAACAACTCTACCCCTAATGATGACGCTCTGCCACTATGACAATTTTACCTCTGTAGATGACGCTCTGGCTCTATGACAGCCCTGCCTTTTTGATGACACTGTGCCTCTGTGACAGTGCTGCCTCTATGATGACTCTGTCTCTTTAACAACATTATGCTTCTATGACCACTCTGTTGCTATGACCGTTCTGGGTCTATTACCACTCTGACCAGTGATGACACGATGTGTCTTGTAATAGAGGCAGAGTTGTCATAGAGGCACAGTTCTCACAGTGGCAGAGTTGCTTTAGAGGCAGTCACCATAGGGACAGTATCCATTAAGGTGCAGAGTCATCATAGATGCAGATTTGTCATAGGGGCAGAGTAGTCATAGAGGTAGTGTCATCATATGCCAGAGACCTCATAGAGGAAGAGTGTCATCAGAGAGGTAGGGTTGTCATAGAGGAAAAATCATCACAGACAGAGACATCATAGAGGCAGACTTGTCATAGGAGCAGACTGTCATCGTAGGGGTAGAGTTGTCATAGAGGACAAGTTATCATTGAGGAGGATTGATCATAGAGGCAGAGGCGTCATAGAGGCAGTGTTTTGCCACAGGGGCAGAGTCATCATTGAGGAAGAGTCATCAAAGAGGCGGAGTGCCATCATAGAATCTCAGCTCTTAACATAAACACTAGCACAAAAAGCAAATTTTTTATTTTTTTTTTTTACTTCTTAAATATAAGTTTTTCAATGCTATTAAAATGTAAGCATTTAAGAGGTCAAACTTTAAACCAATCTGTCATTGAATGATTTGTTTTACAGCTGCTTAATCATTCTCTTTATGATTTATACCCTCTTAGCAGCTACAATCATGCTTTCATCAAAAAGGAGAAATCTGTGTGATAAGACTATTTGTATAATCACATTTGGCCTTCAATCTTGAAAATATTATTCACAGTCACAGAATTCCTGGGAAGATTGATTTAAGCCAGTCCCTTTGTGAAAGAAACAGTGCTTATTCATACTTCCCAAACAGGCAGAGAACTTCAGGTCTCCTTTAACCTCTATTAGAAATATGTTATGGAATGACATCTTGTAGCTTTTCATGGCATATGATTACCAGCATAAGCAGAAAGAAATGTTCAAAGAGACCACTTTTCCTATCTTTCTCCTTCCTGCCTTCTTTGCTTCACACCCACAGAAAACTAATTATTTATGGCCTAAAAGGTTGGGTTTAAAGTATGCAAAACCCTAGTCTCATTAATAAAAATGTCTACTTTCAGACAACAGCTATAAGAAATTTTTGGGAAAAATCAAATACAGTAGCAAACAGATCTTTCTAGTAAATACTTTTACAGACATTTTGTTGGATGTTTCAATGGGAATTTTTTATTAATCAGAATATTAGTGTACTTAAAAACAAACACTAAGTACAAACATGTTCACTTACAGCTGTTAAAGAACTCAGCTACAGTTACAGACACAGAGAAGTAGCTACACTTTCCACATCATTTATTTTAGTGGGCGGTTTTGTGTTCTTCTTCTCTCCAAAGGTGTTTAATGCTGATATTTAAGAGACATCAATAAATTAAAAAGCAGCTTTTTAGTGCAGCTTTGGGTCTCAAAGTAATTATAGAAATGATTCTCCGAAAGATGTGATCCTTCCAGACTTCTGAGTTAATTCTTTGTGTGTGTCTACACAAATCCTTTTATAGAGAAGAAAAGAATATTAGTTATGGTTATAAAGAATTAGGGAGTGCATGGAAAGAATTTCTAAAAGGAAAAGACAGGTGTATCACTTGAGTCAGGAGAGTGCTTGCCTGTTACCATTTTGAAATTCTAAGTTTGACCATTTCCCCAGCTTTCACTAGCAGGACTGAAAATCAGAAAATACAATGGTGGGAGCCGAATAGCTGTTAGGTTCTAATTTAATCTTTTGATATTCTGAATATGCTTGCATATTAGCATTCATTGCACATTAACTTTGTATTTTATTTTTTCTTCCTTCTTTTACCTATATATTTAACTCTCAATTTCTTGAGGTTACAACTGTTAGCCTGGAGAGAACTGCAAGATCTTTACATGCCTATGATAGGGAGATTGGAACCAGATGATCTTTAAAGTTCTTTCCAACCCAAACCATTCTGTGGATCTATGATTCTATATTTCAAGGTTGCTGAAACTGCATGCTTCATTCATCTTAATGTATCTACTTTTCCCTATGCCTTCCCTGAAAACCTGCTTCAGAATTTGTGCAAAATATGCATTTGCCTAGCAACATGAATGTAACTCATCCCTACTGCTTAGGCGTTACATTTCCAGTCCCATTTTTAAAATGAAGCAGAAATCTGTCAGTGCATTTCACAGGGAGTCAAAAGACCTTGCGCAGATGAGGCATACGCTACAACTACTTTCTCCAGACATCAAGAGCTTTTTTGATCCTTAGGTAAACTTTAGTTGCTGGGCTGCTTCTGCACATGAAAATTGGTACATATGTGTGTTTATAGAAATTCACAGTTTCGATTAGCTAGTGGCGAAGCTTAATGATCACACTACGGATACTGACTTGTCATTCCATTCAGTCCTATCTCTAATTTAAAACATTAAAGCCCCTTTTGATAGAGACATAAACACAAAATTTGGCAGCTAGTTGCTCTTAGATGAAATTTAAAAATATACTTGATAACTACCACTCTCTCAAATTGCATCCCCAGGTATTAAAATTCCCTCTGAGATCAGTTGATCTAATTAATTCTGGTAAAACTAACTCAGATCCAGAAAAGGTAACAGCAGCACCAGGTCAGGGAACCTGAGTTATTTTTCAGTTTTCTTCTAATTTTAAGACTGAAGATAATAGTTCTGTTTAACCCTTCTGTGCTATACATTTTAACACTGTTCTTTAACACTTCTCAATTACTGGAAAAGTTTCAGTACGAGGGCATCAGGAGCTTTTGTGGGAAAACAACTGTTTGGCAATTTTTGTGCTGATGAATCATTGGGAAGAAATATAACTTTCATACTTGTTTGCATAGGCCTGATGATACTGCACTTACAGAACAATAGCATTACCCCAGGCTCTTCTCACAAGCCTGGTGGTACCACAAGCACTGGAGCACTTCTCCTATGAAGACAGGCTGAGAGACCTAAGCTTATTCAGCCTGGAGGAGTTCCAAGGAGACCTTAGAGCAACTTCTAGTGGCTAAAGAAACCTGAAGAGGGGCTTTGGACAAGGACCTGTAAGGACAGGACAATGGGTAATGGCTTTAACTTGACAGAGGGGAGATTGAGATGAGATCTTAGGCAGAAGTTCTTCCCTGTGAGGGTGGTGAAGCCCTGGCACAGGTTGCCCAGAGCAGCTATGGCTATCCCATCCTTGGCAGTGTTCAAGGTCAGGTAGGACAGAGCTTGGAGCAATGTGGTCTAGCGGGAGGTGTCCCTGCCTGTGGCAGTGTTAGCGTAAGAACTGACACATAACCACTGGAATGGTTATATGAGGTGCTTTATTGCAGCACTGGGAAACCAGGGGCATGCGCCCAAATCTGGCTTCAGGTCCATCACATCCTGTCTGCAATTTATACACTATTCAATACAGATTACATCACTGATTAATACATATGCATCAAGGATTACCACATCCGTTTATTACAACATCAGCCTCTTCTGCGCTTGCGCAGCCCCCTCTGGTGGTCGTCCTGATGAAGTAAGAAGTCTTCCTCGCCCTGTCCTTTTCACCTTTCCATTCTTTGGCCAGGCCCCAACCATTATGTGGACACCAACATTCTCTTGTCCTCACTTGACTACCCTTGATAGGCCTGTGGTTTCTGCTTCAATAGAGTTTTACAATACTTTCTCATATCTACTCATATACCCTTCACCATATATGGTTATGTTAGCTCTTGCTACCAAGACTACCATTATAAAATTTGTTACAGAGTAACCATGATACAAGACTGCAAACCAAGCTACAAAGTTACAACTTTTCCTAATATACAAAACCACACTATTGATTTAAAAATTTCTTAAATATAATCATTTCTAGTATTTTATATGATTGTTTTATCATAAAAATTTCACCCTTTTCTAACAGCAGGGTGTTGGAACCAGCTGGCCTTTAATGTCCCTTTCAACCCAAACCAGTCTGTGATTCTATGTGCAAGGCTAGCTCCCATCCCCATCTAATTATTGTAGATAAGTTGTTTATTATGTTAAAAAAAATAATACTTCCTATTCTGCATTATGTTTAGCCTGATTGACTCAAAGATAAGAACTTCGTTCTGAATTACTAAAACTAGCTAAAACATCTAATATATCCTCCTTTTTAATTATTTTTAATACAGAAATATTTTTTATTTGTTGAATAACATCCTAGAATAAGTTAATAGATTTGTCATATTTTACCAAGTTCTTAAATAATAATTCTTATTTCTAGTCTCTCCTTTTGACATCTCTTATTATTTTAGCATTTCAGAACAACATATAATAGAGCATTTTAAAATTTCACATCTATTTCTCAGTGGTAGGTAATTTTGCTTTTGTTTTCAGCTTGTGACTGCGGAAAGTACAAGAGGAGTTGCATTTGGGTCTTCTGAACTGCTGCTTTTCTGTTTATTTTTCAAAACAGGAGGGGTTTTCTGTTGGTTTTAGTGGAGGTTTTTTGCTTACTTTTTTTGTTTTGACTGGTAGTTGCTGTTCCATGCTGCATTTGTTAATGTGCTGACTGTAGGGAGCTTCTACATGACTCTCTCCACTTCAAGCTCTCACTCACAAAAATAGCCTTCCTTGTCAGTAAACCAGAACAACCTCTAGTATTTTTTTCTTTTTTCCTTTTAATCTGCTTCCAGCTAAAGGCAAAAGTTTTGTCAGTTCTAGTGCATTTTCCTTATGCAACAAAGTGTTTTCAGCTGACATTTGTCCATCCACAAACTGTTTATGAATACAAGCTTCTTAGCTATGCCCATAAAGACTTCCTATACAGTTGATATTTCCTTTATTCTGTTCATGCGCCCTAGAAATTCAAAGAGCTTCTAATACAACAGCCTAACATGACATCTGAAGGGGGCTTATAAGGATGCTGGGGAGGGACTATTCATTAGGGACTGTAGTGACAGGACAAGGGGTACCTGGTTAAAACCTAAACGGGAAGTTTAAGTTGGATATAAGGAAGAAGTTCTTTACTGCAAGGATGGTGAGGCACTGTGGAACAGTGGTTAGCAGAACATGAGCATATGAATTATGAAGGGCGGGGTAACATAAATTCTGACTTGCATGAAGGTCTGCACAACCCAGGATTGGAGTCGAGTGAGACAGCCTTGAACTCTCCCTGACTCAGCTGAGCTGAGGAGGCCTGCAGTCGAAAAAATGAAAACAGAACGTTGAAGCAGGAGCTTGCTGCCCACAAGGAATGTACCGCTTATCTCAAGGCATGTACCCTGCTGTTGCAGAGATATGTGTGTAAAATTTAGCTTAGCCAATAGCAATGTATAGACAGGCACGTGGACATGTGTATATAGTGAGACAAAGGGGCACAAAATCACAAAATGGGATGTAGAAACCTTTATAAGTAGTTTTAAGTAATGTTAAGTTTGATGGCTTTGTAACAGTAGCAATGGAAAATTACTGAGGTGCAGGATACATAGAGAAAAAAAAAGAGTACAGCTAGAGAACATACTGAGAATTCTCACAAGATAAATCATTACAGTTGACACAGTTTTAAGAAAAACAGTCTAGAAGAACAGGGCACAGGGATAAGGGGTATCTGGGAACTGCAGGTGTCCAGGATGGGCTACAGTTAAACTAACTGATAAGTAGGAGGATAGGAGGATTATTATGTCTCTGGTGCTAATGAACCAATTAAACTGGTATGAGCATCTACTGTGCGTGCTTCAAAGGCCGCCAGAAGTGATGAAGTTTGTTGGAAGAAGTAAACGACCCTCAGAGACCACCAGCACAATTCTGTATGCATGCAGGGAACTCTCTGGAAAATGATGTAATCTATACGTAGCTTCATGAATGAATGTATGGCCAGGGACTATATAAGGATGGCTTGTATAGCAATACGGGGACATACGTTAGGAGGAGTTATCCCCCGTGTCTCCCGGCGCCACAGTAAAGAATACCTGCTTGTCAGCTTGAAAACTTTGTTGGCAAGTTTGTTCCTGGAGTTTTCTCCGAATCAATTTGGCGACCCAGATGGGAACCTCTCTGCTCGGCTGCAGGACCCGCTGAGGACAGGGCTCCCTAGGGCCCTCGGGAATTTTTCCCGGGGGGACCCCTCGACTCATTCGGATCGATGCGGGAGCAGACAAGGACCATCTCATAAAAGGTATTATTTTTTTTTGTATAGTCTGTAAGGTGCAGGGGGCACCTTGGTTTGGTAAATTGGTTTGGTGAATTGGTTTGGTAAATTGGTTTGGTAAGCGTACGCATGGTTTGGAAGCCTTCTGTAAATCGAGATAAGAAATCTCGTAGGTAAAGGTGTATACCCGGATGCTAGCGTCCGTTTGGTATACACCCACAAGAAGCAGGGGGCTTCTTTTGGTTTGGGTCCTGCAGGACACAGGGGGTGTCTTGCAGAAAAGGTTTTGGATTTTATTGGTATACACCCACAAGAAGCAGGGGGCTTCTTGTGGTTTGGGTCCTGCAAAACGCAGGGGGTGTCTTGCAGAAAAAGGTTTTGGATTTTACTGGTATTTGATTTATTTTGTGGCTTGTTATATTAAGGATTTTGGTCTTGTGAATTTGGTATCGGTGACAGATTGTTATAACTAAGCAGGGGTCATCCTGTGATTTAGGTCCTACAAGACGCAGGGGGGTGTCTTGTGGAAATGGTTTTGGGTCCAGTGTGCTATCAACAGCCCACAAGGGATTTGATTCAGTGATGCCGTCAGCGTGGGTCCCTGAATAGCCCTCTGATACAGTGGGCTGTTCAGTATGGTTCCCACAGTGGGAAGCAGACAGACTGGTCGGACACAACGTTCTCATCCTTCCTGGGACACTGACAGGCTGGTCAACTATAAAGGGTTCAAGGAAACCCCCCTATTAATGTTACAATATGGCCTGAGCTGTAAGGGTTAGGAGGTATTGCTTTTGATTCTACTGGTATTCGCCTATTTTGTGGCTTGTTACAGTAATGATTTTGGTCTTGTGATTCTGGTACTGGTGACAGGATGCTATAACTGTGTTATTAACTGTTGTTTGTTTGGTTGAATTTAAGTCTCTGTCTTTGTCTCAAGTGTTGCAACTGTGTGGAGTATGTCTGGGGATCCTGTCTGTGTGTGTGTGAATGTGAGATTGATAATGGAAAATCAGCAGAGTGAAGAGATCTTGAAAAAGAATCCTTTGAGGTGCATTTTGGCACACTGGAAAAAACTTGGAGAGTCTCCTGGGGGCTTGGTAAATAAGAAAATATTGGTAAAATATTGTAACCAATGGTGGCCTTTGTATACTTTGGAAGATCAGGAAAAATGGCCTAAAAATGGAACTCTGAACTATAATACATTGTTACAATTAATGTTGTTTTAAGGGGGCAAGGAAAATGGGATGAAGTAATGTATGCAGATATGTTTTTCACTTTAAGAAATCACACAGAGTGACAGACTGAATGCAAAATTAATATAGCTCCACCAGATTCCTTAATTTTGGCTTTGGAAAAGGACAGGGAAAAACTGAAAGTTACGCTGGAGATGCTCAGCCTCTGATATTGGGGAAAGATGTTTAAAGTTAAAAAACAGTAATCAGGAAGATAAGGTGGAAAATCACGTACTACAGGTACCTCCGAGAGGAGCACCCTCTGCCTCTGTCCTATCTGATATTGATAAGGAGGAAGAGATTTCTGTCACTGGCAACAAGCGGCACATTCACATTCGGAGTTAAGAAGGGGTTAAACCAGAAGCGCTGTTGCAGAGGCAGGCACCTGCAGGCCTGCAGAGCAGGGGGAGCTGCTGTGAGGAAAAGGAAAAAAAAAAGAGGGAAAACCAAGAGGGAAAGGAGGGGAGCTCGAGCAGCTCCTGTGTTTGAGCGTGGGAGGAGGGATGTCGGGAGGAGATGGGGGAGTGGGCTCTTCTCTTCTGTGGGACCGGACCGGTGTGCGTGCTATGGGGGGTTTTGGATGCTGGAAGTGACACTGACTGGTGGGGGGGGGGGCAGTGCCATGGAGTGGCTCCGGTGACTGAACTGGAACTAAACTGACGGGGACCTGGGGAATCTACCCTAGCGGATACACTGGTTACATTAAAACTAGGGACTAGAGGAAAAAAGTGGAATTTTAGTGGATACAGGAGCAACTTATTTGGTGTTAAATCAGAGAGAAAAGAATTCGTTACAGATGTGGGAGCTACTGGCCACCAAGAAAAAAAAAAAAAAAATTCATTCTTTCTGAAACCTTTAAAGTACAAATTGGGAAAACAAATAGGAATGCATAAATTTTTATGCATGCCAAATTCTCTAAAATCTTTGTTAGGGCGAGAAGCAACATTTAAAGAAGGCAAAATGGAATTCAGAGTTAAAAACAATTAATTGCAGTTTTGAGTTTAATTCAACAGAAAAGCAAAAAGGAGGACCTCCCTGAAATAGAAGAAATCCTTAATCAGGTATATGTGGGAGTATGGGCATCTGAAGTTCCAGGTAAGGTGAAAAATGCTTTGCCTGTTAAAGTGGAAATAAAAAGGGGGACCTACCCAATTAGAATAAAACAGTATCCCTTCAAATTAGAAGATCAAAGGGAATAAAAAAAATTGATAAATTTTAAAATATAGATTATTAATTGAATGTGAATCGGAATATAATACTCCTATCTGGACAGTAAAGTAATATGATGGGAAAAGTTGCAGATTGGTTCATGATCTCAGGGCAATCAACAAAATTGCAGAGGATATTCATCCAGTAGTAGTTAATTCGTATGACTGATTGACTAAATTGAATAATAATCAGAAATGGTTTGCCGTCCTGGATTTAAAGGACACTTTCTTTTGCTTACCATTGGCCAAAAAAAGCCACAATTATTGGCTTTCAAATGGGAAAAACCTGACAGAGGAAGGGAAATTCAATTAGCTTTGACAGTTTACCTAAAGGGTTAAAAAAACAGTCCGACAATTTTTGGAAATCAGCTAGCATGAGAACTAGAATCATAGAAGCCACCTACTCAAACGGGACTCTGTTACAACATGTGGATGACCTGTTAATTGCTACAGAAACAAAGGAAGAATGTATCAAATGGACAGTGGAATTGTTAAATTTTCTGGGACTGAATGGTTATCGGGTATCCAGACAAAAGGCCCAACTAACCCAAACCCAAGTTTCCTACCTAGGATATGAAATAACAGGAGGACAGAGAAAACTTGGAACTGCTAGAAAAGAAGCCATTTGCAAGACTCCATGACCATCGACCATCAAGGAGCTCCGAACATCCCTGGGAATGACTGGATGGTGCAGACTTTGGATCCATGATTATGGTGTTCTGGTAAGACCACTGTATGAACTGTTGAAAGGAAACTCTCCCTCTTTAGAATGGACTGATACAGCAGAGGGGGTTTTTAGAAATTTAAAACCAGAGCTAATGAGAACTGCAGCTCTGTGACTCCTGGATGTGACTAAATCCTTTTGGCTACATTCCTGTGAAGAACAGGGAATAGCTGTGGGGGTCCTTGCTCAGAAACTAGGACCCTACAGAAGGGCAGTGGTGTATTTTTCAAAACAGCTGGATGAAGCGAGCAAAGGATGGCCCAGATGCCTAAAAGCTATGGCAGCAGTTATCACAAATATTAAAGAGGCTTGCAAATTTACTTTGGGACAAAAGATTACTGTACTAGTGTCCCATGTGGTATCAGTAGTCCTGGAGCAGAAAGAAGCCCACTGGTTATCGCCTTCACGTTTTTTTAAATACCAGGCCACCACTGTAGAACAGGATGATACAGAAATTGTGGTCACTAACGTTGTGAATCCAGCATCCTTTTGCAGGAACATTCGACAGAACCACTTACACACGACTGCTTGACCACCATAGAGGCTGTATATTCAAGCTGACCAGACTTGAAAGAAAAACCTCTGGAAGATGCTGATTCTTGGTTTACTGATGGTAGTAGCTGTCTCATGGACAAATTTGTGGGTGAACACTAGCAATCTGTATTCGAAGGAAAGGTTAACATTTGGAATAGTTAATCCTAACCCAGGTAATAAATACTACACCTGTGCACAAAGATGTATTACACCAGGAACCAGGGTAGGAGATCATGCTTGTTTAAATGCCACAGATGTAGGTCACCATTCAAATTGTAATCATACACTTAATATAGATGGTATCGTAGTTCAGTGATGGTCCGTTCCTAAAGGGAAAGGATGGTATTGGTTATGTGGAAAAAATGCTTATAAGATTCTACCCCCAACTGGAAGGGGGCATGCACCTTAGGTGCTGTAATACCCAATTTTACTATCATCAACAGGTACCCTTCTGGGACCTGGATTAGAAGTTTTGCTAAATGAATTAAGCGAGGGTTTAACCCTATTATTGAAAGGCACACCTCATTTCATAGTTTTGTAAAAGGGCTAATTCCATCTTTTGCAGTAAGTGAATTAGAGAAGGCAATTGTAAATATCTCTGCAACCATAGAGGAAATGGAAAGTAAAAACATCGATATAATCCAAGCAGAACAACAAGAGATAACTAGTCTATCTAAGGTGATATTACAAAACCGAATGGCTCTAGACATGTTACTGGCATCACAAAGAGGGGTTTCTTCCATAATCAATGAAAGTTGTTGCTCCTATACAGACTAAAGTGTCAGAATTGAAACAGATCTGGAGGAAATTTGGAAACAAACTAAGATATTTCATGAAATGGCCATGGATGACACCTCCTGGGGTTTTGAAGAAACATGAAAAAAGTTAACTTCATGGTTACCCAATCTCTCCTGGTTGAGGCAACTGGTTGCAGGAATATTGGTGTTAATTATTTTAATATTGATTACTTGTGGTATGATACAATGTTCCCTCTGGTGTTGTAAATGGTCTATGATAAATTACGAAGATTGGAAACGGAATGAAACTAAGCACCAGGTAGAAGCAGGAAATTATTTCAAAAAGACTTTTGATGGTAATGGTAATATATAAAATGTTGCAAAAGAATTTGCAAAAGGACAGAAAAAGGGGGGAATTTGAGACAAAGGGGCACAAAATCACAAAATGGGATATAGAAACCTTTATAAGTAGTTTTAAGTAATGTTAAGTTTGATGGCTTTGTAACAGTAGCAATGGAAAATTACTGAGGTGCAGGATACATAGAGAAAAAAAAACAGAGTACAACTAGAGAACATACTGAGAATTCTCACAAGATAAATCGTTATAGTTGGCCTAGTTTTAAGAAAAACAGTCTAGAAGAACAGGACACAGGGATAAGGAGTATCTGGGAATGGCAGGTGTCCAGGATGGGCTACAGTTAAACTAACTGATAAGTAGGAGGATAGGAGGATTATTATGTCTCTGGTGCTAATGAACCAATTAAACTGGTATGAGCATCTACTGCGCGTGCTTCAAAGGCTGCCAGAAGTGATGAAGATTGTTGGAAGAAGTAAACGACCCTCAGAGACCACCACCACAATTCTGTACGCATGCGGGGAACTCTCTGGAAAATGATGTAATCCATACGTAGCCTCATGAATATGTATGTATGCCCAGGGACTATATAAGGATGGCTTGTATAGCAATACGGGGACACACGTTAGGAGGAGTTATCCCCCGTGTCTCCCGGCGCCGCAATAAAGAATACCTGCTTGTCAGCTTGAAAACTTTGTTGGCAAGTTTGTTCCTGGAGTTTTCTCCGAATCAGTAGCCAATGAAAAATGTACTGCTGTCGCGTAAACTATCACTGATCCTATAAATTAGGTGAGCTTGTGTAATAAATCAAACAAGAAGTGTAACTCATATTGAGATTGTCTTCTTGATTCGGGTAGCTCCTCCTACAAGGCACTGGAATGAGTTGCCCAGAGAAGCTGTGGATGCTCCGTCCCTAGCGGTGTTGAAGGCCAGGCTGGACAGAAATTTGAGTGATATGTTTTAGTATGAGGTGTCCCTGCCCATGGCAGGGGGCTTGGAAATAGATGACCTTAAGGTCCTTTCCAACCCTAACTATTCTATGATTCTATGATATCATCTGAGGTTTTATTTCTCTGATAAAGGTGCCTGAAACAAAATCTGCTTGGTTTTGGTTTTTTTTTTCATACAGTAAAACATTAGCTTTATACTGAATATTGTTAATGGCAACTCTGAGTTATGTAAAGCTAAATATAAAATTAATTTCTACCTACCTTAAAAAAAAATATTCTGATTTCCTGACTGTAATTAAGTTCTTGGAAATTTTGCCACAACTTCAGTAGGGCCAGGATTTAAATTTTAGTGGTTGAAGGTGTTTTCAACTTCTCTATGCTACCTCCTGTATTTAGCATGTGTCCTGGGTTTAGCACTAGCAGTCATTTTTCTCTTTCTTGGTAGCTGGTGCAGTGCTGTGTTTTGACTTTTAGGCTGGGAACAAAGCTGATAAAAATGATGTTTTGGTTTAGCCAAGGACTTTGTGAGCCTCATGATCTGCCAGGGAGGAGGGAAGCCAGGAGGAAGCAGAGACAGGACACCTGACCCAAACTGACCAAAGATGTATTCCATACCACAGCACGTCATGCCCAGGATGTAACTGGGAGTTACCCGGAAGGGCTAGGTGGACTGCAGGGTTGTAGGAGGTATCGGTCTGTGCTTGGTCGGGCGGGGGGGGCAGTTATCCGTCACCTGGTGATGAGGTGTTGTATTCTCTTCCCTTGTTATTTCCCTTATCATTGCTGGTAGCAGCAGTGGTTTGTGTTATACCTTAGTTACTAAACTGTTCTTATCTCAACCCGTGGGAGATGCATTCTTTCTGATTCTCCTCTCTGTCCCTCTGAGAATAGGGGAGGGCAAGAAGGGGGGAGAGTGAGTGGACAAGCTGTCTGGCTGGGGTTAAACCATGGCAGCATGCCATGTGTTCAAGATGCTCCGAAGTCCCACATAAGTCTTGTGAAAAGTTACAGACACATTATAAAATCTCAAGTTACAAGGTGCAAACAATGTCAATAATACACTGCAAATCTCAGTTTTTACACCAGATCTGTTTGCTCAAACTTTCATCTGCCTCAAACCCAGACCTGTTACATTAACCTTACTCCTCTTTTATACAGAGCTGCTTTCATTTGGCAATAGAAATAACAATCCACTGTTCTTGCAGTCATCCAACTTGTAACCACACAAAAAACAAAGGAAAAAGAAGATGTAAAGCACCATAAAGAAGCAAAAAGAGGAATGGGAAAAAGGTTTTCAACTATGTAATACAGTCAAGAGAACCTGTGCTGTAATTTATTAACTCCATTGAACAGGCAGCTGCAACATCTTGAAGAGATAGGAGAAAAAAAAAAAAGAGGATAGATGACTGAATGTACAGATTGGAAAACATAACAAAACTTTTTAAAAGTGCCTCATTTTCTTACTCAGACATTATCCTGTCTCCCTTTTCAGACTGCTGACTTCCTTGTATTTCTGTTTATATAATGTGTTTGTGTAGTTAATTTTCAGGAATCTTCATTATAAATACAAAAGAACATTGGAATAATGTTTTCTAAAGAGTAAAGATTACACTACTGGTTCTGCAAAGTTATAATTAATAACTTCAGAATAACTATTAGAAGAGAGACCAGAAACAAATTGGAGAAAATTACTGTAGCTGCCCCACCCCTGTCCGTGTTCAAGGCCAGGTTACATGGGTCTTGGAGCAACTTGGTCTAGTGGGAGGTGTCCCTGCCTATGGCAGGAGGGTGGAACTGGATAAGCTTGAAGGTCCCTTCCAACCAAAGTCATTTTATGATTAGGTTGTCCACCTATCAGTCCAGATATCTGCATTGGAACCCCAGATTTTTTAAGTTTAAAACAGTCAGAACTGGATTTGACTGTGAAAATACCAGGAAAATCTCAAAACACTAAATGACTTAGTGATAAAATGGCAGATAAAATCCAGTGTGAATTGAATACATATGAAGAAAATAACTCTATTGAAATATACACTGTGATGGCACTGAGTAATGTACTGATACTCAGGAAAGGGATTTTGCAGTCATGGATTGTTCTTTGAAAATGTCAATCAATGTTCATTTGTAGTCAAAAGAAAACTGTATGTTGAGACTTATTAAGAAAGAAGTTGACAGAAAAAAATGGAACTGACAGTATATATAAACCCCTTGTACATGGCTAATTAAACCCAATTCGAGTTTAGTGCCTTCTATTGGCCATTTTGAAAGGACCAATCAGAACTAGGAAAAACACAGGGAAAAGCTACATGGATAGCCAAAGGAAGAGATTGATATTGACTCAGGGCAAAACCACATATTAGGATTCTTCAGTTTGGAAAAGACATGAAGAAATATATGAAGGATATGAAGAAGTTGAATAGAGAATAACTATTCAGTTTGCCTTAACACAAAACTTAGCCTCATTAAATTTCGAGGTGTCTCATTTACAGGAACCGAAGGAATTTATTTTCTTTCATCCACTACACAGCTACACAGTAGAACTGTTTGCTAAAACACACTACGATGTATAAAGAGTATACGAGTTAAAAAAGCCACAAAACTAGTCAAATTCATTGAGGAAAAATGCATTAACTATTCCTTTATTATTTTCCAGGTTACAGTCTTCCATAACCTCATCCTCAAAAGCATTCAACCTAGTTTTTTAACCCAAAGGAGATTATAGTCTACACTGAAGTGTTCATTCTGTGTCACAAACCTGTCAAAGACTGTATACACTGCTTTGAAAAATCAATTTCACGCATAAATTTTGAAAAGTTTCACTTTCAGAAAACAAATACACGAAAGCAGTTTCATCAGAATAACTTTAAATCTTACTTTCTTACAGGGACTAAAGCCCTTAATAAACACTCATTTGCTGTTCCTTCATTGCAAAATGTCATGAATGGTAACTAACCTATCAGTAGGTATCAGTTTGGGACCATTAGTCTTATATGAATCCTTATTCATGCCTTCACTGGTCCCACCTCAAATACACATTATAGCAAGGTCTTGCTCACATGATTGCAAATTATTTTTTTCCACAGAACTCTGTTGCCAGGACTGTGACACGATATGCACTTCTTTAGGCTTGAAAAACACAAAAAAAATCTTAGTGACAGCAAATCCCATCACATGGTGTTTTCAGGATAGGTTACTAGCGTTACAGTCTTCAGATTCCTGCTTGTCCTGACCAAACATCTAGGAGTTGAACTAAGGGCTGCACTGGTGGCCATTCTTCCTGTGAATACAGTCTCCTCAGGGACATTTAATATGGAATTAAAATTGCAGGGCAGTCATCTATGAAGGGACAGATATACTCAATGAGAATGGAATTTTTACCAATTTCAGCCCCTAAATACTAAGAAGTATTTAAATACTAGTATTATTAAGTAAGCATTTAAAGAAGTATTTAAGTATGTATTTAAAGTAAGTATTTAAGAAGTATTTAAATTCTAGTATTCTAAATACTAGAATACTAAATATTATGTCACAGGCTGGCTTTCAAAATAAAAAAAAATGAGTAAACTATCTTGAAATAACAAAAGACATATCCAAGACAGAATGGTGACTGCAAGCTAAATATCATCTCCAGCTGAGAGACCAGTGTGGTCAGAGTTACATTTTGGTATTTAAGACTGGAAAAAAACCCGTGGTTTCCAACACATATATGTCTTTATCATAGAAATTCCAGACATAGCATATAAAACTTTGCAGTGTAGCATGCAGAAAAAATATTGGCAACTGTAATAATTTTATGTAATGATATATGTAAATGTCTATAACCAGTAATGACTAAAAAGTGAGAAGGTGAACAATGTATTGACTTAACAGATTCCAACATAAAGTTGTTCCAGAATAACATGATATTCTGAAACAGAGTTACTATTCTTTCTATAGAAGCTAGTAGGAAATCTGTCTGGAAAAAGCAATCCTAGAACGGTTTGGGTTGGAGGAGAGCTTAAAGCTCATCCAGTTCCAACTCCCTGCCATGGGCAGGGACACTTTCCACCAGACCAGGTTTCTCCAAGCCCTGTCCAATGTGGCCTTGAACACTGCCAGGGATGGGTCAGCCACAACTTCTCTGGGCAACCTGTGCCCAGTGAAAAAGTGAAGAGACCTTGGTTTGTGTTACATTGTAATGTATAGTGCTAATTATTATAGACTACTATTATAAAATAATATTTGATTTCATATGATGTCATGGTTTAAGCCCAGCTGGTAACTCAGAACCACGCAGTTGCTTCCTCACTCCTCTGCTCCTTCTTCTTTCCCCCATTCCTGGAAAGATGGGGAGGAGGATCAAAAGAATGTAACTCCCATAGGTTGAGATAAGAGCAATCCAGTAACTAAGGTATAATACAAAACTACTACTGTTACCACCAATAATAATAATGATAACAGAAATAACAGGAGAGGATATAAAACTAAAAAGGGAAGGAAAAAAATTAACAATAAACACAACTGAGGCACGATGCAATTGCTCACCACCCACCGACCAAAGCCCAGCTGGACCCAAGCAGCGATCTGAGCCTTCCAGGTAACTCCCCTCAGTTTATAGAGTGGCATGACATGCTGTGGTATGGAATACCCCTTTGGATAATTCAGGTCAGGTGTCCTGTCTCTTATTTCCTCCCAGCTTCTTGTACCCCTCCTCACTGGCAGAGCATGAGAGACTGAAAAGTCTTTGACTGGGGTAAGCATTGCTTAGCAACAACTAAAAATATCGGTACGTTATCAGCATTACTCTCAGACTAAAGTCAAAACATAACACTGCATCAGCTACTAAGAAGTAGAAAAAAATAACTTTTACAGCTGAACCCAGGACAGGTGGTTAGTTTAGACTGATTATTTGTTTGACCAGAGGAGGAAGTGGTTTTTTTCTTAAATGGTAAATACGGATGGTAATTACAGGTCCTTGTTGCTACACCTACAGAAGCTACTAAGGGAATGCAGATCTTTATAATCCCTGTTATGAAAAGGAATAATAATTAAATAATCGTAAATATACACACCCTTTTTTAGAAATACTTTTATTAGAGGAAAGCTGAAGCAAAATCTTAAGCTCAAATCCTTCTTTCAAGGCACCAACATTTCTAAATACACATTCCTACTACATACCTAAAATTCCCAACAGCAGAGTTAATGTGGCTAAAAGGGCCTGCATGCAAACTCCTTTGCAAATCTTCCTGCCAGTCACCTTTCTTGACACTTCAGAATTGAGCATGGGCTGATGAGTCATTACTATTAGTATTTCTCACCTCTGAAGATGCATTTCATAACTTAGACATTTGATATCCTGCAAGAAAGAATCTGAAGAAAACTCCTTCTCCCTTGTACATGTAAAAGATTAAATGAAAGATTTAAGTGTCCTGAATAACATAATGCTGGCACCTTTTGCTTAATTTCCCTGGACTTTTATTATTTACTCTGTGTTAAACACACTGCAGTATTTTGTTTATCGTATCTTTTTCAGTAGCTGGCAGACAGTAGCTTATCATTTACTAGTGTTACCTGTGGTTCACATGATACACTTCACCTAATTAGAACTTACGTTATTGTGCATTTGGTGTCCTTTAGCCTGAAAATGTCCTGTTCAAACTGAAAGTGTTAGAACCACTACATAAGTCTGTAGCTGTAACAGCAGTTTTTGTTTGTTTCTTGTCAAAGATATGTGCCTTTACTGATTTCGGAAAGATAAAAATATCTGTAAGGTGATTTAGGACTCATTACACTGGGATTTGAAAGAATTTTAACAGCAGAGTAGGCACTGTAAGTAAAGAGTTGTTGAAAGCACATCAGGAAGAATATGGAATGGCTCTGTGAATGGCAACATATAATAGGAAAAGGCTGACCACTACAAAGAAAGGTGCAGAGCACAAAAAGGTGAAACAGTCCCGTAGCCACTGTTCCTGGGATGTATCCTGTAACGCAACAAAGGACATTTGAGTCCCCTAGTATGTTTGAGTAATGCTACAAGATCAATGTCAAAATTGCTAGTTTATTTATTAGTTTATTCAACCTGCCATCAAAGCACAAAGATAAACAGAACTTGACACTTTGGTTTTAGCAGATTTAATTCTTCCTTACTTTTATCTTTGTTATATTTTTTATTAGTTTCCTCTTAGTATTACTTTAGAATAAGAATTCCAAGAATGCTTACTCATTGAATAGTTCTTGATGCTTTATATAAAAGTAGTAACATCTGCTTTTATTGTAGCTTATGTTTTAGAAAGTAGAGTTAGAAGCAATAAATATTGAAGCTGAAGGAAAAGACTGAAGATTAATTTCTTTGAATGGTTTCTACATACGCTGGAGATTACTCATGTACTGAAACTCTAAATGTTTAACACAATACAACTGGTAGTAAATCTTATTTGTTGCAGCATGTTCTGTTAATACTTTTGTCCTGCACAAATTTCTTTTCAGGTGTTTGCCTATGCTCCCTAATTTTGTGCTTACACATTGCATCAGAGGTTTTCCCCCTATTACTCCTTTCTGATGTAAGTTATTGGGAGTAAAAATACATCTATGAAACAGAAGCTTAAAATCATAAGCTATTTAACTTGCATAAAGCCTAGAAGCTAGTGTGGGTAATCTACTGCTCTTGAGCAATCTTCAGTTCTGTGACTGTGCTTTAGAAGGCCGATAAAGGTGGCTTGATTTAAAACCTTGCCAGATGTAAATGGAAGAAACCTTAACTATAGTATGCAATGTCACTGCAAAGTTATTAAAAAAATACAAAAAAAGAAATACGTAATAACTCTAAATGACACATCTGAAGGGTTCTGATAAAGTTTCGCAAAGGAGTTAGTGGTTTAATTTATTCTGAATTTCATTTTTTCCAAATTTTGTTATTTGGACATCATCAATCATAGTAACATGGAAAAAGGGATACCAAAACCCCCAAATGCATCCATCTTCCTCTTTTGTTCCAAATTTTGAGTGACTGAATACAAATGTTATTAATTATTCTAATTTATTAATGCCTTAACTGTATTTGCCCATAGCATGCAATTATAATTTATTAATGCTTTAACTGTATTTGCCCATAGCATGCAAAGTTAGTTCTTTAACACAAAATGTAGGTCCACTTTCCACAAGACAAAGGGTCTCAGCTACAATAACATTTGCAGGTATCATTAGGACACTGAAGTACAACTGGGTAAGTTTTGCCTCTTAAGTCACCTATCTCGAGTCCATTAACAGTAACATTGTATGCAGTTGACACATCAGGAGGAATTCTTATTCTGAAATTTAATTAAAATTTTCTAGCAGCATATAAAGACTGTAATGGAAATAACCGAGCCAATATAACTTATTCTCTTCTGCTGTTAAATTATTAGTCAAGCAGAAAATGTCCAAATTTTTATCCTTCATTGGGCTTTTAAGGAGACTATTTTCTTAGGTTCCTGTGTTGATTGACTTTAGCAGCATTGATATCTCGGGGGGGGGGGGGGGAGAGAGGAAAGAATCATAATTCATTTCTGGCAAATCCCCAGCATGCAGAAGCTGTTTCAGAGAATCCTTACCAAATAGTTACAAAATGAACTATCATCTGAAATCAGTGTGATGTAAAGTTGAAGGCAGCTGCAATGCACAAATTTAGGTTAAATGCCTTGGCCTCTGTCCAGCCAACTATTCCTCTGAAAGATTTTCATTCAGAAGTGATATGAATAGGCTGCTCAAGGCTAGATCCAGGAACTTAAAACTCTAAAAAATTTAAGGCAGAAGCAGCAAAAATGAAGATGATGAAGATGAGAGCCTCTGTTAAGTTTCTCTGCACTGTGTAGAAGGTTAGGCACTTTCACATGGCATCCAAAACAGTACAAGGAGGAAGCAGGAAGCTTAATTGGGACTGCATGTGATGTCCTGCATGACAGGGGACACCACATACTCAGTCACAGTTAGAGAGTCTTTCAGATGTTAATAATATGCTGTATTTGGATGTGGTTTGCATGGAGTTCAAGGGATTTTTTTCCATAGTTTGTCCCAGCTGAGTCACTGGGATTTACCCATTTTCTCATCTCCTGTAATGGGCATTCTAAGAACATAGAGACATCAATACACATAACTGCTACTGCCACCCTGCCTCTGCCAGTCTTCTCAAATATTTACAAAATCATTGTCACTGCATTTACCTGATGTAATATTTCATCTCAGTGGTGTCAATACATTATCTTGCAAAAATTCATCTTACTGGGAGCCTGCATAGTTATTAACTATTGTTACTCTCATTTGAAATGAATTATTTTAGCCTTTAAATTGTATAATTATGAAACAGTAATATTACACTTCCTGACAACCTCTTTTCTTTTAAATACATTTGTTCCAAAATTTTCAGTAAACATGTTGATTTCATCAATATAGGAATCAAAATTTTAAGCTTATTTTTAAAAATACATTATTGTTTTATCTTTGTTTGGAGGCCTTTTTAAAAGGCATTATGTCATGAAATAAAGATATCTGCTGAATTTCAAAATTTCCAGCCCATCTCCAGATATTGATGGAGATAGGCTCATTTCAATTCTCCCCAGTTTACACTGGGCATAATATGGGGGAGGTATTATGTGGAAGCATGGTTGGCAGGCAAGGGTTACGTTCCCATGGCTGAACTTGGCCAGGGACCAGTTTTGTAAAAGTCAGTGAGAAACCCAACTCGGTAAAAAACACCAGCTGTGCAGGGGGGTAAACTGACCTTGTAGTTAATGAGTATCCTGAAGGGAGGAATAAGGAGGTTAGAAAATGGGATGTGCCTGTAAATAATAAAACCACAGAAGTTTCCCAAGAATGTGTGAATAACAGCCTAGCTCTATATAAACCCCAGGCTTGAGCAGAATAAATGGATCACTTCTATCAATCATATTGGTTGTGCTGTGTTCCCTCTGCATCGCGACGACTTAGAGTCTCCGACAAATTGGCGCTCGAACAAGGGACTTAGACCCAGGAGAGACGACGAAACCCAGGTACCCGTAGAGGCTGGGGTCGATGCGAGCGGAGCGGGGAAGCACCGGATAAGCAGCATCCGGAGGGTCAAAGGCACCGATCTTGCTGGACAAGAATACCAAGTTGTCTCGAGGACCTGGAGGAGAGGAGCCGGTTCACTGGTAGAGGAGCCTCTGCCTTCACCGCCCGCTAATTTGGCTGTCTGTGGGGTAAGCTTCATTGGCGCCAAAGCTGCGTAACACGTGAAGAATATAAAAAGCTAGCTAGCTAAACAGCGCTGTGAAAATATAAAGAGCTCTGTAAAACTGTGTAAATGTAAAAAAGCACTGTAAGGATGTAAAGAGCTCAGTAAAACTGTGTAAATATAAAAGCGCTAGAGCTCTGTAAAGCTGTGTAAGAAAATAAGAAGCTGGGAGGAATATAAAAATGGATGTGGAAAGACAGGCAGCCTATGACTTATTTAAATGCTTTTTAGAGAAGCGAGGTATAGGGAAAGAAATGGATTTAGGGAAAGAGCTTACCGCCCTCCTTGATTATGGCAAGGGTGTGGGGTGCTTTCAAGATTCAGATGATGTGTTTGAACTAGCTGAGTGGAAAAGATTTGGTGATATCCTCTGGGAACAGGTCATAGATGATAATAAGCAGGCACGCAAATTGGCAAAGAATTGGAGATGTATTATGCGATGCGTGCAGAAATATGCCGCGGAACAGCGTATCGCTGCTGTCGCGAAAGAAAAATTAAATAATGTGTCTGTACCCGAGCCATCACCTCCTCCTGGAGCGATAGCACTTGGAAGTGGGGAAATCCCAATGCCACCTTCTGTGGCTACCTTTCAGTTACCCCAAGCCCCCTGTCTGGCTGATTCTGTACTGATGAAGCCTTCTGCTCCTCTGGATTCCGGACCTTCTGGCTCAGATCCCTCAGAGGAGCAAACCTTAAAAGATGCCACGGCCCGATGCAGTGACTGTGGGCAAAATAAGATCTCACAATGTGAAACAGTAAATTGGAAAGCCATTTATAGAGAAGCTATCCAAAATGAGGATTATGAAGGAGATAGAGATCTCCACGATTCGAGCGCCTTTCCTGTAATATATACACCTGATGCACAAGGCAATATTGATGTAACTATAACGCCCTTAAATTGGAAAATTTTGAATCAACTTTGGCAAACCGTGGCGGAATCTGGCTTACAGTCTGAGCCCGTGAAACAAATGTTAAACTATATCTGGGGCTCAGGTTTGTTGCTCATTGAAGACATTAAGAGCATTATCAAATTAATATTGACTCCCTCACAGATATCGTTGTGGCAGATGTACTGGCAGGAACAATGTCAGGAGGTATGTAATGTACAGAGAGATCCTAGAGACCCTTTGGTAGGGGTGACTATAGAACACCTTATGGGGGTAGGTGCGTGGGCTAGTAAGAAGGTGCAGGCTGGTATGGGACCAAATTTACTGAAGGAATCAATGCAAACAGCTATGAAAGCATTATTGCAAATTAAGGAAACTAATATAAATCCAGCTTATATGAAAATCACACAAGGAAAAAATGAGCCATTTGATTTATTCTTAGACCGTATTGCAAATGCAGTTTCAAGGGCTCATAATTTACCCGAGTATATGAAGGGCGCACTCTTAAGACAATGTGCCCTGCAAAATTGTAATAATGCCACAAAACAGATTTTGGTACAGCTTCCAACAGACGCGTCTGTGGCTCAGATGCTAGAGTGGATGTCTCGCATACCAGTAGGACACCAGGCACTGCTAGTGGAGGCAATTCAATCTTTAGGTGATAAAGTGTTGGCAGCTTTAACACCACTGCAGAAACCAGGTCAAAATTCTGTCCCCAAGGGGAAAGGTCCTCGCTGTTTCCACACACAAAGGGAATGCTCCGCAATGACCTGGCACGGCACCGCAGAAGCCTCCTCAGCATAAGGGGGAAGATAAAGTGAAACAGCGCTCATGTCCGAAAGTACAAGCAGAAAGTGCAAACGCGGTCACCTTCAACCCAGAGAAAGAAGACCCTGAATTGGAAGTGCAACCAGACCCAGAGTCTCCGACAGAACCGGACTTGTACCCTCCCCGTCCTGATCCTGACTCAGATTCAGACAATTCAGAGAGTTTGGCTAGTCGGCAGACCTGACTCAGATTCAGACAATTCAGAGAGTTCGGCTCATCAGCAGATGCGAACCAGCCTCAGTGATGGCCAACTGCGACAGCTGATGAAGAAATTAAAGTATTGGAGACAAAAGAAATCTCTGAACCCTCTGCCCCACCCTCCTACAATGCAGTAGTAAAGAAAGGGAAGTGGGAGGGGGGTGTTGGGCATGGGGTAGGGGATTATGGTAATAACCCTGCTAACGGTTTTCGTGGGATGATCAGAAATGCAACTGTTATGGGGGAATTTTCGGCTATGGGTTCCGGTGTTTAACACTCCACAGGGGGGAAAGGAGTGGGAGGCACTGGATTTAAAGGCAGTAAAGGAGGCGCGTCAACCGGTAACATCCTATGGGTTAAAATCATCATATACTCAGGCAATTACTGCACATATATTCTAGCACCGTATGATATCTGTATGATAGCTCAATTGTTGCTTACTCCCCACCTCCAGATGTGATTTAAAGTGAGCACAGCAGAGGAAAAGGCTGGATACATGGCTACTGCCTTTTCTGCTGCTGTTAAACCCCTTTTACAATGAGGTTAGGGCGATCGTGGGGGTATTAAAGATATGAGATGTTATAATTGCGGACGGATAGGACAGTTTAAAAAGAAACAGTGTACTGTAAAGAAAATTAGTTCAGCAGCCCGCTGCCCCCACTTGTCAATGACTGAATGAACTGAAATTTGATCTTAGGACATCCATTTTATGGATGTTTTCAGTCCTTCTTAAGGTGAAGGGAGCAACCTTTTTTACGTTAAAGTTCTGAATCAAGACCTGCAGTGGACAGGTCTGTGATGGACTGTGGACTTATGACCCCATATACAACTCATGTAATACATTCACTCTGTGATACTCATGTACTAGAAGCTGGTAAAAATAAGTATGTCCAGGTTTCCATCAACCTTTGGAGACCTTTATAATTACTGCTGGCTACTGCTTCCAACATAGGCTGGCCATCTGTGTCGGAATGAGTGTGCATTTTGGTGGGTATAAAAGCCCAAGCCTCATGCGATGTGAGGGAGGCAGAGCCTTTGCGGGGACGCCTGCTAAGGTTAAGCCTGCCACCTCGCACTGCGATGATGCTTCTCGGAGCTGGTTTTCTTGTTAGTCTCCACAGGGTCCTTGTGCCACGTTCTGTATGTGGGATTGTGTAGTGGAAGTAATGATTGTCTGGATTTTGTGCTTCAAATATTGTAGTTGTGTGGACTGCGCTTGTGGGATCCCGTATATGCGTGTGTTGAGGGCAGACAGTGTTCTGTGTATTTTTTGTTGTTGGGTTCATGTAAAAGTTTCTAATAGATAGTAGTTTAACATTTCAGACAAGAAAGGGTTAAGGCAAAAGTGAGGTTGCCAGCAGAAATTTATGGTTGCTGCTGAAGCAGGCACGCAGCTGTAGCTGCTGCCGAGCAGGCAGGCGTTTGTAGCTGCTGGTGAGCCAGCATTCGTTCATAGACGTGCAAAGCAGGGTGAGCGACTTTGGGAAAAAAAAAAAAAAAAGGTTATTTGATAAGAGTTCAGTCCCCATGTTCAAAAACAGCTACCCGCCGATTCGGCTCCCGGTGCTCCACCGGTGGAAGAACCAGGATGGACACCAGAGCCAAGGAGAGAAAAAAAAAAAAAAAAAAAAAAAAATAAAACCAAGCTTAATATGTTTAAAGTAACCTGGGGATGAATCCAAGACTTGGAGGAACAGATAGAGCGGTTGAAACAAGAACTCCTAACTGAAAAAGCGGTAGGGGTAGTGCAACCGCAAGCCTTACGAGCCGTCACCTAAGCAGCATCAGGGTGACAGATACAGAACCTATCTACTTCTCAAGAACTGGTAACCTGGGGGAGGGGGTATATTTGTGTCCTCCTGCCTACAGGTCCATGGTGAATGCCTGCAAAGTTTGTCAAGCCTTGTCATGAGCTGGACAGACAAATGGAGGAACCTGATGCCTCAGCTGCAGGAGCTGAATGTGAATACCCCAAGCAGAATGAGACAGAGGAAGAGAAAAAACAATGATTGCTAAACATCATTTGGGGGCAACTGAAAAGTAACAGCTTGAATATGTGTGCTTGTAAAGTAGCTATTGTTAGAGGCTTTGATTTTGTGTATAAAACCACCTGTATTTACTAGCCAGTTGCTGATAAGAAACTACACCTTGTATTTTATGGATTTGTCACCTGTAAAAGAAATGTTAGAGTATGGAAATTTGTAGTAGCTGCTAGAAAATGCTAAAGCAAAAGATAGAAATATTCTAATACAATGGTAGTGTTATAAAACAGGTAATGGAACAAATTAAGAGGGTGAGAGAATTCCACTGGTAAGAAATTTGTTTGGCTAGTCCCTTGCTGGCATCAGCATCTTCAACATGCTGCTGCGCCCTGTAATAGTTACTCTGCTAGTGTAAATCTGTGTGTGCGCCTTGCCATAATAACATCTTGGTATTGGATAAAGCAGGTGAAACTGCATTGACAACAAGGTGCAAGGACTGAGGCTGACCAAATGCCTCCTACCATAATCAAGGGCAAGACTGGGTTGGCATCTGTGCCTGCCACCAAGAAGAACCTTTAGCTCTGCTGCTGGCTGCAACCCAGCAGGCGTGGAGCGGTGGGGACACATGCCATGCCAGACCTTGATGTGAAGGATGGCCTCCCCTGTTACCAGAGACCCATATGTGTTGTATGAATCTCTCAGACCATAGTAACTCTACTCATAAAGAGCTGCAACAACTTAAAGAAAATTTACACAAATTAAAGGAAGGTGACTCTTGGGACCTCACCTCTTGGTTAAGATCACTGGGACTAGGATCCTGGCTAAGCAGTATTTTAAGCCATTTTTTACCTGTATGTATCTTGCTTTTGCTTATCTTGATTTGTTTGCCTTCTATTACTCAATGTATTCAGCAAAGCCTTATGAAAATTGTACCAAATATGCTTAAAAAAGAAAAAGGGGGAATTGTGGAAGCATGGTTGGCAAGCAAGGGTTACGTTCCCATGGCTGAACTTAGCCAGGGACCAGTGTTGTAAAAGTCAGTGAGAAACCCAACTCGGTAAAAAACACCAGCTGTGCAGGGGGGTAAACTGACCTTGTAGTTAACGAGTATCCTGAAGGGAGGAATAAGGAGGTTAGAAAACGGGATGTGCCTGTAAATAATTGTCCTGGGTTTAGCAGTGGCAGTCATTTTTCTCTTTCTTGGTAGCTGGTGCAGGGCTGTGTTTTGACTTTCAGCTGGGAACAGAGCTGAAAGACAATGATGTTTTGGTTTGGCCAAGGACTTTGTGGGCCTCATGCTCTGCCAGGGAGGAGGGGAGCCGGGAGGAAGCAGGGACAGGACACCTGACCCAAACTGACCAAAGAGGTATTCCATACCACAGCACGTCATGCCCAGGGGGTAACTGGGAGTTAGGCGGAAGGACAGGGTGGACTGCAGGGTTTGGAGGAGGTATCGGTCGGTGCTTGATCGGACTGGGGGGCAAGTTGTCGGTCGGCTGGTGATGGGGTGTTATATTCTCTTCCCTTGTTATTTCATTTATCATTACTATTATTGGTGTTAGCATTAGTGATTTGTGTTATACCTTAGTTACTAAAACTGTTCTTATCTCAACCCGTGGGAGTTGCATTCTTTCTGATTCTCCTCTCCGTCCCTCCAGGAGTAAGGGGAGGGCAAGAAAGGGGGGGAGTGGGTAACAAGCTGTCTGGCATTGGTTAAACCACGACAATAATAAAACCACAGAAGTTTCCCAAGAATGTGTGAATAACAGCCTAGCTCTATATAAACCCCAGGCTTGAGCAGAATAAATGGATCACTTCTATCAATCATACTGGTTGTGCTGTGTTCCCTCCGCATCATGATGGCATAGAGTCTCCAACAGTATGGAATACCCCTTTGGCTAGTTCGGGTCAGGTATCCTGTCTCTTCTCCCTCCCAGCTTCTTGTGCCCCTCCTCTCTGGCAGAGCACATAAAATTAAGAGATCCTTGATTTAAAATAAGCACTACTTGAAACAACTGAAACATCAGTATGTTATCTACATTATTATCACACTAAATCCAAAACATAGCAGTGTATCAGCTACTAGGAAGAAAATTAAACCGGTACACTGCTGCAATGTAAATAAGAATGCCCATAATCTTGAAGGTTATGGCATGATAAACAAGTCAAACTTGTAATTTACACTGGTTATTTTTCACAGGGAGCTGTTATGGAGTATGTTTAGAGTGATACTTTACATTTATGCATCCCTCCAAGTCACTAAGAAGAGGTTAAATTCTTTTTTAAAATAAATGTAGATAAATTCATAATGTACTTCAGGCTTATATACTCATTGGGTTGCTGCCTCACTTGGATACACAGTCAAAGCCATTCTGACTAGCAGCCTACATTAAATCTGCACATCTCTGACGCTGGGATCTCCCAGTTTTTCCCTTTGCCAGCCACAGGACAAAGGGATAATCTCA